>NC_083873.1:114871188-115487860 GCF_032452875.1 Bos javanicus | reverse complement strand
CACCTCCTCGCCGCTGAGGACAAGGGATGCTGTTAGTGTTGGGTGGGCGGGGCCGTCCACCTCTACCTCCCCCCATGCTGAGTACTCCTGAAGCCACAGCACCAGCTCTACTGAGCGGCGTGAGCCTCTCCACCTGCTGACTCCACGGCCAAGGTTCTTTCTCCTCGGCACTGCTGCTGAGAACTGGGGCCCTGAACATGCCCGCACTGTTTTCTAGTTTAGAAATCTAGGTGACAAGTGGCGCGTTGTTACAATGTGGAATTCCTCATCCCAGCAAATTCGACCCAGTGAACTTAGGTGCTTGATGAAGGAGGGAGCTTGAAGCCCAGCGCTCTGCGGGGGAGGCGGGGAGGGGTGCAGTGTCCACACCGCCTGACGGACCAGGGTCTTGTGTTCAAGCTCATCCTCCAGTGCAGGCAGAGACCCTGAGGAAGAGGAGGCTGTTGCCAGGGGAGCTTTGGCTGCTTAAAAACCCTCAAAGTGACTTAAAGCACCAGCAACGGGACATCCCTGATGGTCCAGTGGTTAAGACACCATTCTCAGGACTTCCCTGGTGGTCCAGTGGATAGAGAATCCGACGGCCAATGCAGGGGACACGGGTTTGCTCCCTGGTCCGGGAAGATTTCCACATGCAGTGGAGCGACTAAGCCCTTGCACCACACCTACTGAGCCCCTGCTCCGCAACAAGAGAAGCACCGCGACGGAGAGCAGCCCCTGCCCATGCAACTAGAGACAGCCCAAGCACAGCAACGAAGACCCAGTGCTGTCAAAAAAAAGTGAATTAAAAAAAAAGATTCCGCTCTTCCAATGCAGGGGGTACGGGTTTGATTCCTGTTTGGGGAGCTAAGATGTCACATGCCACCCAGCGAGGCCACAATCAAACACATCAGTGACTTCATTCAGCTCAAGACTCCTGGGCTGAGTGCACAGCTCCTCTGCTCCCAGTGGGCTGGGCTGGGCTCTGCCCTCAGCCGGTGGCATGGCTGGCTCTGGGTCAGGTACGTGGCCTCTCTCCTGTGTCCCGAGTTGGGCTGCGGGTCAGCCGGCAGGCGGAAGTATGAGCACAAACCCCAGGCTCTGGAGCTTTTCAAGTCTTCTCTGGTATCACAGGTGCTGATCCCCTTTGGCTAAAGGGGCATGTGGCCCAGTAAGCCAACAGGGATCAGAGAAGCCGCCCACTCAGTGGCCACCCTCACCAGGCACTGCCCGCGTCACTCCAGCCATAGACACTTCCTCATGTCGAGCCACCTCCCAGACCACGCTCTCTCCAGGGACAACAACCTCCCCCGCCCCTCTGCTTCCTGGCCCCCCTCCCCCTCCCTCCCTCTCCTTCCTTCCCCTCCCCTCGCCAGGTTCCCCACTGTCCCTCTGGGTTGGGAAGCCCAGCGCCTGCCCTGGGGTGGTTAGCGTGGAAGGAGTGCCCCACAGAGCTGGCTTCCCAAGGTCAAGTGCGCCCATGCTCTGGGCATTGGGAAGTTCGACACAGCCGCACACAGCCCGACTGCAAAGGGGACACTCGCTGAGTCAGAGTCGTCAAGCGCGGATCCTGGGGACATCTCAGGTGGGAACCCCCTCCTCACCTCCTACCCTGGCACAAATAGCCCCTTTCTTCCCTTCAGGCACTGCGATGTGGACCTCTGGGCCCCAGGGGTGGTGGGGTCAGCCTGGTCTGGCCGTCACACTTTCTCCGAAGCACCATTGGGGGCCAGGCTGGTCCAGTGCCTCTCGACGCACCCCTGGCCCGGTGCCGTCCACTCCAGAACCCTTGCTTGAAGACCAGTGGCCCCATGTGGGCATGGAGGCCGGTACTGATCAGATTGACTGCCCAGGTGGGGGGCTGGGGCCCCAGATGGGGGAGGGTCTCTGGAGGGCGGGACCCTGGAGGGACCTGGGGTCTCTGGAGACCCCAAGATGTGTGTGGCTCTGGGTCTCAGCTTCCCCGTCAATAAAACCAGGGCACTGGGCCCCGTGGCCCGAGGCCCCCTCCCAGGTTGAGGCTGTGTGTTCAGCTGCGTTTGTGTCTGGAGGAAGCAAACCCAGAGGGGGCTCCCTTGGCCTGGGCCCCTCTGTCCACGAGCTGGTCACTCCTCAACCTCTCCAATCCTGTCCCAGCTCCTCGCGGGGCATGTCCTGGCCCCCAAGGTGGGAGAATGAGCCTCACCCCACGTCCCCCACCCCGGGCAGGGGTGCAGCGTGGACAGGACACAGGCCGGGTGGGGCCCCGGGTGGGCCTGACTGTGGTCTCAGCTGGACCCCGTTCTGGCTGTGGGACCAGGCAGGCTTCTCCCTTGGCTTCCTGGTCTGCAGGTGAGGTTTCAAGCCACCCACGAGGCATGATGCTGGCTCACTGACCTCCCTCCAGGCCTTCCAGGGTGAGCGGCCTTCTGTTGGGGCTCAGACCAGCCTCAGATCCTGTGGGCAAGCCCCTCTGTCTCTGGAGCAGCTCTGTGGCTAATGCTTGATTTACAGTTGGAAGCACAGAAGTGTCTAACAGCCGCCTCGGGCCCCTCCTGAGTCTCTCCAGCCAGGCCGGGCCCAGCTCCCACGCACAGCTCTCTGGTTGGGCTGCAGGTCAGCGAGGGTCAGTCTGGAGGCAGAGCCAGCTCCCTGCAGCTGCCGGCCACCCCCAGACCCAGACGTGCAGGACCCTGTCTCACTAGCCTTGCTCTGCCAGAGGCAGGCTTGTGGGCCCTGCATCCAGGAACCCCCCCAGCCCTGCTCCTGTGGCCCCCAAGTCATAGTAGAGCCCACCAAGGGGTCGCCCTGGGCAGTGAGTTCCTTGACTGGCTCCTTGAGGAGTGAGGGGGGTCCCATGGCCCCACTGGGCTGTGCAGGAGGGGGCATTGCCTCTCCTACCACTGGGGCACCCAGCCCCCAGGAGCCTGGTTGGGGAGACTCTGCCATGAGGGCTCCGTGAATGCTGGGCCCAGAGCCCACTCCTGGGGCCTTCAGATCTGAAAGAGGGGGCTGCCAGTGGCTCAGCCCCACCCAAACTCATGGTCAGAAAGGCAGAGCCCTGGGGAAAGTGAAGTGAAGTCGCTCAGTTGTATCTTTGGGATCTTCCCAACCCAAACCTGGGTCTCCTGTATTGCAGACAGACCCTTTACCATCTGAGCCACCAGGGAAGCCCCAAGAGCCCTGGGGAAGGAGGCGCCCAACTCGCCACCGGGGCTCAGGGAGGCAGCAAGGAGAGGAGGCAGGAGAGGGTCTCCCCCCGGCCACCTCCCAGTTGACCGCCTGCAGCTGCCCAGGCTCCCGTGCTAAGACCGTGGTCCTGAGCCCAGGCTGCAGCCAGGCCCTCCCAGGCCCCTCACGCCTTTACCATCTGGGCCCCAAACTCACCCACCTGAGGCCCAGTGCTGTGCTGTGCTAAGTCGCTCAGTCATGTCCGACTCTCTGCGACCCCGTGGACTGTAGCCCACTGGGCTCCTCTGTCCCTGGGGTTCTCCAGACGAGAATCTAGAGTGGGTTGCCTTTTCCTCCTCCAGGGTCTTGACCACTAGTGCCACCCGGGAAGCTGTTCCCTATGACGGCAACACCCTTCCCCCAGCTCTTGGCTTGATGGCACCTCCTCCAGGTTGCCCTCCCTGACCACTGCAGCCGAACTGGCCTTATCCCTTGACCAGATGGTGGCTGCCTAACCGATTCCCTGCAGAAAGAACCAGAATCCTGGAATCCTGTGAGACCATCAGACTCACAGAAATGCAGGGCTGGCTGGGAGTTCATAGACCTCACTGACCCCCGGACTCTTCAACCTGCGTGACAGGTGGTCGAGTGGCTTCAACTTGCACACTTCCAAGGACGGGGAGTTCACCATCTCTGGGGCCATGGGTGCCCATGGCCACCTGCCCCACTGGGAGTCTGTCTTCCTGCAGCCCCCACGGCCCTACCGTGCCCACCACCCACCTCTGGACGCAAGGGTCCCGCAGAGCCGCCCACCCTCTTGCCCGGTCTTTATCATCATCTGACTCCTTTTCTGCCCCTGGGACCGGACCCTGCCAGGCCAAGTCGCCTCCAGGGAGCCCCGTCAGCCTTATTTGTGGCAGAAAAGGTCAGCTGGCTCTTGGGAAATGTCAGAGGACGAGTCAGAGCTGGCCGGAGGCAAAGACCATGAGGCTCTGTCACTTCACGAGTCTCTTTCCTTAATCAGTCAAGGAGAAAAACAAGCAGTGAGGGGTTTCCTATGGCAACCACTGGACACAGAGCGTCTTCTCCAGCCCAGCTGGCCCCTAGGGGGCGAGCCTGGCCCGTGGCTGCTGACCCTGGCCCCAGGGGCAAGTGCCATGCCCTGGGGTGTCACTTCCAGGCACCCGGGCTTGGCCTGGGAGGCTGGACGGCTGCAGCGGGCACAGCCCATCGGCTCCATCTGCGCCAAGACGCTCGCAGAGCAGAAGGGGAAACAGCCCAGCAGAGGGGCAGACGCTCAGAGAGGGTTCTGGGACGGGCGCTGGTCCCCTTTATTTGTCTATTTTTGTGGGATCTTGGCTCCCCGACCAGGAATCAGACCCTTGGCAGTGAAAGCAAGGTAACTTCTGACAAGTCATCTGAACTCGAAGCTTCTGTATTTACTGCATCCACCAGCCTCCCATCCCTCCTCTGTCCCTTCCCCCAGCCCCCTGCCCCTCCACCCACTCACCCGCCCCTGCTCATTCATCCATCCCCCCACAAACCAGCTGAACATGTTTTTTCCCCCAATTCATCTACCTGCCCCTCCATCCACCTGCCCGTGCCCTCATCCAGCCACGCACTCCTCAATCTGCCCACCACTGTTGACCCGGCAGACACCCACCTTGTCCACCGGCTCCCTGCAGGGCCACACATCCAGCTGCCCCTCCTCCATCCACAGCCCCCTTCCCCGTCTCCCACCCACTCGCTCACCTCCTACACACACACCTGCTCCCCCACTTCCCACCCACCTGCCCTACTGCCCACTTACCCCCACACTCGTGAAACTTGTATTCACCCACATACACGCCTGTTCTGACTTCCGGTCGCCAAGCCGTCTCTCCACCTCATCACAGTCCCTCATCCACCAAGTTATCCGAACATCACACAGCAGTGCTGGTATCTTAGAAGGCTTGTCTGCAGACTCCAATTCAGTTTTGAGATTTTTGTCTTCCGATTGGCATCTTCCGAGTACCTGGGATGTGTGGTCTTGCCAGGAAGGCTATGCTTCTCGTGGAGGGTTTGATAAATGCAAAATCCAGTAGAGCTTCTGGGCTGGAGTTTGTGGGTGTGCATGAGAGGATGGGGATGGGAATGTATGGGGTCAAGGGCTGAAGACTGGACTCTGAGTTCTGCAGTCCTCATACATAATAAAGCATAAACTCTGCAAGTTCCCTCTGTGCAGATGTGAAAGGTTGTTGTTGAATCACACGAATACACCGGGATTCTTGGCCCCCGGAGGAGAAGAATTCAATCCGGGGCCAGAGACGAGGCTTGATCACTCGGAGCTTTTGTGTAATAAAGTTTTATTAAAGTATAAAGGAGATAGAGAAAGCTTCTGACATAGGCATCAGAAGGGGGTAGAAAGAGTACCCGCTTGCTAGTGTTGACAATGAAGTTATATACTCTCTAATGAATCCAAAGAATGTCTGGAAGTTGTAAAGACCTCATCAGACCTACTCCCATAATTTACATTTTAAGATAACAGAATTAGCCAGAAGGTTTAATCCAAAGACTGTCCTTAATCCAGAGACTGTCCTCAGGCAGGATACATTATTGTTATATAATCCTAAGGAATGTGGAGAAAGAAAAAAAGTTTGTCCTTTCTTCCTCCTTGAGAATTCCAGACCCCTCTCTCCTTGGGGACCCCTAGACTCCCTATCAACCTGCCTAGGAACTGACTCTATCAGATGGAAGGATCGTCAAAGCACCAAAGCAAGCTAGAGGTGGAGGTGCTGGTGTCTTGCAACCTCAGATCAGCAGGATAATGGCCCCCAAAGCTCTTGCTTGTTTGCTTAGTCAATAAGGAATTTAAACTCAAAAGTGTATTAAGAATTAAGTATCAGTTCAGTTCAGTCACTCAGTCGTGTCCAGCTCTTTGCAGCCCCATGGACTGCAGCATGCCAGGCCTCCCTGTTCATCACCAACTCCTGGAGTTTACTCAAACTCATGTCCATTGAGTTGGTGATGCCATCCAACCATCTCATCCTCTGTCATCCCCTTCTCCTCCTGCCCTTCAATCTTTCCCAGCATCAGGGTCTTTTCCAATGAGTCAGCTCTTCACATCAGGTGGCCAAAGTACTGGAGTTTCAGCTTCAACATCAGTCCTTCCAATGAACATTCAGGACTGACCTCCTTTAGGATGGACTGGTTGGATCTCCTTGCAGTCCAAGGGACTCTCAAGAGTCTTCTCCAACACCACAGTTCAAAAGCATCAATTCCTCGGTGCTCAGCTTTCTTTATGGTCCCACTCTCACATCCATACATGACCACTGGAAAAACCATAGCCTTGACTAGATGGACCTTTGTTGGCAGAGTAATGTCTCTGCTTTTTAATATGGCAAAGTAATGCCTCTGCTGTCCAGGTCGGTCATAACTTTTCTTCCAAGGAGTAAGCATCTTTTTATTTCATGCCTGCAATCACCATCTGCAGTGATTTTGGAGCCCAAGAAAAGAAAGTCTGTCACTGTTTCCATTGTTTCTCCACCTATTTGCCATGAAATGATGGGACTGGATGCCGTGATCTTTGTTTCTGAATGTTGAGCTTTAAGCCAACTTTTTCACTCTCTTCATTCACTTTCATCAGAAGGCTCTTTAGTTCTTCTTCACTTTCTGCCATAAGAGTGGTGTCATCTGCATATCTGAGGTTATTGATATTTCTCCCGGCAATCTTGATTCCAGCTTGTGCTTCTTCCAGCCCAGCGTTTCTCATGATGTATTCTGCATATAAATTAAATAAGCAGGATGACAATATACAGCTTTGATGTACTCCTTTTCTTACTTGGAACCAGTCTGTTGTTCCATGTCCAGTTCTAACTGTTGCTTCCTGACCTGCATACAGACTTCTCAAGAGGCAGGTCAGATGGTCTGGTATTCCCATCTCTTTCAGAATTTTCCACAGTTTGTTGTGATCTGCACAGTCAAAGGCTTTGGCATAGTCAATAAAGCAGAAATAGATGCTTTTCTGGACCTCTCTTGCTTTTTCCATGATCCAGCGGATGTTGGCAATTTGATCTCTGGTTCCTCTGCCTTTTCTAAATCCAGCTTGAACATCTGAAAGTTCACTGTTCACGTCCTGTTGAAGCCTGGCTTAGAGAATTTTGAGTATTACTTTGCTAGCATGTGAGATGAGTGCAATTGTGAGGTAGTGTGAGCATTCTTTGGCATTGCCTTTCTTTGGGATTGGAATGAAAGCTGACCTTTTCCAGTCCTGTGGCCACTACTGAGTTTTCCAAATTTGCTGGCATATTGAGTGGGACTTCACATTCCAGGATGTCTGGCTCTAGGTCAGTGATCACACCATCGTGATTATCTGGGTCATGAAGATCTTTTTTGTATAGTTCTTCTGTATATTCTTGCCACCTCTTCTTAATATCTTCTGCTTCTGTTAGGTCCATACCATTGCTGTCCTTTATTGTGCCCATTTTTGCATGAAATGTTCCCTTGGTATCTCTAATTTTCTTGAAGAGATCTCTAGTCTTTCCCGTTCTATTGTTTTCCTCTATTTCTTTTTTTTTCCTTTGTTCCTAATATTTTTATTTGAATTTCTTTCCTATTAAAGAGTAAGGTGTTTAAATTTATTTTTTATTTTTTTATTTTATTAAAAATTTTTATTATCATTATTATTATTTTTTACTTTACAATATTGTATTGGTTTTGCCATACATCAACATAAATCCACCACGGGTGTACAGGTGTTCCCCATCCCGAACCTCCCTCCCACCTCCCTCCCCATACCATCCCTCTGGGTCATCCCAGTGCACCAGCCCCAAGCTTCCTGTATCCTGCATGGAACCTGGACTGGCAATTCATTTCTTATATGATATTATACATGTTTTAATGCCATTCTCCTCTATTTCGTTGCACTGATCACTGAGGAAGGCTTTCTTATCTCTCCTTGCTATTCTTTGGAACTCTGCATTCAAATGGGTGTATGTTTCCTTTTCTCCGTTGCTTTTGGCTTCTCTTTTCACAGCTATTTGTGAGGTCTCCTCAGACAGCCATTTTGCTTTTTTGCATTTCTTTTTCTTGGGGATGGTCTTGATCCCTGTCTCCTGTACAATGTCACGAATGTCTGACCATAGTTCATCAGGCACTCTGTCTATCAGATCTAGTCCCTTAAATCTATATCTCACTTCTACTGTACAGAATTGTGTAATGATATCCACTCCACAGTACTGATATTTTTGTGGGAAAGAATCTAGGTGTCTGATATTGTAAGCATTTGTGATGTTTGAGGGAATTTGGACAATCAGGAGAACACGTCAACCTTTTAACAGATTTTAAATACATACTTAACTATTTAACTTAAACTTATGATCTCAGACCTTCGCTGTGGCAGGTAGAGTTTAGTTTCCAGACCAGGGACGAACCTGGGCCCCCTACACTGGGAGCACAGAGTCTTAGCCACCAGACCACCAGGGAAGTCCCAAGAAGTTATCTTTTTAGATTTACAAGAATTACCTAACATATTGGGAAGATTCATCAGATAAATAAAGTACATGAAGTTTTTGAATGTAATTATATTTCTGAAGATGTTTTGTTAAGTAAGTTTGATCATGGGACATAATGTTAATCAAAGAATCCTTAAAAAGCATTTTGAAATTTGTTAGACTTAAAAGTATAATGAGATTGAATTGAGTTTAAAGGAAGAAAAAAATCTAGGTTTCTGGTTTTGCAACATTAATAAATGAAAATTTAATGAAGAAAATGGATTTCTGGATAGTTTTCCTAAGTAAAGCCTGCTCGCAGACCTAGAAGCAATGTCACATTAACACCACCTCCCACTCCTCCTCCTCTTCAACCGTCTACCCTGTCACCCTGCGTCCTACACACTCTAGCCTCTTGTCCAACGGCCCTACAAGCCTCCCACCTGCTCATTCACGTACTCACCCACCCCCCCATCCATCTGTCCATCGGCCCACTCTCCCGTCCAGCCACCCACCCGTTCATTCATCTACCCGTTCATCCAGCCAGCCAACAAGCGCTGCCTAAGGGACCTAGTAGGTGGCAGACACTAGAAAAACACCCACAGCTAAAGGGAGGCCCCTTCTGGACCACAGGACTCGCATGACGCCTGGGCGTTGGAGGCCCTGCCCCACCCTCCCTCTGCCCTTTCCCCTCCCTTGTCCTGTCGTGTCCCCACCGTCTGGGATCGCGGGTGCAGACACGGGTGTGTGTGCCCTGGCGCCAGTGGCCCAGATTCAACCCCCAGTTCCTCCTTCTGTGTGATGTTGGCAGTGGAGCTCACTGAAAGAAGCCTGGACATTTAAGGTTCATCGTGAGGGCTCCAGGGGTCCGAGGCTCCTGCCAGCCCTTGGTCAGAGCTGCCCTGTTGGATCTGCGGCCAGGAGCCCTGCTGGACACCCCCTGACCAGTGTGTGTGTGTGTGTGCGCGCGCGCTTAGGGGCTGGGTTCACGGCAGTGAAGGGCACAGACAAATGGACAATTGCAGCTGTCATAGGAGCTACAAGGCCGTGAACTTGGTCTGTGAAAGGACAGAAAGGAGACAGCTCTCCATGAGGGACAGTGTCCTCGGCATCCATGGGAAGCTGACCGAGCCTCCTCACAGCCCCTGCCCGGCAGCCCCCTCCCCGGCACTGCACTGCCCGGCCTGGACTGAAGGACGGCCCTGCAGCCTCCTGGGAGCACGGCGTGCGGGGAAGGAGCAGCCCGGCGCTCACGTCTGGGATGTGGGTGCTCTTGCTCTGTCCGGTGACGCGGTGAGGGCTCTGCCCCGTCCCAGGAGTTCAGCATCTTCCCAGACGTGTGTGACCTGGCTGCTTGAGTCCCCAGGGCCCCGTGACCCTCGGCATCACGTTGAATGCTGTCTCCTCCATGTTTACTGTGGAGCCCCATACAGGGTCACAGGTGTGGAGCCCTGTATCAAGATCACAGGACAAAATTTTTCTAAATGTCCCATGGACATCTAATAACAATGTATGAGATACAAAATTTTAAATGTGTTTGTGTAGGACACTCCAGTACTCTTGCCTGGAAAATCCCATGGATGGAGGAGCCTGGTGGGCTGCAGTCCATGGGGTCGCAGAGAGTCGGACACGACTGAGTGACTGAATTGAAGGACAGAAAGTCGTGCAGCCCAGAGGCCTATGGACTGGAGGAGGACAGGGTTAGTGGGTGGGCTGGGGAGGAGGTTTCTGGGGCGGGAGGGGCAGCAGGATTCCTGGACTTGGACATGTGGCTGCCAAGGGAGGCGAGATCTGGAGGGTTCGATGACACTTTCTCCCTTTAGGAGGGACTGGAGGGGCCCAGTGAGTGCTGCGGGCAGGATGGCGGGGGGCGGGGTCTGCAAAGGAGGAGGGAGGGGCGGGGGGAGGAGGGGCGGGGCGGGGCTAATCACTCACTCCTTCACTCATTTTTGGGCCCTCCTGCCTGCTCCCGGGGAAACTAGGGCCGTGAGGGGCTGGGAGTGGCCCTGGGTCACCGACCAAAGGGTGCACACCCAGCGCTGGACCCGGAACCCACGCCCCTCCCACACAGGCAGGCCCCTCCCACACCGGCAGGCCCCTCCCACACCGGCAGGCCCCTCCCACACCGGCAGGCCCCTCCCACACAGGCAGGCCCCTCCCACACAGGCAGGCCCCTCCCGGCCAGGCGGCTCGGTCCCTGGCGCTGCGACCCCGCAGACCTCAGGGGACGGGCCAGGAGGAGGCCCTTCTGCAGGCTACCCTCTACGTTAACTGGGGGGTGGGGGGCAGGGGAAAGGAGGAGGTGTCACGTCAGTTCAGCTTGGAGGCGGGTGGGGTGGGCCCTGTCTGGCTGTAGTTCCTCTGACTGGGACAGACATAGCCCTCTCGCGCTTTGGAAGCCCTAAGGCTACTTCTGCGGCAGCCGGTTCTGGCTTCCGCGACAGTGTCTCTACCACAGGTACTTCCGGGGCCCCTGCGGCTTGCTCGTCTGTGTCTGAATTTGCTGTAAACGGGGCCACGCAGTAGGAGCCCTTCGGTGCCTTGCTGCAGTGAGGCTGACGTCGTCTGAGGGTCACTGTCATCGCCGCGTGCGCCCTGTGATCACAGGGGCCACCCTGCCGCGCACGCTAGAAGCACCGCATTCTGGCGCCTGGGTCACGAAATCTCATTTACTGAAACTCCCAGAAGGGACCTGCTGTGTCCATGGTCCTCACCCCTTCAGCTTCCCTGGACTCGAGGACGGGTGGCCGAGGGGCTGGTGCCCAGGTGCCCTGTGAGCCTGACCCACGCTCCGTGTCCCACCAACCCTGGGGTCTGTCCGATTCCAACACTTTGACAACGGAGTGCATGTCCAAGAGGACTGCCAGTGGTCCATTTGCGTTTCCTTAAATATTTGTGATGCTTCCCTGATGGCTCAGCTGGTAAAGAATCCGCCTGCAATGCAGGAGACCCTGGTTTGACTCCTGGGTCGGGAAGATCCCCTGGAGAAGGGATAGGCTACCCACTCCAGTGTTCTTGGGCTTCCCTTGTGGCTCAGCTCGTAAAGAATCTGCCCGCAATGCAGGAGACCTGGGTTCGATCCCTGAGTTGGGAAGATCCCCTGGAGAAGGGAAAGGTTACCCACTCCGGTATTCTGGCCTGGAGAATTCCATGGACTGTACAGTCCATGGGGTCACAAAGAGTGGGACACGGCTGAGCGACTTTCACTTTCATTTCCGTGGACTTCCCCGGTAGCTCAATGGTAAAGAATCCACCTGCCAGTGCAAGAGTAACGGGTTCGAGCCCTGATCTGGGAAGACCCTGGAGAAGGAAATGGCAACCTGCTCTAGTATTCTGGCCTGGGGAAGGGCATGGACCTTCCACGGGGTCTTGAAGAGTCAGACGAGAACTGAGTGACTTTCACCTTCCTTTCAAGTACGTGTGAGGGCAGCATCTTTGCTTGAGTTCATTTGCCATTTGAATTTTTTTTTTTTCCTGAAGCACCCGTTCAAGGCTTTAGTCCATTAAAAATATTTTTTTGGACTTTTCCTTAGGGAATAGTCAAGTTCTCCATATATTTCCTAATGAGTCTTTGCTGGTCGTCTGTGCTACAAATGTGTCCTCCCAGCGTGGCTTATCTTTTCATTTTCTGTGTGGTGTCTGGTGAACTGAAGGGACTACATTTTAATGTCGCCCAATTAATTCTTCCTTCTCTTTATAGTTTGTGCCCTTTGTGTTCTGCTTAAGAAATTCCTCCCTAAAAAAAAAAAAAAAGAAGAAATTCCTCCCTACCCTGAAATCCTCGCGTTTTCCCCTCTGTGCCTTTCTGAAAGATCTGTGGATTTGTCGTTCGTAGTTCAGTCTTTAATCCACCTGGTATTGCTTTTAATTTAGTACCTTCCCCCCCGCCCCCGGCATTGAATTTTGTGGACAGTGTGAAACAGGAGTCTCATTAATATTTTTTCCTCTCTGGATAATCAGGTCTATAAACTGGCTGTAAGGAAAGGCCTGCCCTTTGTCCACTGGTCCCTTGGACCAGCAGACAGGCGAGGTTGTATCTCCCTATGGTAGGTGGTACCCACGCTCTGGTTCCTCACCGGTGGCTTTATTGTAGCTTTAAAGGAAATCTTGGTATCTGGTAGGGCAGGCAGGCCCTCCTACCTTGTTATTGTTTTTTTTTGGGCCATTTCCTGCGGCATGCCGGCTCTTAGGTCCCTGCCGAGGGATCAAACCTGTGCCCCCTGCATTGGAAGCATGGAGTACTAACATCTGGACCATCAGGGATGTCCCCTACCTTGTTATTCTTCAAGAGTATCTTGGCTAATCTTGGTAATTTGTGAATCAGATTGTCAAGTGCTACACACACACACGCACACGGAGATCGTGATCGGCATTGAATTGACCCTGCAAGTCATTTGGGGATAACATTATAGGGACTTCTAATTCACATACATGTTTTGTTTTTTATTTTTGCAGTAAGACATCTTAACTTCTACTGTTATTAAAATTTTTTATCCATTTAATTTTGGCTGTGCCGGGTCCTTGTCGCTGTGCATGGGCTTTCTCTAGTTATGGCGACTGCGGACGACTCTGTCTCGGCGCTCCGTCTTTCTGTTGTGGACGCGGGCTCCGGGGCCTGAGGGCTCCGGGAGCTGCTGCACTCGGGCTTATTGGTTGTGGCGTGCGGGCTTAGCTGTCCCGTGGCTTACGCAGTCCTCCCGGACCAGGGGTTGAACCTACGTCCCCTGAACTGGCAGGTGGATTCCCAACCCCTGGACTGCCAAGCAAGTCCTCATGTTTGATTTTTAAACAGATCTGTTTTTCCCTCTTTGCTGGTTTAGCTTTCCTTTAAGGACGTGCAGAAAAATGTCCGTTTCTTTTCTGTTTATACTTCACGTATTTTGTGAGTGTTATTCCCAGGATTTCCTGTTACCAGTGTTGCTAGAGACGGTATCTGTGAAGGGTAATTCTGTGCCAGCATGGCGGAGCCGTGCACCAGATAGCCTGGTCAGGACGTTTTTCTGCTGGAGCATCTTCCGGGTGAGACTAGTGCGCACACTCCTGGGTTTGCGGGGTCTCCTCCAGTCTGTTCGGCCTTGATAGAACAAAGAGTGCCCTCCCCCAGGAAGAAGGACTTCTGAGCCCACCTTTGGACCTGAGCTCAACTCTTCCCCGAGTTTCCAGCCTGCTGCGCATCCTGAGATCCTGGACCCACAAAGCTCCACCCCCGTGTGAGCTAACTCCTTGAGACAGACCCCTCCCACTGAACGCAGGCGGTGCCTGACTGATGATGGCGTGACTTACAGCTTTTCTACCTTCAGGCCCACCTCCTCTCGAGAGGCTGGGCCATGGCCAAAGCTCCCGGTCAGACTGAAATCAGAAGGTTGGCAAGCGACACACTCACAACCCCTCTGGGCCCAGAGGACTGGTCTGGTTTCACTTTGGGTTGAGTGTTCAGTAAATTCCGTGATACGGTCGACACTTCCTTATGGAACAGGCCCCGGGGACTTCGAGGGGTGCGGACGTGTGCATCTGCTATAGGGACACATGCTCCTTCCCCGGCCGGCGGACTGAGATCCTGCAGGGCAAGCGGCGTGGCCAAAACAGACAAAGAAGGAAAGAAAGACTTTGGGGGGGATGTGCACAGCTGTAGGGTCACGTCGGCTCCTGAGCACGTTTAGGAAGACGAGATGAAGCGAGGATGTTCCGCAGGTGAGGAGGGGAGGAGGGGCCACGTGACCTTGACCTTGAAGAGGAGCCGAGTCTCCTTCCAGAAGGCCTGCCCAGGCTCAGGATGGCTGGAGCCAGGACAAGGGAGAGGTGACTGCTGCCGCCCGGGGGGGTGGGGTTTGGAGGTGGGCCCCTGGCCGCTGCCTGCCTTTCCCAGGTGGCAGCTTCCGGCCTGACTCCGGCTCCCGGGATGTCTCCTGACCCTTTGCTGCCCACGTGGCTTGTCCACAGCGGGGGAGCCCTGGGCCAGCCAGGGAACGGGTGGGTCAGGCCTGCTGGACGGCCCTTTGCTTAGCTAGTGCAGGGCATCCGACCAGGCACTGCATCCCTGGGTGTCGGGAGCGTCCAGGGGCTCCCTCTCCTTGAAGCAGACCCAGGGCGCTCGTGTGGGACTGGGTGATCAGGGTGGTGGGGCCTGGGGTGAGGGGGCCAGCAGCGTCACCCGGGGGCCCCGTCAGGCCAGGCCTCAGCTGCTCTGTGCCGTGGGGTGTCTTCCGTGAACGCCCCCCCACGAGGGAGGGCTCTGGCTTTGTTGTTTCAGCCGTTTTGGAGAAAGCTCTGCCGAGATACACCGCACGCAGTCTTCTGGGTATTCAGTTCGGTTCAATGGGGTCGGGTCCGACTCTCTGTGACCCCATGGATGGCAGCACGCCAGGCCTCTGCATGTCGGCCCACCCGTTTCTGACGCCTCCAGCCGCCTTCTTCACCCCTTGAAGTCCCCGGAGCCTGTTTCATAAGCAAGTGTTGACTGTCTCATGGAATTTACTGAATACTCAGTGCTCCGTGGAATACAGTGCTGGATTTCGCCCTAGAGTTCCTGGTCCATTTATATTCAATGAATTTCTGATACATTGAAGTTCACAATTTCTATTTCGTGCTTCCTATTTGTCCACTGATTCTGTGTATATTTTCTTCCCTTTCTGGCCTTCTTTTACTCTATTTTTCCTGAGCTTATTTTAGAGAATTTTCAAGCAAACAGGAAAGTTGAATGAACAAGCCAGTGACCACCTGTATGCCCTCCAGTTAGATGTACTAGTCATTACTATTTTGCCATATAAGTATAAATATTTATATACATATAGACCTACACACATATGCATACATATAATGCAAATTGCAGACACAAGCATATGTGTATATACACATGTATATGTGTGCTAAATTGCTTTCTTTTAGAAATTTAAAATTAAAAAAAAATTTTATTTAAAAAATTTTTACTTTAAATTGAAGTATAGTTGCTTTACACTGTTGCATTAGTCTCGGGTGTTCTAAGTTGCTTTCTGAAGTATGCTCCATGCGTTGACTCCTACTGAACGGTTGCTGCTGTGAGCTGTGTGCTATGCTGGGATTCGTGACCTCCAGAGGAGAGGATTTGGATCTGGGGCCAGAGATGAGGCTTGACTACCTGGATCATTTTGTGTAGCGGAGTTTTATTCAAGTGTAATAGAGATAGGGAAAGCTTCTGACACAGACATAGAAGGGGCAGAAAGAGTGCCCGCCTCGCTAGTTTCTCGCAGGTGTCTCATGTCTGTTAGAAGCTATTAATCCGATAAGAGGGACAGCTCAAGGCTGAGGGAGCCTCACCAGGCCCCTCTCCCACAATACCCGTTTTTGAGATAGGATGGAATGATGTCATTGGAATGATGTCATCCCCCAGCCATAAGGCAACTGATATGAATACTGGTTTGTCCAGCTATTATCAGCCCAGGGTTTGAGAAAAGGAAAACAGTTCGTCTTAGATGGAACCATTTTGAAGAAAGGCAGATTCCAAAGCAAATACACAGTTTCATTAGCATAGCTTAAGAAAAACATTTCCATAAGGAAAACGCATTGTTAGCCAAGGCAGAAGCAGGTGTCTTCAACGCAGAATTACAACAAGCCTGTTTTGGTTTTGTGTGCTGTGCTTAGTCGCTCGGTCGTGTGTGACTCTCCGTGACCCCATGGACTGTAGCCTGCCAGGCTCCTCTGTCCAGGCACGAACACTGGAGTGGGTTGCCATGGCCTCCCCCAGGGGATCTTCCCAAGCCAGGGATGGAACCCAGGTCTCCCGCACTGAAGGCAGATTCTTTACCGGCTGAGCCAGCGGAAAGCGTCTGCTGCTTGCAGTGCATTTCCTCCTGCTGCTTGGGCACCTCTGGCCTTCCTACCCGCTACCCTTTCACACCAGCAGTGTGTGAACAGTCTAGTCATTACGCATCCCTGCCAGCGTTTGCTGTTACCCTGGTTTTGCCGGTTTTGCCAGCCTGGTGGGTGTGGAGCGCTCTCTTATTGTGGGCTTTTTTTAAAAAAAATTTTATTTGGCTGCACCGGGCCTTACTTGCAGCATGTGAACTCTTAGCTGAGGCATGTGGGATCTAGTCCCCTGACCAGGGATCAAACCCGGGCCTCCTGCATTGGGAGCTCGAAGTCTTAGCCACAGGACCAGCAGGAAAGCCTTTCTCTGTGGCTTTAATATGCGTTTCTCAGGTCATACACAAGGGTGAGCATCTCGTTTCCTCTTTGTGAAGAGCCCATGTGTTCGTGTGCTGCTGGTCATACACAAGGGTGAGCATCTCGTTTCCTCTTTGTGAAGAGCCCATGTGTTCGTGTGCTGCTGGTGTGCCTGCCTGCAGCTGCCCCTCCCTCTCCTAATTTTTAGGGTCTGTGAAGGAGGAAACAGAAAAGGCTCCACCATGAAAGCAGGACTCCATCTTGGGCCGACCATGGACTTTGAGCTATATGCCCTGTATCTATGGAAACGACATACCAGCTGGAAAACCAGACCCCCCAGATGGAAGAGCCCCAGGACTGGTACCTAGACTCTCTGCCACCTAAAAGAATACCCTAATTATCTGTGTAACCAAATAGAATCATACATTCTATTATGCTTATTGGAGTATGACCACAGGCCTATTGATAATTGTCTACTGTTAACTATCTAGGCTTAAGGCAGACGAATCACGGGTTAACTTTGATTGTATCTTTCTTTTCCTTTGTTCAGACTAGTTTCAGGGAATTTGGGGAGGTGGGTTTGTGCACATACACTTACGGTATATAAGGTTTTCACAAAAACCGGTTGAGGTCCTTGGCTAAGAGGAGACTCTGCCTTGGGCCCGCCGGTGTAATAAGCTGCCCTCCACCATTTGCACTGTCCTTCTGAGTGAGTTTGTTTCCTGGAACGCGTGGCTACAACATCTACACTCCTGAGTTCTGGGAAATAAGATACTGCATCTTTTGCAGGTTTAAGGCTATAATCGAGGGCCTGAAAGACTCCCCTATAAAACTGTATAGCATTAAAAGATGCTTTAGCTTGCAAGCAACAGAAATGCAACCTAAATGAACCTATCAGCTTCTACAGCAGACCAACCCAGTGGGACTGGCAGCTTCAGGTGAGGCGTGCTCCAGCAGCTCGACAGTCACCCGGGACCCAGTCCTTATCTCCGCATGCAGCTTCTGCAGGGTTGGCTTGCCCCAGGGCTTCCTCCCCTTTCTGTTCTCGAGCTGTCTGCCAGCAACTCCTGAGGTGACGGCTCTTCGTCCACACCCACCCCGACCTGGCTGGGCGGATTTAGAGCACCTGAGCATCCTGGAACCAGTTTCTGTGGTTGGAGGCTGGAACGTTCAAATTAGGGTAGAACCAGCTTCCTGCAAACCACGCGGGTCCCCAGACGGAAATCAGAGCAGATGGGTGGGGTGGGGTAGATGCTGGGGCTCGACCAGTCAACTCCCACACGGCAGATGCGGCTTGGCGTGCCTGGTGCTGGCCGCGGTGGCAGCTCAGCAGCCCTTCTTGCTCACGCTTGGGCGTGTGCCCGTGTGCCAGATGGTTGAGCCTCCTGGAAATCTGAACGGTGCGTAACTATGAGGTTTTTTTCTTACAAATATTTTCACAATGGAAGGATAATATGGAAGATTAACACAATGAACGCCTGTAACTCCCCCAGCTAGTCCAATGGTTACCAGCATCTTGACATGTATGTTCTTTCTCTCTGCCACTCTTTAAATATTTTGCTGAACATTTCAAATAAATTACACACACAGGGATACTTAACCCTGAATACAGAGCCACAATGCCACCATCACACCTGAGAAAACTAACCATCAGTTCTCAGGTATCATCTAATATCCTGTGCAGATAGAAAGTGCGTCCCCCAAATCCGTTTCGTAGCTGTTAGTTTGAACCAAGACCCAGCCAGGTCTCCTGCACTGCCTCGCTGGTTTGCCTCTTCGGTATCTTTTCATCTGCAAGTCTTTCTAGATTCAAAGTTTGGGTTTAAAACCGGAGAGTATCAACACGCTTTCTCATGAAATTAATTCCGACCGGCTGGTCAGCGTGGACGGCGTCCCCACCCCGGCATGTTCCCGCGTCCCCGTGTCTCGGTTTTCTCTCTGAATGGGGAGTCGGGCGCGAGTCCTTTGTAAGCGGAGTCTCCCTTTCATTTTCCGCCAGTGGGCTGTGTTATTCTGTTGCTGTTCTCCAGAAGCAGAGATGGGAGGACGCTGACTATCTTTGCTTTTAGTCTCTTTCCTCCTCTTGTCCTGTCATCTCTGTTTTGATAGAACATTTAAAAGTTCCGTTCATCTCCTTTTTGACTTACCTAGGCCTCTTTAAAAAATGTTTTAGCCATTTTCCCAAGGTTGACAATAAACATTTTTAGATGATCCATGTGGTTGGGTCTGGACTGTTGAATCATGCCCAGGTGGCAGTTATTCAACTGGTGGGTCAGCTTGGGGGGAGCGTGGTTTTTTCCCCGTGAAACGTGGTCCAGGCCCAAGTCACCTGGTCTTTCCAGCCCCCAGTCAGGGGTGTGTGCACACGGCCAGCAGGTGGTTTAAAACCTTACCCACCTAGGTGAGAGGCTGAATATGCAAGTGAACACCGCCAGACCGAGTGTGAAGGCAGGGCTCTGGCCCCCGGTCTGCAGCCCCCTACCCAGGGAGCCAGCCTGCTGTGAGTCTGAGCTGCAGGAGGTCAGACTATCTCCAGCAACAACCCAGAAGCCAGACAGCGACCCCTGTGACAGTCAGCCGGGACTCGATCAATGACTGCCGGCCTCCTTAATTGTTGTCCTGCTTCTGACTCAGGATCAACCTACCTGGCCCTGACCCATCACCCGGGACGCCCCCTTGTAGAGCGTCCCCAGCCCCCAGGCTCCATCAGGCACCCTGAACCCCGCTGTTTCTCCACTGGGAAGCTCGCCCAGTCATCTGCCCCACTCTGGGTCTCTGCTGAGTGATGAGGCTGACCCCCAGCTCAGCCAGCTCCCACCAGACCGCCTCGCTTTCTGGGTGGGGGTCTCCGCTTGGCTCCACACCCCTTTCTCACAGCAGCCTGGGTCTCCCGGAGGCCGGGTATCTCCAGGGCCCTTCAGCAGGAGGGAGCAGCAGCTGCGAGGGATGCCCATGCGGTGGTCCATCGCCAGCCTGAGGGAGGCAGCCGAGGGCTCGAGGGCCAGGCTGAGGGCGGCCTGACTGTTTCCTGAACACGGAGCCGAGGTGGCCACACAGGCTCAGGCAGCCCTGAGGAAACTTAACACCAACGGCGTCTTCACTCTGGAGCCTCGAGTTCGAGATCAAGGGGGCCAGGCCAGCTCCGTCTGAGCCCGGGAGTGGGGAGCACTCTGCTCCAGGCCCCTCTCCCAGCTTCGGGGGTCGGGAGAGTCCTCTCCCAGCTTTTGGGGTCCGGGGGCCCCTCTCCCAGCTTCGGGGGTCTGGGGGCCCCTCTCCCAGCTTCGGGGGTCCGGGGCCCCTCTCCCAGCTTTGGGGGTCTGCTGGCCAAGGGGGCTGCTCCTTGGCTTTACATGCCTCACCATCTCTCCCTCTGCCTTCACACAGCCTCCCTGCTGTGTGCACATCTGTGTCCAAATGTCCCCTTTTGTAAAAGCCTGAGAGCCCACACAAGTGAGCTTACCCTAACTGGTGACGTGGCCTTGAGTCTGCCCAGCAGGCCACATTCTGAGGGCCTGCGGGTTAGGACCTCCCTCTCTAGAGTGACTCAGCCCGTGACCACACACCTGCTCCCTCTAATCCCCTCTCGTTGAGCTCAGCCACACTGGCAGACTTGGCTAGAAGAGGGTCAGGGTGCGGGGTCCAGCCTGGACTGCCCCAAGGCAGCCCCAAAGCGGAGCCTTCTGTAGGCAGGGGGTGGACACTGCTGGAGAGGCCTTTCTGGGAACTGACCAAACTTCCAGCCCTGTCCTTGGGCCTCACACACACTGTGCCCTCTGTTCCCTCAGCCGCAATGGGCAAGTGAGTGAGTGAAAGTCGTTCAGTTGCGTCTGACTCTTTGCCACCCCACGAGGTTCTCCAGGCAAGAACACTGGAGTGGGTTGCCATTTCCTTCTCCAGGGGATCTTCCCAACCCAGGGATTGAACCCAGTTCTCCAGCACTGCAGGCAGATTCTTTACCATCTGAGCCACCAGGGAAGCCCCAGGCAATGTAAAACTATCCCGTTTTACAGAGGAGGAGACAGAGGGTCAGAGAGGTCCGCGCCCAAGCCTCCCAGCTCATACATGGCAGGGATGGGAACCCTGGGCTGCTGTGTCTCAATCTCAGGCCCCCACCCCACCAATGCCTTCTTCACAGGCTCCCTGGGGCGGCCGACCCACCGCCCAGGACCACCTCCGGGGGAGCGGCTTCCTTGCTTCTTATTTGCGTGCATGGCTGGCAGCCGGGCTGGGCGCCCGCTTGCCCATGCCAAGAGGAGCGTCTCGCATCCGTGTGCACCCCTGGCATTTGGCCTTTTCCCTTGAGCTCTCAGGTGGCTGTCACGGAGCGAGGGTGCTGGGTCACCCCTGGGCAGGGGCTGCTGTGACTCCCGGGAGGAGGCCCTGGGCAGGGAGGGTCTGGGCCTGGCCGCATCCTCAAGGTGTGTCCCCCAGGGCAGAGGGGTGGCCCCCCCAGACCCTGGGCCTGCATCCCCGGCTTGCCCTGTGGGCTCGTTCTCTCAGTAGCCCATTATCCACATGGTTTTGAGGGTCTGAGAAGGTAGCCACTGGGACAGGATTTGACCTGGGTCTCTATCTGTCCCTGGTGGCTTAGAGGGTAAAGAGTCTCCCCGTAATGCAGGAGACCCAGGTTCGATCTCTGGGTCGGGAAGATCCCCTGGAGAAGGAAGCGGCAACCCATTCCAGTATTCTTGCCTGGAGAATCCCATGGACAGAGGAGCCTGGTGGGCTATGGTCCATGGGGTCGCAAAGGGTCAGACACGACTGAGCGGCTGACCCTTTATCTGTCCTGGAGCAGCTGCTGGTGGGGACAGCGTGGAGACCAGAAGGTGGGACCGGCCATTGGGGCGCTTGCTGAGAGGTGTCGAGACAGAGAAGTTGGGGCCGTGTGGTCTCTGGATTGGCTGGGGTGGGCGTATGGCACGTGGGCCCCACAGGCGGTGTCCTGGTGACCGCTGCCGTGTCTAGAGAGGGCCCTTGGGGCACAGATGGGCCGGTGACCCAAGCGTGGAGGAGGGATGGGGCGGGCTCGGGAGGCAGGCAGGCAGGGGCCGCCAGGGGTCCAAGCGCACAGCTCTGGGACGGGTGGCAGGGCGACCACCGTCAGCCTGCATGTCCCGCAGCCGGGACGCACGGTCTGTTCTTCATCCAGCAGAAGTCAAGGCCGGTAAGAAGTGGGGCGGTCTCTCCCAGGAAGTGCGGGGAACCTGGGCTAGCCAGTGGGCTGTGCAGATTCCAACCAGGGACAGCGGCTGCACCCCCAACCTGGGGTTGTCGGATCTGGCCATGTGACGGAGGGACGGGCCTGCCTGACTCTTGGCTCGGGGGTGTAGCACGCTGGGGGTTTGGGGTTAGGCTAGTGGCTCCCAGCAGCCTCCCTCTCTGTGAGTGGGAACGCCCAGGAGGCTGGTGTGGGGGCCCCAAAGGGGTGTGTGTTGCTGGGCAGACCATGAGGGTGACAGGCAGGGGCCCTGACCCCCGACATGGAAGGGTTACCTGCTGCTGAGTGGAGAGTGGCCTGTGATCTGGCTCCACTGGGACCCAGCATGGCCCCAGGTCACCCTTGGCTGACACAGTGACTGCTGTTCACAGAGCTCTGGGGACCAGGAGGCTGGGTGACTGTCACTGCCCGGGTGTCTTTCTGCCCTGTGGCGTCAGGGCCAGTGCTGGGCGGGACTTCTGTGCCCTTCCCGAGGGGGCTGTGGGGCTGCTGTGCCCCTGCTCCAGGGTCCCCACCTGGGACACCCAGACTCAGTCAAGGGACAGCCCCTAACGAAGGGGTCAGCGGCCTCCGCTCCACTGGCCCCGAGAAGCTGAGGTTCGGCAAGGCTGTGGCTTCCAGAAGGTCCAGCGTCATCTTAAGGACAGGGTGGGACCATCCTGGCGCTTTGCCACCACCTCCGGCCACGAGGGCAGGAGCCGATGACTGAGTGCTGAGCCGTCCGGCCTTGAGAGGTCTTCTCTGAGAGGCAGTAGAAGGCGGGGAGAGCCATGCTCGCCAGGACCAAACCCAGGACCAAACCCAGGGAGCAGGGGAGGTTGCCATGGCAACTGTGGAGATGCAGGCCCTGACACTGACTCCTGCCAGTTTCCATGAGACCGTGATGTGGAGCCTTGGTGAGTGTGTGTGCACCGGTAGGTGCCTGCATGTGTGTAGGTGAGCACCCCGTGTGTGCCGTGTGCAGGCATGCATGCTCTTGAGTGGGTGTGGGCACAGCTCTCCCAACCCCGTGTGCGGATGGGGGATTGGTCAGGTTTTCTTGGCGACTTGTCTCCTCCGGGCAGGTTGAGGCTGCTCAACCTTGACCGTTTTCTTTCTCCGTGGCTGGAACCTGGGGAGGTGGGAAGGCAAGTTAAAACGGTGAAGGGAGTGCTGTGCTGTGCTTAGTCACCCAGTCGTGTCCAGCTCTTTGCAACCCCATGGACTGTAGCCCACCAAGCTCCTCTGTCCATGTGGATTCTCCAGGCAAGAATACTGGAGTGGGTTGTCATTCCCTTCTCCAGAGGATCTTCCCAAGCCAGGGATTGAACCCATGTCTCCCGCTTTGCAGGCAGATTATTTACCATCATAGTCTCCAGGGAAACCCGTCTTAAGGCATAGGAGGAGTTATTCCCTTAGGTCAAGAATTCTAAAGGAGAATTTTCTTCAAGCTTTCTCTGGACTCTAAAGAATACTGTGACCACACCGTCAAAAATCGTGTTTTTCCGTGGTCATAGTTTTATAGCCAAAATTTAGACCAGATAGTCCTCAGATTGGCCCTGATAACCAAGTGTAGACTGGTGCCAGCGGGCATTGTCCGTCTGGGTAAGTGGGGGGTCTTGGTCAGCCCCAGGCTGGTGATTACAGGAGAAAGTCCTGGGCCTAAAGGGACGTTAGTCCGTTTTCGTATCCTGTGTCAATAAAGATCTAATATTTTTAGGCCAGTTTTTCTGATCCTTGGATCATACCTACAGGTTGACCAGTCATTTAAAATTTTTCCGAGGAGTTCCCAGGTGGGGCGTGGAGACTTAGAGGAAGGGCTTCCCGTATTAGCTCGAGCAGTTTGAACCAGGTAGCTGCACACTCAAACCAACCAGACCAAACCAAACCAGAACCTTGCCATCTGGGAGCCACCCTCCAAATGAAACAAAAGGTACAGCGATGCCCAGAAATCAAAAACCAAGTGGCCAGAGTGCCCCAGAAGAGGTGGGGCCGAAGGACAGGAACTCCTCGGGGACCGGAGGCCGCTGGCACAAGGGACAAAGGAATAGATGGGTGGACCACTCGGGGAGTCCCTGGACAGCCTGCTGGGTGGACATTTAGTCAGTTCAGTTCAGTCTCTCAGTCGTGTCTGACTGTTTGTGACCCCACGGACTGCAGCACGCCAGGCCTCCCATCCATCACCAGCTCCCAAGCTTGCTCAGACTCATGTCCATTGAGTCGGTGATGCCATCCAACCATCTCATCCTCTGTCGTCCCCTTCTCCTGCCTTCAATCTTTCCCAGCATCAGGGTCTTTTGCAATGAGTCTGTTCTTCACATCAGGTAACCAAAGTATTGGAGTTTCAGCTTCAGCATCAGTCCTTTCAATGAACACTCAGGACTGATTTCCTTTAGGATGGACTGGTTGGATCTCTTTGAAGTCCAAGGGACTCTCAAGAGTCTTCTCCAACACCATGTTTCAAAGCATCAATTCCTCGGCGCTCAGCTTTGTTTATAGTCCAACTCTCACATCCACACATGACCACTGGAAAAACCATAGCATTGACTAGACGGACCTTTGTTGGCAAAGTAATGTCTCTGCTTTTTAACATGCTGTCTAGCTTTTCTTCCAAGGGGCAAGTGCCTTTTGATTTCATGGCTGCGATCACCATCTGCACTGATTTTGGAACCCAAGAAAAGAAAGTCTATCACTGTTTCCACTGTTTCCCCATCTATTTGCCATAAAGTGATGGGACCAGATACCATGACCTTAGTTTTCTGAATGTTGAGTTTTAAGCCAACTTTTTTACTCTCCTCTTTTACTTTCATCAAGAGGCTCTTTAGTTCTTCACTTTCTTCCATAAGGGTGGTGTCATCTGCGTCTCTGAGGTTATTGATATTTCTCCCAGCAATCTTGATTCCAGCTTGTGCTTCATCTAGCCCAGCATTTCTCATGATGTACTCTGCACATAAGTTAAATAAGCAGGGTGACAATATACAGCCTTGACGTACTCCTTTCCTGATTTGGAACCAGTCTGTTGTTCCATGTCCAGTTCCAACTGTTGCTTCTTGACCTGCATACAGATTTCTCTGGAGGCAGGTCAGGTGGCCTGGTATTCCTCTGTCTTGAAGAATTTTCCACAGCTTGTTGTGATCCACACAGTCAAAGGCTTTGGCGTAGTCAGTAAAGCAGAAGTGAATGTTTTTCTGGAACTCTCTTGCTTTTTGATGGTCCAGTTGAGGACATTGCTGACCACGAGTCTCCAGGCCTTCGGGGGCTGGTGTGTTCCTGCAGCGTCCTTTCTGTGCCTGTTCGTCTGCTGAACTCCTGCTCACCCTTCAGGGTCAGCTCAGGAGCCAGCTCCTCCCGGAGGCCCTCCAAGCTCCTCTTTGTAACCCTATCCCCAGAATCCTTTTGTTCTGTCTCTCTCTCTGCTCAGCGCGCTTCCAGAGGGTAGGGGGTGGGGTCAGGGCTGTCTCCCCAGGCTCCAGCGCCCAGCCAGGGTGGGTGGCCTGCGGGCTCCCAGGAGTGACAGGGAGCTCTAACTGTCCAATCTGACCCTGTCTCTCTGAAGCCCAAAGACGCCTTGTTCCTGGTGGGGAGGTGTCCTTGGGCCTTCCTCTGCCTCTCTGTTTTGTCCCCCAGAGGCAATCTCTGTGTTCCCTGCCCTCCCAGCCCAGAGCGCCTCCCCTCTGAACATCCAGGGGAACCACTGGCTTGGGGGGCCCAGACAGAGCCTCGGGGTGTCTGATGAGGAGGACTCCTCACAGACAGGCTGAGACAAGAAAAGAAACAGCCATTTTTTGGCACCTTCTTTAAAAGAAAACAACAGCATCAATACGTTAAAAATAAACTATTTTTACTTTAAAAGGGCAAAAACAACCCAAACAAACATGGAGCTAATGAAAAGGGCTTGGCTGAAAGTACTGGAGGCTTACTCATCGCTGCCCGCGGATGGAAATTATTCAGACTGGGGCGGATCCAGTAGGGCTGGCACCTTGCTGTGCGCCAGGCGATGGAGAGAAGACCCGCACAGGCACGCGGTTCTTCCCTGGATGCATCGTGTGAGCTAACGACAGGCTGTCTGCCACGGGAGAGGGGAGTCTACACAAGCTGGCTATGGTGGGGAGAAGTCAGGGACGGCTTCCTGGAGGAGGTGACCTGTCTGCCCGGAACTTTGAGGGGCATTCCAAGTAGAGGAAACGCCTTGGAGAACGACCCAGGGAGTGTGTGTGTGGGATCCATGGGTAAAAGGGACGTTCATAAATCAAAGACCCCTGGGTTCAAATTTCACTTCTTTCCTTGGGAGGTGTGACCACAGGCAAGCTACAACCTTTCTGGGCCCAGTCTCCTCATCAACAAGTGAACAGTCAAAAAGCACGGGACAGCAAGCTGTAGCACAGGGGAGGCTCCGTCCCTGCCCCGAGACCAGCAGCAGGTTGGGTCCCAAAGTCACACGTGTGAGGGCAGCCCAGGCTCGGACCCAGTCACGCCCCTGTCCCTCCCAGGATGAAGATTAACTTGCAAATGCATATTCTGCGGGAGCCCCAAGCTTCATCGGTCATCAGCCGCCATCCCTGGGGGGCTGTCCTCAAGCCCTGTCTTGCCATAAGCCTAGGGGCTGGGAGGACCCTGCAGGGCTGGCCTCCTGGGCACTCTGAGCTTCAGGCGCCACCAGCCAGACAGAAACTGGGCTCCAGGCTCCCCAGAGTGAAATGGTGGGTCCTGGACCCCCTGCTCCCCACTGCCTGCCGGTCCTCACCTGTACCCCAGGAGGGGTCAGTGTGTTCGGGAGTCCGGGGGGTCTTGGCTCCCCACCCCCTCACCGCCGGCCACCCTGAGCCTGTTACTGGGAGCAAACTGCAGAGACTGTACCCGTTGCTTTTTTTTTCCCCCAAATTTAAACTTCTTATTTTGTATTGGGGTATAGCCGATTAAGAATGTTGTGATAGTTTCAGGAGACCAGCAAAAAGACTCAGGCGTACATATACAAGGATCCATTCTCCCCCAGCCCCCAGTCCCATCCAGCCTGGCGCATAACCCTGAGCAGATTCCGTGTGCTCTGCAGTAGGTCCTTGGCGGTTATCCATTCTAAATAGACCAGCGTGTACATGACCTCCCTGCAGGCCCTAATTATATGCTCCCCCCAGCAACCGTAAGTCCATTTTCCGTCTGCAAGTCTTCTTTCCGTTTCGTAAGTTCATTTGAATCATTTCTTTTTAGATTCCACACATGAAGGATATCATACAACATTTCCCCTTCTCTGTCTGACTTACGCAGTATCACACTCTCTAGGCCCATCCATGTTGCTGCAAATGGCATGATTTAATCCTTTTTAACGGCCGAGTAATATTCCACTGTATATATAGCGCTCATTTTTGCTGGGCGCTGAACGGAGCCAAAGGATGACATGCTGGGCGTGGCTGTGCGGCTCAGTGGCAACCACTCCCAGGGGGCACCACGCCTGAGCCCTCGCAGTTGGGAGGCTACGGGGCTGGGTGGAACCAAACTCAGACACAGGCCACCCTCTCTGGGGGCCTGGTTAGTCTGCCTTGGGTGCAGTAACCAAGAACCACAGGCGGGTGACTTCAACTACAGACATTTGTTTCCACGGTCCTGAATGCTGGGGATCCGAGGCAGGGTGTGGACAGGCTGGTTCCTCCCGAGGCCTCCCTGCTTCGTGCGTAGACGGCCGTCTTCTCTGGCCTGTTCCTCCGTGTGTGCCTAGGCCCTGGTCTCCTCTTTCCAGAAGGACGTTGGTCATATTGGGTTAGGGCCACCCTGATCACCTCCAAACACAGCCACGCACTAAGCACTGGAGGCTAACATGTCAGCGTGTGAACCTGGGGACGCGATTCAGCACAGAGCAGCTCTTCTGCGGGAGGGACGGGGGCTCTCTCTCATTTCGGCGTCTGCTGCTTCTGGAGTCAGGACCTGTCTCACACCTCGCTGTTGCTCTTGTCCGGCTCAGCTGGGCCAAGGCCAGGACATGTCACTTCCCCTCCTGCCCTCAATCTACCTTGGCTCTCAGGACCCCAGACTCCAATCTCCTGCCTGAGGTCTGGCCTGAGCAACTCCACCGGCCTCTGTGCGCCAGAGGGCCTGGCAGGCTCAGGCTGCCCCTGCCTCGTGCCCGTCTGCCAGCCTCTTGAAGCTCAGTGGTCGGCAGAGCGTCTGGACCAGCCTAGATGGTAGGCTGGCTCCGTGCCATCCCTGTAGGTCACTGGCAGGTGACACCTTCTCTTCCTGGCCCAGGACACAGGGTGGTGTGGGGTGGCAGGACACCACAGGGTCTCGTGTCGCTGAAGATCCCAGCAGGAATGGACAGTGTGGCCCTAAAGGCTGGGAGCAAGTGGCCGTCCCCCTGATGATGGAATGTCTCCTAGCTGCTCCCCAGGAAAGGGTCTCCTCACACCCAGCCATTCACGCACATTCCTCACTGTGGCTCTTGTCTGCATCCATGGACTCCTCCAGCCATGAGTGGGCTTGTGTCCTCAGTGTGGGCTTGAGGAGCGGGTCAGGCTTAGTGGGATTCGTTGAATAAATGAGTGAATGAATGAGTGAGTGAATGAATGAGTGAATGAATGAGTGAGTGAACGAATGCATGAGAAATGAATGACTGAGTGAGTGAGTGACTGAGTGAATGAATGAGTGAGTGAGTGGGTGGGAGTGAGTGGACGGTTGTCTTTAATGATCTGAGGGAATTGGAAGCCTGCAGCTCCTCCGTTTTGTTAGTTCCAGGAGGGTCACTGACACCCCGAGTTCTGTGCGCCGGTCCATGAGCCCGGCCAGACGGGACTGGCCTGGGGTGGGGGGCGGGGAGGAGAGTCACCGTCCACAGGACACAGACCCCGGTGGGGTGGGCACAGGTGTGGACTTACCCACTGTGTGGCCCTGGTCGGCCACGGCCCCTCTCTGTCCATGTTTACCTGCAGACCAGCATCTTGACAGGGTTGCCGTGAGGGTTACATCCCTGCACGGGCACGCACGTGTGCCCAGGACAGTGCCTGGCATGGGGAGGGTCCACCCGGGGCCCTGGTTGTCACTCTCGGTCGGGCACTCTGTGGGCTGCCTCTCGTGTCTCCTGCTCTGAATTTTCTTGATGGCCCGTTGGCGGCTCACCACTCTCCGCCCATGGCCTTTCTGCTCATCCTTCCAACTCCCCAGGGCGCTCCCACTTCACAGATCCCGGTGCCACTCGGCTCACTGCCTCAGCCCTGGGGTCTCTGCCCACAGGGCACCTCCTTCTGTAAAACTCGTCATCTAAAAAAAAACAAAAACAAAAAAAACGCGTCATCTAGAGGGAGTCGAGGTGCGGTGACCGGCGGCGGGGGAGTGGAGGTGAGTGGCAGAGAGTTTCTCTTCTCCGAGGCCCCGGAAGGCAGGCCCCAGGCAGCTGGGGGGCGTCCAGAGGGCAGAGGGCACCCGGGAGTGTCTCCAGACCCTGGGTCATGAATGCATAAGGATCTTCACAACCCAGATAACCACGATGGTGTGACCACTCACCTAGAGCCAGACATCCTAGAATGTAAAGTCAAGTGGGCCTTAGAAAGCATCACTATGAACAAGCTAGTGGAGGTGATGGAATTCCAGTTGAGCTATTTCAAATCCTGAAAGATGATGCTGTGAAAGTGCTGCACTCAACATGCCAGCAAATTTGGAAAACTCAGCAGTGGCCATAAGACTGGAAAAGGGCAGTTTTCATTCCAATCCCAAAGAAAGGCAATGCCAAAGAATGCTCAAACTACCGCACAATTGCACTCATCTCACACACTAGTAAAGTAATGCTCAAAATTCTCCAAGCCAGGCTTCAGCAATACATGAACCGTGAACTTCCAGATGTTCAAGCTGGTTTTAGAAAAGGCAGAGGAACCAGAGATCAAATTGCCAACATCCACTGGATCATGGAAAAAGCAAGAGAGTTCCAGAAAACACCTACTTCTGCTTTATTGACTCTGCCAAAGCCTTTGACTGTACGGATCGCAACAAACTATGGAAAATTCTTAAAGAGATGGGAATACCAGACCACCTGACCTGCCTCCTGAGAAATCTGTATGCAGGTCAGGAAGCAACAGTTAGAACTGGACATGGAACAACAGACTGATTCCAAATAGGAAAAGGAATACATCAAGACTGTATATTGTCACCCTGCTTATTTAACTTCTATGCAGAGTACATCATGAGAAATGCTGGGCTGGAGGAAGCACAAGCTGGAATCAAGATAGCCGGGAGAAATATCAATAACCTCAGATATGCAGATGACACGACCCTTATGGCAGAAAGTGAAGAGGAACTGAAGAGCCTCTTGATGAAAGTGAAAGAGGAGAGTGAAAAGGTTGGCTTAAAACTCAATATTCAGAAAACGAAGATCATGGCATCTGGTCCCATCACTTCATGGGAAATAGATGGGGAAACAATGGAGACGGTAACAGACTTTATTGTTCTGGGCTCCAAAATTACTGCAGATGGTGACTGCAGCCATGAAATTAAAAGATGCTTACTCCTTGGAAGGAAAGTTATGACCAACCTGCTGCTGCTAAGTTGCTTCAGTCGTGTCCGACTCTGTGCGACCCCATAGACAGCAGGCCACCAGTCTCCCCCATCCCTGGGATTCTCCAGACAAGAACACTGGAGTGGGTTGCCATGTCCTTCTCCAATGCATGAAAGTGAAAATTGAAAGTGAAGTCGCCCAGTCGTGTCCGACTCTTAGCGGCCCCCTGGACTGCAGCCTACCAGGCTCCTCCGTCCATGGGATTTTCCAGGCAAGAGTACTGGAGTGGGGTGCCATTGCCTTCTCCGAGACAGCATATTAAAAAGCAGAGACATTACTTTGCCAACAAAGGCCCGTCTAGTCAAGGCTATGGTTTTTCCAGTGGTCATGTGTGGGTGTGAGAGTTGGACCATAAAGAAAGCTGAGCACCGAGGAATTGATGTTTTTGATCTGTGATGTTGGAGAAGACTCTCGAGAGTCCCTTGGACTGCAAGGAGATCCAACCAGTCCATCCTAAAAGAGATCAGTCCTAAATATTCATTGGAAGGACTGATGTTGAAGCCAAAACTTCAATACTTTGGCCACCTGATGCGAAGAACTGACTCATTGGAAAAGACCCTGATGCTGGGAAAGATTGAAGGCAGGAGGAGAAGGGGACGACAGAGGATGAGATGGTTGGATGGCATCACCGACTAAATGGACATGAGTTTGAGCAAGCCCCGGGAGTTGGTGAAGGACAGGGAGGCCTGGCGTGCTGCAGTCCGTGGGGTCACAAAGAGTCGGACACGACTGAACAACTGAACTGAACTGAACTGGGGCAGGGAGGGCACAGTCAGGCCCGGCCCAGCAGCAGAGACTTTCCAGGTGGGCAGTCAGGCCCAGGCTCGGTCCCGAAGGCAGTGGGAGCCATGGAGGGCTGTGGGCAGTACCAGGATGGAGTCAGAGCCTCCCCGGAGAAGGTGGCTGCTGGGGGCGGGCAGGCCCAGCATGGCCAGGGTGGTGGAGCTGGCAGGAAGGACGTGTGCAGATGGTGAGATGCTCAGTGGCGGGGGCCGTGGCAGAGGCCATCTGACCTCGCTGGGCACAGAGGAGCCTCTTCTCTCTGTGCACACGCTGGGATGGCCCCCCCCCCCCGCCCCGGCCATGGTCTGCCCAGTGCCCACTCCCCTCCCTCTGCCCAGGGCCACGGGCACAGTTTCCCCATCTCTGTGGAGGGGACCTGGGCAAGGGGATGAGCTCTCCATGCGAGTGTGTGTGCCTATGGGTGCGTGTCTATGTGTGTGTGTATCTGTGTGTGTGTGTGTGTTTGTGCATGTGTCTGTGTGTCTATGTGTGTGTTTCTGTGTGTGTGTGTGTGTGTGTCTCTGTGTGTGTGAGACAGGAGAATGGGGGGAAGGAGGAAGGAGCAGGAAGCGGGGTGTCCTCCATGTCAGCTCTGACCCCCATATTGGTCAGGTAGTGAGCTCCTTGCCCAGGGAGGTATGTAAGCCCTCCTTGCATCTCCACCTCCCTCCTCCCTTACTCCTTCCCTCTTGAGGGGGCTCCTGATGTCTGGAAAGCCCCCACCGTCTCTGCCTGGGCTCCTCCCGCCCCGCTGTCTGCACGGGGCAGGGCCTTGTCCCGTGGCCCCCAGGCAGTGAGCACCCTGAGCAGGGAAATCTGGAGGCTGGCCAGGCAGCCCTGCTTTCCGGGTCCTGTCTCTGGTGGGATGTGGCCAAGCTGAGCAGGCAGGGAGGGGGCCTCTCGCCCATGGCCCCCCTTTAGCTGGCATGCAGACCCTCGTGTGCCCCCTGCGGTTGTACTGGGCACCCTGGGAAGGGAGGGTCCACCCCGGCCGCCGGCACAGCCAAACCGTGGAGAAAAGGCAAGTGGGAGAGTCTGCCCTCCTCTGTGTGGGGGTCCCTGGAGGGGCTGGAAATGTGGGCTCGGAGAGACTGAGGCTCGGCAGAGGGGCCCTCACGCCCAGCCTCCCCTCAAAGGTAGGGAGTCTCCTGCTGAGGATGGAGCCCCTGCCCTTTGGGAGCCCAGGGCCTGTGAGATCTGGGGAGCATGGAGGCGCTCACGGGCGGGACCACCCTGGGCTCTGGGGAGTGGGGCAGCGGAGCCTCGTATAGTACCCAGGCTCAGGGACAAAGGGCCATGGGGGTCCATCCGTCTACCAGGCCCATGCGGGCCACTGGACCAGCTGGGCGCTCCCCTGCCTGCTCCCGGCAAGCAGGGCTCAGTGTGGGGGGCCTGGGGGCACTGGGAGCCCGTGGTGCCAGGGGTAGCTCTTGCCCGGTTTGTTTGTTTAGAAGGCGTGGGCCGGGAAATGGTTTCAGAGGTCAGGACCTGGGCCAGCGGTCCCTGGGGCATCAACCTGTGCGCGTGATGGACCCAGGGCGGGCACTGCCTGGCCTGACCTGGGGATGTTCTTTACTGTCCCTCCCTCGGGCTCTTCGGCCTAGAGCACCCAGCGGGGCCGCGGAGGGGCAGGTGATCTCAGCGGGCGCTCCGGAGGTCAGGTGGTTGGGGGGGTGTCCTGCCCACCCCACCTGGGCCCTCGCTTGCGGGGCCCCACGCCCGGGCCTGGGCAGCTGGTCCGGTGGTGAGGGAGGCTGGCCTGCATGTTGCCATGGCAACTAGCTGCTTCTCTCTCCTTCGAGGGAGATGAGCCCGAGCCGTCTAAGCAGACCCGGTTCTGGCCTTCAGCTGGGGGGCACAGACTCCGGGCTCATGGGGGAGCCCGTGCTCTGGAGGGCCAGGCGTCTGAGCCGAGAAGTGGGCGACAGGCAAGCTCTCCCACCGTCGCCCTGGCCAGGGTCCTGAGGGACTGCAGAGCGCTGAGGGGCTGGGGTCCACGGCGGAGTGTCCCTGCCTGGTCCCGGGGGCGGGGGCGGCTCCCGTGGAGATCCTGCCCTCCCCCCACCACACCGAGACTGAATCACAGATCCAGCCCCTCATCGCTGGGGTCACAGAGCCGGATTCATCCCTCTTGTCGGCGTCTGGTCCCCTAGCTGGCAGTTTCACAGACGGAAGCCAGGCTGAGTCCTCGGACACCTGCTCCCTCAGTCCTGGCCCCCCCAGGGGTCCCCGGGGCCAGAGAGTTTCCTTCTAAGCTTCGTTTTCATCTCAACCTCCCCCTGGCCGGCCCGAGTCAGGCCTCGGTCGTCTGTCCTCTGGGTGATGACCTGTGGTCACCCCCGAGTCACCGTCTCTGACACTCTGCCACCCTCGCTCTGGGTCACTTGCTGACAGCTCCTTATCACCCCAGGACCGGGGCCAGGTTTCTTTGGCCGGGATGGCAGATGGCATTCTTGGCCACAGCTCTTCACTCTGTCCTGCGTCCAAGCCCTTTGTCACTGGACTGCTTTCCTGATGGAAGGAGGAGCGGGCGTCTGGGACCCTGGGGGGCGGCTTTCCTCCTCTCCCCTCTGTTTCTCGGTCGCTGTCCTGGGAAGGGCATCCCGGCCAGGCTGCTGGGCCCTGAGGGGATGGGGAACACATGGAGCAGGCCCAGACCCACGCGGCGGCTCGGAGCTGGCCTCCCTGCTCGAGCCCAGCCTTGATCAGCCGACAGAAGGGCCGGGCCTGTCCAGCAAGGAGGGCGTTGCCAGGCAGCACCTGCTGAACTGCTGACAAGGCCTCTGAGACCTCAATTCAGTTCAGTTCAGTCGCTCAGTCGTGTCTGACTCTCTGTGATCCCACGGACTTGGAGTGTCTCCAGAGCCTGGGTTGTGAATGCATAAAGATCTTCACAACCCAGATAATCACGATGGTGTGGTCATTCGCCTAAAGCCAGACATGCTGGAATGTGAAGTCAAGTGGGCCTTAGGAAGTATCACTATGAACAAAGCTAGGGGAGGTGATGGAATTCCAGCTGAGCTATTTCAAATCCTCAAAGATGCTGCTGTGAAAGTGCTGCACTCAATATGCCAGCAAATTTGGAAACCTCTGAGACCTCTGCCCTACCCCAAATGTCATCTTCCCCAGGCAGCCTGCACGCTGGGCACCACTCACGTGCCCACGGCCACCACTGCCCAGAAATGTTCAATGATTACCCCTCAGTCCGCTCTCCGCCCCCACCCCGCCCCATGTGGCCAGAGCTCCAGCCGTCTGGAATACTTGAGACCAAGGCTGTCTTCTCTCCAGTTGTTCAGTGCAGGAATGGGAGGAGGGCATGGCTTGCGGGATCTCAGCTCCTCCACCAGGGGTCACACCCACACCTGCGCTGAAAGCTCGGAGTGTAACCACTAGACGCCCAGGGAATTCCCTCTGTGTTCTTTGAGGAGTCAGAAATTGATTGCAAGCAGTCTGAGAGGAAAACCACATCATTCCCCAGAGGAGGCACAGCTCCCTGGGGCCCTGAAGCTCCTCGGGGCTGTGAATTTCCTGCCCCTGGACTGCTTCCTCAAGGGGATGGCGGGGCCTCAGCAGAGCTCCCAGGAAAGAGCCCAAGGCCATCACCCCTGGACTGACTTTCTCAGGAAACCGATTAGAGAGGACTGAGAAAGATTCTTGGAGGGCACAACAGAACCCTGTGCACCAGGACCCAGGAGAAAGGAGCAGTGACCCCGCAGGAGCCTTGCCTGTGGGGGTCCGGGAGTCTCCGGCGAAGGTGTGGGTCTTCTGCAGGGACGAAGTGGCCTGCTGCAGGGTTGGGGGCCCGGACTGCAGCAGTGCATGCCTGGGACCTTTTGAGGGAGGTCACCATTATCTTCATTACCTCCACCAGAGTTTGGTGCCAGGTAAAGAGCAGGGAGGGAACACAGGCCCACCCATCAACAGAAAATTGGACTAAAGATTTACTGAGCATGGCCCCGCCCATCAGAACAAGACCCAGTGTCCCCCTCAATCAGTCTGTCTCATCAGGAAGCTTTCATAAGCCTCTTAACCTTCTCCATCAGAGGGCTGACAGAGTGAAAACCACCATCACAGAAAACTAACGAATCTGATCACATGGACCACAGCCGTGTCTAACTCAGTGAAACTATGAGTCATGCCCTGTAGGGCCACCCAAGACGGAGGGGTCATGGTGGAGAATTCTGATAAAACGTGCTCCACTGGAGAAGGGAATGGCAAGCCACCTCAATATTCCTGCCTTGAGAACCCCACAAACAGTATGAAAAGGCAAAATGATAGGACACTGAAAGAGAAACTCCCCAGGTCGTTAAGTGCCCAATATACTACTGGAGGTCAGTGGAGAAATAACTCCAGAAAGAATGAAGGGTTGGAGCCAAAGCAAAAACAATACCCAGTTGTGGATGTGACTGGTGATAGAAACAAGGTCCGATGCTGTAAAGAGCAATATTGCATAGGAACCTGGAATCTCGGGCCCATGAATCAAGGTAAATTGGAAGTGGTCAAACAGGAGATGGCAAGAGTGAACGTCGACATTCTAGGAATCAGCGAACTAAGATGGGCTGGAATGGGTGAATTTAACTCAGATGACCATTATATCTACTACTGTGGGCAGGAATCCCTTAGAAGAAATGGAGTAGCCATCATGGTCAACAAAAGAGGCGAAAATGCAGTACTTGGATGCAATCTCAAAAACGACAGAATGATTTCTGTTAGTTTCCAAGGCAAACCATTCAGTATCACAGTAATCCATGTCTATGCTCCAACCAGTAATGCTGAAGAAGCTGAAGTTGAATGGTTCTATGAAGACCTACAAGACCTTTTAGAACTAACACCCAAAAAAGATGTACTTTTCCTTATAGGGGACTGGAATGCAAAAGTAGGAAGTCAGGAAACACCTGGAGTAACAGGCAAATTTGGCCTTGGAATATGGAATGAAGCAGGGCAAAGGCTAATAGAGTTTTGCCAAGAAAATGCACTGGTCATAACAAACACCCTCTTCCAACAACACAAGAGAAGACTCTATACATGGACATCACCAGATAGTCAACACGGAAATCAGATTGATTATATTCTTTGCAGCCAATATGGAGAAGCTCTATACAGTCAGCAAAAACAAGACCAGGAGCTGACTGTGGCTCAGATCATGAACTCCTTATTGCCAAATTCAGACTGAAATTGAAGAAAGTGGGGAAACCACTAGACCATTCAGGTATGACCTAAATCAAATCCCTTATGACTAGACAGTGGAAGTGAGAAATAGATTTAAGGGCCTAGATCTGATAGATAGAGTGCCTGATGAACTATGGACTGAGGTTCGTGACACTGTACAGGAGACAGGGATCAAGACCATCCCCATGGAAAAGAAATGTGAAAAAGCAAAATGGCTGTCTGGGGAGGCCTTACAAATAGCTGTGAAAAGAAGAGAAGCCAAAAGCAAAGGAGAAAAAGAAAGATACACCCATCTGAATGCAGAGTTCCAAAGAATAGCAAGGAGAGGTAAGAAAGCCTTCCTCGGTGATCAGTGCAAAGAAATAGAGGAAAACAACAGAATGGGAAAGACTAGAGATCTCTTCAAGAAAATTAGAGATACCAAGGGAACATTTCATGCAAAGATGGGCTCAATAAAGAGCAGAAATGGTATGGACCTAATAGAAGCAGAAGATATTAAGAAGAGGTGGCAAGAATACACAGAAGAACTGTACAAAAAAGATCTTCACGACCCAGATAATTACGATGGTGTGATCACTGACCTAGAGCCAGACATCCTGGAATGTGAAGTCAAGTGGGCCTTAGGAAGCATAACTATGAACAAAGCTAGTGGAGGTGATGGAATTCCAGTTGAGCTATTTCAAATCCTGAAAGATGATGCTGTGAAAGTGCTGCACTCAATATGCCAGCAAATGTGGAAAACTCAGCAGTGACCACAGGACTGGAAAAGGTCAGTTTTCATTCCAATCCCAAAGAAAGGCAATGCCAAAGAATGCTCAAACTACTGCACAATTGCACTCATCTCACACATTAGTAAAGTAACGCTCAAAGTTCTCCAAGCCAGGCTTCAGCAATACGTGAACCGTGAACTTCCTGATGTTCAAGCTGGTTTTAGAAAAGGCAGAGGAACCAGAGACCAAATTGTCAACATCTGCTGAATCATCAAAAAAGCAAGAGAGTTCCAGAAAAACATCTATTTCTGCTTTATTGACTCTGCCAAAGCCTTTGACTGTATGGATCACAACAAACTGTGGAAAATTCTGAAAGAGATGGGAATACCAGACCACCTGACCTGCCTCTTAAGAAGTCTGTGTGCAGGTCAGGAAGCAACAGTTAGAACTGGACATGGAACAACAGACTGGTTCCAAATCGGGAAAGGAGTACGTCAAGGCTGTATATTGTCACCCTGCTTATTTAACTTCTATGCAGAGTACATCATGAGAAACGCTGGGCTGGAGGAAGCACAAGCTGGAATCAAGATTGCCAGGAGAAATATCAATAACCTCAGATATGCAGATGACACCACCCTTATGGCAGAAAGTGAAGAGGAACTGAAGAGTCTCTTGATGAAAGTGAAAGAGGAGAGTGAAAAGGTTGGCTTAAAGCTCAACATTCAGAAAACGAAGATCATGGCATCCAGTCCCGTCACTTCATGGGAAATAGATGGGGAAACAGTGGAAACAGTGTCAGACTTTATTTTTCTGGGCTCCAAAATCACTGCAGATGGTGACTGCAGCCATGAAATTAAAAGATGCTTACTCCTTGGAAGGAAAGTTATGACCAACCTAGACAGCATATTAAAAAGCAGAGACATGGCTTTCCCAACAAAGGTCCGTCTAGTCAATTCTATGGTTTTTCCAGTAGTCGTGTATGGATGTGAGAGTTGGACCATAAAGAAAGCTGAGCACTGAAGAATTGATGCTTTTGAACTGTGGTGTTGGAGAAGACTCTTGAGAGTCCCTTGGACTGCAAGGAGATCCAACCAGTCCATCCTAAAGGAAATCTGTCCTGAATATTCATTGGAAGGACTGATGCTGAAGCTGAAACTTCAGTACTTTGGCCACCTGATGTGAAGAGCTGACTCATTGGAAAAGACCCTGATGCTGGGAAAGATGGAGGGCAGGAAGAGAAGGTGACGACAGAGGATGAGATGGTTGGATGGCATCACCGACTTGATGGACGTGAGTCTGAGCAAGCTCCGGGAGTTGGTGAAGGACAGGGAGGCCTGGCCTGCTGCAGTCCATGGGGTTGCAAAGAGTCAGACACGACTGAGCGACTGAACAACAGCTAACACACGGTGTCTGGTGAGACTGATTTGGGTGAGAGACGGGAGGAAACACGCGCTTTTCCTTGAGTCTGGAGGGTTTGTTTGTGCTGCCGCGCACGGAGGTCCCAGGGTGTGGAGCGGCACCCGGTCCTCCCTGTAGGGGACCCTGGACACCTTGCCACCTGTCTTGGCAAGGGTCTCCCCCGCCCGGGTCATGGCGAGGTGGACACTCTCCTCCCCTCCCTCCATGCATCCCCTTCCTGGCTCTGTTCACCCGAAAGGCGCCGCTTGCCCCCATCTTCCCGGGTCCGCCAGCCCCTCCTGTGGTTCGTACTCTGGAACCTGCCTGCTAGATGGAAGAGTGGGCTCTGGGTCCAGGAAGAGTCTCGGTGAGCAGGGGGCCGGTCCATTTCCAGGCTGTGTGTCCAGGTGAGAAAGGAGTGATGGGCAAGGCATGCTGGCTGGCGCGGGTCCCGGCGCCCGTGGAGACTCAGCACGCTTGGCCCTTGCGCTGGGCTCACCAGCCCTGCCGCTTGGCAGCTCGCTTTGTTTCTGGCTGGGCCAGGTTTGGGGCCTTAATTAAAAATGTTCTTGGATCGCTGCCTCCTGCTGAGAATGGGAAAAGCCAGATGAAGACCACAGCAAAACAAATACCATTTGTTAGAAGGCTTTGAGTGGCCACTGCGGCCACCAGAACCCCAAGCATGCAGGACACGCTGGAAGGGAAAGCAGGGAGGTGAACAGGCTGATGGGGCTTCCCAGGGGATGCTAGTGGTAAAGAACACGCCTGCCAGGGCAGGAGATGCAGGAGACACGGGTTCGATCCCTGGGTCGGGAAGATCCCCTGGAGGGGGGCATGGCAACCCACTCCAGTATTCTTGCCTGGAGAAATCCATGGACAGAGGAGCCTGACAGCCTGTACTCCGTAGGGTTGCAAAGAGTCGGACACGACTGAAGTAACTTGGCACGCTCAAAAGCACGACCAGGCTGGCATGTGTGTGATGGCCTCCAGCAGACAGGGGTAGGGGGGTGGGGCGGGGGATGGGGAGGGAAGCAGAAGAATGCAGCAGAAGCAGAATTTGTAGAGATATCGGCCAGTGCTTGCAGACTAACGAAACGCTTGAATCTGCAGATTTCAGAAGTGCAACGATTGCCAAGAAGAAAGACAAGCACTCCTGGCCCATCCCAGCGAAGCTGCGGGGGAACCCAGGCAGGAGGGACGCGGCTGCAGCGGGGTCCAGACTTCCGTGGGAGGCCTGCAGGTCGCAGGCAGGGTGCAGGGGCACGCAAGGAGAGTGGAGAATGGCAACCCCCCGTGCGGTCAGCCCAGCATCCCCTCCAGCACCCACAGGGGTGACGGCCAGCAAGTCCTGGAGAGCCTGCAGGGGCGGGTGGATGGCAGCGGCAGCTGGTGCGGGGGAGGGCTGGAAATCAGAGACACTGACGGCTCTCTGCCTGCTGTTCCTGCCCAGCCTGGGTGACCTGCCCTGGCTCTTCATTCTGCCCGGAAGCAGCCGCACAACCCATCCTCACCTCCCCAGGCACGAACAATCACCCATCCCTGGCCTTCTTGCTCAGTCTTCAAGACGCAACTCAAGCACCGCCTCCCCCAGGCAGGCTCCCTGGAAGCCCTCTGTCCTGCAGCTCCAGCACAGCCCTTGGGTGTGGGAGTCGCCCAGGATTTGACCTGTAGGGATACAGCCTACGTACTGTGTGCATCTTCTGTCTCCCCACGAATACTAAGTATCTGAAGGCAGGCGTTCAGTCTGTCCAGCTTGGATCTGCAAGCGTGTCCTGGCTTTCTCTCTCTGGTGCCTGACCTCCTGCTGGGGAGGAGGCGGGGCAGCAACCTGGCAACAGGCGCCCAACGGCTGGGCGAGCTGTGATGGCCTGGGGAAGAGGGTGCGGCGGAAAGGCAGGGACCTGTCCTCACGGTGGAGCCGCAGGGTGGGAAAAGGGGCCGATGACCTCCCGGATTCACTTTCTGCTTCACCACAGCCTCTGCCAGGCATTCCAGTGTCTTTCCCAGTCTTCATTCTGCGTGGTTTTCCCTCAGATTTTCTGTAATTGGTCTGCAGGTGGGGAAGCACCCAGGCTGCTGTGTTTGAGGGCAGGCAGCCCCTCGGAGAGTGGCCCCTGGTTGGTGAATTCCCATGAGCAGGCGGAGCTCAGCTGGGTGACATGCACTCTCAGGATGACGCTGGTGTCCTCCGGCACACCCGAGGGCTGTTTCTTCCTGGGCTGTTGTACTAGTGAGCTCAGGCTAAGTAACAAAAAACTGCTAACTGTGAGGCTCAAACGGCAGAAAATTACCTTCTCACCACCCTGGAGGCCGGGAGTCTGGGATCAAGATGCGGACACGGCGGTTTCTTCTGGGGCCTCTCTCCTGGCTTGTAGAAAGGCATCCTTTCTCTGGGTCCATCTGTGTGTGTCTGTGTCCTAATCTGATAAGGACACCAATCGAATTAGATTAGGACCCACCCCAGTGACCTCGTTTTACTTCACTCACCTCTTTAAAACCCCTCTCTCTGAGCATAGTCACATTCCAAGGTCTTAGGTGTTAAGGTGTCAATACATGGATTTGGGAAACACTTCAGCCCATCAGCCCTGGCAGCTCAGCTGGTTAAGAATCCGCCTGTAATGAAGGAGACCTGGGTTCAATCCCTGAGTTGGGAAGATCCCCTGGAGAAGGGAACGGCTACCCACTCCAGTATCCTGGCCTGGAGAATCCCATGGATTGTATAGTCCATGGGGTCACAGAGTCAGATGCGACTGAGTGACTTTCACTTTCTTTTTTCAGCCCATCAAGCTGGGTGCAAGGTTCTTGGGCCACAGTGAAAGGTGGTGATGGGTTTAGGTGGCGCAGAAGGAGAGGGGAGTATGACTGTCACCCCAAAAGGCATTGTGGCACAGTAGAACGATGTGGGGGTCCCATCTGGAGCCCAGACACAGAGTCGCCTGATGGGAGTGGGTGCGGGTGAGGGGCAGTCCTGCAATGATTCTCTCCCCAGTTTCCCCAGCGCGGGTCACTCATCTGATGCAGGAGCTGGTGGTTCTGTGCACGTGGCTCTCTCCAAGGATGGCTTTCTCTCCAGCAGGAAGTCTCGGGGTCTGTCAAGGGCTGCTGGCCAAACAGCCTTTCAAATCAGGAGTATTTTTCGAACTCCCGAGTTGAACGCCAAGCATATTTCTTTAGTCTTTTAAAAAATTACATTAGCTCTTACAGCTATGGATTTATGCCTGCTGACAGTTGGGCTCTATCTCATATGTTTGGGTCTTTAGTACCTTATATTTATTTTTATTATAAACAATACATTACTTCATATCTGTCTTGCTCCAAAACTTTTACATTTCTAAGTGGGTGACTTTTGCTTAAATTTTATTATTTGTAGATTCCGTCACGTGGTGATAAGAAAACAAGAGCTGTATAAATCCTCTGTTTCCAGCACTGGCTGAGGGCCACGCTGGGTCCGCAGGAATCTGAGTGTGCCCCCTGCAGGGTGCCCAGCTCGCCCACCTGCTGGCTCGTCTCCGCCCTGCCGCCCTTGTTCATCAGGCCCACAGAGGAGACCTCATCCTGTCTCCCTGCGTGGATAATAATTTTTCTTTTCCTTTGGTGTTTTCTTGCTGTCTTGGCCAGCTCACAAACGTTTCTTATCACTCTCCATCTTCGTTTGCATATTTGAACAATGTAAAAATGACCCCCCATGTTTACATGGAGTGTTTTTTTGCTATAAACTCCATTTTTCTTGACCAAAGCAGCTTTCTGTATTTTTTTTCGATCTGTGCTCTTCTTTATTTTTTAATTTTATACTCTCCTGCATTATTGTGTTTTCTGATATCTCTCCTAAGTAGTAAGACATTGCAATGTTGTTAAAAAAAAAAAGAAGCAGAATCCTGATATGAGTTTTGACATAGTTTTAATCCTTTCCTCCTTCCCTTTCCTTGCTGGGTTGTAGTTTCTTTTCTTTCTTTCTTTTTTTTAGTAGATTTGCAGCGCTCTGTCAGATTCCAGTGAGCAGCACTCTAATTCGGTGACACATTCTTTTTCAGACTCTTTTGTCTTAGAGGTTATTGTTTCTGTTTTGTCTTTTTCTGTCCACAGTTTTTTCCCTTTTAGAAAAGAATATCTGTTGTACTGGTGTAGAAGGCAGACATCATGCTTTTTATTCTACCACTTACCTTTCTTTTTTAAACAAACAGTCCTAAACTTGTGTTTCTCTAATAATCAGACTCTAAAGAATAACTTCTGACCCCCTTCTATAGAAGACAGAAGGCTTTCCTCTTTCTCTTTTTTAAAAAAAATTGCTTATTTTTATTTTTAAACATTTTTTGGCTGCATCTCACGGCATGTGGGATCTTAGTTCTCCAATCAGGGAAGGAACCCCTGCCCCCTGAAGTGGAAGGCGGGCTCTTAGCTGCTGGCCCACCGTGGAAGAACCTTCTCTTCCTCTTCATCCCTTCTCTAAGTGCATCTACGGCCTCAGAACCTGGAAACCTCGCGCTCCCTGCTTTAACGTTTGAATCACCCTGAGGTGTTAAGTGCTCTCTGTGTGGTTGGCGTTGTCGTATTAATAACTTCGTTTTAAACCAGTGTCGCAGCAGCGCTCTCCCCGCTGGGCAGTACTCCGTTCTCTTGTTTCCATCTGGCTCCCACTCCCCAGACATGCACTTCCCAGCACGACACCGCCCCGGCGTATGAGTTAAAACGGATCCTGTGGGTCTTTGAAGAATCACGTTTGTGGGGGCATGTTTCTGGGGCATCTTTCCGATCTTAGGTCCTGATGCTTCCTACACAGACGTGCCGGCCTCTGGCAGCCTTCATTGTGGGAAATGTGAGCGTAACTTGGCTGCAGCTTCTTTCAAGATCATCTACTTATTTTTCCTCTTGGGAGCTCTTCAGACGCCTCGATTTTCCCGAGAATGGATCGCCTGACCACATTTTGCTGCTCTGAGTTTTCACTTTTCCCTGCAGTCTTGCTTCTGGGTGCTTCTGCGGCTTCCTTTTCTACCTCCTTTGGGAATTCCTAGTAATTGGGGTCAGGCAATGTGAGACCAGAGGACAAGATGGCTGGATGGCATCACTGACTCAATGGACATGAGCTTGAGTAAGCTCTGGGAGTTGGTGATGGACAGGGAGGCCTGGCGAGCTGCAGTCCGTGGGGTCGCAAAGAGTCAGACACGACTGAGCGACTGAACTGAACTGAACTGATGTGAGACCACCATCCTCCCTGGCTTCTTGCTTCCATGTTTTTCTTTTCCTTTTCATTTGCATTTTGAAAATGTTTCTCAAACTCTCCCTCTGTATCACAGTTTTGCTTTTCTCCAGCTTCCAGCCTGCCATCTCTTCCTCCCTTAAAGGTTTTATTACAGCCACTGCGTTGCGTTTCTTGAGATCCAGAGAGGGGCTTATCTAGGGTTCTGTTTGGGGTTCTGTTGCTTTGAGCTGTGATGAAAGAAAAACGAGTTTGAGCCTTGAAAGTGTGAAGACAGGAGAGCGCAGATAGCCGTCTGGCTTGGGTCAGCAGTGCCCAGCCTCTCGGTCTGGTTTTCATCCTGGTCCGGTTCAGCATCGTGCGCACTAAGTAGCTCAGTTGTGTCTGACTCTTTGCGACTCCATGGACTGTAGCCCTCCAGGCTCCTCTGTCCATGGGATTCTCCAGGCAAGGATACTGGAGATAGTGGGTTGCCGCACCCTCCTCCAGGGGATCTTCCCAACCCCAGGATCAAACTCAGGTCTCTTAAGTCTCCTGCACAGTGTCCTGTCCATCTAAAGACAGAGCTGTGGGGCCACGCCTCTCTCCCTTTCCTCCGTGGATGTAGGAGCTGCTGGAAGATGCATCAGAGCCCAGGCCTGGCTGAGCCAGACTTCCATGTGGGTCTTGCTCTGAGCTGCAGTGCAGCGTGGACATGTCACAGGAGCCTGGCACATCCTCCGGAGGGCGGGTGCCCCGGGGTAGGAGGGCTGCCTGCTGCAGACAGGCCCCCTCGCTTTCTCTCCACTGCACCCCAAATCTGCACCTCTGTTCCAAGGATCTGAAGCAATGGTCTGAGGGTGATGTAATGCTTGCAAAGTACACAGAGCTGTGCCCAGCTTGTCATAAATGTTTAATACACTTCAGCTACTTTTATTGTTAACTCAAAAACCCCACTTTTATTGCAGTTGAAGGTACTATATAGACATGTACGCATTGCTGTGGATTGAATTGTGTTCCTCCGAGATTCATATGCTGAAGTCTTAACCCCCAGGACCCCAGAATGTGGCCTTATTTGGTAACAGGGTTGATGCAGTCATCATTAGTTAAGATGAGGCCGTTAGTGTGGGCTCTTACCCGGTCTGACCCGTGTCTCTGTCAAAAGGGGACATTTGGATGCAGGCACACCTAGGGAGGAGGCCACGAGGATGGAGGCAGGAATCAGAGTGATACTTCCACAAGCCAAGGGTCGTGGAAGATGCTGGTAACCATCAGGAGCCTGGAGAGAGGCCTCGGGAGGAGCCAGCCCCGCCAGCACCTTGATCTCGGACTTCTGGTCTCTGGAACCGAGACAGTTTCTGCTGTCTAGGTCCCCGGTCTGTGTTACGGCACCCCCAGGACACTAATACATGCCTACCCCTTCTCCAGAGTATCTTTCTGACCTAGGAATCGAACCGGGGTCTCCTGCATTATAGGCGGATTCTTTACCAACTGAGCTATCAGGGAAGCCCACAGTAGCACACGTATCTGTATATTTCGCATTGTAAGTGGGTTTTTATGAGCTGGACGCGTTGTGTAGCTAGCATGGTGCTCAGGTTAAGAGAAGGAGCACTGAGCACCCAGCAGACGCTTCCTTCCAGCCCCGGGGGTAGGGCTGGGTTTCCTGCCCTCAGCGGGACACAGGCCCGCCTCCTCACTCCCCGGGGGGCCGGGTGGTGTGTGAGTCCTCCTTTTCCTCGTCACCGGGGCTGTGTGTCCACTGTGGGCATCGGGCGGCTCCAGGCTGTCACCGTAGCAGCTGCTGTGATGTTCCGGCAGGAGTCTATGGCACCTCCGGGGTGTGTTTCCCCCGCATGTCCCGGGTGGAACCCTGGGATCGTGGGGTGGGCGAGTGTTCCACCAAGCGTGTTTCCGGCCCCACCAGCAGTGGTGTGAGGGGCCAGCTGGGCTGCAGCCTTGCCAACACTTGGGATCACCTGTCTTTTCATCTTAGTTAGGCTGGCGGGTATGGAAGCGTGTCACATGACGGTTTGAAAATTTGCAGTTTCCTGGTAAGCAGTGATGTTGAAGACCTTTGGATATGCGTGTCTCCACGAGTTTCCTCTTTTGCGAAGTGCTCTTCACCTTTTCTGTCCATCTTTCTATGCTCTTGTCGGCATCTCTGTACCCATTTGTATGAATTCTTTACCTGTTTTAAGTCGTTTTTCACTTACGCGCATTGCATGGCTCCTTACGGTGTCTTTTGATGACAAGAAATTTTTTCCCATATAGCTTAATTTATCAAACATTTTGAGGTGAATGCTTTCTGTGTTTGTTTAAGAAATCTTTGCTTAGGCTGAAGTCACGAAAACGTTTACTTGTGTTTTCCTCTAAAAGCTTTCTCGTTGTATGTCTCACTCGTAGGTCTCATCCCACCTGGGATTTATTGTTGGTATGGTGTGAGGTAGGGATCAAGATCTTCTTTCCATCTGCCTGTCCAGTCGACTCCGTGCTGTTGTTTGAAGGGTGGTCCTCCCTGTCCGTCCTGACGCAGCACTCAGGTTTCACCTGTGCTGCAGGTCAAGTGACCGACCACACAGAGGTGCGTGGGTTTCCGGACTCTCTCATGCCCCATCTGTCAGTCTGTCTGTCTTTATACTGATGAAGAACTAAAGAGCGTCTTGATGAAGGTGAAAGAGGAGAGAGAAAAACCTGCCTTAAAACTCAGCATTAAAAAAGCTACGATCATGACATCTGGTCCTGTCGCTTCATGGCAAATAGAAGGGGAAAAAGTGGAAGCAGTGACAGACTTTATTTTCTTGGGCTCCAAAATCACTGCAGAACCATGAAACCATGAAACTGAAACATGCTTGCTCCTTGGATGAAAAGCTATGACCAACCTAGACATAGTATTAAAAGGCAGAGACATTACTTTGCTGACAAAGGTCCATCTAGTCAAAGCTATGTTTTTTCCCTAGTCATGTATGCATATGAGAATTGGACCATAAAGAAGGTTGAATACTGAAGAATTGATGCTTTTGAACTGTGGTGTTGGAGAAGACTCTTGAGAGTCCCTTGGACTGCAAGGAGATCCAACCAGTCCATCCTAAAGGAAATCAGTCCTGAATATTCATTGGAAGGACTGATGCTGAAGCTCTAATACTTTGGCCACCTGATGTGAAGAACTGACTCATTGGAAGAGACCCTGATGCTGAGAAAGAGTGAAGGCAGGAGGAGAAGGGGGCGACAGAGGATGAGATGGTTGGATGGCATCACTGACTCGATGGACATGAATCTGTGCAAATTCCAGGAGACAGTGAAGGACAAGGGAGCCTGGCACGTTGCAGTTCATGGTGTCACAAAGTCGGACACGACTTCGAGACTGAACACCGACAGCAAGTACCATCGGCACCTGTCTTCATTACGCGTTGTGTTGAAGCGTGCTCTGCTGGCTCCGTTCTCCTGGCAGGGCTAAGTGGCCCGGCAGAAACTCTCTTTTGGTTTTCAGTTTCGGAGGCTTGACACGTCCCGTCAGAACCTGGCACTGCAGCAGCTGTGTGATTCAGCCCGACTGTCTCATCCTCACCCTCTTCAACGTGGAGAAAACTATCCCTGTCTTGGAGTCTCGTGCAAGGAGATGAGGCCATGTGGACCCAGGTGCCTGGCACGCAGTGCAAATGTTTGTGATGAATGTACAGCTTAGTGGTGACAGAGCAGACCAGAGCTGGGCGGCCTGCTTCACGTCTCGGCTTCTCTGAACATGTGACCCTGGGAGAGTGACCTCACGTGCGGCCTGACCGCCTTGAACTGGGGAGAACTGTCTACTTGTTGGCTTAGTGCTCCTGGGGTAATGGTGTCCTCCACGCAGACCCCCACGGTCCGCAGGCGAGGCTGCTGGTGGCCGGGGCTGGGCCAGGCACCTGTCCTGATGCGCCTGTGTCCCACCCGAAGCGCTTGGCGTGTGGGGCAGCCAGCCGGGAAGGACTGAGCCCCCAGTGTGGGTACACCACCACTGCCTGCCTGGGTCGGCACTCCGCAGACCCTGTCTTCTAGAATCTTCCTCACGTGGATCAGCAAGTCTATTCGAGAAAAAGGATGTTCGTCTAACCCTTGGTCCTGAGCTTGTCTTCCTGTGCAGTTTTGACAGCCTCGATGCTGATGCTCTTTTTGGCTGTCACTCACCGTCCCGTGAGGAGGACAGCTCCCTCCACGGGGGTCTGGTTTCCTCTTCTGTCCCAGCGAGGGGCGGGCTGAAGCCCCTGCCCGGGACTGCAGAGCAGGTGACTGTGAGTGCAGGTCACGGCCTGTGACCGGCTGACTGCTCCTGTGGGACACGCGTCCTGCTCCACGCACCTCCCCCACCAGGCATGGTCCCAGGGATGCACAGAGCAACGCTGGGCCACCTTTCAGCGCGGAACCAGCTAGGAGAGGTCACCCTGGGGCTTCTCAAAGCCATTTCTGGGCTCAGTTTGCTGTGGAAACCAGGAAGGAAAAGCAAGCTCAAGGGGTGATTCCTCCAGGGAGACGTAGGCCCCCTTAGCTCAGTGCCCTGGGCACGGCCGTCAGCCCGGCACGCCCGAGGGGACTCCAAGAGGAGCCTGGCCTGCCCCTGTCTCCGCCGTCCTCAGCACCTCCACAGCCTGCCGGCCTGGGGACCGGATCCGGGGTCTGGGAGCAGGGGACTGGGGCTCACGGAGGGCCCACAGCTCCGGGGGCATCGGGCTGCCCTCTGCCCTCCTGTCACTCTGTGCTGCCCCTTCTCTCCCTGTGGGGTGGCCACGTGCTCCCTGCCTCCGGGGTAAACAAGGCCTCTCTCTCTCTCCTTTCCTGTTGGGGGAGGGTGCCTTGGCTGCCCCTTTGAGAGGGCTCGCGACGGCGGGGCGATGAGACAGAAGCTTGGCTGCCATGGCCCCGCCCCAGCTCCCCCAGTCCCTGTGCGGCTCCTGGGGGCCAAGGGTCCCCAGCAGTGAGGTTTGCAGGGGCAGCTCTGAGCTCTGAGCGTGGGCAAGCCAGGGCAGCCAGGGCCACCCTCACAGTGTCAGAGGTGTGTTTTCTTGGTAATTCCTAGTTGCAAGAACGCAGGTGAAGGAGGCTGAGAGGTGATGCAGAAGCAGCCAGCACCGTAGAGGACGCTGGACAGGAGGGTGCTGTGGGATCTCAGAAGAAAAAATGATAGATTGAGGGATGGATGGGTGGTGGGTTGTTTAAATGACTGAGTGTTGGCTGGTTGGATGGATATGTGAGTGGGAGGCTGGGGTAGTTCCTGGGTTGTAGACGGGAGGCGGATTAATTGATATGTGATTAGATTATTGAATAAGTGGTTGTATAGGTGGTTGTAGGGGGCTTCCCTGGTGGCTCAGATGGTAAAGAATCTGCCTGTAATGCAGGAGACCCAGGTTCGATCCCTGGGTCAGGAAGATCCCCTGGAGGAGGGCATGGCGACACACTCCAGTATTCTTGCCTGGAGAATCTCCATGGGCAGAGGGGCCTGGTGGGCTACAGTCCATGGGGTTGCAAAGAGTTGGACATGACTGAGTGACTAAGTTCAGCACGTGGGTGGTTAGGGCTAGGGAGTGGGGGATGGATTCCTGGTTGGATGGATGGGTGGATCCATGAATTGTTGATGGACAAATGGATGACTGGGTGGATGTACTAGTCATCAGTTGGATGATCATGGTTGAATGGCTAGATAATCATCTGCTACGTGTATGTTGGGTAGATGACTGGCACGTGGATGAGGACCAGGTCAGCAGCTGGGTGTGTGGGTGGATGGGTGGCTGTGCAGGTAGGTGGACAGTGGGTGGATGGTTTCATAAAAGGATGCTGTAAGTGGGTGGTGGGTGGAAGTGCTTGTCCAGGTTGAATGGTGGAAGGTGGGTTTAGCTGGGTGTGTGGATGGGAGACTGGAGAACTGGACTGGTGATGTTGTGAGTGGGGAGGACTTGGTGGCCGGATGAGTGGGTGCAGGAAGGCCGGCTGGCTTGACCATGGGGTGGGTCCTCACCAGCCAACCCTGCCACCCTCCTGTTCCCTGGGGGGCTGGTGGGACTGGGTCCCAGGGGGAGACAGTGCTTTGTTCCCAGTCTCCCTCCTGACACCCCACAGATGAGGCTCTCCTGGTCGCCATGGACTTAGAGCCCTGAGTGTCTGTTCTCCGAGGCCCCATTCTTCTCAGGAAGCCCCAGCCCAACAAGGGCCCTTCTCGGGTCTTCTTGACCTGGAATCTTGGCCATGGGCTCAGGGCGCCTGCTGTAGTGATTTCCTGAGAAGCAGTGGGTGACGGCAGCTGTTCCATCCAGAGGCTGAGGCTGGGGCTTATAGGAGACGCTGACCAGACAGAAAAAGCCTGTGTCTCCTGTAGCTGCTTCCTGCTTAAAAGTCAAGGAGCCGAAACCCACGGCTGCCAGGAGAATCCAGTTGCAAGAAAGGAGCAATTTCATAGCTTGGCCGTACTGGGCCTGGAATTCCCTGTGGACTAGTGTTAGCTTCAGTGACTGGGTTCTCATGGGCTCTGTTAGAAGCTTCTAAAGCACCCCTTCCAGATCTCCAGGGATGCAGCTGCCCCAGGGGCCCTCCTTCCCTGCCCCCTCCCTCCACTGGGCACCACAGCTCCTTCTGCCGGAGCAGCTCCAGCGCCCAGCGGGGAGGATGCTGGGCCTCCAGGGGCCCCTTCTAGGCTGACCACAGGGCTGCCCTTACCTTATAAACCCCGCAACATGCAGAGAGCTGGTGGGCTTCTTGGGCTGGCATCTGGTTTCATGGGTGAGGACAAGGAGGCGGCCAGAGGAAGGGGAGCTGGGCTGAGGTCTCTTGTGGGTCCTGCCACAGCCAGGGCAGTCTCTGGCCTTTGATTCTGGGTTCTGGAGCCTCCCATTCATGGGCAGTCGTGGCTCACCAATGCCTTCCAGCCACCACTGGACACCTGGCCCATTCAATATCCCGACTGCCAGCAGGTGACGGCCGAGCTGCTCAGCTTGCCTGCAGACAGTGACAGGACGCGTCCCTCACCTCTTCATTCCTCCGCAGGTCACTTAGCTCCTCCAGGCAGGGAGAGCTGTCCGTTGATGCCGTGTGCTAATACCGGAGCCATGGGCCCCTGGGCTTTGGCACGTGCTGTTTCTTTGGCCTGAAAAAGGCTTCTCTTCCTTCATCCTTCAGCTTAGCCATCCCCTCCTCCAGGAAGCCCTCTCAACTCTCAGTCCATGTGTTCTGGGTTATTGCCACACCTCTCTTTACTCCAGTGCAGCACAGGATCCAGAAACGGCCCACAGGAGGCGCCCCGTGTCCCTCTAGCCCCGGTGAGGGACCCACAGTGGGCAGATCAGTGCCGAGCACGGGACTGTGGCTGCTGCTGCTGATCTTGCTATGCTTCCAGGGCCATCCAGCCCCGCTCTGGGGAGAAGTTGTCTGAGGATGAGTCCAGTGCAGAAGAAAGCAGTGAGAAACAGCCAGAGGCAATGACACGGAGTCCCTGGATCCAGCCTTGCTTGAAGGTGCTGTTGCTGCTGCTAAGTCACTTCAGTCGTGTCCGACTCTCTGTGACCCCATAGAGGGCAGCCCACCAGGCTTCCCCATCCCTGGGATTCTCACAATTTCTCAATTACAGGAGCCAGGAAATCAATTGCAATTTTAAATTTAAAAAATGAATAAATAATTATTTAAAAATTATTGCACATTTTGCATTTTTATTTTAGATTTAGTTTTGCTTGAGCTGGTTTGAGTCAGCCCCTGTTCCTTACAGCTGACCGGAAAAACGTCAGACGCTTTCCCACTGATCTTGGAGGCAGGCCTTGAGGCTGCGGCTTTTCCAATAGGTTGGCTTAAGCCGGTCCTCAGCAGGACTTTAGCACCAGCTGTGCCTTTCACATGAGGACTTCACAGTTCACAGAGCCGGAGTTGGGCAGGACAGAGGTGGCCAATGCCCAAGGCCTGGGGAGGCTGTGTAGGCTCCAGGGCCACGCAGGCCGCTGGCAGCGGTGCCAGAATCTTGGCTCTCTGTGCACTGATGCTGAAAAGAAGTATGGAGACTGAGTTTTGGAGGAAAAAACAAAAGGCAGATAGCTTTATTCTTTGCCAGGAGAAGGGGGAAACAGAGCCAGCTAATGTCTCAAGAACCATCCCCCACCCCACCTTCCTGGGGAAGAGAGGAAGTTTATATCCTGGGGCTTGTGGCCTGGGAGAGGCGATAAGGCTCAGAGAAATGAAGGGCTTGAATTTTTTTTCCTTTCCTCTGCAAACGTTTGGCCAAAGCTGGTGTCAGGCAGCTCACCAACCAGGTCTGGCGTCCCTGTCCCTGAAGTTGTCGGCCTGACTTTCCTTTTGAAATGCAGAATGCTACAGGGAGCTTGTGCTGGGGGAAGAAGGTCAGGTGCAGAGTGTGATTCACAGGCAGTTAGAGAGTGATTAGCTTTGCGCAGCTCTGTGAAGGACGAGTGGGGCTCCAAGTGTGTGTTAGGAGTAACAGCTAAAGAATAACCCAGCCTGCTTAACTCCTTCAGGCCCATTTGTGCTATTTCTGCAGCCTGTTCCTTATTTTCTATCAGAAAACTCTCACTTCTATTTTTGCTCAAACAGCGGGCCCAGGGCCCAGGGCCCAGCCTTCTGCTCTAGGAAGTCCAGCTCGGAAGTCACTGACCCTGTGGAGCTGGGTTGTCCCTGCTGGAGGGGGACCCCCCCAGGGCCGGCCTCAGGGCCTGGCCTTGGATGAATCCCGGGGTGTCCCAAGGCCTCGGGGGGCTGGCGGCAGGGCCTTGGCCAAGGACAGTCCACTGCTTCCTGGAGGCCTCCCGCTGCCCGCCTGGCCCCATGAGGGACATGTCAGTGGGCAGGGCTCTGCAACCCCACAGGGTCCCGAATTGATTTCAGTCCAGAGAGATGTGCTCGGTGGGGCCAGAGAGAGCTGGGCGAGGCTGCATTTGAGAAGAGCTTCAGGCCCTACGTGTCCCATCCACCCCGCCTGCTGTGCCTAAGGGGCCCCTGGGAGGGGAAGGGGGGTGTGGTGGGGGGCCCACAGCCTCTCCCAGGCCGACCTGGGTTGTGCTGAGGGTGGAGTGGGCCTTGGGCTCTCCCGGACAGGTCCCTGCTGGGGTGTCAGAGGTGGGCTTCTCAGGCATACAAGGATGGAGTTATCCCCAGAGACCCCAGCCCGGGAGCCTGGGCTGGACTTGGTAACTGGGAGAGACTCGCTGTGTCAGAGAGGACACAGAGGCCAGGCCAGCAGCTGGCCTTGACCCCTGAGGCCTGGGCTGACCCCACTGCCCTCCTGCTGGCCTGTGGCTGCAAGCCTGGCACCACCCCGAGCCTGGAGGTGGGCCCAAATGCCCTTCTTGGCTTTGCCTGTCGGTGTGGACCCTTCCGGCCTGCCGTCCAGGAAGCTCAGGGAAGCACCTCTCCCTTCTGCATGCCCAGGCCTCCTAGAGGGGCCATGACTGTCCTCAGATCACGAGTCCACCTGACGATGGGGGAGGGAGTCTGGGGGTGCAGATGAGCCCCGAGGAGCGGGTTGGGTCCTTTGGCAGAGGAGGACCCCCTGCCCTGCCCACCCAGGCTTGCCTGTCGCTGCAGACCACGGGGGAGGGGAGTTGTGATAGAGTTGGGGGTCGGCGTGGGGCTCCTGTTTCTGGGGGCGAGCTGGAGCCCCAAAGCAGGTGTGACTGCGAGGGGATGAGGATCCACCGTGGGCAGGGGCGGTGGCCCAGGGGGAGATGCTGGCCCTGGAGCTGCACAGATGTGGTTCCGGGCCCGACTTTGCCGGCGCTGGTGAAGGTTACCGTGTACTGGGGCCGAGCCCGGCAATGTGAAGCACTGCTTCATTTTCACAGGAGCCCATGATGCCGGCGTTCGTGGGCGAGGGAAAGAGGCCCACGGAAGGGAGACGGCCTGCCTGAGTCAGAAGTACCCGACCGCGGCTGGAGCTCCTGGGCCCACGCGTCCTCTGGTGCCCCGAACCCCGAGTTCACCGTCCTTTGAGAGGGTGGCATTGCCGGGCACGCCCCCCACCCCTCAGCCCCCGCTCTCAAGGCTGGCTGCCCAGACGCCTGGAGAGGACACTGTCTCCCTTGACGATTTGGCCGCAAGAGGGTTCTGAGTGGTCTGGAGACGGCGCTTCCTGGAGAGCGAGCTGTCCTGCCTCCAGATTCTCGACCCCCTCTCCGTGTTCCTCTCCATGCTCCCCTCCTGCCCTCCTCCACTCAAGAGTGCACGTTCATCTGAAAATTGAACTTGCCACTAGAGGAGAGAGACGGGGAGGACAACGCGGCCCCACCCTAGCCCGCAGCACTAGGACCCTGCCTCCCACAGAAGACCAGAACCCGGTCCTGCCACTGGTCCCACCCGTCCTGAGCCAGCACATATCGGGCGCTCAGCGCGCTGGACGCAGGACTCCACCGAGGGCGAACTCGCCCCTCCCACTCCTGGGCTCTCTGGGTCCCGGGGTTCCGGGGCCGCCCCTGAGTTCCTCTTGAAGACTTCCCAGGGCCCCACCAGGGCGTCCTGTGGGGAGGCCCCTTAGAGGTGAGTGTGGGTTCTCCACACTCGCGGGGGCGTTGTCTGGGAGCCTGGGGGTTCCAGGTAGGGGGAGGGCTAGGTGAGTAGTGGGGTGATCCAGATGGGCGGGGGGGACCCAGGCAGAGGAGGGGGGTCCCAGGCAGGGGAGGGGCGGGGGGGACCCAGGCAGGGGAGGGGCGGGGGGGACCCAGGCAGAGGGGGGACCCAGGCAGGGGAGGGGGGACCCAGGCAGGGGAGGGGCGGGGGGGACCCAGGCAGGGGCAGGGCGGGGCGGAAGGACCTGGAGCTTGGAAAAGTCCAGGCACACTGCTTCTTTGGGCATGAATATCTGACCTCACTTTTTAATTTAAATAGAGTGATCATTTCAAAGACCGTTTCAAAGAACAAGCTATAAAAACTCTGCTCTGCAAATGTTTCTCCATCAATTCAAACAGACGGTGTTTACCCTGGGCAAGAACCAACAAACTCGAAGCCCGGAGTCCTCAAATCATAGCCGAGACGGAGGCCAAGGAACAGGACTGAGGCGGGGATGTGGGGAGGCGGGGTGGGTGGGAGACGGCCCCACCCGAGATGGGCTGGGGCCGGGGGCGGTCCTCGCGGTGGACACACTGCCGGGTCCTTGATCTGCATTTCAGCCGGACAGTCTCCTGCCTGCCCCTCCCCACGCAGCTGGGCAGGGGGGCCCTTCCTGAGCTCAGACCCCCAGCACTATGATTAACATGACGCCAGGCCACCCCTGTCCACTCTCGGAGCTCTCACCAGGCTGTGCAGCTGGCCGCCCCCGCCCCCACCGCCCTGGAACAGCCCCTCATTCATTCAGTCAGTCGTGTTAACTGTCTCCATGGGCAGCGGTCCCTGATGCTTGGAGCAGATGCTCAGGGAGGCTTGTCCAGTGAGCTCGGTGACATAGGGAGTAACCACGGCAGTTGAGACCACAAGCAGCCCCGAGGCTGAGCATTTCCAGTCCCAGCTCATGGGGTCTGCAGAAGGACCCGGGGTGGTTGTAGGTGCTGCTGCAGCCCCTCGAAGAAAAGCTGAGAGAGAGAGGAGGAGCGAGCCCAGGGCCTTGAAGGAGCAGGCTGGGAACCCGGCTCACCCTGCATCACGTAGCAGCCAGCCCCAGATCTAACTGCAAAGCAAGCCTTTCTGAGGTGCTTTGTTCTTCCCCAGGCAGGAGAGGCTTGGGATCTCCTGGGCGGCAGAAGTGAGGTCCACTGACCCATAAGTACCACCGGTCCGGAGGACTCACTGTGCATCATGCAGGGTGCCAGGCAGTGGAACAGTGCAGCTCTCAAGGAGCCCCTGGTCCGGTTGGGGAGGCTGGCAGGACAGATGATGGTGGGGTGGGGAAGAGGGCAGGGTGCAGCCAGGTGAATGCCCAGCGGGCACGGGGCCGGGGGGCTCTGGGAGGGGCTGATGCCCACACAGATATTAAGCACAGAGCAAGCTGGCTGGGCAGGGGTAGCGGGGGTTTGGGTGTCAGCTGAGGAGTCTGATTGTAAGTGAGAGAAAGTCAGACTTCCCCAGTGGCTCAGCAGTAAAAAACCCACTTGCAATGCAGGAGACACAGGAGACTCGGGTTCGATCCCTGGGTGGGGAAGATCCCCTGGAGCAAGGCACGGCAGCCCACTGCAGTGTTCTTGCCTGGAGAATCCCATGGACAGAGGAACCTCGTGGGCCACAGTCCATGGGGGTCGCAGAGTCTGACTTGACTGAGCGAATAAGCACGTGAAGGTGAATGGCTTCCCCAGTGGTGCTAGCGGCAAAGAACCTGCCTGCCAGCGCAGGAGACATAAGAGACGGGGGCTCGGGCCCTGGGTCGGGAAGATCCCCGGAGGAGGAAACGGGAGAAAATCCCATGGTCAGAGGAGCCTGGTGGGCTAGAGGGCATGCGGTCGCAGAGTCGGACGCAGCCGAAATGACATAGCGTGAAAGACACACAAAGAGAAAGTGACTTTGACAAGAAGAGTTAATGAGAGAGAGGAGAGGAGAAAGGCAGCTCCCCTGATGATGAAGCTAGGGATGATCACACTCGGTGAAGTCGGTCAGAAAGAAAGACAAAGACTGCACGACATCGCTAGTGCGTGAAATACACAGTGAAGCAGAGACAGACTCACAGCCAGAGAGGACAGTCTTGCGGAGGCCGGGGAAGGGGGGAGGAGGGGCGGGGGAGGGCCGGGGGAGGCTGGAGCGCGAGGGGGGTGAGCAGGTGCCGGCGAGTGAACGACGAGGGCCTGCTGTGCAGCGCTCTGGGTGCTTGGTCGCTCAGTCGCATCTGACTCTCGGCGGGCCCATGCACTGCAGCCCGCCAGGCTCCTCTGTCTGTGGGATTCTCCAGGCAAGAGTACTGGAGTGGGTTGCCATGCCCTCCTCCAGGGGATCTTCCGACCCAAGGATCAAACCCAGGTCTCCCGCATTGCAGGTGGATTCTCTACCTGTCTGAGCCCCCAGGGAAGCCCACCAGGATAGCCCAGGGAACTATATTCAGTATCCTGTGATAAACCACAATGGAAAGGAATATGAGGAAGAATGGATATGTGTGTATAACTGAATCACTTTGCTGTCCAGCAGAAATGAACATAACGTGGTAAATCAACTATACTTCAATTAAAAAAAAATCACAGAACGGGAGTAGGGATTTCCACTTCCAGCCAAAATGATGTAGTGGGGAACAATGAAAAACAACAAAAAAGCCAGACAAAAGATATGACCCGATGGTGTTTAGGACATCAAATAGCATTCAGCTAAGGGGTATGGTCACTGGGATACCGGAGGGGAGCCCAGGTGGGGAGAATCGTAGACATTAACACAGGAAGTTATCCATCATCAACCAGCAAGGGAGATACAGTGGAATCACAACAAATTCAAGGTTAATCCAAAAGAAGACATAAAAACAGGAAAAATAGGAAAAGGAACCAAAAAAAAAAAGTGGGAAAAGAAATAGCAAAGTGGTAGATTTAAACTCAATCATTAATAATTACAGTAACTATAAGTGTTGTAAACACTCCGGTATAAAGGCAGAGGTTGTCGGCTGGATAGAGAAAAAGTAAGATCCAATAATATGCTGTTTATAAGGGACTTTATTTTTTAAAATGGAAGTGTTTTTAATTTACAATATTGTGTTAGTTTTAGATGTATAGCAAAGTTATTCATATATGCATATTAGATTATTTTCCATTATATGTTATTACAAGATATTGTATGTAATTCTCTGTGCTGTACAGTAGCTCCTTCTTGTCCATCTGTTTTATGTAGTAGTGGGTATATGTTAATCCCATATAATTAGCTGATGGGATTAATCCCTTGGTCCCAATTAATCCTCCCTTTCCCCTGTGGTGACTACATTCATCCTCCCTCTCCCCTTGGTAACTATATTCATCCTCCCTCTCCCCTTGGTGACTGTATTCACCCTCCCTCTCCCCTGCGGTGACTGTAAACTTGTGTTCTATGTGAGTCTCTTTCTGTTCTGTATACAGATTCATTTGTACTATTTTTCAGAGTCCACATTAAGTGATATCACATATGTATTTCTGTCTGATTTACTTCACCTAGGTCCATCCCTGTGGCTGCACATGGCGATATTTCATTCTTTTTGATGGCTGAGTAATATCCCACTATACACATATATATGCATATTGGATACATATTGATATACATACACACACACAGCCTTAAGCAACTGAACCACCCAACTGACCTGACATCTGTAAGCACTCTTTTCTACTGCAGTGGAAATATTCACAGAGAATTTTCACCAAGACAGACCAAATTCGAGTCATACAATTGGTCTCCGGAACCTGAACGAATTCCGGTGGTTTAAAGTGTGTTCTCCGGACACAATGGAACTAAACCAAAATTCAACCGCAGCAGCAGAATGCTAGCTAGCCAACCCAAAATATGTGGAAACCAACGAATACACTTCCATATAACCCTTGAGTCAAAGGAGAAAGCAGAAGGAAAATGAGAACCTGTTTTGAAGCAAACGACGTATCAGAATTTACGGCGTGTATCTGGAGCAGTACTTTGAGGGAATGCTTGCATCAGAAAAGACGACTGGTCTCAGATAATGAACTTAGCTCCCACCTTTAAGAAACAGGGAGAAGAAGAGCAAATTGAAGAGAGGAAACAAATCAGAAGAGAGGAAATCATAAAAAGAGTGGAAAATCTGTGGACTAGAAAACAGGAAAATAATAGAGAAAACAAATGAAATCACAAGACCCTTCTTTGGAAGATCAACACAGTTGATAACCTCTAGCCAGAGTGATTAGGAAAAAGAGGAAGAGGACGCGTATCTGCAACATCAGGATGGAGGGAGGTGATTTCATCAGATTCTACAGGTAATTGAATGGTAACAAGGACTATGATGAATAACTTCAGGCTGGTAAAGGATGACTTAGATGAAACAGACAAGTTCCTTGAGAGACACAAACCATCAAAGCTTGCTGGAGAAGAAATAGCATCTGAGCAGCTCCACCTGCATTGATGAAATCAAATTCATGGTTAAAACCTTTCCATAAAGCGAACTCCAGGCCCACCGCTCCATTGGAGGGGTCTACGCCAGGCCTGAGGAACAGAGGAAACCAGTGTGTACATTCTCCCAGGAAACTGGAGAGGAAGCCCCTGCCCTGCTCGCTTACCGGTTCCCTGTGTCTCTGCCGGGGGTCGGGGGTGTTGAGCTGAAACAGAGGATACTCTCCACTCTCGAGTGTCAGCACTTGGCTGGGATATCCATTATTGCTGTTGTTCAGTTGGTCAGCCGTGTCCGACTCTTTGCGGTACCATGGACGGCAGCATGCCAGGCCTCCCTGTCCATCACCAACTCCCAGAGCTTGCTCAAACTCATGTCCACAGAGTCGGTGATGCCATCCAACCATCTCATCCTCTGTCGTCCCCTTCTCCTCCCGCCTTCCATCTTTCCCGGCATCAGGGTTTTTTCCAGTGAGTCAGTTCTTTGCATCAGGTGGCCAAAGTATTCAGCTTCAATACCAGTCCTTCCAATGAATATTCAGGACTGATTTCCTTTAGGATGGACTGGTTGGGTCTCCTTTCTGTTCAAGAGACTCTCCCAATGTTCATGGGTAGTGCCAAGTGCTCAGGCCGGGCAAACATCCATTTAATCAGCACCGCCTCATCCCGCCCCCTGCAAGCATAGAGTACATGTTATTTTGTGGACTTTTCACAATCCCCACAGTGCTAAGAATTATTTTCCTGATTTTCAAGATGAGGAAACAGGTTCAGAGAGGGCGGTGACTTGGCCATTGACATGCAGGCAGAGAGCAGAGATTCCAGGCCTGTGAGCCTGCAGCAGCTCTGCTTCTGAATAGGGTCATGGTGCTCCCAGCAAGGCTGGTGGGAGGGGTGGCATTGGTCTAATGTTGATGACACGCAGGACTCAGGGAGAGTGGGTGACAGGTCAGCGGGAGGAGGAGGACTTGTGAGCTCTTAGGGCACCATGACCGTGCCGCCTGCTTGGGGCAGAGGGGAAGGCTTGGCTGGCAAATGGGGCTTCACCCAGGGGCCCTTGGGCAGGGGGTGGCAGGTCGTGGGAGCCCAGGGAGGTTCTAGAGCAGGTGTGTGGGCAGGTGAGGACAGAGCCCCAGGAGGAGGACTGGGGTAGCGCAGGGCAAGAGGACGGGGTGGGGAGTTCAGAGCCATTCCTGCAGTGCCAAGCTCAGGCCAGAGTCGGGAGAAGCAGGCAAGCGGATCTAGGAGGAGACCTGGGCTGGGAAGGGTCACATCAGAGGGGGCTCAGAGTCCGGGGGCGCAGGACGCCATCTGGGCAGGAGGTCTAGGAGGGGCGTGGATCTGGGGGGCGTTCAGGGAAGTTGAGATTTGGGAGCAGAGGGCTGGGGGTGGGGAGCCGCCTGGCACATCCAGGCCCAGGGAGAGGACTTGGGCCGGAGACAGGGAGGTGGAAGTGGAGGCCAAGCCATATCAGGCAGCTTTGGGGTAGGTCTGAACACTGCCAGGGTGACCCCCGGGCGGCTGGGAATGCAGACGCTGCTGAAGGAAGAGGAGACAAGGGCCCGAGGGCGCGGGTGGCAGGAGGCGGCTGGCGGCTCCAGACGGCCCTGGGGACCATGACTCACCCAGTCTTCCTGGGAGCGAGAGCGGCTTCTCCAGGGATGCAGGGAGGGGAGGGGAGCTGGCCAGGTACCCCGAAGCGTCACAGTCCAGAGGCCACTGCTCCACCCCAGCACCTGCCCTGGGAGGTCCTAGGCCTCCTGGGGGTGGCGACAGGCAGGGACCCCAGTCCAGTCATTCTGCTTCTGTTACAGAAAATTCTGCCTGTAGTCAAACAGATAAAGGATGCTGAGAGGCCAACCCCCTCCCACCCACGTGGGCCGCACGTGAGCCCTGACCGAGCACTTCCGAGGCTCTTCCCTGACTTCTTCGAGTGTCTGCGGGGTCACCACACAACGTGCTCACCCTGGAGTTTACCAGCCCGCACGCTGGTTACGGTGGTGGAGGCCACAGCTTTCCCGGGCTCGCCTCTCCTCCCAGCCTTTTAAGGTGTCACGTCACAATCTGGGGTCCCAGCCCCTGGCTCTGGTCTGGGTTGTGGCCTCGGGCCAGCCTGCCTGAGTTTGAGCCCTGCCTCTGCAGTTGGCAGCTGTGTGGCCTTGGGCAAGTTACTAGGCCTCTCTGTGTCTGTTTCCCCATCTGTAGAGTGTGCGAGTGATGGTCCAGCTTACCACGTGGGGTTACTGTGGAGTGATGCTTGGGATTGCCCAGTGCAGAGAGACCCACCAGCGTCAGCTGTTCCTATTGGCCTGTGCTTGGCTCCATTCTTGGCTGAGTTTTCCTTTTCTTGGAGCTAATTACTTGCTTTGCTTTTTAAAAAAAATTTATTTCGTTTCTTGCCGTGCTGGATCTTCGTCGCTGCACAGGCTTTTCCTTCAGCTGCAGAGAGTGGAGGCTACTCTCTGGTGGTGTGTGGGCTTCTCGTCGGCTCGGCTTCACTTGCTGCAGAACAGCATGGACTCTCGGTGTGCAGGCTCAGGAGTTGCGGCTCCCGGGCTCTGGAGAGAATCAGGAGCTGTGGCCCACAGGCTTAGAAGTCCTACGGCATGTGGCATCTTCCTGGACCAGGGATTGAACACACGTCTCCTGCACTGGCAGGCAGATTCTTCACCACCAGATTCTGAGCCACCAGGGAAATTCCCCATTTTCCATTTGCTTATTTCTATGTATCTATCAGTGTTCTGTGAAAAGAACCACAAATCTGTGGTAAACCTGCCTGCCAATGCAGGAAACACAGGAGACCCCCGTGTGGGGAAAGCCCCCTGGAGACAGAAATGGGAACCCAGTCCAGTATTCTTGCCTGGAGAATCCCATGGAGGGAGGAGCCTGGCGGGCTGCAGTCCACGGGGTTGCAAAAACATACACACACGTGTGTGTGTGTATATGTGTGTGTGTGTATGAGATTATTAACACTATATACTAATATGAATATAAAGAGTTGTTTTCAGAGAACTGGTTTGTGGGGTCTAGCTAAGTCTGAAGTCAGGGTAGAGGTCTACAAGCTGGAGAGGGTGGGATGGAGGTCCCGAAAGAAGTGTTGATGACCTCGTCCCAAAGCCCGTGAACCTGACCTTATTTGAAGAAAGGGTTTTGCAGATGTGCTTAAAGTTAAGTGTCTTGAGATGAGACTGTCCTGGACGGGACCTACATCCAACAACAGGATCCTTCTGAACAGAAGAGGAGGCCCAGACATGCACAAGAGAGGAGGCCATGTGGAGACAGGGGCAGAGGCGGGGGTGATGCGGGCGGGTGCCAGGGGCCGCAGGCGCTGCAGGAGGCGGGAAGGCCCCTCCCTGGAGCCCCCAGAGGACGCCCGGCCCTGCCGGCCCCTGGCTTTCAGACTTCAGCCTCCAGGGCCGGGAGAGAGCAGGTTCCTGTTGCTACAAGTCCCCAGTCTGTGGGCCTTGGTTACAGTGGCCCCAGGATGCTGGTCCCGGCGGGGCTCGGGAGCACCTGGGGTCTGTCTGGCAGAGTGTGGGTGCCTAGAGCTGGGCCTGGGTGAAGCTGGAGGGGCCCCCGTGTCCTTCAGGAGCAGCCACTCGGGACTGCTCCTCCCGAGGCTGTCCCTGTCACTTCCCGCATCCTCAGGAGGGTCTCCACCCAAGCTGTGGGCCTCCCTGGGGGACGGGGAGGGGGCTCAGGGCTCCCCTAGGGCAGCCCATCCCTTTGGTGGTGCTGGGGGGGCGCCTCCTTCTGAGACACAATCTCAAGATCTGGACAGCAGCATTTCCCGAAGCCCTGGGCTCACCCAGAAGCCCCCAGAGGCACCTCCACTGACCAAGGGTTAGTTAGGGCCTCGGGCCGTGGGCCTGGGGCATTTCTCCCCGGAAGGAGGGTGGGTGGGTCCCAGAATTCAGGACCCACGTTCCCTGAGGACTCTGCTCCCTGTGTGTTGGGGGCGAATGAATGAAAGACTGAATGAATGAATGTGGTGTGCAGCGGAGCTAGGGTGAGGTTTCACGTCAAGGGCGTGAGTCTGGCTGGCCGGGGTGGGGGCATGGTCCCAAGAAGGCCTGAGAAGATCCCGGTGGCAGCGTGCTCCTGCCTGGCCTGTGTGCTCTGGCACAACCCCAGCGTTCCCCCAGTTGGGTCGGGGAGCTGGCCTGGGCCTCGGGCACGCAGACGTGGGTCCTGGGGGGTCCTTGGGGGTCCTGGGGGGTCCCGCGGCGTCCTGAGGACGGCAGCCCCCTCCCGCGAGGCCTGACTCACCCCGTCCTGCCGGTCGCAGCTGCCGTCGGATGATTCAGCCCAGCCATCCCCCAGCATTTGTCGTTTTTCTCACCAGTTTCTATTTTGGAAGCCGTGTCCTTTCGCGTCTGTAGTCACTTTGGGCCTCTTTTTACTAGAACCTTCAGTGCCCTTTAACACACTCTGCACTCGTTGAAAAGGACAGGCTTAAAACGTTCGTAAAACTCAAGGCTAATTCCAGACGCTCTATAGAGCGGACGTTGGCGGTGGGGCCTCAGGACACCCCCACGGCCCCCATCCCCCGCCCCCTGGCTGGGTTGTGGGCAGCGTGTCAGGCCCGTCCACAGACTCCTGCCATGCCCAGGGGAACGCCTCCCATCCAAATACTAACCAGACCACACCCTGCTTCACTTCTGAGATCAGAGGAGATCGGGCGCAGTCAGCGTGGCATGGTCGTCGATCAGAGGGGCTTCTCTGCTTCTTCCAAGAGACCAATTCTGAGATACCCTCAGCATGGCCTGCCTCACCCCTCTGTTAACCTGGGGGGTTGGGGGAGGGGGCTTCTGGAAAGTAGCTCTGATGCTTCTGGATGGGCTGCTCCCTCTCTGGGAAAGTCCCTGGGACTTTGGTCGTCACAGCGGATGATGCAGCAGAGGGTCCAGTGCCCGGTCAGGACAGGGGCCCAGGGTTCCCACCCGTGTGTTCTTCCTCGAGTCTGGTTTGGGTCTAGGGGGAGCGACCGTCCCCCTGGACACCCGGGAGACGGACTGCAGAGCTGGGCCTCCGGGAGGGGCCGGGGCTCTCAGCCCTGGGCCAGCAGGGCCCAAGGGCCAGGAACCCTTCTAGAACACGCCCCAGATGGAGGCTAACACTTGACCAGTGCTGGGCGGTGAACCTGGCCCTCCTGGAGCCTTGGGGCGCTGAGACACGCGTGTTCGGTGAGCTCCCGGATGTGGGAGCTTGGCTCTCCTGGGGCCTCAGGGCGCTGAGACACGCGTGTTCGGTGAGCCCCCGGGTGCTGGACACTCTCCTGATTCTCAGGGCCGTCCCACGGCATGGCTGTCACGGGGCTGTGGGATTTATCGGGGGTGTTCTCTCTCAAGACAAGGGAGCAGGTCTGGGCAGAGGAAGCAGAGGCGCAGGGGGTCCCTGGAGCCCCGTCCCTCGGTCCCTCAGGGAGCTGGGTGTGCGGCCGGTCACGGGAGGGCCCTGCTCGTGGTGGGGAGGCCGGCCTCCCAGGGCAGCTGTCCCCCTTGAGATGAAGGCAAAGCTCCAGCTCCAGGGCCTCCCTGGTGGCTCAGATGGTAAAGAGTCTGCCTACTGTGCGGGAGACCTGGGCTTGATTCCTGGGTCGGGGAGACCCCCTGGAGGAGGAAGTGTCAACCCACTCCAGTAGTCTTGCCTGGAGAATCCCAGGGACAGAGGAGCCTGGTGGGCTGCAGTCCATGGGGTCGCAGAGTTGGACACGACTGAGAGACTAAACCACCAGAAGTGCCAGGGAATGGAGCAGCTGACACACCCAGAACAGCTGGCTCTGCAGCAGCTGACACGCCCAGAACAGCTGGCAGTGAGCAGCTAAGGGGACGGGGGCCCCTGTCCACACCACGGTCCACGCGCCTCTGAATTCACACGGGGGAAACACACTGTCCACTATGAAACACATGTGTGCTCCCCAAAATTTGGGATGAATACACAAATCATGAGAGAGAGAAAGAAAGAGAGAGACCAAGAAAGAAAGAGGAAAGGAGGGAAGGAAGAAAGGTATGATGCAGAATTTCGTCATATAGGAATAGCCATGACTGACTCGGGGGTGTGTTTTAGTATAGCTTTTAATCTTTTTTAAAAAAATTAAATTACGTTTTTCTCTGTTACCTTTGACCTCCTCCACTCCTTTCTTCCCCCCTCTTCTTTGCCCCGGCAACCAGCAATGTATTCTCTGTACTTATGAGCTTGGCTTTCTATTTAAAATACAATTTTTTTTTCAGACATCACATACAAGAGAGATCATAGGGCCTTTGTCCTCCTCTGATTGCTTCGCTTAGTGCAATAGCCGCAAAGGCCATCCATGTTGTCACAGATGGCAGGGTTTCGCTCCTTATCATGGCTAATGTTCCACTGTTGCACACACGCCACCTCTTCTCTTTCCATTAGCCCGTCTGTGGGCACTGGGGCTGCTTCTACATGTTGGCTCCCCAGGTGGCTAGTGGAAAAGGGTCACGGGCCCACACAGGAGAGGCAGGAGACCCACATTCAATCCCCGGGTCGGGAAGATCCCCTGGAGAAGGGAATGGCTACCCTCTCCAGTGTTCGTGCCTGGAGAATCCCATGGACAGAGGAGCCTGGCGGGCTACAGTCCATGGGGTCGCAAAGAGTCGGGCACGACTGGGCGAGTAAGCACACGTGCCTGCCCATTTTTAAGCTGGACTCTTCGGCTTTTTTGCTACTGAGTTGTATGAATTCTCTATGTATTTTGAACATTAGCCCTCTATCAGATAATATGCTCTGCAAATGCTTTCTCCTGCCTTCTTACTTGGAGAGGGCAATGGCGCCCCACTCCAGTACTCTTGCCTGGAAAATCCCATGGATGGAGGAGCCTGGTAGGCTGCAGTCCATGGGGTCGCTAGGAGTCGGACACGACTGAGCAACTTCACTCTGACTTTTCACTTTCATGCATTGGAGAAGGAAATGGCAACCCACTCCAGTGTTCTTGCCTGGAGAATCCCAGGGACGGGGAAGCCTGGTGGGCTGCCGTCTATGGGGTCGCACAGAGTCGGACACGACTGAAGCGACTTAGCAGCAGTAGCAGCAGCAGCCTTCTTACTTTGTCGACGGTGAGGAAGGTTTTCAGCTGATGTAGTCCCACTTGTCTGTTTGTGCTTTTGCTTCTATAGCTCAATATAGCCTTTTATTCTTTTAATGTACTTTGTGCCTGAGGATATTCTGCATACGGTGACTTTCGGGTGTAATTCGGAAGACAATGGGATGACACAGGAGGGCAAGTTTGACGGATGGAGAGTGCAGATCTGGTGTGTCACAGGGAGCACTGTCGGCCTTTCAGTGCAAAAAATAACCCTATGACTTGTATCATTAAATATAAGCTAGAACATCACCATGTAGGAACTCGTAACTCAAGGACTATGGCAATAAAAACTGCCTTTATGTGACTCAGGGTTGCTTTCTTTTTTTAAAGGGGGAAAGCGAAATATTCTGTCCAGTCACTGCGCTTGGCCTGGTGTCCAGCCTGCCAGCGCCTTCCTGGCAGAAGGACTGGGCAGATACAGAAATGAGGCACCCTCAGACAGGCCTGGACTCTCCCTCTGAAGCGCAGGGTCGTGGGTCAGGATGAACCAGATGGGGGTTTTGACCTAAGAGAGGACGAGTTCGTGTGGTCTCTCCAGCTGGTCAGAAGCACCTTTGGTAACCTGTGCCCAGAGGCGGGGCAGGGGAGTGGGCGTGGGGCCGCACTGGCTTCACCGACCAAGCCCCGCCCGCCCCGACCCCGGTCCCCAGGCTGGAGTCTGGAATCCTTAGCTTTGAATCACCTCAGTGGGCTGGGGGAGTGGGGTCACTTTTAAATGTCTTTCCAGAGGCGTTGATGAGAAGGACAGAGCAGGCCTGCCTGTTAACCCGGGAGCCTCTGACCTTCAGGAGCAGGAGGGCCCCGGGCTGGGAGTGGGGTTCCGGACCCCTTCCCCGACCTCCCCGATGGCCTCCGGCCCCCCGCGCGCCCGCCTCGGGCGGCACAGCGATCCCAGCCCAGGGGGCTGCTTCGTCCTTGTCACCCACACAGTGTGCTGGAACCTGGGCTCCCCTTGAACAAGACTGTGTAAGCCTGTTGACCACGACCCCGGCCCTTCTCCCACACCGGTGTCGCCAGCTGGTTGCTGGTGGCCCCCAGGCTGTTCCACCTGCCTCCCGGGGTGGGTGTCTGCTGCCCCCGCAGCTTGGATCTCAGCACCCTCTAGGCCAGGGTCCCCCGTCTTCGCCTCCCGTCCGCTCCACAGCCCGCGTCCTTGCTTCCCCGGTGGCTTTCTGCACCGCGGCCGCCGCGGCCTGTCCCGGGCTCGCCCGCTCTCTTGTCATTGTCTTCACCTGATCCTCCTGTGCTCCCCTGACGGTTTCCAAAACGAGCTTCTGGCTCCCCCATAAGCCGTTTTCGGGGCACCATCTCCCCTCCGAGGCTCTCAAAGAAAGTTGTGTCTGACTCGACCTGCAGTGTTTTTCAAAGGCCCCGTGCTGGGGCTTTTCTCTTCCTGGTCCTTGGGTGAGAAAGGAGCGGCCCCCGTGGTTTGACCACAGCCTGGAGAATGGACAGCCCTTGGCCTGGACGGCTGAGCCAGGGAGGACGCTCTAGCCCCTCCTTGGGCCCCTGGGCTCCCCGGCTCCCAGAGGACACACTCCGGTCCGGCTCTGCGGGGAGCCCCGTCCCCCCGCTGGGTGGGCAGACACATGGATGGGGTAGCTCCTCCGGCTGCGGGTCATCAGGGCTCCCTCTGCCTGCTGCCCTGCAGGCCACTGTCCAATAGACCCGGGCCCCTCCCGGCAAGGCTGTCCCTATCACTTGCTCCGTCGGATTCTGAAGATCTATCAGCAGAGCCCACGGACGGAAAAACTTGCTTCTGATGCTGGAAAACAGAGACGAGATGAAGCATCTCCCCCTGTCCACCCTGCAGGCTTCTCTGCGCCCGCGCAGGAGGGGCCGCCTCCCTCCTCAAGGTTCCTGAGTGCTGTCCTTCCACGAGCCTGGAGTCAGCAAGGCTGCATTGGGGCCACCCGGAGCCAGAAGCCCCAGGGCTGTTCTAGCATTTCCCGCCCAGAGGACTCTGCTCCTCTCCTTAACGAGGGCTTGTTTTTGTAGGACAGAGGTGATGCCTCGAGTTCTCTCTGCATCCACTTTGGGTCTGGCGTCGTGGTGGGCGCAGAGCTGATGCTTGGCTTGGGGTGGTTCCCTCTCCTGTTGGGCCGAGAGCTCGAAGCTCCTGGGTTCGGAGTCGGTGGAAGGACCCGCCGTGAGATAAGCCCACGTCCACGTTAGGGTCTGCTGCGGGTGTCTGCGTGGTGGCGTGCTCTTCTGGGCTAATGTGTCCTCTCACTGCTGATCAAGCGTCTTTCCGTCACGGTGGAATCTGCCTCTGCTGAGCCTCAGTTTTCTTGTCCGCAACATGGAGGTGATGGTACCCATTGCCTTGGGCATTTTTATGGGAAGCGTGAGGCCTGGTATGGGCTTCCCAGGGGCTCTAGTGGTAAAAACAACCCGCCTGCCAATGCAGGAGACGTAAGAGATGAGGGTTCGACCCCTGGACGAGAAGATCCCCTGGACGAGGGGATGGCAGCCCACTCCGTGGGAGGAGGCGTAACCCGGCTGCTCACCTTGTCTGCCTGGAAGGAGACAGGTGCCCTGTTCGTGGTCACTCGAGGACGCAGCCCCTCCCCAGCCCCACGGGCACTGCCAGGCGGGCTCAGCTCTCCCAGCTTGCCAGCTCTGCCCCACTCCGCCCTGAGCTCTGCCTGCACGTGTTTTTCCGGGCTCAGCTCCTTCCTTGGGCCTCGGGCAGCGGGAGTCCATCTCTGCCCGGAAGCCCGCCCTGCTCTCGGGCTTTCTCCTCACTTCCGTCAGGCCCTTTGCCCTCCTCCCCTCACCTGCTCCCCTCTGCATCTTGATTACCTCTGTCCTGCCCCCACCTCCCGCCCCAATCTGACCACAAGTCCCCCAGAGCAGGGACGGGACCTGTTCTGATGACCGTGTCACCCTCAGCAACCAGCAGCCAGTCTGAATCGTGAGAGGACCTTTAAAAATTTTTTAATTGTGGTAAAAGCACATTTTTTTTTTTTTTAACCACAAAAAAGACCCTGATGCTGGGAAAGATTGAAGGCAAGAGGAGAAGGGGACAACAGAGGATGAGACGGTTGGATGGCATTGCTGACTCAATGGACACGAGTTTGAGCAAGCTCCGGGAGATGGTGAAGGACAGGGAGGGCTTGTGTGCTGCAGTCTCAAAGAGTCGGACACGACTGAGCGACGGAACAGCAAAACCCATCACGTGAAACTGAGCGTTGTGATCACCCTAAGTGCGCGGTGAGAGCGCACAGTTCAGCGTATTAAGTGCATCTACGTTGTCGGCCGTCACTACCAGCCTTGACTCCTTTCATCTTGGAAATCAGAAACTCTGTCCCCAGTCAACACAAACTCCCCACCTCCCTCTCCTTCCAGCCCCCCACCTAGCTCTCTGTCTCTGAACCTGACTCCTGCAGGGACGCCCTGGGGAGGGAACCATGAAGGACGTACCCTTTCATGTCTGGTTTATTTCACTCAGCATCATATCTTTAAGATCCGCTCCTGATGTAGCCTGAGTCACAGCGTCCTTCCTTTCTAAGGCTGATCATGCTAGGAACACATTTCGAATGTGTGCTTACACCCCCTCTGAGACTTAACCTGTGTTTGGACCCTTCCAGGGCAGGGGCCCACGCATTACTGGGCAGCTCCGATACCTAGACGGCTCTCTCTTCGTGCTGAACTGGTCCTGGCACCGCGCTCTGGGGTCAAGGAGACGTCCACTCCTCCAGTTCCACAGTCATCCTTCAGAGACCCGGAGACCGGAGTCCCCAAGTCACTGGGTCCTGGGTGGTGGTGGCTCCCCCATGGAAAGCCCGAGGCATCCGGGCATCACACTCGTTGCCCACTGGCTGCCCAGGGGTGCAGAGGTGTGGAGCTGGTGTCTTGGCCGAGCCTCTGCTGACCAACCTGGACGTGGGTTTGCTTGAGGCCAAATAAGAATGATGGAGCCTGTTTCCCTCTTGAATCTCACTCCACCCTCTGCATTGGCCTCCATGGGCAGAGCTGAGCGGTCATCTTTGGCAGCCAGGGCCGCTCCACGTGTGAAGAAGCGAGTCATGGAGCCCGGGGCTCCCAGGGTGTCCGCACCACCAGCGTCCCCACTCAGCGTCTCCCATCCATCAGCACCCTGCACACAGCGCCCACGTGCTGTGGAACCTGGGAGCCTGGGGCCCTTGGGGGCGACAGAAAGGGAGGGGTTCCTTGACAGCCCGTCTCCGGGGGGATCAAGAGAGGCCTGGCTGCAGGGCGGCTCCTGCCTTCGGGGGGCAGTCAGCGACGGGGAGTCACAGGGTGCATGCGGACCTCCCACAAAATACACCCACATTCCGCTGTGAGTCCCCGAACCTGTGAGTGGGACCTTATTTGGAAAAAGCACCTTTGCAGATGCTAAGGATCCTGATATGAGGAGGTCACCCTGCATTCTGGGACTGGCCCTAAAGCCAAGATATGTCCTTATGAGAGAGAGGAGAGGAGAAGCCACAGACCCAGGGGGAGGAGGCTGCGTGATGACAAAGGCAGGGAGTGGGCGATGCGGCCACGGGCCCTAGGGCGCCTAGTGCTCCCAGGAGCCGGGAGAGGCCGGAAGGGCCGCCCCTGGAGGCTTCAGAGGGACCACAGCCCGGCTGGTTTTGGACCCACATCCTCCGGAGCCGTGAGAGAATCAGCTTCACTGTTTTAAGCCTCAGCACTTGGTGCTCTGTTACGGTCCATGTAGGATTGTCATCTAAGTGCTCCGGGAAGCCTTCCTGGACCAGGGTCCCCAGACGCCCATTGTCCTGGGGCGGGGGTGGGGAGGAGGCCTCCAAGGAGGGCCCAGTAGGTAGCCTCGTGGGAGGTGCACAGTGATTCTGGAACATTTCAGAAGGTGGTGATTTGACATCCCTGGTTAAATACAGTTCACTGGTCACCGCGTGGCTCAGAACCCTGGAGCCGAGCTCCTGGCCACGCTGCTGTGGGTAGATCAGAGGGCAGCTGGCTGGTCCTCTGGTGTTTCTGGGTTAGCCTCCTCTCAAGGGCTGGGTGGGAAAAGAAAGGATTGCCCAGCAGCAAACCTCAGCCTAGTTACTTTTGAGAAATCACTGCATATTATGTTTCATGAGACATCACATGATGTGGAAAATGCCTGATAAATACCAGGAGATGCCACCCGCCCACCCGCTGAGGGCCAAGCGCTCAGCGGGGTCTGGGGAGGCAGGGTGGGGCCTGGGGCTCTGTGACCTCTGGCAGCGGGCCCTCCTCCCAGGCTTGACCAGGGGGGCTGTCTCTGCACCACCACCCCGAGGACTGCTGCCAGGCATGCCAGTCTGGGCAGGGGAAGACATGACTGTCAGTCAGCGAAGCTGGCTGGGGCGTCAGAGAGAGCGAGCAGGAAAGTCCAGGGAACTGCCTGGTGGTCCGTGGTGAAGACTCAGCACTTTTAATGCTGTGTCTGGGTTCAATTCCTGGTCAGGGAACCGAGATCTTACAAGCTCCATGGCATGGCAAAAAAAAAAAAAAAAATAGAATTCAAGTACTCCAAAGCCCATTCTTTGCCCCCAGATCGGTGCCTCGGTCCGTGTGTACTGAGGGGTTCCCTGAGGGAGGGGTCAGACACTGACCACCCCCTGGGTGTGGGGCAGGGGCTCTGGCAACGATGCTGCCCTGGGGAGAGACGGGGGCGTCTGTGACCTCGGGCAGGGTGCTCCTCCTCTCCCAGTGGCGGGGCCCCTCTGTGCACAGAGGCTTGGCCCCCTCTGCACCCCCACCCTGAGCCCTGACTGCCCCCCGCCCTCTTTGGTTCTCTCCAGGTCCACGAAGTAGTGTACAAAGTGCTGGCCTGGGATCCGACGCTTCTGTTCTCTGCCGACTGGTGGAAGCCTTGCAGAGACCCCCAGGCCCTCAGGACCCCTGTTTCTCCCCAGGCCTCTAGCAGGTAGCCCAGCTGAACGCGGCCTGAGGGCAGCGGTCCCCTCTGCACTCTGCCTATCCCCGGCCCCGCCAAGCCCCACACCCGGCCGTCAGCGGTCTACAGGTGGACTTCACCTTCAGATGCCTCTGATCCTCACCCCCCAGGCCCATCAGCTTGGTCCTGGCCACCTCTGCTTCTTCCTGGACTGCTCCCTTGGCCTGGACCTGGTGCCCTGGCCCTCACTCCGCCTGCCATCCAGACTATGGCCAGGGAGAGGCTGGCCCCATTGCCACCCACAGTGGACAAACCCCTGTCCGAGTGCTGTGACCTTAGGTCTCAGCCTCCAGCCCCAGCCGGGCCTCCGGCCTCTGTCAGAGGAAGGAGCGTCGGTGAGTCCAGGGAGGGCTGGTGGCTGAGCTCGCCCGCCTCAGGGCCTTTGCCCCTGCTGGCCCTCCCTGATTTCACACAATCTCTGTCCCTCTGCAGGGACATCTCCCTTGATCTTAAACAACCTGTTTCCTGTAGTTCACCCTGCCCCTTCCGCTGCTGCTCACCCCGTCCCCACACTGCCCCCCCAAAGGCTCCCCCTCCTCCTTCCTAAGCTGCTGCTTTGCTTTCACCACTTACTGTGGTCACCCTACCCAAGACCCTGGAGCCTGCCTCCTGCTGGCTTCGATGTCCTCAGCAACCAGAACAGTGTCTGCAAACCAAGACAGCCTTCACAAATACTTGTTGGAGGAGTGGGGTCTGTGCGTGCTCAGAGTGAAGGGTCGCAGCAGGAGGAGCCCCTGGCGGCAGTCCAGTCCTGGCCCCATGGTTTAGGATGAGGCCAGGGCAGGCGAGGAGGTGCAGAGAAACGTGAGTAACCCGGGGCTCCCACCCGCGTCCCGGAGGATCCTGTCCACCAAGTGGGACCAGGGACCACTGTCTCCACTTGCAGAGGGAGAAACAGGCCCACGTGATGGGTTGACTCCTCAGCCATCCCTCCGGCATCCAAAGCCCCAGATCTTTCTGCTGCTGCAGTCTCGGCAAGCAGGCTGGGACGACCGTGGCTGCTAGGGAGGTGCAGCCACGGCCAGATCAGCGTCTGTGAAGAATGGAGAGAGGTTCTGGGAGGTTCTGGTGTGCCTCCCCTCATCCACCTGTCTGTCCCGAGGAGGCGGTCCACCTGGGCAGAGGCTGGCATAGCCAGGGTCCTCGCACTCCACAGTTCTGGAACCCATCTGTCTTGTCTGCACCCATCCGTCTGGTCTGCTGCTCTGGGAAGTTCCCCTGAAGTTCCTGTCCAGGGACAGACACGGCTTGGACACCTGGCAGGACCCTCGGCTCGCCTGGTGTGTCCCGGGGAGGGCCCTCCTCATGCGGCTGTAGGTGTCTTGATGGGAGCTTGGTGTGTTGCTGCTGCCTCGGGAGCCCAGTCCCCCCCAGGACCGGCTCCTCTGCTGGGGACCCCCGGGAGTGCCAGGGAAGGGCGCTGGCAGGACCCCAGGGCAGCCTGAGGGGGGTCTGGTCACTCACAAGTGCGGGAGGTCTCTTGGTGCCAGTACAGCCCCCGGGGCTCCTTATATGAACAGAGTGGAATCGGCCCTGGGTGGGGTGCAGGTCTCCTCGCTGGCCGAGGGCCCTGGTCACCTGTAGAGGTTACTGTTCTGATGGGCGGCTGGACCCAGGACTCAGGGCTGATCTGAGACTAGGGTCTCCTGGTGGAAGAGCACGCAGGGACAAGGAGACACTGCGGTGCGGTCACCAAGGGAAGGATCAGCTCCCTGGGGGCAGTGACAGGCCTTCTGTCCCTGGCTGGGGGAGGAGAAAGCCGCTTCTGAGACCCTGAGACACCCCAGGGTGACTCAAGCCCACCCCGCAGCGTTCCAGAGGCATCAGGCCACGGTCTCCGCCTCTGGGCTGTTCCTCCCAGAGGTACTGCTGATTTCTGATGCTTGATTGAGTTGTGCTCTGTATGAATATTAGTAATCAGGGAACTAAAATGAACCAGAATGGGCGAATTTAATTCAGATGACCATTATATCTAGGGCTTCCCTGATAGTTCAGTTGGTAAAGAATCTGCCTGCAATGCAGGCAGATTTGGTTTGACTCCTGGGTTGGGAAGATCCAAGAAGCGATAGGCTACCCACTCCAGTATTCTTGGGCTTCCCTTGTGGCTCAGCTGGTAAAGAATCCGCCTCCAATGCGGGAGACCTGGCTTGGGGAGATCCCCTGGAGAAGGGAAAGACTATCCACTCCAGTAATCTGGCCTGGAGAATTCCATGGACTGTATAGTCCATGGGGTCACAAAGAGTTGGACACGACTGAGTGACTTTCACCATTTTATCTGCTACTGTAGGCAAGAATCCCTGAGAAGAAATGGAGTAGCCCTCATAGTCAACAAAAGAGTCTGAAATGCAATACTTGGGTGCAATCTCAAAAATGACAGAGTGATCTCTGTTTGTTTCCAAGGCAAACAATTCAATATCACAGTTATCCAAGTATATGCCCAACCAGTAATGCTGAGGAAACTGAAGTTGCCCTTCTAGAATTAACACCCAGAAAAGATGTCCTTTTCATCATAGGGGACTGTAATGCAAAAGTAGGAAGTCAAGAGATCCTTGGAGTAACAGGCAAGTTTGGCTTGGAGTACAAAGTGAAGCAGGGCAAAGGCTAACAGAGTTTGCCAAGAGAATTCATTGGTCATAACAAACACCCTCTGCCAACAACACAAGAGACAGCTCTACACGTGGACGTCACCAGGTGGTCAATACCAAAAGTAGACTGATTATATTCTTTGCAGCTGAAGATGGAGAAGCTCTACACAGTCAGCAGAAACAAGACTGGGAGCTGACTGTGACTACGTGACCATCACACTATATAATTCTGGGCCATTTCGTCACCCTCTAAGGGCTGACTGGGGCTCAAATCATGAAATCCTTATTGTGAAATTCAGACTTAAATTGAAGAAAGTAGGGAAAACCACTAAACCATTCAGGTCATACCTAAAACAAATCCCTTATGATTATACAGTGGAAGTGACAAATAGATTCAACAGATTAGATCTGATAGACAGAGTGCCTGAAGAACTATGGACAAAGGTTCATGACATTGTACAGGAGGTGGTGATCAAAACCATTCCTAAGAAAAAGAAATGCAAAAAGGCAAAATGGTTGTCTGAGGAGACCTTAAAAATAGCTGAGAAAAGAAGAGATGTGAAAAGCAAAGGGAAAAAGGAAAGATATATCCACCTGAATGCAGAATTCCAAAGAATAGCAAGGAAAATTAAGAAAGCCTTCCTCAGCGATCAATGCAAAGAAATAGAGGAAAACAGTAGAATGGAAAGACTAGAGATCGCTAGAAAATTAGAGATACCAAGGAAACATTTCACGCAAAGATGGACTCTATAAAGGACAGAAATGGTATGGACCTAACAGAGGCAGCAGATATTAAGAGGCAGTAAAAATACAAACAAGAACTATAAAAAAAAGATCTTCATGACCCAGATAACCACGATGGTGTGATCATTCACCTAAAGCCAGACATCCTGGAATGTGAAGTCAAGTGGGCCTTAGGAAGCATCGCTATGAACAAAGCTAATAGAGGCGATGGAATTCCAGCTGAGCTATTTCATGTCGTAAAAGATGATGCTGTGAAAGTGCTGCACTCAATATGCCAGCAAATTTGGAAAACTCCGCTGTGGCCGCAGGACTGGAAAAGGTCAGTTTTCATTCCAATCCCTAAGAAAGTCAATGCCAAAGAATGTCCAAACTACTACACAATTGCACTCATCTCACACGCTAGCAAAGTAATGCTCAACATTCTCCAAGCCAGGCTTCAGCAGGACGTGAACCGAGAACGTCCAGATGTTCAAGCTGGATGTAGAAGAGGCAGAGGAACCAGAGATCAGATTGCCAACATCTGCTGGATCATAGAAAAAGCAAGCGAATTCCAGAGAAACATCTACTTCTGCTTTGTTGACTATGTCAATGCCATTGACTGTGTGGATCACAACAAACTGTGGAAAACTCTTCAAGAAATGGGAATACCAGACCACCTGACATGCCTCCTGAGAAATTGATATGCAGGTCAAGAAGCAACAGTTAGAACTGGACATGGAACAACAGACTGTTTCCTAATTGGGAAAGGAGTATGTCAAGGCTGTATACTGTCACCCTGCTTAACTTATATGCAGAGTACATCATGTGAAATGCCAGGCTGAATGAAACACAAGCTGGAATCAAGATTGCTGGGAGAAATATCAATAACTTCACATATGCAGATGACACCACCCTTATGGCAGAAAGTGAAGAGGAACTGAAGATCCTCTTGATGAAAGTGAAAGAGGAGAGTTGAAAAGCTGGCTTAAAACTCAACATTCAAAAATTAAGATCATGGCATCTGGTCCCATCACTTCATGGCAAATAGATGGGGAAACAATGGAAACAGTGAGAGACTTTATTTTCTTGGGCTCCAAAGTCACTGCAGGTGGTGATTGCAACCATGAAATTAAAAGGCACTTGCTCCTTGGAAGAAAAGCTATGACCAACCTAGACTGCATATTAAAAAGCAGAGACATTACTTTGCCAACAAAAGTTTGTCTAGTCAAGGCTGTGGTTTTTCCAGTGGTCATGTATGGATGTGAGAGTTGGACTATAAAGAAAGCTGAGCACTGAAGAATTGATGCTTTTGAACTGTGGTGTTGGAGAAGACTCTTGAGAGTCCCTTGGGCTGCAAGGAGATGCAACCAGTCGATCCTAAAGGAAATCAGTCCTGAATAGTCATTGGAAGGACTGATGCTGAAGCTCCAATACTTTGCCCACCTGATGCGAAGAAGTGACTCATTGGAAAAGACCCTGATGCTGGGAAGGATTGAAGGCAGGAGGAGAAGGGGACGACAGAGGATGAGATGGTTGGATGGTATCACTGACTCAATGGACATGAGTTTGAGCAAGCTCTGGGAGATAGTGAAGGGACAGGGAAGCCTGGCGTGCTGCAGTTCTTGGGGTTGCAAAGAGTCGGACACAACTGAGCGACTGAACAACAACAAGTGGGCACTTGATCTTTCCGGTGGCAGCTGTTCTGGGTGGGTGTTTGGAGCTGTTCTGGTGGATGGCAGGTGACAGGTTCCGTTTTCTCTCCTCTGACCACCAGGGATGCTGCTCCTGGGGGCCCTCCTCCGACTCTCTTGTCACTGGCCTTGGCCAGCTGTCTCCACCCTTAGAAGCAGTAAGTCGGAAGGTTGATCAGGAAGAGGGGTGTCCTGCCTCCTCATCAAGGCTGGGATCATCCACCCCCTCCTGTCCCCAAACTTTTCGGGGGCTCTGCCTCTTCTGGAAATGGGACGACTACCTGGGTGGGGGCAGGGCAGAGCGCTCGTTTGCCTGAGCCGCACGTGGCCCGGGCTCCAGGCCTGTGTGATTGTCGTTGGCTTCACTGTGGAGTCTTGCCTCTTTGGTGCCGTTTCACCAAGTGGCCACCATCCTTCTGTCCCCGTGCCAGTGTTTTACCGTTGTTATCACAGACACTGGTGTTCCGGTGGACACGTGCTGTTAACTCCGGTCTCTGCCAGGATGCGAGGCCCAGGGTCGGAGCAGCCCCGTGTATGTGATCTTCTTCAGAGCTCACCCTGCCTCACTTTCCATCGAGTGCGGACTCGGACTGTGGCACGGATGGGCAGCCTGGGCTGTGTCCTGCTCGCGGCGCTGGGGTTGTGGCGATGGTGAGGAGGAGTGTCCTGGCCGCTTGTAGATTAGGACCTACTGGCTGAGGGCGCGGGGAGGGTGCCCACTGCCAACCCACTGTGCACTCTCGATGGGATTCTGCAGGGAAGAGGACCCGTCTGTCTGTCCGTCCATCGCGTGCCCCCAGCTTCGGGTCCAGGCCTGAGCCCATCGGCCCCTGGAGCCGTGAGGCCAGACCTCAGCTAGGCTGCTGCGTTGCTCCTGAGAACATGTCAGCCGTGTGCATGGAGAGGAGAGGAGGGAATGGCTGGGAGCCCGGCCACTTCCCTCTCCTGCCACAGGGCGCGAGGTCTGGGGTGGGCACAAGGAGCAGCGGAGGGTGCCACACCTGAGTGAGGCCCTTGAGCCCATCCACAGCCCCAGGAGGACAGTACCACTGCGCCCATCTTACAGCTTGGCAAGGCGAGGCCTCGGGAGCAGCACGCGTCCAGGAGGCCGCCGAGCCCCAAACCGGGGCAGGGGGCTCCCTCACCCCGCCCCCACGGGGCTTCCCCACCGACGCACTTTCTTCAGCCTCTATAAACACAGTTCCTGAAAGCTGGTGACAACTGAAGCCCTGGACACTTTAGTGAGAGTACGTTCACCTTTCTCCCTGAGCAGAAACACCAGGAGCCAAGGCTCAAGTCCAAGTCCCCACCCTCTGCGTGGCCGAGGGGAACTGAGCCCTGGGGACAGAGGTGGGACCGCCCCTCAACCAGCGGCCACGGACGTTGGCGTGTGATTGGTCCTGGGCCTCTCCAAGTGTTTTTTTCCAAAATTGTTAAAAATAACAGTCCTGATTCAATTTCACTCCCAAGTATGCACAGGCTGGCACTGCGGGAGGAATGTGCGTCATGGAGTCCCGGCTGGTCAGGAGGGGCCTGGGCTCAGAATAGGCCCAAGGCTACCAGCCCTGTGGACAGAAAGTAATAACCCCACGGCCCCGGGGCGCTGTGTCCGTCACCCCACCTCACGCACATGTGCACACACGCAGGCATGCACGTGCACTCCATGGCACGCTCACACTTGCCCCCAAATACCACCCCTCCCCCTGCACACAGGCATGCTCAAGCTTGCATCCACACTCCCAGGGGCCCTATCTCCCCTGGTTCTCACACCCCACCCCAGGACCCCTCTCTCTGCCTTAGCACACCCTCCAGCATGCCCAACCCCACCCCAAGGTCAGGGTGCCTGCCTCGACTCCCAGGGCCCTGCCGTCAGCTACACCAGCCCCCTGGGGTCTGCACCTGGCCCAGCCTCCCTGTCCCAGCAGCCCCCCATTCCTCTACCCTCTGTCCACGGCCCCTGGATGGGAGCCCCTGCAGTACCCACCTCTCCTCCAACCCTTGACCCTATGTCTCTCAATCCTGTCCTTCCCTTCAGCTGCCACCCCCACCCCAGCCTGGACCTGAGCCTGGAACCAGTCGAATTTCCCTTCCCGTGTTTGTTAGCAGATCAGAATCAGGTTGGATGTCCAACCTTGGTGCATATGAGCATGTGTGTGTCTGTGTGCGCACACGTGTCTGTGTGTGCACATGTCTGTGTGTGCATGTGCACCAGTGTGCTTGTGTGTCAGTGTGTACATGCATGCATCCATGCGTGCACGTGTGTGCACACGTGTCTGTGTGCATGCGCATCAGTGTTGTAGTGTGTGGACAGGTGTCTCTGTGTGCATGCGCATCAGTGTGCGTGTGTGCCTGTGTGCATGTGTCTGTGTGTGCACGTGCACCAGTGTGCGTGTGTGTCAGTGTGTACATGTATGTGTCAGTGCATGCATGTGTGTACGTGTGTGTCAGTGTTTGCACATGTGTCTATGTGTGCTTGTGCATCGGTGTGCATGCATGTCGGTGTGTACATGCATGTATCCATGCGTGCATGTGTGTGCACACGTGTCCCTGTGTGCGTGTGCACTCCTACCCACACGTAAACGCTGCGTGCCTGCACTGTGTGCACACGTATGGTTGCACGCGTGCAGGGCATTTTCTGGGAGGAACACCTTGCTCTTTCTCACCCGCTGCCCAGCCTGGTAACCAGAGCCCAGCATCAGCTTGTGACTAAGGCACACTCTTACCACTGTGGGCATTTCAGGTTTGGGAAACTTCCCGATGGTCATGTAGCATTCTCCCTGAATACGGTCTCCTTTTCCTGCATGTTCTCTTTCACTTTTTGCCGGCGTTCCAGCTCTGATTTCTTTCAGGCTCCAGTACCCAGGCATTGGGGTGTTTGCGCTCTTCTGGACTATGACTCACGTCAGTCCTGATGAGTCCCAGCCCGTCCTGGGCAGATCGGCCGATGAAGGAAAGCTGTGCGGCGGCCAGGACCCTCCCGTCGCTCTAGCCGACGAGGCCTGGGGGCCAGGGGGTGGTCCAGGGCTCCAGGCCAGCGGCAGGAGATGCTGCGGGTGGTCCAGCTCCGAGGTCAGGAGGGGTCCAAGCCCACGGCCCCTGCGGCCCTGCAGGCTGCGTCGCTCTCAGGAGCTGGTGTCTGCCTTCTCATTCGGTTTGATCCCCCTGGTGTCTTCCCATGCTGTAAGGTCACAATGCCCTTTCAGAGAGGAGAAAAATGAGGTGTGGTGGTCCTTAGCCCGCCACATAATACAGAGCTCTGACCCGCAGCCTCCAGCACCCAGCAAGGCTGGTGGGCACAAGCCCCTGAGCCCACTGCCAGCAAACCCACCGCCAACATTCAACTGAGCAGAGAGGAGGTGCTGTCTCCAAGGGGCCCCACCAGACTCCAGGGCTCGAGGCTGGGTGGTGCCCTCCCAGTGGAGCCAACCTCCCCTTGGAATGCTGAGGACCCTCCTCCTGCAGCGAGTCCACCAGGGAAGGAAGGGGCCGTGTAGTGACTGGACAGGCTCCAAGGTGGAGGGCAGAGCCCCCGCCCCATACTCCCCTGAAACAGGACCACAGAGGGGGAAAATAAGGACATGACAGGCCCAAGGCCACAGGCCGAGAAGGTGCTCCCACAGGACACAGCCCCGCGGAGAAGGGGCCAGCGAGGTGGATGTGGGGGTGAGGCAGCCAAGAGCCAAGACGCTGGGAGAGGCAGGAGGTTTCCTCCCCGGGAGCCTCCCCTCGGCGATGATCCCTGCCTTGCCGATACCTGGGGTGGGACTTCCGGCCTCCAGGACTGTGAGAGAATCAATGTCTGCTGTTCTAAACCTCCAGCTTGTGGTCATTTGCCCAGCAGCCCTCTGTCCTCTGAACTGTGCACCTTCCCCGTTCCTGTGCTGAAAGCCCTAATGATGTGTGACTGTGTCTGGAGATGGGACCTCTGGAGGTCATTAACATGAGGTGCGGTCGTACATGTGGGGCCCCGATCTCACGGGATGGTGGTCTTTTTTAAAAAAAAGATTTATTTATCTCTGGCTGCACTGGGTCTTTGTTGCTGCACGCGGGCTTTCTCTCGTTGCGGAGAACGGGCTTCGTTGACCTGAGGCATGTGGAATCTTCCCCAAACAGGGATCGAAACTGTGTCCCTTGCGTCGGCAGGCAGATTCCTAACCACTGAGCCACCAGGGAAGCCCAGGACTGTGGTCTTATGAGTAGAGAAAGAGGGAGAAAGATTTGCCCACTTCACACCCCTCTCTGCCCTGAAGACATGGCCAGGATGGGAGCCATTAACCGAGACCCCGGCTGTGGAGCTGACACATGGGCTTCACCAGCTCCTTTGAGTTTCCTCCTAGGGTTCAGATGTCCAAAAGGAGGGGGATGGGTCAAAGGTCATGCACTCTCCTCTGGGTCCTGGTGCAGAACACTGCACTGTTTCCTGGAGACCCGCTGTGAGAGACTCTTCTGCACCCCGTCCTTGCCGCCTGGACCACCCCTCTGGGAGGCGGAGTCGAGGCTGGACACGGCCCGTCTCCCTCCAGGGGGTCATGACACCTGTGCTCCGGTGACTTGAGTCTGGACAGGACAGCAGGTGATAGATGGAGGTTTCCCTGCACTGGGGACCTGGGCTCGTGGTGAAGTCTCTAGGTCTGTCTCCGCCTCCTCCTGACAGTGGGCGCCGGGGCCCTGGCTGCCAGAGGGAGCCCCACCCCAGGGGGCTCTCTGGGCCCTCGGCCTGGGTAACTGCAGCTGACGATTCCATCCTTCCCCTCCCTCCCCCTGCCTCTCCCTTCCTCTGCCTCCCACCGCTTCCTTCCTCTCTTTTTCTCTCCGACTTGTCAATTCGGTTATTTTTTTGGCATACAAAAGGTTTAATTTTCTGTAGTCAAATCCATCAATCTTTTCATTTGTGCCTCGATTCACTTTAAGTGAGGAAAGGCCCCCCACCCCCAGGGATCTGTGAAAGCTGCCTACTTGAGCTCGGGGGCGCTCGGGGTCTGGTGCACATGTGCGGTTGCGTGGGGTGGGGAGCGCTCTGCTCTGAGCGCTCGGGGGTCCCAGGGGAGGCCCCTCAGTCCCCCTTTCTCTGGCAGGTGCAGGGGAGTGCGCTTCTCTCAGCCCTCCCACTCCAAGTTCTTGGCTCCCTGCTGGCTCCCATGGGGGCCTGCACCGAAGCCTGGCTGTCTGCTCCCCGTTTAAGACACGTTGTCCTCTGGAGAGACACCCCCCTGCCGCCCAGGCCGGCCTCTGCAGCTCCAGCCCCGAGCCCAGCACGGGCCGAGGACAGCCAGGCCAGTGATGAAAGGTGCTGTGGGCCAGGGGTCTCTGTGGGCTGGTGTGTGGAGTTAGTCTCACAGTTAGCTGAGGGTGTGCCGTGTGCCGACTCTGTCCCAGGCTCTGGGAACCCGGGGCGCGGGGTGCGGTGGGCGGAGGGCACACATGAACCTTGACCCCTGGGAGCAACTTGGGCGCAGGCTGTGCTTGCCGCGGAGGCCGGTGGGCGCTAGCTGGCCCCGCCCCTCCGGCCCCGCCCCTCCGGCCCCGCCCCTCCGGCCCCGCCCCTCCGGCCCCGCCCCTCCGGCCCCGCCCCTCCGGCCCCGCCCCTCCGGCCCCGCCCCTCCGGCCCCGCCCCTCCGGCCCCGCCCCTCCGGCCCCGCCCCTCCGGCCCCGCCCCTCCGGCCCCGCCCCTCCGGCCCCGCCCCTCCGGCCCCGCCCCTCCGGCCCCGCCCCTCCGGCCCCGCCCTGCCCCTTCCCTCCCTTCCTTCTCTTCTGCGCACGCCTCTGTTGGTTTCTCTTTTTTTCCTCCCAGATGGCTGTTCATTTTTATTTTTACTTATTTTTATTTTTAAATTTAGTTTAATTTTATTTTGGCCGCACCTTGAAGTAGTCAGTTCCTCTCCGACCAGGGATCAAGCCTGAGCCCCCTGCAGTGGGAGTGTGGAGTCCTAACCACTGGACTGCCAGGGAGGCCTCCTCTGTTAGTTTCTACTTGCTGCTATGAAACCAGTTTCCACAATCTCAGTGGCTTAAAACAACTCAGACCAAGGATCAAACCCATGCCCCCTGCAGTGGAAGTGTGGAGTCCTAACCACTAGACCACGAGGGATTTCTCTACAGTGCGTATGATTTTTAAGTACACTGGACGGAATATTTAGAAGTATACTGAAATATTTTGGGGGAAGATCATGTTAATCAGATCAGTTCAGTCACTCAGTCATGTCTGACTCTTTGCGACCCCATGAACCACAGCACGCCAGGCCTCCCTGTCCATCACCAACTCTTGGAGTTCACCCAAACCCATGTCCACTGAGTCGGTGATGCCATCCAACCATCTCATCCTCTGTCGTCCCCTTCTCCTCCCACCTTCAATCTTGCCTAGCATCAGGGTCTTTTCAAATGAGTCAGCTCTTCCCATCAGGTGGCCAAAGTATTAGAGTTTCAGCTTCAACATCAGTCCTTCCAATGAATACCCAGGACTGATCTCCTTTAGGATGGACTGGTTGGATCTCCTTGCAGTCCAAGAGACTCTCAAGAGTCTTCTCCAACATCACAGTTCAAAAGTATCAATTCCTGGTGCTCAGCTTTCTTTATAGTCCCAACTCTCACATCCATACATGACTACTGAAAAACCATACCCTTGATGAGACAGATCTTGGTAGTCTAGGAGATCTAATCAGTCCATCCTAAAGGAAATCAACCCTGAATAGTCATAGGCAGGAGGTGAAGGGGATGACAGAGGATGAGATGGTTGGATGGCATCACTGACTCAGTGGACATGAGTTTGAGTAAACTCCAGGAGTTGGTGATGGACAGGGAGGCCTGGCGTGCTGCAGTCCATGGGGTAGCAAAGAGTCGGACACAACTGAGCAACTGAACTGAACTGAGTCTCAGGCCAGGCGTTCAGAATCAGTGTCTCTGGGGAAGCCCGCATGGGGGAGGGGTGCTCCCTCCCAGAGGCCCCCAGGGGCCCACCCCCCACCTTCCAAGCCCAGCGCTCTGCTCTCTGCTGCCCTCATCAAGGCCTCTCTCTCGCTCCCACCTCTAGCCTCCCTCTGATGACGATCCTGTGGTCATGTGCCCCCCCAACCCCTGTGAATCTAGGGAGACCTCCCTCCCAGGACCCTTCATCGCATCACATCTGCAGGGTCCCCCTGGTCACGTGAGGTGACAGGTTCCAGGGATCTGGACATGGGGGATGGTGTCTTTGTTCAGCCCACTTCAGGCCCTTGTGACATGGTCCTGTTGGCTGTGGAGTCAGCCAGAGACGCTCAGGAGGGGTGGGTGCAGAGCAGATCCCCCAGGGAAATGCCCCTGCCTCCTGGAGCCTCGGGGACCCACGCTGGCAAGTTTCCCCACCTCTTTCCCTTGATCCCGAGCACATGGGGAGCTGCAAGGCGGGGGAGCAGGGGTCATACCAGGCTCCCCCCACCGGGTGCAGGCTCAGCTGCAGGACCCTTTGGCCCAAGGGTGCTTCACTGTGGGCGGGGGCAGCTGCTGGAGCCCCCTGAGGGTCTCAGATTAGGAGTGTGTGTGTGAGTGTCTGTGTGTGTGCGGCTATGTGTGCACCTGCGTGTGGCAGGGTGTGTGTGTGTGTGTGTGTGTGTGTGTGTGTGTGGCGTGTCTGTCTTTGGGGTGTGGATGTTAGGTCTTGACTCTCAGTCTCTGCATTGTGCTCCATGTACAGTGAGCCCCTACATACAAACGAGTTCCGAGCCGAGAGTGTGTTCGTAAGTCCAATTTGATTATAAGCCCAGCAAAGTGAGCCCAGGTACCCAACTAACACGATCGGCTATATAGTACTATCCTGTAATAGGTCTATAATACTTTCCACAAATAATACATGAAAGACAAACACCAAAAATAAACATTTTAAATCTTACAGCCCAGTACCTTGCAAAGTACAGTGAGTAGTCCAGAACAGCAGTGGGCACACAGGGGCTGGCATCCGGTGAGTGGACAAGAAGAGCCGCTGACTGGAGCGGGGAGAGGAGGCGGGAGGTGGCAGAGACGAGGGGGCGGCAGCAGCAGGAGGCGGGCTGAGCTGCAGTGCCACTCATGCTTGACGCTGAGGGCACAGCGTCTGGCTCCTTGCTGGATACAAGTCTGTCGACTCCTAAAAAAATGACCCAGTGACATCTGGGTGGTAGCTCTATTTTTCTCATCGCAGAGGACTCAGTAGCGCCGGATTGTGCACTGAACGGCTGCTGCGACCTTCGTGTACCATCTGCATTTGGGTCCAACGCCCCAAGAGCTCACAGTGCCTCCTCAAGTGAAGAAAATCCCCTGGCGCTTCCTGCACCGCGAATGCCTTGGCTTCTTCACTCACTTCTTCCTCTCGTCTCTCCTCGTCCTTTCTCCAGGCCTCCAACCCCATCGGGTCTTTACTATGAGCTCCTTGAGTTACGGGCTGACAGTACCACGCGGTGAGGTACACAGAAGCGCAGACCCCTGGACAGGACGCACGCGCGGGACAGCGTGCGCCAGACACGGGCACTAACACGCATGAGCGAACATGCGCACACGTGTTCCCCTCTTTGAAAGTTCACAGTTTGAAGGTTCGAATTAGGGGGACTTTCTGTATTAGATCCCACGGGGGCTTCCCTGGTGGCTCAACTGGTAAAGACTCTGCCTACAATGTGGGACACCTGGGTTCAATGCCTGGGTTGGGAAGATCCCCTGGAGAAGGGAACGGCTACCCACTCCAGTATTCATGCCTGGAGAATCCCCATGGACAGAGGAGCCTGGCGGGCTACAGCCCATGGGGTCCCAAAGAGTCGGACTCCACAGAGCGACTAAGCACAGCACACAGCGTCTCTCCCGTGGAGCCCCCAGCTGGCCATCTGCGTACAAGCTCCAGGAGCTGTTGTCACCAAGCACATCCCAGGGAAGAGCGGCCTGCGGGCTGTTCAAGGTCCCACATGTGGGGTGAGGGGTGAGCCGGGACCCTCCTGGCTCTGCTCACCACCTCTCGCAAGAGAGAGCCTGATCACGAATTGGACAGTTAGTGGAGAGGGGATGGGAGACCCCTGCCCAGTGGGTGAGGGTGCTAGGTTGTACCCTGAGGTGCGGCAGACCATGTGTCAAGGCACTGGCTGGCAGGTGGGGTCCCGTGGGCAAGGCCCGGGGATGGGCAGTGTTGGCTGAGGCAGGAGGCTCTCTGTCTGGGCAGGCGATGGCCCCATCCATTTTGTGTGGCCAGAGAGCCCCTGGACAAAGCATGGAGTGCGAAACGTCAGTGGGAGGAGTTCCTCCCACAGGCCATGTTACTTCCCCGGTGCCACCTCCTCCAGGAAGCCTGCCCTGGTCTCCCTGGCAGGGTGGGGCACGTCCCTTGCTCCTGGCGCAGCATCACCGTGTCGCCATCATCTCTCTCTGGGTGGCCTCTCTCCCTGGAGGTTGGGGACTGTGTGCGGGCCCTGGCTCTGTGTCCGGTGGGGGGCTCTGCACAGGTCTGGGAGTTGGCTGTCAATGGAGCAGATGGTCAGGGAGCCCAAGGAAGTGGGGTGGTGGGGAAGGGAGAGGAGGCAGGGTCCTGCCTTGCCCTGGAGGACGTCCTCAGGGAGCCACAGCCGCAGGCGTTCTGGGTCAGGGGGCACGCGCCCAAGTGGGGAGGGAGGGGACAAGCAGGAAGTCACTTTCCCTCACCGACGAGATGGCCCTGATTCCTGGTGGAGAGAAGGGACCTGCTTCCTCCCCATTTTCTCAGCTCCAGTGCTAGCCGGCCGCCTCTCACTCCCTATGATGGCTGCACGGGGGCCAGCGGGGAAGGGGGACCATCCTTCCCTGTTTCCGTGGAAACTGGTGGGGTCCACCAGTGTTCCAGCCAGGCCGGGGGGCTCCCCCAGGAGAAGACCAGCAGGATGACCTCAGCCTGAAGCCCCCGGGGCCGGGCTGGGGCCTCCACGCGTGCCTCAGCCTCTTCCCGTAAGGACAGCGGTTGGAGGCGTGGAGGTGGTCCTGGGACATCATGGGGGGCCTGGGGCCAGAGAACAGAATCCCAGAATCAGGGAGTTTTGAAAGGACCTGGGGGGAAGGAAGAGATGGGGAGAAAGAACTTCCCTGGAGGGGTCAGAGCAGCCAGAGAAAACCCCTTAACACATGACCCCTCCACCCGGCTGCTCCCACAGCACGGGGCTCCCCGGGGGCAGTGGCGTGGCCAGCGGGCTGCCTGCCAATCGGGGCTCTGTCCCTGAGGACCAGGTAAAAGCAGGAAGGATTCACGTGCTGGTGGAGGGGCAAGCAGTGGGCATCCAAGGCCAGAGAAAGCCCCAAAGGCTCCGGGAACCCAGGCCAAGAGTCCCTCTGGGTAAACAGAATCTGTGAGGCTCGGGGTGGGGTGGGGCTGTCCCAAGTCAGGAGCAGAGTGAGGGTAACCCAGTGGCTTTTCTGCCCAGCTGGGGGCTTCTATGAATTTACCTCCACAGGGACTGTGCGGAGGGCGGGAGGAGCAGGGCCCCACCTCTGGGTGCTCATCGGCACTGAGCAGATCATCCAATGGAAATATTCACTGGATTTCCTGGCCACTCAGGGAACACACCTCCCTGCCCCGCTCCAGCCTCGTCCTCAAGCACCTGGATCCTTGTGGTGGTTCTGAGCATCCTGCTGTAAGGAAGAGTTACTACAAGGTGAAACTCCAAGAGGGGTTGCCAACATTGTGAAAACCCGTCAGGGTTTCTTGGATGAATGAGAGCGAAGTGGGAAACGGTCCCCACTCATGGCCAAGAGGGATTGGTGAGGGTGTGTGTATCGGTCAGCTGCTGCTGTGTAAGGACCGTCATGCAGCCTCTGAGTGGTACGGTGGGAAGAGACCAAGGGAGCCCTGGCGGATGAGGGGAGACCCTTGGGCCGCAGACAAAGCCCTTCTGATGTTTGCGGATGGTGCTGTTCATGATCGTGCCTGGAAAGTCAAATCGGAGAACGATGAGAAATCTATCACCCTTCCAGCCCCAGAGCTTCACCTGAACAATCACAAATATCCCTAAACCAACCAGTGACTCTTTTGTCCGTCTTAAGGAGTAGCATTTAATTGCCATGGTGACCGTGAGCTTGCTAAGTGCAAAAGAAAATAAGCTTGTTTCTCCAGCTTTGGTTTCCCGCTGGGGGTGTAACAGCCCCACCAAGCAGAGTGGCCGCGATGATCTGCTGCGATGTGGTCTCTGGTTTCCAGGGCGCTCTCTGAAGACGGAGTCATCTCTCGCGCACTCACCCTGGGTTGATGACCCGGGGAGGGGTGGCCGCGGGCCGGGCTCTGGAACCTGCCCAAGAGGGGTGAAATATTCCAGCGGCGAGTCCAGGTGTCAACAAGAGAGTGAGTTTTATTCTCTCTGGTCAGATTGGACAGGTGCGTGGAGGCCGGGGGTGCTGTGCTCAGGCGTGTGAACAGAGGCAGCCTGGGAGCGTCTCCTCCGCTGCCTTCTCGTTAGACAGAAACCGGGTCCAGTTAAAGAGCCCAAGAGGAGGGTGGCTGGAGGCGCAGCAGGGACTGGCTAGACCAACGGGAGCCAACGACTGACGCTAAAGCAGGAGTAAAATGTGAAGGTGGTTACTGGAAGGAAGATGGTGAATATCAGCACTAATGATGAAGTTTAATTCACGGGAGGAGGGGGCTCTAAAACATGAGAGAAGTCAGCCAAGGCAGGGACCCGGGCGATCGCAGCTGCGCCCTCTGACAGCGCAGCAGTAAGGGGCCCTGGGGAAGCCCCAGCACCACCAGGAGCCCCCGAGACCCAAACGCCACTCGCTCCCTGTCAGCAGAGTCAGCGGAAGAAGGAGACGGTTTTGATAAAACTGAAGTAAACAAGTTCAGAAATAAAAGCTCCACGGAGGTGATAATTAAACTTGAGCTGGCTCTTTGAAAACATTCTGTAAAATGAACAAGCCCTGGAAAACGTGATGGAGAAGAGTCAGCCCCCTTCCACCCCGGAAAAAGCGGAGGCAGGTGGGGTCGAGGGCTCACTGGGCTCAGGCGGTGGGGGGCCTCTCCCTGCACCAAGGTGCCCCCGGTCCGGGTCATTCTCGCCTCTCCAGCTAGAGCTGGTGGTAGAGACACAGCTGAGTTTGGAGGAGATGTGGGTCAGAGCAGACACTAAAAGGGGACAGTGAACCAGAGGGGAGAGGATGGAGCCTCGGAACTGCGAGGGACGACCATCCTGGCAAAGCCCCACGTGTCCACAGCTCGCTGGGGACATGATCACGAAAACCAGCACCATGAGCAGCAGGCAGCCTGGGTCAGAGCCCCCACCCCAGGCCATGGGAGTGTGGGAACCTTTGCCAGCATGTCCCCAAAGCCCAGCCCACCCAGGAGAGGCTGGAGCGGGGGGCGGGGGTGGTCCCTGTCACCGCACGGCATGGGCCACCTGCAGTGGATGCCCGAGAGGATCCTGTAGTCGAGACCCCAAGCGACAGGCCTTAATCACTGAGCACAGGGACGTCAAGGATGTGAGAGCAGGGGACGGGTTCCCACGAGTTTTGTGAGGTGTGGCCCGGGCAGTCTCTAAGGCTCACCGGTGGGGTGCCACCGGCAGGGCTGGGGCTTCGGAGACCCTCACTTAGAGGGTCCATGCTCGGGGGTGTCCGTCCTCTGAGGGTCCACTCTCAGGGGAGCTCAGGATGGATCTGACGCTCTGCCGTCCCCACCTCGATTGTTGGCGGGTTTCGGACAAGAGCCCTGCATTTTCATTCATCGCCGGGTTCTTGTGACGTGAGGGTTTCCGCCTCACTCACAGATGGGGATGGAGCAGGGCTTCTCTGACGTGGGATGCTGAGTGGCTGGGGCATGAGTCCCCAGGAGGGCAGGGAGGGGGCCCTGTGCAGGGCATCCTGGAGTGGGTGGCTGTCATGGGGGTGCCCCCACCCCCAGCAGGTACCACCCTTTTTCTCCCCGAGAGTCTGCTCAACGGACAGCAGCTCCTGGGGCAGGGGCAGGGGCAGGCCTCCCCTCCCTAGACCACGCCCCCTCTCCAGACCACGCGCCCTCCCCGACCACGCCCCTCCCCTAGACCACGCCCCCTCCCTAGACCCAGACCCTAGTGGGTCTGGAGGGCATACTCAGAGACGCCTGATGGGGCATGGGTGAGGGTGGGGGCCGGAGGTCCTGGAGGGGGAGACACGCCCTGGGGTTTCCCCCTGGTGGAGGAAGGCTGGGAGGGAGCAGAGGCCCGGTCCCGGCCCTGGGGGACCCCGGGTCCTGCCCAGGAGGACCCTTTCCGGGAGCCAGTTCTTCTTCAGACAGCGAACCCCTCCGAGCCGCGGGCAGATGTGCCTCATTGGCATGCCAGGGCCCTCTCGGCTCACTGCACAGCCAGCGCCCAGAGATCTGATTTCAAGATCGTTACTGAGAAGTCCAGCTTTCCTGTAAGCATGAGTTATTACTCAGGAATCAAAGCCCAAGTGAAGGAAGATGACAAAAATCTGCTGTCTGCCAAACACGTCTGCTGGGGGGTGGAGGGCGATAAACACTGCCAAGGCTGTCTCCTGCGCACTGGCGCCGTGACCAGATGAAACCGGTTCAGCCGATCCCCGGCGGGCATGGGCTAGTCCTGGGCACTTGGTGCGGGGGGGTGGATACCAAAATTCGTGATTGGAGTCCATGGCATTGCTTGAGAGGCAGACTGGGTCAATGGAGGAGGTCATGGGAGCTCAGACCACCTTAGGTCTCAGGACAGCCAGGCGTCCAGCTGTGTGCTCGCTCCCCTCCCCCCACCTCATCCATCCATCATCCGCCCATCCGTGGAGCACAGGAGCTATCTGAGTGCACAGCCTGTGCGAGTGATTGGCCCGGAAAGAGCCTTGTGGGAGAGATGGGTGGGGGAATTTCTGAGAGGACGGGGCAGCCTGGGAGGCACAGGAGGGCAGAGGAGGCTCCCAGCACAGTGGGCAGTGAGGAGGGGAGAAGGCTTTTGTGGGAAGGGGTCCTACGCCGAGTCTCGCTGAACGGGGCAGGCGAGGGCCCAGGCCGGTGGAAACCACAGAGCAGACGGGGGTGGGGGGCCTGTGAGCAGGGTGTGGAGGCCAGACCCAGGCACCCAGAGCATCCTGCACTTCTAGGAAAGGAGGGGACGGGGACCCAGCTGGCAGAGGCCACAGTTCCTGAGACAGAGGGGTGCCGGGACATTGTCCTGTGGCCTGGGAGCCTCTGCAGAGTTCAAACGTGGAGCGGGAGATAAAGGTTTAGAAAGGCTCATGGGTGAAGTGCTAACACAGAACAGAGCTCAGCAAAGCTTTCTGCACGGGCAGGACGCTGGGCCTTTTGGTTTTCTCACCTACGCCCCGCGGGAAGGATGACGCAGGCTGGACGGGTGCCGGGGGTGCCCGGGGTGGTCAGCTTTACTGAGAGACTGGCATCGGCCAGGTTTGCCCTCCAGCCCTCTTTCGCCTGAGTCTGAGGGGCCCCTCTCCGTGGGGGCTATCCTGTGGGCTGACCCCCACCCAGCGCAGCCGACCTTGCCCTCTCGAGGGCTTGTCTGGCCCTGCACTAGTCTGCCCTGTCCCCCGGCACCTCCCCGTCCTCACCCCTGCCGTCGCCCTGCCAGCCCTGGAGGCCGCATGTGGGCAGTGATGAGCCTGCCCTGTCTGAACTGTGGATTCATCACCGCCAGCTCCTCAGTTCAGTTCAGTTCAGTCGCTCAGTCGTGTCTGACTCTGTGACCCCATGGACTGCAGCATGCCAGCCTCCCTGTCCATCACCAGCTCCCAGAGCTTGCTCAAACTCATGTCCATCGAGTTGGTGATGCCATCCAACCATCTCATCTTCTGTCATCCCCTTCTCCTCTTGCCTTCAATCCTTCCCAGCATCAGGGTCTTTTCCAATGAGTCAGCTCTTCACATCAGGTGGCCAAAGTATTGGAGTTTCAGCTTCAGCGTCAGTCCTTCCAATGAATATTCAGGACTGATTTTCTTTATTATTTATTTGGACTGAGGACTGAGTCATTTGAGAAGACCCTGATGCTGGGAAAGATTGAAGTCAGGAGGAGAAGGAGATGACGGAGGACGAGATGGTTGGATGGCATAACTGATGGGTGGACGTGAGTTTGAGTAGACTCCAGGAGTCGGTGATGGACAGACAGGGAGGGTTTCGTCCAGCGTGTCTGGGAGGCCCTGTCTGCGCTCCATCCATCTCAGGGGTGGGGGTGGGGGCACTTTACTGGCCGCTTCCTGGCAGCTACTGCAGCTGCGGAGACCAAATTGGCTATTCATCTTGTGGTCAAAATCCCAGTTGAGCCACGCCGCTGCTGCCGCGGGCATCACACACCAAGCACGCCTCGTCTTTGCGTACCCCTAAGTCCAGCTCTGTGGACTGAATTCAAAAGCAAAGTGTATGAAGCCCAGCCCGCTGTGAGGTCTTCTGTCTCTAAAGCGAAGCTGCTGGCCGTGCATGAGACGCCCGGGCCCGTGGGGGCTCTGGATCTAGAGGGTCCTCCCGTCGGGTCTCGGGGCCACCAGGGTGGAGCCTGGTTAGTTACACCGAGGTGTTTCTGTCCCCAGTGAGACTCAGAGGGCCACCCTCTAGACTCCATCAGGCCGGTGGGGACAATCTTTAACCGGGTCATAGGTGCCTTGATTGATACTGTCCCTGTGATGACAAGGTTTTAGGGCTCCCAGCTGCTGGATCCTTACTGTTAATTTCCTTGGCATGAAAATGCATCTGAGCTCATTTCAGTCCTGTCCGTGAGCTAAAGAAATCCCCCATTTCAGACAAACTGTTTAAGCAAGAGAAAATGACTAAGCGAGCGCTTTATATAACAACCATTAAGATAATTTGACGCTGCGTTTTGATTCAGGGCACAATATTCTCTTGAAAAGAGACATTCTCTGCTTTCTTGAGCATTTCCAAAAGACTGAGAATTAAATCTCATCCCCAATAAAAATAAAAAGCTTGGTTTTCCATCTCAATATTGAAGTTAAGCTGAGGCAGGAAACAGTCTTTCAAATTATGCGGGAGTCTCATTAACACTCAGATTTTATATAATGAAAGCTGCTGACATTTATGGGGTGTTTAATATTTACCGAGCCCCAGCTTTAGAACAGAGGCTACTGTGGCCCCACTTTACGGGGGAGGAAGCTGAGCAGAGATGGGTGAGGGCTTCGCCCCGGGCAGCCTCGGAGTTGGCCAGGCAGGGGACCCTCAGTGGAGCTGAGGCTGGGGGTGGTCAGAGCCCTGCGGGTGTGTTCTCTGCAGGTGGGGCAGCACCGGGAAGACTTGGGGTGAGGAGGGGTTGCCAGCTCGCGTGAAGCTCACTCTCCTGCATCACAGTGTCCCAGGCCACCTCTGAAACATGCAACCCTGACCCTGTCCCCTCCTCCAGAGATCTCAGGATGCGGCAGAGGCCCACCTCCTTAGCAGACGTCCAGAGAACCCGAGACCGCCCAGCTCACCTCTGCTTCCTGTCTGCTCTGGAAGCGCCGGCGACCCCAGATCTCTGTGGCCCCACCTGCAGACTTGGTGGCCTGGCTTCACCCTTGCGTGTGGCCTGAGAGCCCTCCCGGGACCTCCTAGCTGGGAGGGCGCCCACCAGGCCTTAGTCACCCTACACCGATGCCTGCCCGCTTCTCTTTCCTTGGGTGGGCTTTCACTCTCGCGGACGGCAGCTTCGGTGGCTGTTTCTGCCCCAGCTCTGCCTCCTGGGCGCAGGGCTTTTCCCGTTCTGGCCTGAAACCCAGAGGCCCCGCGAGGGGGTACAAGGAGGCTGCGGGGCACACCGTGGGCCTCTCACCCCCCCCCCCAGGGCACCCATCCCTGCCAGGCGACTCCCGGGGCAGGCGCTCCTTTCCCACTGGACAGCCTCGCAGCTGCCCAGAGGCATTGGGCTGTCCCAGCCTCCTTGCCCTGAAGTCCTAAGGTCCTCCGGTCACCGTTGTTTTGGAGTAAGTCCCCAACTTTGTTCTTCTTTCTCAAGGTTGTCTTGGTTATTCTGGGCCCCTGGCACTTCTGTATGAATTTTAGAATTCATAAAATTTGTTAAAACTTATCGGTTTCTTTAAAGAAGTCACCTGGGACCCCGGTCACGGACGCAGAGCCGTCCAAGATCATGGCTGCCTGGGAGCGGCGGGGTCTGCCTGCGGGATGTGGACAGCCTGCTCAGGACTGTCCACAGTCCTCCAGGTTCAGATTAAGTAGGTTTCTGAGAGCTCGATGGGCCGCGTGTGTGTGTCTATGCGTCTGTGCGTCTCTGCATCTGTGTGTGTGTTCGTCTGTGTGTGTTCATCTGGGTGTCTGTTTGTATCTGTGTGTGTGTTCATCTGTGTGCATCTGTGTGTGTCTATGCATCTGTGTGTGTGTGTGTGTCTATATGTGCATCTGTGTGTGTCTATATATCTGTGTGTGTCTGTGCATGTGTGTGTGTGTATCTACGCGTCTATGTGTGTGTGCATGTGTCTGTGTGTGTGCATCTGTGTGAGCATGGGTGTGTGTGTATCTATCCGTCTGTGTGTGTGCGTGTGTCTCTGTGTGTGTGTCTGTGTGTGTCTATATATCTGTGTGTGCATGTGTGTGTGTGCATGTGTGTGTGTGTATCTATCCATCTGTGTGTGTGTGTTCATCTGTGTGCGTCTGTGTGTGTCTATGCATCTGTGTGTGTGTGTATGTGCATCTGTGTATGTCTATATATCTGTGTGAGTCTGTGTGTGCATGTGTGTGTGTGTATCTATCCGTCTGTGTGTGTATCTATCCGTCTGTGTGTGTGTGTTCATCTGTGTGCGTCTGTGTGTGTGCATGTGTCTCTGTGTGTGTGTCTGTGTGTTGCATGATTTTCCAGGAGGGGACCCAGAGGGCACAAGCAGGGTCCTGAGCTCTGGCTCAGCCAGCCTGGGCTGGAATCTGGCTGTGAGACCAAGCCCAGGTTAGGTAACTGCTCTGAGCCTCAGTGTTCCTAATCTGTAAGATGGGAAGAATGAGGCTGTGGTAGGGATCAGATCCGATGCTCAGTGTCGAGTGCAGAAGTAGAGACACACTCGGGACCTGTAGCCGCTAGTACTGTGAGATGTTCTTTGCTCGCTGCTGTGGGTGTGCGGTCTTCAGAGAAGAGCAGAGGGACTCCAGGGACCCCGCGTCCAGCAGCTGAGAGCTGACCTGGCGGGGGCAGGTCGCTGACTTCGAGGCCCCCTCCCCGGGACAGTCCCAGCTCCCCTGGGGGGCAGGTGGAGAGATTGCTTCCAATGCCCTGAGCCCCTGGGGTGTGAGTGCCAGCAGAGGTAGCTGGGGCCCTGAGGAGGCGCCTGTGGGGTGCAGGGTCAGATGGGGTGAGACTGGGTGCCTCCAGGTTCCGTCCAGATCCAGAGCTCCTGGGGCTCTATGCTCTGGAGCATGACAACTGCTCGGTAGATTTTACTCCAGCAGCATGATTAAATTTTCATACTCCTGGTCGTTGGGGCATCTGCTCAGTGGCTCTTTGTACTTGGCCTGCTCCTTTCCCCTGCCAAGCGCATAACCCTTTGGTCCTGGAGAGCGGGTCCAGACTTTCTTCCAGGGACCCCCCTCCGCCCCCTGCCCAGAGCTCCCCATGCAGCCTCCCGCCTGGGTCCCCTGCGTCAGGAAGGCCGCCTGGGGCCCTGTGTGGAGCCTGAGCTGTCGAGTCACAGGCCTGGGTGGGAATTGGGGCTTGGCATGGCCGGGGCTCTACTTGCCCACCTGTGAAATGGGCAGGACGCGGTGGGGGAGGGGGAGGAACCAGAGGAGACGGGCAGCGAGCGCTGCTCCTGTGAGTGGCGCTGCTACTACGTGGGGGCACGTGTGCTCGCTCCGCGGCCCTGGGCCCTGAGACCACCTGCACTCAGCGTCTCATCAGAGCCTGGGGGTGAGGAGGCCCGGGGGCTGTGTGCTCCTCTCCAGTGGCGCTGGCCTGGAACAGGAGCCCTGCGGCCCACCCGATCTGACTTGCCTCACCCTAGGACACCCCAGTTGGCCTGGGGTTCCCCTGCTTGACCACAGAGGAGACAAGCCGTGTCCTATGAAGTGACGGCTGGTGGGTTCCCCAGGAAGCAGAGATCCAGGGTGTGGATGAGGAGGTGAAGAAGCGTGCCTCCCTGCCCCTTGTCTCACTAGACCTGGCCTTGGCATCTCGGGGTGGTTCTCCCAAGGTTCACCCCCAGGGCCCAGGGGAGTCCTGTGACGTGGCCCTGCTGGGCTCGGGGCTGCAACCTCTGCAGACTTGCTCTGAGATCCTCAGGCCCCAGCCTCTCCCCTGGACTGAGGTCCGACACTGGGACCTGGATGACCTTCAAGTCCTTCCCGGGAAGGGGCCACAGAGACACATCTCTCATGGGTGCCTTGTCCCCTTTGCCAGCCAGACCTGAGGTCAGCTCTGGGAGTGAGGAGGCCCAGGGGGTCCCGGAGGCGGTGGGGAGGGGCGAGGGGAAGGGGGCTGGACATGTGGGCTCAGGTTGATCCCTCACTGGTCCCTCAGCCTTGAGGAGGACGGGGCTCTGCTCAGCAGCTCCCGACTCTCGCCCCGTCCATGAGGAGCCGTGGGGAGCATCCGGACTGTGTTCTGAGATTTCCGCAGGATCTGGGGTGGACAAGGGTGGGCAGAGGAGCCGCCTGAAGCCAGGGGCCTTGGGAACCTCCCCGCTCACTGCGTTTCTGGGTCATTGTGCCCTGTGTCAAAACTCCAGACAAAAATGACAACAACCACACAATCTCGCCTCGTGTTCCAAGTGCCTTCTCTAGGTTCACAGATGGGTGAATCCAGACCCACCCTGGCCCCCAGCTCTGCCGCCTGCTCCCTGCAGAGGGTGCAAGTTCCACTCCCGGCCCAGCCAGCAGACCCCCGAGGGCCTCGCCGCCCCTGCCCCCGCCACCCCGGCGGGCTGGGAAAGGATGGAGCATGGTGGCCAAGGGCATCCACGTGGGATACTCTGCCCTCGGACCTGGGCAAGGCCACTCTTATCTGCAGCCACAGCCCCTGATGGAAATGAGACGCTGCAGAAAGTGTCATTGGCTCCTGCCCAGAGCCCACATCCCTCCCCTTAAATAATTTAGACAAATACACATCCCTGTCACAATGGCTGCCCAGTGCCCTTTTATCAAAACCAGAGAAGGGGAGGTGGCCACGAGCCATCAGATTCGGGGAAGATGCATAATGTATGAACGGAGACTGTTCCCCTCCAGCCACCGCGAAATCAGAGCAACTCAGCCTCGACCTGACAGAAATTAAAGTGATGCTTGGCCCTTTGCCTTATAAATAAGGATCTGACTGGTTCCGGCCGAGCTGTCTGCTCAGTAGGTGTATGTATAATTGGCTCGGCTCGGGGACCACGGTTCCGTCCTGCGGTAGGAGCACTGATCTGGGGCTGGGAGAGCTGGCCGGGCCTTGGTGGTCATTTTCTGGGCCCTCCTCTTGGAGACTGGGAACAGCAACGTCCTGTGCTTTCCTGGAAGAAATCCCGGGAGACGCTGAGGTGCCCGGGGGATGGCGGGTTCTCCTCCCAGTGGGGCCGGGGTCTCCTGGCCCCAGGCTGAGGGCTTCTCAACACGTGGGCGGTGGAGCGGGGTGAGGGGTGTGGCACGCAGCTCGGGCTGCACCTTTGCTGAGTTCTGTGCGCAGGATGCTGGGCTCACCTGTCCTCCACATGGGGACCGCCTTCTCTCTCGTTCTCTGGCCTCTGATTGTTATAGACGGGATGGTGGCCTTTGGTTTGACCTTCACCAGCATCTCTGTTTGGGGGTTTCAAGATATTCTTTCATGACTTACCTGCTCCATCTGTCATAACGGCTTCTATTTTCAACCTGAGGACTCCTGTCTTTCACCCTCTGGAAAACGCCATCATCCTCTGAGAACTGGTCCTTGGGTTCTCTCTTCTCACCAGAAGCACGGCTTCTGGTTCATACTGAGTTCCCCCCAAACTAGCCCAATGCTGCTTAGGGCACGCCATCACCCCATCTCTCTAAGCTGCTCTGTGCTCCTGGGAAATCACTTCGGTTATGTTCTAATCATCGTCAGTCCCATTTTCCAGCTGTGACAAACCTGTATTGCCCGTCTGTGGAACTGTCTTCTTCAAAAGCTACATTTTTGAAATAAAAATAGAGTTGCCATATGATCCAGCAATTCCACTCCTGGGCATATATCTGGAAAATGTCACAGCTCTAATTAAAAAAGACACAGGCACCCAGTGTTCACAGCAGAATTATTTGCAGTAGCCAAGTCATGGAAGCAGCCATAGCATCCGTCAACGATAAACGGACAGAGGATGTGCGTAAAGTGCACAGTGAGGTGTTACTCAGCCATGAAAGAATACAACACTGCCGTTTGCATCAGCATGGATGGACCTGGAAATGATCACGCTAAGTGAAGTAAGTCAGACAGAGAATGACAAGTGCCATATGATGTCCCTTACGTGTGGAACCTAAAATGTGACCTAAGTGAACCCATCTACGCAACAGAAACGGACTCTGGGTGCCTCCAGTAAGGTTATGCTCGAAATCCAAGCGAGGCTTCAACAGTACGTGAGCCAAGAGCTTCCAGACGTACAAGCTGGATTTAGAAAAGGCAGAGGAACCAGAGATCGAGTTGCTAATATCCATTGGATCATGGAAAAAGCAAGAGAGTTCCAGAAAAACATCTACTTCTGCTTCATTGACTACACTAACGTCTTTGACTGTGTGGATCACAACACACTTAGGAAAATCCTCAGGGATGGAAATATCAGACCACCTTACCTGTCTCCTGAGAAACCTGTGTGCAGGATAAGAAGCGACAGTTAGAACCACACATGGGACAGTGGACTGGTTCTAAACTGGGAAAGGAGTGCGTCGAAGTCTCATATTGTCACCCTGCTTATTTAACTTCTGTGCAGAGTACATCATATGAAATGCCAGGCTGGATGAGTCACAAGCTGGAATCAAGATTGCCAGGAGAAATATCAACAACCTCAGACATGCAGATGGTACCACTCTAATGGCAGGAAATGAAGAAGAACTAAAGAACCCTTGATGAGGGTGAAAGAGGAGAGTCAAAAAGCTGGCTTAAACTCAACACTGAAAAAACTAAGATCATGGCATCCAGTCCCATCACTTCATGGCAAATATATAGGGGAAAAAATTGAAATAGTGACAGATTTTATTTTCTTAGGTTCTAAAATCACTGAAGATGGTGACTGCAGCCATGAAATTAAATGATGCTTGCTCCTTGGCAGGAAAGCTGCGACAAACCTCGACAGTGTACTAAAAAGCAGACACATCCCTTTGCTGACAAAGGTCCATATCGTCAAAGCTATGGTTTTTCCAGTAGTCATGTATGGATGTGAGAGTTGGACCACTGAGAAGGCTGAGCACCAAAGAACTGACAGGTTCAAACTGTGGTGTCAGAGAAGACTCCTGAGAGTCCCTGGGGTGGCAAGGAGATCAAACCTGTCAATCCTAAAGGAAATCAACCCTGACTATTCACTGATGCTCAAGCTGAAGCTCCAGTACTGTGGCCACCTGATGTGAAGAGACTCATTGGAAAAGACTCCAATGCTGGGAAAGACTGAAGACAAAAGGAGAAGGGAGTGGCAGAGGATAAGATGGTTATGTAGCATCACTGATTCAATGGACATGAATTTGAGCAGACTCCGGGAGATACTGGAGGGCAGAGGAGTTTGTGCTGCAGTCCATGGGGTTGCACAGAGTCAGGCACAACTTAGCCGCTGAACAACAGCATTGGGTGCTGAGTTTTCTTTTGTTCTTTATTGCTGAGCAAGAGTGCACTCTGAGACCTCCCCCGTCCTCCCGCCCGCCTCATTGAATCACCTGGGTTCCAGCCAGAGTGCCCCCACTGCACTCGTCTCCCCTTAGCATCTCCTTGATGACCGTGGTGATAGAGGAATGACTTCTCTGTCCGCTGGCCTCATGTTACAGCAGGAGAGCCAGAGGGAGACCCTAGCTTCCAGATTGAGGGAACACGCTGTGCTCCCTGCAAGAAGCATCCTTTCCTGAGAAATTGGAACTTTCAAGTCCAGCAAATCCAAGGCCCCGGGCTAGGCAGCAGCACGCTTTAAGTGGGTTACCTGGAGTAACAGCAAGAGGGCGGCTCTCATCTCCAAACCCTGGCTTCCAATTGTGTATGAGGGATTGTAGGAAATAAGACTAGGTACTGGCCACTGGTTTAACACACGTCGCATCTTCAGGGCAGTGCCCTCATAGCTCCGGGAGTGTGTCTGCTCTTCTATCAGGCCAGCCATGTCCAGGTGACGTGGTGTGTGTGTTGGCCCAGGGAAATCCATGGACATAAGCCCGTAGCCACACGGCTTTCAGAGGAGACTGAGTTCCTGGGTGGAATGGGAGACCACGGCAGTGGCAAGGACTTTCTTCAGCACCATGCAGAGCGCTGCTGGGCCCTCCCTGCGTTTAGGAAGACCGTGGTAGTCCCGAACACCTGCCTGTCCCCAGGAGGGCGGTCACAGCCGAGGACAGGACTTCAGCTCCACGTGTGCAGGCTGCAGTGTTACAAGCGCAGCTTCATCACAATCTTTCTCCGACCCCTCCTTTTGGAAGGATCTCAAGGAATCATAGTCCCATGGACAGAGGAGCCTGGTGGGCTGCAGTCCATGGGGTCGCTGAGAGTCGGACACGACTGAGCGACTTCACTTTCACTTTTCACTTTCATGCATGGGAGAAGGAAATGGCAACCCAGTCCAGTGTTCTCGCCTGGAGAATCCCAGGGATGGAGGAGCCTGGTGGGCTGCAATCCATGGGGTCGCTAAGAGTCAGACATGACTGAGCGACTTCACTTTCATGCATTGGAGAAGGAAATGGCAACCCACTCCAGTGTTCTTGCCTGGAGAATCCCAGGGACGGGGGAGCCTGATGGCCTGCCGTCTATGGGGTCGCACAGAGTCGGACACGACTGGAGCGACTTAGCAGCAAGGAATCACCCTTGTGGCTCAGCTGGTAAAGAATCCCCCTGCAATGCAGGAGGACCTGGGTTTGATCCCTGGGTTGGGAAGATCCCCTGGAGAAGGGAAAGGCTGCCCATCCAGTATTCTGGCCTGGAGAAGCCCATGGACTATAAAGTCCGTGGGTCGCGAAGAGTCAGACACGACTGAGCAAATTTCACTACTTGTGGCTCAGCTGGTAAAGAATCCCCCTGCAATGCAGGAGACCTGGGTTTGATCCCTGGGTTGGGAAGATCCCCTGGAGAAGGGAAAGGCTGCCCATCCAGTGTTCTGGCCTGGAGAAGCCCATGGACTATAAAGTCCGTGGGTCGCGAAGAGTCAGACACGACTGAGCACCTTTCACTTCGGCGGAATCATCCTACCCACCTGGGCCCCAGGGGTGGTGCCTCGTTTCAGGTCAGCACGGGCCCCTGGCAGACGGTCAGCAGGCAGAACCTGCAGCAGTGCTCCGGCCAGCCTGGGCACTGGGCCCTGCACAGCCTCCAGCACCACTGCCATCCCTGCGCCCCCCTCCCTTGGCCCCTGTGCTGTTTCCCGATCAACCTGCCCAGTGGAATGCAGGCCCGGCACAGGCCAAGCTCCAGACTCTTCAAGAGAAGGCTGAAGTTCGGATGGTTGGGAAAATGTCCTGGTTTTAAAATACTGATTACTAAGTTAAATTTAGAACAAATAAACATGCATGCCAATCCAAAAAAGAAAAAGAAAAAACCACATGAGGGGCTTAGACTGACGGGTGCTTGGGGCCCCCACCACTTGCCGATGGTTAGCTTAGCTCTCTCTGCTGGCTGATGGGGCTGACCGGCTGTGGCCACTGGGCTGAGTTTTCTGCTTGTGTCTTAAATTATGGAAACGGTCTGACATCCACACTGCGGGAGAGCAGCTGGGCTTGCACAGCTGACTTCCTGTGTCACCGCGGTTCTCTCACATGTGCTGTGGGCCCCACGCACCCCTGGAGACCGGAGGACCACGCCCACTGACCTCCCAAGAAGTCGGGGCAGCCCTGAGACAGACTCAGAGGACACGGGGGCCCTGGAGCCCGGGTTTCGGGGGTCAGTGGCTGTGGAGGGGGCAGGAGGACGAAAGGTGGGGGTGACCACCTCCACCCTGGTGCCCAGTGCACAGGTGACTCGGGGACATGTCTTGGGAGTGCCTCTGACTAGTCGTCTGCACCCAGGAAGGTCCCCAGGAGGAGCGGAAGCCAAGTTCATGCTGTCCTGAGGGTGGGGGTCAGGGAGTGGGCAGTGGTGGATGTAGGCGGTGGGCTCTCAGGCGGAAGGGCTTCGTGTACGAGACTCCCCTGGGCAGGTCCTGCCCCATGCTGCCTCCTTCTGCTGAGAACCAGGGACCCTTTACGGGACAGAATAAGAATGTATACAACCGTAGATTACAAGCGTCGTTTTAAGGAATATTGAATATGGTGAAAAAAAGGATGCTGACATCCTGTGGTCCTAGTTATTAAAAATCATACAATAGATACAATCATCAGAGCTTTAAAAGAATCTACGCAACCGTAGATTACAAGCGTCATTTTAAGGAATATTGAATATGGTGAAAAATGGTGCTGACATCCTGAGGTCCTGGTTATTAAAAACTATACAATAGATACGGCCCTCAGAAAAAAATGAGAAACCACTTGCCTGTCTAACACCAAGGAATAGTTCGGATAAATCCAGCACCATCCGTAGGTCGGAATTCCACGGAGCAATTCAGAAAGGTGCTTCTAAGGGCCTCGAGGCCTCGGGGAAGGTGCTCTCTGGCTCCGTTTCACATGACTGTCTGTGTGACTGTGCTTCTTGCATTTCATGTATTAATCATGTGAAATAATTAATTCTAAGATGTTCTTTTAAACCCCGAAACTTGACAAACCTCCAAGATGTGGTATGGAAATCAGCCGTGTTCGTCTGAGTGGAGAGACCATGGCAAATTCACCAGGGACTGGGCTGCTTTAATTCCCTGAAACCATCTCATCGTCTGTCACGTGGGAAGTGAGGGGAGGGAAGAGCTGCTTCAGGGAAGTAGACTCTGGAAGTTTGGAAGCTGGGAAGACGGCTCCGCCGGGCAAGAAGCTGGGGAACATGGGGCAGGAGCTGCCCGGCGGCCTGTTTTCTGGGCTCCTGGGAAAGGCCCAGCATTTCAGATTTGGGTTCATGGTAGAGGTCATTGCCTGCCCACGGGTCCAGCTCGTCCCTGGAGTGCAGGGCAGCCGATACATGAAGAATGGGTGGGAACGCCAGCGCCCCAGTCTCCATCAAACACCCAGGAGGCACCACTCTGCACTCTCCGCCCAGGTGCCTGGATGGCAGTGCTCAGCTCTGAGCCCAGGGAGGGCAGGGGGTGCGTGGGGGAGGGTCCCGGGCCCTTGGAATCACAGAGGATGCCGTCTCTGGGAAGTAACACAGAGGGATCCTGGAGCCCAGAGACAACTGCCATCCCCTGTCTCGTGCCCCTCCCCAGTGGCACCCCCCCAGTGACTCACCCTGGTCCTCATCGCCCCAAGGCTGATGCAGGAGGGAGGTGCAGATGGGTGCTGGCGGGAGGACTGCCTGGAGGAGGGGGCACGGAACAGGTGCCAGGTGGGAAATTCTTCACTGATGTGGGAAAAGACCAGCTTGTGGAAGAGCTTCCAAAAGATGTGGGCTGCCTGCAGTCACCTGGTTGAGGCACATCGCTGGTGAGCCTGGCACAGCCTTCAGGACACAGCCTTCTGGGCATCTCTCATTTTCCTCTCGAGCTCACAGGGTCACCTAGAGGGGTACGCACATCTGAGTTATGGGGGAAGCACTGCTCTTTATCTGACTCTTGTGCCATGTGACTCAGTTATGTAGCCCAGTGGTCAGGATCTGCCGCTGCAGAGGGTCCCCTGCAGGCTCTGGGGGCGTTAGTGGTAAAGAACCCATCTGCCGAGGCAGGAGATGTAAGAGACGTGGGTTTGATCCCTGAATGGGTCATGGCAACCCACTCCAGTAATCTTGCCTGGAGAATCCCATGGACGGAGGAGCCTGGTGGGCTATAGACCATAGGGTCGTAAAGGGTCGGACACAACTGAGGTGACTTAGCACGCACGGTCAGGAATCTTTCAAAGGTGCGTCTCTCCCTGCATCCTTAGCGACCTCTTTGGGGTCAGTTCCTAGCAGTGCGCCTGCCAGGTGGAGTCTTGCCAAGCCTGAGGTGCACTTGGCCACAAGCTCTGCAGAAGGTGTCTGTGGGGACCACTCTGTGTGTGAGGATGGGAATGTTGGGGCCTTTTTAAGCAAGGCATGATCGGATCTGCACTTTAAAGGGTCTCCATGGCTGCTGAGTTAGGGGCTTCCCTGGTGGCTCAGACAGTTAAGAATCCGCTTTCAATGTAGGAGACCCAGGTTCGATCCTTGGGTCAGGAAGATCCCCAGAGATGGGCATGGCAACCCACTCCAGTATTCTTGCCTGGAGAATCCCATGGACAGAGGAGCCTGGCGGGCTACGGTCCACGGGGTGTCAAAGAGTTAGACTGGGTGACTAATGCTTTCACTCTCACAGGCTGCAGAGGTGGAGTGGTCTTTGGGGGCACGATGGAGGCAGCAGGACTAGCTCGGAAGAGGAGGCCGGCGCTCTGGCCAGAGAGGCTGTGCCTGGGGGCTCACCAGGGGAGGGCAGCAGGTGGTGGGGAGGCATGGGGTTCCCCTGTGCTGGGGGGCAGAGCCAATGGGACTGGCTGACAATGCAGTAGAGGTGGGCGTGAGAAAGGGGGGTCACGGGTGACTTTGGCCACAGTGCTGATGTCACAGATACGCATGGCATCTCCCCAAGGGAAGGTCAGGCTTCCCACTGTGGCAGCCAGACGTGGCTACGGGACCTGCGGCCAGGGATGTGGAGGGGGACCCCCATGTCCCTCTGGGCAGCTGCCCAAGAGCCAGTGTACGGTGAAGACTGTCGGCCCGGGTCATCTCGCGATGCAATGAACAGGCGGGAACACAAGCCGAGCTCGCCCACCTCAAGCCCCTGGGACGCGCGTGGTTTGGGACGCGTGTGGTTTGTTGCATCATCTGGGCTGGCCTGGCTGCTTCAGGCTCCAGAGCTTCTGATCTGAGCCAGGGCAGGACGAGGTCATCAGTGGACTGAGAAAGGTAAGATGCGTGCTGGGGGGAGCAGTTTGGGGACTGCATGAAATCTGGAGCCCTGCTGATGTCGGGGGACAGTGGGGTTCCCCGAATGTCGGTGCTGTTTCAAGCCATAGCAGTCACACTGGCTGACCCAAGCTCTGGCTCGTATGTCCGACTCTTCCAAGGGCTTTACACGGACTAACTCTGGGTCTTCGGGGAGGAAGCTGAGACACAGCAAGCCTAAGTGAGAGGCCAAAGTCCCCCGCTCCTCAGTCACGGTGCAGAATTGACCTCGGGGTCCTTGCACGGAACTGCTCCGCGTTCCCCACCAGACCAGGGCAGAGGCCTGTGTTGTCCAAGTGGGCGGCTGGGCTGGCCATGGCCCTCATGGCTCAGGGGTCCTGGCCCACCTGCTACCTGGCCTGTGTGGCCGGGCTCCAGGGGCCGTGGCCGTGTCTCTTTCCCCTCTGGGCCTCCGGTTTCCACGGCAGGGGTCCTGGCTTCTACATCGACTGTTCAATAATTACAAGGGCTTTTCTGACTTCATTGTGGGGGAGAGAGAGCTCCCACAGGCAAGGAGTTTAACCAAGAGTCGCCAGATTGTTCAGGCATCAGCTTCAAGGCTTGCACTTAAGCCGATTACTCCTGGTGGTAACAAAGGAACAGGTGTTTCCAACCCTCTCGAAAAAAGTGTATTTGTGAAAGTGAAAGTCACTCAGCCCTGTCCAACTTTTTGCAACCCCATGGACTATACAGTCCATGGAATTCTCCAGGCCAGAATACTGGAGTGGGTAGCCTTTCCCTTCTCCAGGGGATCTTCCCAACACAGGGACCGAACCTGGGTCTTCCACACTGCAGGCAGATTCTTCACCAGCTGAGCCACAGCCGAAGCCCAAGAACACAGGAGTGGGTAGCCTATCCCTTCTCCAGGGGATCTTCCAGACCCAGGAATCGAACCGGGGTCGCCTGCATTCCAGGCAGATTCTTTACCAACTGAGCAATGTGAGTATTTGCACGCTGACTCTGGTACAAGTAACATATTTGCCTTTATCTCCGGGGCCCCAGCGCCCAGCACATGTCAGCGTCAACAGCGCTGACAGGCAGGGTGGTTCCCGAACCCCTGCCTGGGCTTGTTCAGCTGCAAGCTTCCATCCTCCCTGGGTGAGCTGGGGCGGACCACTTTGCTTCTCTACGGCCTCGCCTCCAAAATGATGATCCCCTTATAATTTCTGGGATGGTTAAGTGCGGCAAACGTAGTCCGCTGGAGAAGGGAATGGCTAACCACTGCAGCGTTCTTGCCTTGAGAACCCCATGAGTAGTATGAAAAGCTTAATTGAGAAGCTATGTTGAAAGCATCAGTGCAAAGTAGCTGCTAAGCAAAGGCTTTTGGGACGGTTAGACACCTGCCTGGGGTATGCGGGGTGCTGGGGTGGGCGCGGTCATCCCCGGGAGCTGTGTGTATTTCTTACACACCCTCCAGCTGCGTCTGCGGCCTCGGGCCGTGGCCTCAGCCCCCCTTTGTCTGTGTCTCACTTCGTGCTACATGGTGGGTTGCAGGTGGAGACGGCACCTCCCTGAGCTGTTTTGCGTGTCCTAGTTTGCATAGGGGATGGGCTCAAAATAGGCAAATATTTATCTGCATTTGTGTTTCCTCTTCTGTGTAATCCCTGTCCCTGCCTTCATCCACTTTTCCGCCGCATCACTGACATTTTCTTGTTGGTTTGTGAGAGCTCTTTACATGTTCTGGCTCCAAATCCCGTACTGAGTTCTCTGGGCTGCTGAGGAGCTTACCTCGTCACTTTTTTTTTTGGTGTCTTGTTTTGTTTTCACCACAGTTGCTTGAATCCATTTTGCATCAAAGTGTCAATTCCTCTTCATTTACTTGTAAATATTTCAGTATGTGTTTTTTAAACACGGAGCATATGTGCAGGATTTTAATAAACAGAATTCATTACCTTAATGGAGCTAAATCGATGAAGCTTTTTGCTGTGTCTAGGGGTCTTTGTGGCTTATTATGAAATCTCTACCCACGCCGAGGTTATGAAAGTGGTTTTCCTTTATTCTCGTTAAGTTGTAGAGATTTGTCTTTCATGCTGAAATCTTTAAACTGTCGAAGTTTGCGTTCTTTTGGTGCCTGTTGTGAAGAAGGAAAACAGTTCACTCTTATGCACACAAATCGCCATTTTCCCATCACAGCGTATGAAGGGGGTCCCCCCTCCTCTCACAGATTGGCAACCCACTGCTGCCACAAACATCTCTCTTTTTTCAAAGTCATTTAAATTAGTTAGTTAATCTTTGGTCTCGCCATGTGGCGTGCAGGATCTTAACTTCCTGACCAGGGATTGAAGCTGTGTCCCCTGCAGCGGGAGTGCAGATCCAACTGTTGGGTTGCCGGGAAGTCCTCAGCCACAGGCTTTCTCTGTGCTGTAACTGGATTCCAGTGGAGGCTCCATCCACATTCACTGGCTACTTTGCCCATCTTTGCTCAAAACCACCTTCCTTTAAGATGTGACAACATTCCTTCACCATGAAGTGAGATATGATCTATACATTTTTCATTGCTCCTCTTGTCAGATTGAGGAAATTTCCCATCTAGTCTTGGTTTGATAAGAGTGTTTGTGATGAATAGGTGTTGAACTTCATGACATTCTCTTACTTTTCTGGATGTATTGAGGTGATCTTATCAATTTTCTCTTTCAGGGGTGAATTACGTGGGATGGTTTTCAAATGTTGGACTCACTTAACATTCTGGGGATAAATCCACTTAGTCATGAAGTTTTACCAGGCATGTTTCAGCATGTATCATGGGTTCTGTTTGCTAATACTCTGTTACGAACTTTCGTATCTATATTCATGAGAGATTCCAGCCTGTAGTTTTCTTTTCTCATAATATCTTTGTCTGGTTTTCATACGGAGTGTCACAAAACAAGGAGGGACGCGTTATTCACATCAGGATGGGTCGGTGGATATGGGGTCACAAGCCAGGACCACTTTGCTTTTGCTGCATGTTTCCCAGGTGTGGCCACTGGGAAGCCTTTCGGTGGCTCCCGTGCCCCCGATCAGCCCCTTGGCTGTGTGCTTGTGTGTACTCTTTCTCCGAGCACGCTCTTGCTTTCCGGCACTGCAAGAGCCAGAGCGGTGCTGGGATCAGCCATTTCGCCGAGGAGCCCTGGTTCCTTTTATTGGGAGAAGAAGTTAGAAACGAAGCATCGGGCACTAGGTGCTCACTCCTGCTGGGGAACCGTTCCTTTTAGGGCCTTCAGATCACAGAGCAAGGAGACACGTGTGTTCATAGTTACCCATGGATGCACACACACACATCTGTAAAGGTGTCTGCGTGTAACCCTGTGTACCTATGTTAAATCATCACAGGGATCGTTCTAGTCTCCTCCTCTTGCTTATCCGTAGCTTTCCACACACAGAGAAACCTGGTTTGCACTGTGCGTCATCCATTTATTAAATCGTTCGATTCCAGTAAACACGCTTTGGTTGCTTTTGGTTGATTTGTGTCTTTCCCTTTTCATCCATCCCATGGAAGCCGCTGAGCACACTGGTCTAAGTGCTTGCCAGGGCTGCAGTAAGCCTCCTCTTTGATTCCTAATGTTCGTGATTTGTGTCTTTTCTTCTTCCTTGATCAGGGTGAGAGCTGTATTTCGCCAGGGCTGGGGCTTTGCTGGTTGAGTGTCATAAATGCGGCAAGGGGTAAGAGGGCTGAAGGTGTGTGTGCGTGTGTGTGCACCTTAGAGACCAGCTGAGCGATGAGGGGAGTGAGGGCAGGAAGCAGGTGAGAGCCCCGAGGGTGCGCGGAGGATGACGCACTGCGATCCCTGGGTGTTCAGGGGCCGCTGGCCCGCGTGAGACGGGAAGACAGGACCCTGCAGGCCATGATGAGGAAGATGCTTGGATGGGAGGAGGCTATGAGTTAAAGGTCATGCCGAGTCCAGGGGACACCCACGGGGAGACGCTGCAGGAGTGGACGGCACGTCAGGAGAGGAGGTCAAGGAAGCGGGAGTCCGGCTGGGCTGAGCTGGTGTTCCTGCTCTGGGCTCCGTCTGCAGAGACACACCGGTCAGCTCTGTTTCCCACGGGGACGAGGAAACGGCAGGGCCTGGCGCTGTTTGGATCTTCACTGGGCCACCTGCCTGCAGGGTGACCTTGTCCTGGTCGTTAACTAGTCTGAGCCTCGGCGTCCCCGTTTTTAAATTGGGATAATGGGCACTTGCCCAGTGGTCCCGTGGGCAGGACTCTGAGGTTCCCCTGCACAGGCATAGGTTCAGTCCCTTCAGGGAAATAAGATCCACTAGGCCGTGTGGTGCGGCCAGATTAAAAAAAACGGGTGATGATCCCCACCTCATAGGGCTGTCGGTCACGTTTAATGAGGTAAGAAGCCATGAGTGTTGCCTGACACGGGGAAGAACGCAAGGACGTTGAGTCCCCCGCTAGCTGTGTTTAAAGATTGTTTTGGTGCACATCCTCTCTTTACATCGACCAGGAAAATGATCCTAACAAACGTGGTCAAACCAGGCCGCGGGTCTGCTCCTATTCCCATCTGACCGCCTCTGAACTGAACTCATTCCATCATGACGCTATTTCCAAATAAGGTCACATCCACAGGGACCAGGGATTAGGACTCGGGTGTATTTTGGTGGGGAGGGGGACCATACAACCCATAACAGCATTCACCCAAAAATAACAATAAAATACAAGAAAGGTGGACATAGATGACAAAATACTGGCAAAAATTGCCTGCTGTCGAAGCTGAGGCTGGTTAACTGGGGGCTTGTTACACGAGTCTCTTCGTTTCGTGTATGTTTGGAAAATTCCATAATCAGATTTTTGTAAAAAAAAAATCATGCTTTCAATGAATATTTAATAAACTAGAAAATGTTGAGTGCAGAAGATAATATACAAAGCTAGACATATAATAGAAGCCTGTACAGAAGAAATGACTCCAAAATGCTCAAGGCTGTTTTCTCTGGGGAGTATGAGGCTTGCTGTTTTCTTTCTGCTTCTCTTTTTTCCTTGGCATTTAATTTTTTTGTATTTTCCAAAATTCCCACCCTGAGTGTGGATTATTTGTATAACCACAAAATAATTTTATTTGAACAAATCAAGCCATCCCTCTACCCATCTATTCACATGTCCATTCAACAAGCAGTACTTTCTGGAGCCCCTGGCGCCGCCAGTGGGAAGGTCTCTGCCTCTGGGGTGGAGACCCCGAGCCCTGGGGCAAATCTCAGGCATCGCTGTGGACTTAAACCACTGCTGTGGACGCTGGAGAGGCAGACCCTGTAGAATGCTTGAAGTCATTAACGATCTGGGTAAAAACCAATCTGGAGGCTGTCAGTGTTCCAGGAGGACGATGAGTAAGCCAGGGGACCATGCTCCTTAATCAAGGCGGGCCAAACAAGGAGCTGGGAGCCCAGCAGGCACAACTGGGGAGCTGTCCCCCTGCAGGGAGGCAGGACGGGGCTGCTCGGCAGGGAGGGAGCAGCGAGGGAGAGGCCTCCGAGCCGCCCAGCAGGAGGCTTCAGAGAGCCCCGAGTGAGCAGCAGATGGCCCCGCCCAGGGCCTGGTGGGGGCGCTTGGTGGTTAGGGACAGGCCTGTAGTCCGGCAGGGCAGCGTGGGCCTCACTCTTGGATGCGACGAAGGCCACCAGCTTGTGCGTCACCGGGGCGACCTGCCCCAGCCCCTGCTCCCCCCCCAGCAGCCCGGCTTTCCCTTCTGTGAAGCGGGGCTGATGGTGCCCAGCTCTGTTGTGAGATGAAAGACCCATGTTCGGATATTCCTCAAAACTCCGCTGCAGACACGCTGTCCCTCGGGCCTCCATGGGGATGAGACCCAGGACCGCCCCTCCCCCCAAGAGCAGAATCCCTGGATGCTTGTGTCCCTTATCAAAACGGCCTGGTATTTGCACACGTGCTAAGTCACTGCAGTCGTGTCCAATTCTCTGCGATGCCACGGACTATAACCCGCCAGGCTCTGTCCGTGGGATTCTCTAGGCAAGAACGCTGGGGCGGGTTGCCGTTTCCTTCTCCAGGGGATCTGCCAGACCCGAGGATCGGACCCGCATCTCTTATGTCTTCTGCACTGGCAGGTGGATGCTTTAGCCCTAGCACCACCTGGGAACCCAGCAACCCCTTCCACACACTTTAAGTCATCTCTAAACTCTTCGGTGTACCTAATACAATGTAAATGCTGTGTAAATAGTTGCCATTGTGTAGGGCAAATTCAAAGTTTTGCTCTTTGAGAACTTTCAAGGTTTTGGTTTTTTTTTTAAATATTTTTCATCTATGGTTGGTTGAATCCATGGATGTGGAACCTGTGGATATGGAGGGCCAACCACAAAGGCTCAGCAAAGACGAAGGTGGTGGTGACAAAGACCATGGCGAAGGGACAACGATGGGGAAGATGAAGCCACGACGAAGGAGGAGAGGGGAGGACGTAATGCAGGATTAAAAGAGGGTGAAGATGATGATGATAGAGCATGATAAAGATGGTGATGAAGATGGCAGTGATGGCGATGAGAAGGAGAAAGAGGAGAAGGAGGGGGTGAGCCATGCCAGGGGCACTAATGAGCAAGACCCCAGCCTCAGCCTTGCCTTCACAGTTTGCATTCTGCCAGAGCAGACAGCTGGGCTGACCACCCAGGTGGGCAGACAGGTGGGTGGTCTGCACTAGGTTTGGGGGCAAGTATTGGAAGGCCCCTCACAGGAGATGCCGCTCCTTCAATCCTGGGTGATTGATTAGGGGTGAGCTGAATTTTGACCCGGTTGGGTTAAAATGAAATACATTTTGGATTTCTGTTGAGTTGGAGTTGGACTGAATTGAACCGAAATGAACTGCACTAAATTAAATGTGGGTTGAGTTGGCTGAAGTTGGGTTGGTGGAATTTGCTGAGATCTGAGAGCCTTCCAGTCTCAAGGGTCCCCCAGCAGCCCAGAGCTCTGCCCCGTCTGGCTTGGTGGCCCTGGGAGTGTTTGCAGAGCTGGGGATGTCTGTGCACAGGGTCACACCCACCTCTCCCCCAGCACTCTCTGCCTCCCATCTTCAGGGTGCCCTGGCGGTCAGGGATCCCCCACTTTTGACGGCCTGGAAGTGTATGTGGGGATGTGTGTGTGAGTGGGTTTGTGTGGGTGTCACGGGAGGAGGGGGTATATAAGCACCCATGCCAAAGACGGGCTGGGACCCCCTTCTCCGCAGGAGGGTCTGCAGGTGGCAGGGACTCCACAGGAGCCTGTCTGTGGCCCCTGCTCACTTGCAGCTGGGGCTCCTTCAGCAAACCCTTGCAAGGGTTGGTCCCTAGGAGTACGGTCATGGCTCCTGGCCCTCCCTCGAGGAACCCTGAAGGGGCCCAACTGAGTCCACCACAGGGGGCTGTGGGCACTTTCCCACTTGGATGCCCCAGGGACAGGGGGCTCGCCGCTTCTCAGCCAAAAACTGATTCTGTCCCTCCTGGGAGCTGCACTGGTTCGAGTTCGGTTTCTAGGTGCCTGCAGAAGCCTCTGGCACTTTGCCAGCCCCGTGTGCGTGGGGCTCTGACCCCAGCATCGGGAGGAGGGGCTCCGGAGCCACCAACCTTACTAGCTCTCTCCAGGGCGGCTTCTTGGGCCTGGCAGCTGCCCAGGGCCGGACAGGAGCTGGGTCTCACCTGGCTGCTCATCCAGCCCTGGGTAGGGGTGATAACGCCCTCCTCCCAGGAGGCTGGGGGCAGAGGCTGGGAAAGGGGGGTAGGCAGGGAAGCAGGCCAGGCAGGCAGGTCAGCCCGAATAGGTTGAGGATCCTTGATGTTGAGGGGGGTACCCGCTTTCTGCCTCAGACTCCAGCCCTGGCCCCTCCCAGAGACAGCGAGAGACCTAGCCTGCAGACAGGGGCAGCTGCTCTGCACCCAAAGCCTGTCGTCCAGCGACCCAAGGCCCCGGGGAGCCCAGGGCTCAGCCAGCCCCAGGTCCTGGCTCCCTCCCCTCCTGCAGCCCGGCCCCCACCCCAGGACTGCCCGGAGCCCCTAGTCCTCTACAGAACCAGTGCTGAGTGCTGCTCCCCGTTGCCATAGAAATAGAAAGCCTCTGTGGTTTGCAGCCTAGGTGATGCTGGCTCCTCCCCTCTCTGCCAACTTCCAGGTCTCCACCCCCCACCCTCGGGGGGAGGGAGCAACACGGCTCTGGGCGATTCTACCTCCTTTCAAGTCACATCACTAATAAGCCCCCGGCACTGCCAGGAAGTCCACTAACAGATGAAGAAGCAGGCCCAGAGAGGGAAAGCAGCTGGCCTGAGGCCACACAGCTCCCACGGGGCGGGGCAGGGTCTGGCTCCAGGGCTGACCCTCCAGGCTGGCCTGGGTTCCCCCAAGGTCATGAATCAGGAGCCTCCCAGGGAGTTGGGAGGCTCCCTCCCGCACAAAGCCCCAGGTTGCTTGGTGTCTCGGGTGGAGGAGATGTCTACACTGGTGAGAGTCCCCACCCCAGGCCTGAGTCCTGGGCAAGGTCCCCTCGGCCTGTGCTTGGCAGCGAGGGCCCCCAAAGAGGGAGGAAGCACTGTACCAGTGGACAAGGCATGCTGAGGGCGGTGGAGCCGTCCTTGGGAAGCTGCACGGGTGAATACAGGACGTTTGTCAAAACCACAGGGTTCGGATCACAGGGAGGCCACGTGCCGTAAACTCTGTGCTTTGGCTAATGACGAGGTAGCTGAGGCAGCTTGTCCACGGTCCAGTCCAGGACACACGGCTCCCCTGACGGGGGGGACTGTCAGGGGAGCTGGAGGGGGGCAGGTATGGGGACTCTGGGCCCCCGCCCACTGTTTCTGTAAACCTAAAATTCCTCGAAACTGTAAAGTCCATTAAAAAAAAGAGAGTCGGGGACCAGCAAGGGGTGAGGGAGGCGGCAGTCCAGCGGGAAGGGGTGGTCCTGGAATCTGTCCCCACCCCCTGGGACTTGTGGCGCCGGTCATCTGGGGGAGGCTCAAGGCTGTCCCCAGTGCTGTGATAGGTGGCCAGGGGGGCGCAGTGGCCTTCCAGAGCATTCTGGGCGGAGATGTGACCCCCAGGCCTCCAGAGGCCCCATCTGGCCCGACCGGCCAGGAGAGGGGGAGAGTGAGGAGCGTTCAGATCCACAGTGGGGGCTTGTGCAGTAGGGGGGTGGGCGCTCAGTAGACATCAAGGCCCCGGCGCAGTTCTTCAGGCACCAATCATTTTGTCGTGTCCATGTGATGTCAGGGCGCTCAGTAGACATCAAGGCCCTGGCCCAGTTCTTCGGGCACCAATCACTTTGTCGTGTCCATGTGATGTCAGCCGAGACCCAGGTGGGAGACCACCGTGCCAGCCCCCAGGGAGACTGGCCAGCGTGAGCTCCTGGGAACCTGGGCTGCCCCAGGGGGCAGCGGGCCGGGCCCCCTGTGCCAGGTGGCAGGACCCCAGAGGGTGCTTCATCCACCCGCCTCCTGGGATCTTCCAGCCAGAGCTGCCTCGGGCCATTACACAGAGCTGGAAACCCACTGACGCCCTCGGAAGCCGGGGACTGCATTTTGCTGTAATCTGCAGCTCTTTTGATTTTATTTTATTCGCTCTTCCCTGTAATTATCCCATCGGTGGGTGAAAATAAACCTCGACAAGGAGACAGCCTCCCAGAAGGAGGCATGATGTGGGAGCCACGGGAGGCGGGAGGAGGGGGTGGCCTCCTCTCCCCTCGGGGGGCTAGACGGTGGGGGCGGGGTGCCCCTGCAGGCACTGGTCATTCTGGTTTGTCCGCGACTGTCCCTGTTTAGCACAGAAATCCCAAGTGCCAGGAACCCCGTCCTGGGTGAATGGGGTGGTTGGAGGACCTTTGCACAAGCTCCTGAGGGTCTCTGGGACCACCCACCATGGTCAGCTCCTGCTGGGGCCCCACCCCACCTCCACCCTTGGAGCTTCTGTTCTGACACCCTTTGTTCGCCCCAGACCTTGGGGCTCTTCTCCCTTTTCTCCCTCAGGAAGCCCACCTGGATCCATCCCCCAGTTCCACGCATGTCTCCCCCACAGAGCTCCAGACCCCAACTTTCAGCTGACGGCCAAGCAGTCAGGCTGCTGAAGAGCAGAGGGGTTACACTCTCGGCCTCGGTCTCCCGTTCTGTGAAATGGGAATGGCCGTGACTCTGCTTGTGGGGACTGCAAGGACTACAGCGACGAGTGAGGTCAGGGGCTTCGACCCAGTGCTCGTCCCATCAGTCAGCCACAGGCACCTCTGACAGAGGGTCACGGAATTCCCGAAGCCAGGGCGGGGATCTGCATGTTACAGGCGAGAGGCCCGAAGCTCAGAGAAACGAATCAACTTGGGAAGACCCGGCCAGTCAGGGCCCAAGGCCAGGTCCACACTGCCCGGCTGGGACCGCAAGGCCGCCCGTCCCCCTCTACCCAGCTTCCTCCTGCGGGTGGTGGTGTGAGGTCGTCCTGGACCAGCCTTTGGGGCAAATTCTATGCTTCAGCTCTCAGAAACATCTCCTAACTGTGCCAGTGGCAGAAACAGGGAGAAGGCCGTGCATCCAGAGACAGCTTATTCACAGGAGAGCCGTCTCTGTTATTTAGCTCTGGAACAAGGAACTCCGCTTTGGGGGAAATAAGAATTATTTTCCCCTTTTCCCGCCTGGACTGAATCGCTGGGGGTGTGAGACTAGCTGTTGGTCATTATTTCCGCTCCCAGGAGAGGTGCCTCCCGGAGCGTTTAAACCTCTTGGCCTATTTTGTGGGTGCCCTGTGGGGACCCCCACCCACCGGCTGCTCCTCCTCCTTGGGGGCTGGGCTTTGGAATAAGAGCATTAAGCATTTTCACAGGGTTCTCAGCGGAGGCGGGGAGGTTTCCCTTCCCCTCCCTGTGGGGACGCTCGGCCATGTCTGCTGACACTTTTGGTTGTCACAGCTCTGGAGTGGGGAAGCCCGGTGTGAATGGTCATGTCCAGTGGGGGCCCGAGGCAGGGACCCCTCTGGGTCAGGGAGCGGGATGGGGAATGCTGGGCCAGGGAATGCTGGGCCGGGGAGTACCAACCCATCCCCCCTCACTCCAACTTCTCAAGAGTTGGAGAAGACTCTTGAGGGGCCCTTGAACTGGAAATCAGAACAAGGAAATCAGTCCTGAGTGTTCATTGGAAGGACTGATGCTGAAGCTGAAGCTCCAATACTTTGGCCACCTGATGTGAAGAACAGACTCATTGGAAAAGACCCTGATGCTGGGAAAGATTGAAGGCGGGAAGAAGGGGATGACAGAGGATGAGATGGTTGGATGGCATCAACGACTCAATGGACATGAGCTTGAGCAATCCCCGGGAGTTGGTGATGGACAGGGAGGCCTGGCGTGCTGCAGTGCATGGGGTTGCAAAGAGTCAGACATGACTGAGCGACTGAGCCACAGACCCCAACTTTGCCCCCTGCCTCGGTGTCTATTCCTGCTCCCTGAACACAGGGACGCTGCTGTCCAGGGTGACCTGCCATGTCCGGGGGCTGGGGGAGGGTGGAGAGTCACTTTCTGGCCCACCCAGCTCAGCCAGACCCCTTTGGGCTGCCTCTGGCCAGGCCGCCGGGTCCTATGGAGGGACAGCAGGCCACCCCAGGCTGGGTCTGCTCCCCACGCGGGAACCCCCGCCCAGGGGCTGAGTCGCGGGAGCCGCTGGCCCTGGGGCCCTGGGCTACAGCCAGGCCCTGTGGCAGCGATGGATTGCGAAGACCGATGACGCTTTGTAAAATAATTTTCTTTTCTTTCTTCTTTTTTTTCCCCCAAAGAAACTGAAGAAACCTGTGGTTTGCATATCTGCTGACCCAGCAGGAGGCTTCCACTGACCCACCCAGGGTCAGGAAGAGGCCTGAGCCAGCGTGTGGAAAACACCGCCAGGCAGACCCCAGCCTGTGTGGGGGGAGCGGGTCATAGGTCGGCCGCCGCAGGGCCCCTGGGCACGGGTGTGGGGTGGGGGCAGAGAGACGTGCCCCCTCCCCAGGAGGGTGTCATGGGTCTCCTCCTCGCGTCCGTCTGTCTATCTCCCGGTGCCGTGAGGTCAGGCTCTGCAGTCCTGCCTCCGGGGCCTCGGCCTCCTCACCGGATGCACGGAGGCTCCCGCTCGCCCGGGAAGGGGGTGACCACGCCCAGGGACCAGAGAGTCACTGGAGGGAGCGTGTGACAGATTTCAGCGCCACGTGGCCCCCCGTGGCTCTGCACGAGGACACGACACCGAGAGTTTGTGGTCACCTCGTGCTCATCCTTCCCGCCCTGACTTCTGGAAGCGTCCCACTCTCCTCCCAAATGGGGCTGTCTGGTGATGAGAGGCGAGGGGGCTCCTGGTTGAGGTGGGGGCTTCCCTGGTGGCTCAGCTGGTAAAGAATCCGATTGCAACGTGGGAGACCTGGGTTTGATCCCTGGGTCGGGAAGATCCCCTGGAGAAGGGAAGGGCTACCCACTCCAGTGTCCTGGCTGCAGAATTCCATGGACCATACAGTCCGGTCCACTGGGAAAAAGAGTCGGACACGATGGAGCGCCTTTGGTTTCGCTTCCCCCGTCTCAGCCTCTCCTCGCTTTCTCTTTTCCGGTCCCCCTCCTCCACCTACCCCTTCCCCGGGGCAGTCAACCACGCGTCCGCGGGGCTCCGGCTGTCCTGCACCACCTCCCCGGACACACCGAGGCTCTGCCTCTTGTCCCCAGCGCTGACCACAGACCCCGGTGTCCACCTGCCTCCTGGGTGTCCCTCAGAGCCTCAGCTGAGGCGCCAGACGGGCCCCATCCTCCTCCTCACTCATCGTGCGGGGAGTCCAAAGGCTCCAGGGCCCAGACTCTGGAACCTTCCACAGCGTGGTTTTGGAAGAGGCCAGGAGGGTGGGGGTGGGGGGCAGAGGCCAGGGCCGAGGATGAGGAGAAGAGCCCGGCAGGGCTGTGGGGCAGGCGACCAGGGCGTCCCGGCAGGTGGGCTGAGCGCCAGCCGAGGGAGGCGGCTCTGGGCCGGACGTGTGGCTCCCACGTGTGAGCTGTGTGGGTGCCGGGACCCGGAAAGCTGCGGTTTCAGGAGCCCCGGGGCGGCGTGGCGGGGGGGTGGCACGCAGAAAGGCACTCACCGCACAGATGTTGTCATTAACTGTCGATCTCCTATCGTCTCAGCTGGTAAAGAACCCGCCTGGAATGCAGGAGACCCTAGTTCTATCCCTGGGTCAGGAAGATCCCCTGGTGAAGGAAATGGCAACCCACTCCAGTATTCTTGCCTGGAGAATCCCATGGATGGAGGAACCTGATGTGTTACAGTCCATGGGGTAGCAAAGAGTTGGACATGACTGAGAGACTTCACCTTATTTTCTGAGAGCTCCTGAAGCTGGGTGCTTTTGCACTAGGCCCCTGACTCGAGTCCGGGCCCTGCCCCCCAGACCCCTGCAATGCCTTGCTCTACAGGGCCTGGCTGGCCATGTGTTCTGTCCAAGTGCTCCATGCTGCGCTATGAGAAGGTTTCAAGCTCTTGGGAATCTGTAGCCACCCCACCTCTCCCCTCCCGCGGGGGCAGGGGGCTGGTGATGGGGAAAGGCTATGGTCTAGCGGCCCGCCCAGAGCTCATCTCAGCCCCAGGTCGTGCCGTGGGGAGGGCAGGGGGTGGACGAGGAGACTGGGTGGGAGCGGCCTCTGATGGGGCTGGGCAGGCCTGTGGACCAGTCTTTCCACCACCCCAGGCCTGGGTTTTCCCTCCTTCACAACAGGATCGACCATCTCTGGATATGGCCGAGGTGGGTGGTGGACCAATCAGGCTTAAAGGATTGAGGCCCACAGGGCTCCTCTCGGGAGGGACACCATGCCAGCCCCACTCACACACAGCCCCAGCCCCACTCCAGGCAGCTGAGGGTCCTGGAGATTGAAACCCCCCTACACACACACAGTTCATCATCACATGCTCCCCGATCCTTCTGCGGACACTCAGCTCAGGAAGCTGCCCGTGCCGCCCTGGAGCCTCTCACCAGGGCCTCAAACCCAGAGCAGGATGGACCTTCTAGTGGCTTCTCTGTGCTGTGTCATGAGGAGGCCGGAGGTGGGGCTCGCGGCCTCGACACAGCTGGAGGGGCGGCACCACGCCGGGAAGCTGAGCGGGGCTGGTGGTCTCCCTCTGGCTGGCCTGGGGGCCTTTCAGCCCCTTTTGGGCCCAGTGGTAGCTTGGAAGGTAGTGTCTCCCAACTCCATTCTCGTTTATTCATGGTGCTCAGATTGTCCAGGCCTCCCCCAGTGGTGAGGCTACAACCTTCCACCTCAGGCTTCTGCCTGTTTCCCCCTTGCCGCAAAGGTTATTTTTATATTTCTCCTATCCATCCACAATCTGCAACCCATACACCATTCCATCCGCATACCCACCCACCCACACATACATCCATTTATCCATCCATCCATCCATCCACCCACCGACCCCCCCACCCACCCATCCACCCACCCACCCATCCACCTACCCACCCACCCATCCACCTACCCACTCATCCATCCACCCACCCATTCATCCATCCATCCACCCACCCACTCATCCATCCACCCACCCATCCACCCACCCACTCGTCCATCCATCCACAATCTACAACCCATATACCCCTGTATTCACTTACCCACCTATCCTTCCATCTACCCATCCATCCATCATCCACCCACCCATCCATCCATCCACCCACCCATCCATCCAGCCACCCATCCATCCATCCTTCCATCTACCCACCCATCCACCCACCCACCCACTCATCCATCCATCCACAATCTACAACCCATATACCCCTGTATTCACTTACCCACCTATCCTTCCATCTACCCACCCATCCATCATCCACCCACCCATCCATCCATCCACCCACCAATCCACCCACCCACCCATCCATCCATCTGTCCACTCATCCATCTACCCACACATTCATCCACCCACCCACCCATCCATCCACCCACCTACCCACCCATCCATCCATCCATCTATCCACAATCTACAACCCATATACCCCTGTATTCACTTCCCCACCCATCCTTCCATCCATCCACCCGTCCATCCGTCCGTCCATCCATCCATGTGTCGCGCCATCTGTCCGTCCACGGCACTCGTTTGCGTGCGTGCATTCACTGGCCAGTCCCGCAGCCTTACTCTCTCCCATTCTTCCTCAGGTGCACACCCTCTCACCATCCAGCCCCTCACCATCTGCACTCACCTGTCTACCCGTCTGCCCATCCACCCACCCATTCATCTGTGTGGATCCACTGAACACCTACGTGCTCCATCCCAGGCCTCGTGGGTCCCAGGCACTCCGACATTCCCCAGACTGCCCATATTTAATATTAGATCAAAGCATCCGGCCTGCTCATCACATCTTGTGCTTTGAGGATCCTGATCGATGTCCAGATGTCTGGAGAGCAGCCTTATGGTGTCATGTGTGAAGTGGAATTTCCAGCGGGGCACAGGCTGGAAGGGTGTGTCCATTCCCCCGATGGAATCAGCTACTGTGGGGGGAGGGAAAGGTGCCACCCTAGAATTCTGGAATGGAAATGGAATTTGTCATGGAGAGAGCCCAAAGTGGACTGTTTCTTGGCACAGACGAGCTGTTGCCGCTCTGTCCTAGGGCTTCCCTCTGTGCCCCTGCAGCCCCTGGGGCGGGGCCGGGGGTGTCGATACGGTCATGGCCGCTCCATCGTGTGCCTTGAGGGGAGGGGTGCTGTCCTCCTGACCACTGACCTCAGTGCACCTAGGAGGCAGGTTGTGCCCCGAGGGGCCCAGAGGAGCGTGTAAAGGAGGGTCCTCCCCCACCGTCTCCCCAGATTTGGAGGCAATTTGGGGGGAGCAGAAGGTGAGAGGGGTTTGCATTTAATGGGGAGGACTCACTGGTGGGGAGGGCAGCGCAGAGCTGCTGGCCTGGAGTGCGAACGGGGCTGGGGGAGGAGCAAGGGCTGCAGCCTCATGCACTACCCCGGGGTGGGGCCCCTGCCCGTGTGTCACCCAGGAGCCGCCAGAGTCAAGTTCTGAGGACCCAGGGGAGGAGGGGGCAAGCCTCGCCCCAACATGCCACCGATGAGCTCCTTCAAGGGAAAGAGACCGATGAGCTCCTTCAAGGGAAAGAGACCGGTGCGTCCTTGTCCTCGGCCGCCTTGACCTGAATCTCTGCTCAACCGAGGCCCCGCCCCAGGGTTTACATAATTAGTATCTCCTAACCTAATTACAGAACTTCCTGCTAATTCCCAGGGTGTACTTGAGTGCAATCTGCAGCCCCTCCTTCACGTGCATTCTGGAGAAGGAGGCAGAGAGTATTGCTTGGAAGTCAGACCCACCACCTTAAATCTTTGTGCTGCTGCTTGCAAGCTGTGTGACCTTGGGTGTGCGGCTTAACCTCTCTGAGCCTCATTTCAGGGATTCTAAAATGGGGGTAGGGATGTTATTGACCCTATAGGGTGTAGCAGAGTGGTTGAGAGAACGTGCCTTTCCTTCCCCAGCCACACGTATTACTGGCCTGGAGGAGGGGCTCTGGGGGGTGCCTCTCCCCCTTCCCTCCCTCCCCTTCCCCTCCCCTCCCCACCCTCCCCCTCCCCCGCTGGTGGAAGCAGACAGCTCTCCCAGAACACTTGCCGGCTGGAAAGGGCTCAGCCTCTTGCATTCTTGTATGAGAGTCTTAAATATAGGCTAAGACAATTAGGACAATCCTGCAGATGAGTTTTGAGAAATCGGTCTGGCCGCAGAGTGGGTGAAGAGAGCCAGCCGCCCGCCCGCCTGCCGACCTATTTTGCGGAGGAAACGGGATAACATCGCCCTGATTTATTGCCTTATTTACTGAGCAAACCCCTGCGCCCAGGCCAGCCCTGTGGGGCAGCGGTCCAGGCTCACAAGGAGAGGGGGATGACTCAGGGCCTGCAAGGTTTCCCCCGGGTCTGGGCAGGGGGGCCGCAGACCTCAGGCTGCTTTGTCATCCTGCCGCCCACCTCTCCCAGGCCCCAGCTGGCCCATCGTGTCCTGGGGGCCGCCAGCCCCACCCATCCCTGTCCCCCGATGGCCCCCCTGTCCCCGTGTCTCAGGTGCTGGGACCCTGCGGGGGCCTCACCCTGCCGCCCCAGCCCTTCGGCCACGAGCTCACCCAGCCTCCCCGGCACGAGCTTCTGCTGGCCCACACAGCCCTCCTGGGAGGAGGTCGCCCCTCCGCAACCCCGCATGAGCCGCACAGCTGTCCTGTGCTGTCTGTGTCTTCCCCAGGTTTTGGAGGTCTCTCGCCCCGCCCCTGGGCTCTGCCTGGGACAGGCTCAGGATCCAAACCCTTCGCGACACGGACGTTCGGCTGACTCTCCTGCAGAACACAGCACGCGCCAGGTGCCGTTCCAGAAGTTTCTACGTGTGTTAGCTCACTCACTCCTGGGACAGCCACACTGGAGGCACCCTGACAACCCCCCTGCTTTGCAGACGGAGAGCCTGGAACGTGGAGCGTGAGAGCCTCACAGTGACGGGAGGGACAGGAGCTGGGAGGACACTCCCTGCGGCATCTCTGCCCAGCACGAGCCCGTGGGGAGGATGGGGCGGTCCCTGCTCGCCCCGCTCCCCACCACCTCCAGGGTCAGCTGCCCCATCCCTGCCGATCTGCCCCGTCCAGGGACGTGGCTCTCAGCCCCCTTCTGTCCACCGCTCCTGCCTTTTCGTCTACAGATGTGGCCTGGTTACTGCCCCCGTGGGGCCCGTGGCTCCTTCTGGCGTCCGAGCTCCTCCCTGTCTGTGGCTGCTCACCTGTCACAGTGGTTGAGAGGGGGTCCCCAGAGACGGGTGCCCGTCTTGAGCGCTGGAACCTCAGAACGCAATCGTATTTGAAAAAGGGGTCCTTGCTGAGAGGTAAGCAGTTGCGGATCACTAGATGAGGTTGTCCTGAATCACCTGGGTGCCCCCCAAACCCAACAGCCACCGTCCTTGTGAGAGACACAGAAGACAGAGGGGCCCTGTGACGACAGAGCAGAGGCTGGGTGGATGTGACCACAAGCCCAGGAGCTCCTGGACCCCCAGGAGCTGGGAGAGGCGGGAGAGTCCTCCCCTAGAGCTTCTGGAAGGAGTCCTGCCGCCTTGATCTGGATGTTTGGGGCCAGAAATGTAAGAAGATAAATTTCTGTTGCTACAAGTCACCCAGTTGGTGGTAATCTGTACGGCAGTGGGAAGACACTCGTGCCTTCCTGGGGCGGGGCGGGGGGTGATGCCCTATTGCCTCCACTTTGCAGATCCAAGACTGGATGTCGTTTTCCGAGGACGATGGGCTCCAATATGACTGAGCCTTCCTCTTGCCCTGGGGTGCCTCGAGGCAGGGTTTGGGGAGCACATGGGGACACAGCCCTGGGCACCTTCTCAGCCCCTCGAGGGCCGCCTTCTCTCTCAGCTGGCACCCTGCCTGTGCCAGGCGGCCCCCCCAACCATCCATGTTGATGCAACCGCCACTTCAAACGCTGGGGGCTGGGTCCTGGGTGGCTAGGTGATGTGAATGCAGATAGCAGGGGTTGGCGCCTGGCGGGGAATGGTCAGGAGATAGAGGGGTTTGGGCAGCACCCCCTCCACGGACCAGCCCGTGTGAGGTTCCTCCGTGTAAACCATCCTGAGACACCCCCTTGTGCCGACCAAGCACGACAGCTTGCCTCTTCCTGCTCACAGTCTGGTGGCAGCCAGCATGGGGGCGTCTCACCCCAAGCCCCTTTCCTGGTCTGCTTCCCGTCCCCTGACAACCCCCTCCTGGCCTTGTCCCTCTCATGAGAAGCAGCGGCAGCTTCACCCTTGCCTCAGGCTCCACTCTCCGGAGGGCCTGGCTGAGACGGGCAGCCGCACATCCTGAGCCCCTCCGCCTGCTCATGGTCCCCCCTCCCGCCGTGTGCTCCTGACTCCTCACCAGCCTCATCCTTCTACCGAAATTTGCCCCTGGCACTCTGAAGGTGGCAGAAAAGCGGGCCGAGACAGCCCTCTCTCTGAGTCGGCCAGCAGCGGCCAAGATCCCCTTCAGGTGCTCACTCATCCCTTCCTCAATCTGGGCTGGCTTGGGAGTTCTGGGAAGTTAGAAGGGCCAGAGGTTTACTGGGTGATGCTTGTAAAAGACAATGGGGCAGGCAGGGCCTGTGGACGGCGGTGCTGGGCTGGCCCCTGCGAACGGGGAGGCAGAGGACGGACAAGGACCGAGGGCCTGGGGCTACAGGGAGGCTTGGGGAGGGTCCCAGCCGGCCCACAGTGGCTCCCGGGGCAAGGCTGCTGCAGAGGTGGCTGCGAGGGTCAGCGACGGCAAGCCCGGCCCCGCCGTGCCTGACCGCTGCCGGGCCGCCGGGGCTGTCACAGCCTCAACTCAGAAGCAGGTGCCGTGGCTGTGTTTCTGTGTGTGTGCGTGCGTGTCCGGTGGGGTGTCTTGAGGGAGATCCGAGTTCTCTTCCATCACTGTCCATAAATGTGGATCAACTGTGTGCCTGGCCCGAGGGGCACCCACAAGCATCAGACCCCTCCGCAGTCCAGATGGGCACCAGAGGGGAGAAAGGCAATTCAGGGTCCAGCGATATGGCTCCAGGAACCACCGGCCCAGGACTCCGGCACCTTCTGTGCTCCCAGGGGGATCCCATGATCCCGATCCCCTCCCATGCCCCCGTCCTGCCCCCACCAATGCTCAGCTGGACCCTTTCCCTCGCCTCAGCGCCTGCAGCGTCCTCAGGGACTCTGAGCTCTCAGAGGCTCAGGTTGCCATGGTCACCAGACTCTCCTCTCCCCAGGACCTACTTATTCCTGATTCAGCACACAGCGGGGTGGGCTCGGGGGACCCTCGGTGTCCCTGCCACGCTGGGGGCCGTGGGGGAGGTCACGTGGACACGAGGTTCCCCTGCCGACTGAGCCCTCACCAGCCAAAGTGAGCCGGAGGCCGGGGGAAGGTTCTGGTCTTCCTTGTTGGTGGGACTTCAGGCTAGAGCTGGCAGCTGAGACGTCGGGGTGAATGAGGTTCTGTTAGCTGACTCGCTGTGGGGACGAGGATGAAGCCCCACGCCAAGTTCAAGCTGACCAGCCTGCCCCTCCCCCCATGCAGGCTCCTTGGCTGTAGACCCCTGGGATGGCCAGGGAGACCCCCGGATCTCCCTAACACCCCGATCTGTGGCCCTCCTCTGCATCCCCGGGGGTCCTGTCGGGATCCTGGGGACGGGGGATCCTGCTCAGCTTCTCAGCTCTCCCTAGAGGCTTCTCCCGAAGCCCCGTCACATGTCCAGCGGGGATTTTACCACCAATGTGACAAAGTCCCCATCACATTGCTCCGCTTCAGAGCAATCTGACATTTTGAGAGAATTAAGGAAGTGAATGTCAGCAGAGCGCTTGGCCGTGGAAATCATCACTGTCTTCCCACAAGTGTGATTGTGCGGGGCTCGCTGGGTTTAACTGGCCTGCGGCATGCTGGTGCCCTGGGCAGGCTTCTCGGCCCTGCGGGGGGCCAGCCCCCAGCCCCTGGGGTCAGGCACAGCCATGAGCCCATCCAGTCTGGACACCGCTCGTGACAGGGAGGAAGAAGACAGGGACAGAGACGCGAGCCGCTGTCCTCGCCACCGGTGGCTCTTCTTGGTGACACATGGATTTACCTTGCTAAATCCCTCCCCGCCTCTCCAGAGCAGCTCCAGGGGGCAGGGACTTGTCAGGTCAGCTCGCTCCCAGTTCCCCAGAACCTGGATGGGGCCTAGCCCACAGTGGAAGCTCGAGATTTGTTCAATAAATGGATGGATGGATGCATGAGCAGATGGATGGATGGATGAGTGGGTGGATGATGGGTGGATGATAGACGTTGGATGAGTGGGTGGATGAATGATGGCTGCTGGCTGCCTGGATGCCTGGGTGGGCAGGTGGAGGGGGGGGTGGATGGATGGTTGAGAGAAGGGGGTGGACGATGGACGAGTGTGTAAGTGGATGAATGGGCAGATGGGTTAGTGGATACGGGCTTCCTGGGTGGTTCCGGGGTAAAGAATCCACCTGCCAATGCAGGAGACGCAGGAGACACGGGTTCCATCCCTGGGTCGGGAAGATCCCCTGGAGGAGGGCATGGCAACGCACTCCAGTATTCTTGCCTGGGAAATCCCACGGACAGAGGAGCCTGGTGGGCTCCAGTCCATGGGGTCTCAGAGTCTGACATGACCGAGAGACTAAGCCTGCATGCACACACGGGTCAGTGGGTGAGCAGGTGGACGGAGGGGTGGGTGGGTGATGGATGTTCCCCAAGTGCCAGGCCCTGCTCCCCCGTTCCTCACCAGCTGCTGGAGGAGGTGGCTTTGTCATCCACTCCCTGCCTGCGTGTGATGCATATTTCACAGTTAGCCCCAGACTTGCTCTGAGGAGGTGGACCACTGCCGAAGGGCACATGCGGCAATGTGTCCACTTACTGTGGAGTCCTGGGGGCACCACGAGGGCTCAGAGCCAGGGCCAGGCCTCTGGCTAGTCCCTGTGGCCTCAGCCAAGCCTGACCCACTGGCACATCTTCCCTCCTTCCCGGGCGGGGTCCCTGTTCCCGGCCAGCTTTGGGCTGGGGCCTTCACAGTTCAGCCTTTGACATCAGCTGTGGGCTTTGGGCAGCCCCTGAGAGGAAAGTTCATGGTCACCTTTGCGGTTAAGAACGAGTCCTTTCCTACTCTCCCCTAAACCTGAGCCAGCGTGGGGGGCAGGGACAGGAGCCAGGCTACCCCCCTGAACAGAAAGAATGCTGATATGGGGGTGCCCCTCGCTCTCCCTGTGCTCCTTCCCCACCTGGCGCACTCTCCCCCAGCAGACTCCTACACATACGTCAAAACTCAGAAGGCCACTCAGATCCAGAGTGGGGACTGAGTCTTTTCTCCCTTCCTGTCCCCACACGGGTCAGACACTTGGGGGTGACTCACCGAAGACAGTCTCCTGCTTACTGATGAGGAAACTGAGGCCACAACGAGACCCCGGGCCCAGGCCTCACGGGCCCTGACGGCCAGTCCTGACCCTGAGCCTGCCGTGGTCTCTGCTCCTGTGATGACCAGGTTTCTGGGTCCTCTCGGCCAGCCCACAGTCCCTAGTGATTCAAACCCTCATCTAGGTGTTGCTGTGAAGGTATTTCATAAGGGCATTCACTTCTACCCCTTTCAAGTGATCGAGTGAGGCCCACCCACCCTGGGGCGGGCTGCCTGCTTTACGCCGTCGACGGCTCCGAAAGCTAAGCTCATCCAGACACCCCCACAGACACACACACAGTCGTGTTGACCGAACAGCTGGCCTCCGATCAGATTGACACGTGAGGAACCACCACACTTATAAGCGCGAGTTTGGAGCCGTGGCCCCAGTTTGGTCCTCACGCTCCAGGCCTGGGCCCAGTTCCTTCACCTCGCTGCACAGGGAGGAACGGCCACGGGGCTGCAACACAGGCCCCAGCACCCCGGAGCTCTCTCTGGGAAGACGGCGGCAGCTGCTCTGATGGTGACGGGATGCTGAGGCCCAGAGAGGGCAGGCACTCCCCCGAGGTCGCACAGCAGGCCCTGCAGCAGCAACTCTCGCAGTTAGCTCTCCGTCAGCTGGGCTGGGAGGGTCACCGGTCCCCAGTGCTTCCCTGGTCCCTGGGCCCCAGTGTAGTGTGGCTGTGTTATCATCACAGGGGCCTCTGTTTTTGACCTCAGCAGCACCACACCCGACACTTTCTTTCATCTTCTCAATTGCCTCTCCCAACAACCCGGGAGGCAGGGATGATCCCATTTCACAGATGGGGAGACTGAGGTACATAGGGTGGGAGGGATTCACCCAGGGTCCCAGCAACCCTTGAGTACAGACCCGGCCTCGATGGAGTCACAGGTCAGTCATATTTTCTGCCCCCTGGCCACCCCTGTCAGCCTCCTCCTTCCTGAGTCTTGTGGGGAGAAAGGGGGTCTGGGGGGTCTCTGTTTAAAGTGCCTCTGTGTCTGCAGGGTGTGTGTGCGTGCGAGTGCGTATGCATGTGTGCGTGTGCACATGTGTGCACGCCCGTGTGATCAGGGCAGCGACGGAATGACCCCTCTAAGCCCTGAGCCCACCGTGAATCCGTAGTTGGTTGTTTTGACCCAAACTTGAACTCCACACACTTGAACGCCACGCCACGGTTCACTGGCGGCCTTGGTTTCAAAGAAGTTTCCCGACTGAACAAAAACGAAAAGCCAACAAACAAACTTGAAAGAGCGGAGAAAAGGCCACGGGCGGCCGTGGCGGGCGCAGGGCCAGATCAGAGCAGATGGTGCAGAGTCGCATGCGGGGCGCCGAGCGGGAGCTGTGGCAGGTCCGGGAGGTGAGCGCGGGGCGCCTGCCTCGGCCTGTGGACTCCCTCCGTCCGGGCGGATCCAGGGTCCTCCTGGGCCTGGCACAGAAGCCAGAGCCCGGCCCTCCCCATAAGCCGACTCACCCTCCCGACCCCCCAGCAGCCCTGTGGAGGGGTCCAGGCCCTCCTGCAGCGATGGGAGAGGGAGCAGCCCCCAGGGCTGAGCTGGGATCTGACCCAGCACTGACTCCAGGCTGGGCACTGCCCCTCACTGCCCGCCCCGACCCCGGGCATGTCCTGGCTGCTCCTGCCCTCCTGCACGCGCCTTTGCTCAGCCTGCTCGCTCCGATTGAGAGACTGAGACTCTTTCCTCCGCCTCCCTTGTCTCCGTTGAGCCCCCACGGCAAGGGAGATGCTGACCGCCCCGGGGGGCCCTTGAGGGGTCAGGACGAGAACGCAGGCCGGGCCCGGAGTGAGGCCCACACGAGGGCGGCCGTTGGGCTCACACTGCCCGCCTCGGTCCCCCAACGCGGGGGGTGGGAAGCAAGGGGTTCAGCCCTGCACTTCCTTCCCTCAGCGCTGTCTCCTCTTTCTCTCAGGGCCCCGGGGCCGGATGGAGCATCTCCGCAGCCCTGAGGAGTATATGCCTGGATTTTTAAGTCCAGACTGGGTTTAATTCCCTGCCCTTTGGGCCTGAGTGGGGGTGGGGGCAGTCAGCGGGTAGGTTCCCATAGGCTCCATCAGCCTGCTTATTGAGCCTCTCTCCCCCGGGACCCTCCTGGGCTCCTATTCGGGGGCAGGGGTTCTGGTCCCAGGAAGGGAGGGGTGGGCAGGAATGAGTGGCCCCCCCAGTCTCTGATCTCAGCCAAGCTTGACTGCTGCGGCTGGGCCAGGCTCCACGAGCTGTCGGGTCATGATCGGGGGGCTGGGGGGGGGACTGATGGGAGGGAACTTTCCAGAGGCCGGCCCCACCTCAGAGAAACCCCTGCTGGGGCCCCCACCCTGGGCCTCGGGGCTCTGCTCCTAGGGCGGCTGTGTGGCCATTACTGCCCCTGCCTCTAGAGCCTCTGGGGAAGGATTTGTTCAGCCAGGACCTTGCTGAGGGCCTCCTGTGTGCAGGGGGAGCCAGACCAGGTGACCACACTGTGGGGTCCCTGCTGGGCACAAGGGGCCCTGAGGCCGGATGCATGGGGAGACCCCTGGTCCCCCACCTCCCTCAAGGTTGTATTGAGACTGGGTCTTAAAGGCAAAGCTGACATTTCACATCGGGAGGGGAGGCAGGGGGAGGGGAGGAGTTGGGGGAGTGGAGGGGGAGGAGGGGGAGGGGAGGAGGGGAGGGGGAGGAGGAGGGGGAGAGGAGGAGGGGGGAAGGGAGGGGGAAGATGCTACAACAGAGGAACAGCATCCACAGCAGCTTCGTGGTTTTATCCACAAACAGATAAAATTTGGATCCCCAGCCACTGCAGGTCCCTGGACCGGCGCGGCCAGAGCTGCACTTTAGGAAACCCTGCAGGCTCTCATCCGAGTGACACCGACGGTCGAATGTCCCAGGCGGCCACCCCGCCTTGTCTTGGGCCCCACCTCCGTGTCCCCAACCCCGGGCTCCCAGCAGTGCCCACTGCGCACCGGCCCCCCCCGGACTTGGTCAGCCCCTCTCCTGCTCTCTCAGAAGACTCGGGCAGGCGGCCCGTGAAAGGAGGTGTCCGGCCGGGCGCTGGCCACCTTCTCGGAGACCCCACCACGCCCCTCCTTCTCTCAGACCTCAGACTCACTGTCCAGGGAGCCTGGACATCCAGGGACGCCTCATTGTCCAATGCTCCATGGTGGCTCCCGACTCGGGCTGGGGAATCTCTGGGGCCCGGGGAGGTCGTGAGAGCTCAGGCTGCCAGCCCCCCACCCCAGGAGGAGACCCCCACACCCCGTGCTGGGCGGCGGTCTTCCTGGCGGGGCTGGGCCCTCGGATTCCTATAGCCAGCTGGGCTGTTTGCTGACCCACAAGCAGGGCTCGAGGCAGAGCGGCGGTGACTGAGGCGGGGTGACCGCCTGGCCTGGGGCCCTGGGGGAGGGCAGACACTGGCAGACCCAGGCAGGGGACAGGGGCTGTGCTGGGGGGAGGCTGGCTGAGGACTGTCGGGAGAGCTCTTTCCATTTCTGCGCCTGGAGCAGGAGGTGGCCTCTGCCTTCGGAGCAGCAGACAGGCCTCCGAGGACCTGGACTCAGATTTCTCCCTCCCTGGGGCAGGGACGAGGAGGTGCTTTTGAAAATCTGTTTTCAGAGCCATTTACACAGGCTCTCTGGCCCTCATTTCCAGAAGGTTCCGCAGTTGAGTGAGGCTGTAATCTCTACGCGGAAGTCAGTTCAACAAAGTATGTGCATCCTGGGCCCTCTCATTCTCGTCTGGCGGCCTCGGGCGTCCTGCCGACACCTAGGCCTCCTTCCTGCCTTCAGGCCTTTCCTGGTCTGTCTCTCTCCACCAGCAAAGCATCTCTGATCTGTCTGTCTACACCCGCAAGGCCTCCCTCAGACCAGCCCCTGGTCCAGGCAGGGCCGGAGCCTCCTTCCTGGGGCTCTTGCTGGGGTGGTCTGGTCAGCACCACTCAAGTCAGGGTCTGGGCACTGGCCTCTGACCGTGAGCCGGGCCCGAGCTCGGGGTCTCAGGAGGACCCAGTGCTTGGATGCAGTTTTCAGACAGAAGCCTCACAACCGAGGACCAGACGCTCCTGATCACCCGCCAGGTCAGCACACGCCCCTTGAACGCTACCTTATCTTTCATTTCATTGAAACGACAGTGTTAAGTGCATCATTCAAAAAGCCAGATCATTCTTCGAAGTCTATCATAAAAGCCATCTGTCTCTGGGCCTCCCCCGCTTTGATTCCCCCTCCGAGAAAGCTTTTAACTTTTCATCTGTTTTGGTTTTGGTTTGGCTCTCTGGGTTGGGCACGTCCTCCCTTGTAAATGACGTGTTATCTTGTGTGTTGATTTTTCAGGGTAGACACCACCCTTTCACTTTGATGGTGACAGACACTCGCTGAATTCTCTCAGGCCACCCCCCCCCCCAAAACCACACACCTCACTCCCCGTAGAGGGGAACTGCATTGGGAATTAAGTCACTATGCAGTATTAATCAGTTCCTCAACCTATGGATAGGTTTCCCTGATGGCTCAGAGGGTAAAGCGTCTGCCTGCAATGAAGGAGACCTGGGTTTGATCCCTGGGTCAGAAAGATCCCTGGGTCAGAAAGATCCCCTGGAGAAGGAAATGGCAACACACTCCAGTACTCTTGCCTGGAAAATCCCATGGACAGAGAAGCCTGGTAGACTACAGTCCATGGGATTGCAAAGAGCTGGACATGGCTGAGCGACTTCACTTTCTTTCTTTCTTTCAACACATGGATTAGATGTTTTAAATGAGACTCATCAATCCATCTCCAATACTTTGGCCACCTGATGAGAAGAGCTGACTCACTGGAAAAGATCCTGATGCCAGGAAAGATTGAAGGCAGGAGAAGGGGATGACAGAAGATGAGATGGTTGGCTGGCATCACCGACTCGATGGACATGAGTTTGAGCAAGCTCCAGGAGTTAATGATGGACAGGGAGGTCTGGTGTGCTGCAGTCCATGGGGTCACAAAGAGTCGGACATGACTGAGGGGCTGAACAACAACAACATCAATCCATCAATCTCTAGTCCCATGCTGTGTCTCATCGGTACTTTTCCCGGTCTCCCTGAGGTGAGCTCTTTGGGGGCTACATTCTACATTTTCTTGTATTTCCAGCACAAATTCTTCCCCTGAACTTTTTACAAAAGCCTGTGAAAACTCATTCTCCTCTGTGTCCCCTGCAGCGGGTGGCTGGTCCAGCCCAGTCTCCTCCATGGAGATGCCAGCCTGAAGCCGTCTTTGCTCTCTGCTCAGTCTCTCTCCTGGATGTGTGCATGGTAGGTTGCTTTGGTCATGTCCAACTCTTCTCGACCCCATGGACTGCAGCCCACCAGGCTCCTCTGTCCATGGCAATTCTCCAGGCGAGAATACTGGAGTGGGTTGCCGTGCCCTCCTCCAGGGGATCTTCCCGATTCAGGGATTAAACCTGTGTCTCTTGTGTCTCCTGCTCCGCAGGCGGGTTCTTCACCACTAGCTCCGCCCATGTCTTCCTGCAGCTGGTTGCACTCTCTCCTCCTGTGCAGCAGGTCCTCCAGGAGGTCCTGGCTGGGGACTCGGAGGCTGTGCGCTTCCTAAGCGATACAGGGCCCTGTCTGTCCCCGTCTCTGGGTGGCGGCCGGTCGGGCTGTGGAATCTGGGTGCGAGTGAACTTTCTTGGCCATGGATGCTCCACCCTCTCCCAGCCTCCAGGACGCAGCAGAGAAGGTTGAATACGTTCTGCGTCCTGATCTTCTGTGGCCTGTTTCTGCTCCCCTCCCCAAGGAAACCTTACTTCCCGTGCAGGGAAGCTGCACTGGGCTGCATTTAGTGGCTCCGCTCTGCGCCCGTGCAAGGTCCTTGGAGGCTCCGGGAGCTGGATGGAAGGTCTTTACTCTGGGACAGAAGTCTGCCTCCCTCCCTGGCTCATCCCGGCTTGTGCTCTGGGGCTGCTCCCCCAGCGCTCTTGTCTCACGTCCTGCCCATCTTCTCTCTGAATCCTTGCTCTCCCTCACCCCCGTGTCCTCATCATTAGCTTCTCAGTCCTCCACCGTCAGCTAATTAGTGTGCAGCAATTTTTCCTTTGTGCTGAATGCTCACTTTTATGGGGCCATGCTCTTATTTTTGTGAATGCATTATCTTTCCTCATCTCTTTGAGCCTCTCTCTCTATTTCTCCGGGGGTTTCCCCCCGTCTCTGTTTATTCCCAGTTCTCTTTTTCTGTTTGAGTCTGCATTTCTGTCTTCCGTGTTGGATGCCTTCTCGATGTTGGTGACCCAGGGTGCGTCGCCATCCATTGTATGTGGATCAGGTTCCGTGAGCGGCACCCACACTCACTGCCACCCAGGGCAGAGCCTGGCGCAGCAGGCTGTCTGCTCCTGGTGCTGCCCTCCCCCCACTGGCAGTTCGAGCAGGAGGTGCTTGTGACGGCGTTGTCTATGACTCTGAAAACCTGGACAAACCTACACGTGCTGATCCGGGACATCCACTGCACGTGGCTGGTCCAGCCTTCCGGGGAACACTGTGTGCTCTGCAGTGATGGGCAGGGCTGTGTCCACCGATACCGAGGTCCATCCAAGACACAGGGGCAGCTCACAGATCACCAGGTAGAGCTTGAGTCTTTATGCAGAGAGACCTGTGTGTGCGTTCAGAAGTCAATGTCTGGAAGGACGTTTAACAAAAAGTCACCAGAGATTCTTATTTCTGGGTGATGAGATTTGGAGTGATTTCCTTTTTCTTGTGTTTTTCTACCTTGTCTGAATTTTAACTGCAAGTGTGGAGAAGGCAATGGCACCCCACTCCAGAACTCTTGCCTGGAAAATCCCATGGATGGAGGAGCCTGGTAGGCTATAGTCCATGGGGTCACGAAGAGTCGGACACGACTGAGCGACTTCACTTTCACGCATTGGAGAAGGAAATGGCAACCCACTCCAGTGTTCTTGCCTGGAGAATCCCAGGGACGGGGGAGCCTGGTGGGCTATGGGGTCGCACAGAGTCAGACACGACTGAAATGACTTAGCAGCAGCAGCAGTGGATTGCCTTTATAGTCATCTTCATCTCAGAGAACGAAAATCACTCGCCAGAATAGTTCTCTAGCTGCTTAAAAGCAGGTGCTGGCTCCCCACGGCTCACAAGCAGCGTGGCCCAGCGTCTGGATGAGACGCCCCAGCTTTCCGGAGCTGCGTGGTGCTTCCTCCCCATCACACCATGGTCAGGCCACCATGTCCTTGCCCTGCCCCCGCCCGGCCGCACGTTCCCAGGGCCCCGCCGTGGCTGTTCCTGCTGCTTTGTGGCCTTGCCAGGGCCGAGTGCCGGCCGTCAGCACTGCCCTGGGGCTCCCTCAGGTCAGCCCGCCTGTGTGGCCCAGTTTGGGGTCTTCACAGGCACCCATCCCTGCTTTCCAGCACTGTGAACGGGTTCTGGTGTATCTTAGATTTCTCAGATCTTTTCTATGGGCTGGAGGCAGGACAATGAGTGTAGAGAGATCACGGGTGACTTATCCACTGATGTTCCCCTCCCAGGGGCCCAGCATGGTGCCCAGGACACAGCGGACAGGGAGATCCTGAAGAATCAGTGAATGCGGACAGAGCGAATTTGAGGGCGGGGACAAGGAGAATGAACGTGTAAGCTAGAATTCTCGATTCTATTCTCTTGTAAGAGATAAAATGAGAAGGTACTGGAATAGCCGTGATCCAATTTAAGTAAATGTGAAAAATCACTTTACAGCCGAGTTAAGAATGGTTTATTTAACCCAGAAATTGGTGTTTTCCTTAACAAGTCAGTAAACAGTGGCTTTGCAAAGTGGGGCTCGTGGCTCAGCCCTCGGGTGTTAAAGCCTGTGTGTGTCTATAAATATCTGCTCAATTGTTAAAAGTCAGGTTTAAACCTAGGGATGAATCAATGTAGTGTTTACTTTTCTCTTTTTTGTGATAAGCTGGATAATTGGGGGCTTATTTGCTTTGGAATGACTCAGGCTATTCCGTTTGTGGCCTGGGAGTGAAAGGTCTCTCTTCTAAGGCATGCAATTTGCACTCTGCGCTGGGGACAGCAGGCTGGTTGAATGACAAATGCTATTAGGAATCGGAGTTCACTGATTTTTTTCTTCAGATTTAAGTGCCTGTGTCTGCTCCGGGAGGGCCCTCTCTGCAGCCGTAACACACGCCCTCTGAGCTCCCCACGGAGCAGCATTGAGGCTGTTGTGGCCGGAGGCTGGGTGGTCCCCGGGTCCCCGTCGCGATGGGTCACAGCCCAGCAGGGCCGGCAGGGGAACGGTGACAGCGGTGCCCAGGGTTCCTGAGGTTGGGTGGATTTGCACTCCAGGAGAAGAGTGTGCAGGGAAGGGGTGCATCCTGCGGGGAGGAGGAGGGCCAGAGGGGAAGCCAAGGCTGCTCTCAGCCCCTCTTTGCTGTGGGGAGTGGGAACTTGAGCAATCTCCCAGGAGGGCCAGGGGTGAGGGGCCTTTAGGCCTCAGAGGGCCCAGAAGGGCCTGTGGGCCTGTGGTCCCCGTCCTCCTGGGCCCCGGGAGGGCCTGAGGGCCTGTGGTGGGAGGGTCTGAGGGCCTGTGGTCCCCATCCTCCTGGGTCCCAGGCAGAGATCCAGGACACAGTGGAGCCAGTTAGCCAATAATGGAGCCAAAATGGAGTGTTTCTTCTCAAGGGCGAAGCAGCCCATTTTTCTCCATCTCCAAGGCTGACAGCGTGGAATGTGCTCTGGGCACCGAGCTCGGATGATGGAAGAGGCTGGCACCATTGGACAGACAGCCCGCCGCCTGGGAGCCTGCCGGCCGCAGGAGGGGCACAGGGTGGGGTGCACCGAGGCCCTTCCATCCGTCCGTCTGGGGCACTGCATCCCCAGGTGAGCGCAGGCAGGAATGCCCGCCCCAAGCCCGCCTGCAGCTGCTGGTTCTCCGGAGGTGGGACTGGGAACCTGCGTGTTGCTGGGGCCTGGCCGCCCAGGTGACACCCTGTCCGAGTACCTGGGCTGCAGAGTCACCCCCGGCCAAGGCCTGCTTCTGTCACCAGGCAGAGAGCGCTTGCGGCTTCCGGCAGAGGTGGAGAGCTGCCGGCCAGAGGGCTGCGGTCCCTGCTGGCCAGTGGGAGACCCAGCAAACGGGGGTGCGGAGGGGCGAGGAGAGGACCACCCTGCTAGGCAGAGGCTCGGGGTCGGGGCTGGGTGCAGAGTCAGGTGAGCGGGGGCAGAGAATCAGGGTGCTGGCTGTGTAGAGGATTGAGGCACATCTGCTGGGCTTTGGCCCACACTCCTCGTGGGGTGAGTGAATGATCCAGGGCTTCTAGGAGGGGTCTTAGGCCAGAGATGGGCTCTGAGGCTCAGCAGAGCTCAGGGAGTGGAGGTTGGGAGAGAGGACTGTCCTTGGTGTATCTCCCACCCCGGTAGGCAGACCCTGAGGACGCACCGGCTCCTCCTGGTCACGGGCGTGGGGAGCAGCCTCCTGCACTGGGCGCTGGGCAGGGTGGGAGCTGTGTGCAGAGGCGGTGGAGCTGCGGGGTTGGGGTGGGGCTGGGCACACCCCGTCCCTCTGTGCATCCTTCCCTTTGCGGGGGGGGGGTGCCCTCCCTTGGGGGGTTGCCCTCCCTGACCCGGCCACCCCCTGCTGGACTCAAGGCTCCAGAATCAGCGTTGTCCTGTGTGGGTTAGCTCCGGTTGCAGTGATGCTGCGTAACGAACCATCCAAACTCTGCAGCTTACTGCAGACAGTGTGAGCCTCTCGCTTACCAGCCTGCGCTGGGCCAGGGCTTGGCGGCTCCCAGCTGAGCACGTGCAGGGCTCCGGGCCGTGGGCTCCACGTCCACTCTATGCTCTGCCTCCCTCCCCATCCAGCCTGGTCGTGCTCTCCCCTCTGTGGGATGCAGCTGGGGTCAGATGACGCTCCCGACAGATAAACCCCGGGGGGGGGCCTCTTGAGGCTCAGGATCAGTATGCACACTCCCCTCTCTGCCGCCCTCCATCGGCCAGGCTAGGGCGGAAGGGTGCTTGCCACACGGTGGTGGCCGTCTATATTCACCTGCCTCCTCTAGGAAGGGCCTCCAGGGTCCCCAAGATCGCGACAGACCCTCCCTCTGATGGCGTGTCGCAGCCCTGCGTGGGGTGCTCACGGCCGTCTGTCTGTCCACAAGCCGGATGTCCCGAGGGCAGGGGTCACCGTGTTCCACCGTGGACTCAAAATGTCCATGCACAGGAGGTGTTTCGCGAGGCGTGAGGGGGAGGGACAGAAGGGGACACGGACTGGGGACCAGCCCCTCTGTCCCGTCCCTGGGGGGCCCGGCTCCGGCAGCGCCTGCTCTGTGAAGCCCTTCTTCTCCGCTGGGATCGGCTCTTCCTCTGCGGCTCCTTGCATCTTGGGCGGGTGAGAGGAGAGGGGAGGGGGGTCCCCCAGAGCGCACCCCGGAGCCTGAGGACGCAGCACCTGTGGAAGGGGCGGCCCAGAGCGTCGAGCCGCCCCCAGCACAGCTCTGCAGCACAAAACGGCCGGCTTTCATCCCGAAAAAGGGGAACCTGGCTCAGAACACCTCCGAATGCCTTTATAAAGCGAGTAATTGCTTAACTGCAATTATTTTAGGAGGTTTAACGAGGCTGTATGGGTGCTCTTTAAGAATACCTCTTCAGCTCAAAAATTCCACCCACGGTCCCCTGAGGGTGGGGCCGAGAGGCCTGCCTCCTTCAAGGGGCTCAGCTGTGCCCCAAGGCAGGGTGGCGGGGGGCGAGGGGTCCTCTGGAGGGGCTTCTGGCAAGGCAGTCAGCCCTGCCCAGGGAGGCAGAAGGATCCTGTTGCCAAGGGAATGGCCTCCTCTGCACTCCGAGGAGGCTGGGCCCCTCCTGGAGAGGATCTGCTGGGCCAGAACTCAGTGGGTGGGGGGGGATGAGGAAGAAGACGGAGGGACGGAGCAAACAGCGATCGCCTTCACGTCGGGCGCTTTTCTGAGCCCCCGCTTCCTTACGGGAAAGAGCCGTCCTTCTGGGTCCTTGCAAGGGTGACGTAAGAGGCTGCACGTGAGACGGCTTCGTGGGGATGCTCGCCAGCCCTCACTGGCCCGGGCCGGTTCACCTTCCCGCTCGGCCGTGAGGCTGGAGACACCAGCTTCCGGAGCAGCTGCCCACACCGATCGAGCCGCAAGAGACCCAAGTGAGACCTGCTCAGCCACCGCGGGAGGTCTGTCACCCGACATGCGCGTGGGCAGAGGCCTGGAGAAGTCTTCTAGGGAACAATTTATGTTTGCAGAGTCAACCCCCAAACCATGAAAGGCAGCGTGTGAAACGACAGGGAGATGAGCAGCGAGCACAGTCTAGTGAGTTATTTAAAAACGTGTCACAACCACAGCGAGTGAGCGCAGGCTGGCACGGCCTCACGATTGGACTGCTTGCTGGAGAAGGCATTTTGAGGAAAATAACGGCTTGGGTCCAGCTGTCTGACCGGGGCTTTTTGGGCCAGACTCCTTCTTCCACTGCCTTCCACCCTGCGCGGGGCTGTCTGTGCACATGCGCTCTGTCCCCAGCCTGCCCTCAAACAGTTTCTCCACGGTAGGACCGAACCAGCCTCCGCTCTGCGTGGACAGAGCTGGGATGCTCTTAACCACTGTTGCCCCCTGGGGTCCCTGGGCCAGGGTGGGAGACCCCACCATGTCTGGGGCCCCAGAGGAGATCCAGGCGGTCACGGGGGCTCCCTGGGAGAGTCCTGTCATCACTGGATCCTCAGTTCCCACCTGTGAGGCAGGCAAACCGAGCGTCATCACGCCGTAAGGGAGGTTAGCAGGCTTGTTTCTTACAGTTCAGTTCAGTTGCTCAGTCGTGTCCGACTCTTTGCGACCCCACGAATTGCAGCACACCAGGCCTCCCTGTCCATCACCAACTCCCAGAGTTTACTCAAACTCATGCCCATCGAGTCAGTGATGCCATCCAACCATCTCATCCTCTGTCGTCCCCTTCTCCTCCTCCCTTCAATCTTTCCCAGCATCAGGGTCTTTTCCAATGAGTCAGCTCTTCGCATGAGGTGGCCAAAGTATTGGAGTTTCAGCTTCAGCATCAGTCCTTCCAATGAACACCCAGGACTGGTCTCCTTTAGGATGGACTGGTTGGATCTCCTTCCAGTCCAAGGGACTCTCGAGAGTCTTCTCCAACACCACAGTTCAAAAGCATCAATTCTTCGGCGCTCAGCTTTCTTTATGGTCCACCTCTCACACACCCCCTCATGCATCCGCCCACTCAGGCATGCTCACAGTCATTCGCTAGCATTTCCACAGCCCCTGTGTCAGGGGTTGATGAGCAAAGCGCGGGTGCTGCTCTCAAGAGGTCACAGAACCATCCGTGGCTCCCAGCTCTTTGACGCTCCCTGTTCCCCTGCAGTCAGTCTCTGTTGTGTGCTGCTTGACCCCATCGCTAGCGTCTCAGTAGCTCTTTAACCTTATCTGAAGCTTTGGCTTTGGTGAAACGGATTTCAAAGGACAGGGAAATAATGTTCCATTAAAGGCTCTGAAAAAATTGATCGTCTGGCTTCTGCACGATCTCCAAGGCGGAGGTGCCAACGACTGTTGGGACTGAATTTCCATCCTTCTTGCTCGAGGTTTATCATCAACCCCAAGCTAACAGCCACTAACAGCCACCGGAGGACAGAAGTCAGGGCCCAGGAACATCTGAGGCTTTGGGATTCCCGCGCGGCTGGGCCAGCGTGCCTCTTGCTGATTTCCTCTTTGAAAAGCACAACGCTCAATCACTGATACCCCGAACACACAGCTCCCACTCACCCGGCCCCCAGGAGGCTGGGAGGGCCCGAAGGGTGCAGGGCAGGCAGAGGGGCACCTGGGGCCTCACTCACCCGGCCCCCAGGAGGCTGGGAGGGTCTGAAGGGTGCGGGGCAGAGGGGCACCTGGGGCCTCGTCTCAGCCCCTGAGGCCATGCCGTGCCCAGTGCTTGCCCTCCCACTGCCTCTCACAGCACCCTCTCCCTCAGGTTGGGGTTCTTTCTTTCCCACCTCCAAGTCAGATGCTGCGATCCCCACCTTCTTGTGCTGCTCGGGTCCTCAAAGACTGGCAGGCACACAGGCCCTCCTCCCACCGAGAAACAAGTGGGTGTGTCGGGGCCCTTCCCCTCTGCCCCCTGGCTATGGGGTGCTCCTGGGCCCCAGGGACTGCTCCCCGCCGCACCCCTGCATCCCCCAGGGGTGGCAGTCTTGCAAGGCCTCCTCGGCCCAGACCCTCCAGGGCGACTGGGGCTTGACAGCACCACCCAACACTTTCACCCCACACCACTGTCGGTCCTCTGTCTCGGCTTCCTGGGGTTCAGAATATTTCCATCTGCGTTGACACGGGAGACACGGACAGGCCAGGGCGTTTCCAAAGGGCACACCTGGGGTGGATGCTGTTGGGCGGGGGGCGGTCCACAGGGAGTCTCTGTGCTCATTTTGCCGTGAGCCTGACACTGCTCTGGAGAGCAAGCGACGTGTGCACACAGCTGCGGGCGGCCCCGCGGAGGCCGGGGGTCCCCCTCTCTCCGCCCCATGGGGCAGGCTCCTTCCACTGCCTTGCAGCACACAGGGTGTCTCAAACTTCGGGCCACAGGCCCCTTGCAGCAGAGCTCCCTGCAACCACCCTCGGCTCCCCCCAAAACCAGAGGGCTGAGGCCCCGGAGATGCAGTTTCAGAGGGCCTGTGGTCCCTTCCCCTTCAAGGGAGCGAGGCCTAGAGGCCAGTGACCAGCGCCTGTGGGCGCGTCAGAAGCAGGGTGGAGTCCCGGGCCCTGGGCCTCAGGGAGAAGGTGGGCTCCAGGTCAGGAGGTCCCCAGACACCCCCGACCCCATTTGGGGGCTCCCAGTGCCTCCTCTGCCCCCCAGGCCTTGGCAAGTCAACTGAACCAGCCGGTTTACTCAGCCGGGTTTCCGCCTTCCACTTTGGGGGAAAGAGGCAAGTACAGCCAAGGAATCAAATCCTCACGCGGAATTCCTTACACGGTGCCTGGATCCTGCCCCCGTGACCCCCAGCACCAATAAGGCCACGGACGGGGCTCTCGGAGAACCAGGGGTTCAAGGGGGTAGCTCTCGAGAGAAGCACATTCTATATTCCCAGGTAGATGACCTAGCTGGGCGCCCCCGCCCTTGCGGGCACAGCCTGCCAGGGGCCCAGGCTTGACTGTCTCAGGAGAACAGGGGTGGGGCGGGCCGAGGTCCCCAGGCTGCCGGCCAACTCGGGGTCCTCAGGGAAGGTGGCCCGAGCCATGTGCAGGGCCTCGCATTCCCTCGTCCCCTCCGGTGATGCTCTGCTGGACGGTAAGCCCGTGAGAGAGGGACAAGCCCCCGATCCCACCCGACCCCTTCCCGGGATCCTGGGGATTTTCTGGGAGTGGTCAGTGCTCAGGACTTTTTTCTTGGTTTATCGAATGAGGGGAAGCCGCAGGCTCCTGCAGACAGCCCTGTATCCTGCTCCTTGCTGGGCTGGGACCAGCCTTAGGCGGGGGCCTAAGTCTAACGCCTGAGGCAGCCCCTTGCCCAGGGATGAGGCTCGGGGGTCGGCAAGGTGGGCAGGGGCGGACATTGGGAGCTGATGGAGACACTCGGCCTCCAGGGTGAGAGAACAGCCCCCGTCGTTGCCAAGGACACTTGGCCGGCAGTCCTCCAAACAGCTCTGGGCGTTCACCATCCTGTTTCCTCCCTGCTCACTGCAGACAGAGGAGCCGCCAGACGGAACCCTGAGAAAGCGGTGTTTCCACACTGGCCCCCCAGCTCGGTGGGCCGGTCGTCACAGTCTCAGCACTTGGTGGGCCTGCCTGCCAGGTGGGGCGGCCAAACCTGGTCCAAAGAGACGAGGGAGCCTCAGACCCTGTCGGAGCCTGGGTCCCCTCCGAAGGGCACGTGGCCCCGGGCTGAGTATGCAATTCTCAGTGTACCCAGCACGGGAGAGAGTGTGACCTGGGAAGCGGACTGTGGGTGAAGGTGTAAAGTTCAGCTCTGATGCTTCCTTGCTGTGTGTCTCCAGGAAAGTTTCTGAGCCTCTCTGGGCTTTTGTTCCTCGTCTGTGAAACCGGGATGATCGTGGTATCTACCCCAGTGTTAGTCTCTCAGTCGTGTCCCACTCTGGAGACCCCGTGGACTGTAGCCCTCCAGGCTCCTCTGTCCATGGCATATGGGATTCTCCAGGCAAGAATATTGGAGTGGGTTCCTATTTCTTTCTCCACTGAATCTTTCTGACCCAGGGATTGAACCATTGAACCTGGGTCTGCTGCATTGCAGGCAGATTCATTACTTTCTGGGCCTTTGAAGGCCTAATGCGTTAATGGATGTATGTGACAGCCACTGGTTTAGAATAAATTCTCAATAGAGATTAACCAGGAGGTAGATGAGTGTGGTGGAAGGGTTAAATGTGGGGGAGGGTTAAACATGGGGGAGGGTTAAACATGCAGGGTTAAACGTGTAGGGGAGCGTAAATGTCGGGGAGGGTTAAACGTGAGTCAGGGTTAAACTGGGGGGCAGGGTTAAACGTGGGCTGGGCGCTTACAGAAACCTTCCTACCGTGCAGTGTGCAGTAGGTTCTGCCCTGCCCTCCTGGGAGATATCTGGGCAGAGATTGTGGTACATTCTGGGGATGGTAGGTTTGGCTCCCGGGAGCCGGCCCACACCTCGGGTGAGAACTGGTCCCCCAGGACTGGCCAGTGGGCTCCGTCCTGGCGAAGGTGAGGCCAAAGCGAGGGCCTGGGAAAGCCGACAGCGCGGGCCTCACCCACGTGCTGCGAGGCGGAGCTCTGGGTGTGTTCAGTACGTGTGCCAGACTGCCTGGCACAGAGGGGGCCACAGAGGTGCCTCGGAAACCGGAGCAGGGCCAGGCCCACCCCGGGTTCGCAGTGGGAGCCGGCCAAAGGCCACCCTCCTGCCTCCCCTACACAGTCATGCTTCAGACTCAGCGCTGATGAGTGACCCCGGGCCTCTGGGCGCCTCTCCACAAGGAAGCCCCCAGTTCCATCTGCAGACGGCTCTGTACCCCCAGCTCCTCCACTGAGGAAAATAAAGACAGTCCCAGTTTGCTCTTTCTGAAAGCTCCGCAAGTGTATCTTTGGAGAGGAAATTTGTCAGCTCAGATAATTCGTGTGTCTCTCGAGACATCTCAGCAGATCATGAAAAACCCTTAGGAGCCCACAGCAGAGGACCATGGTGGAGATGCAGACGGCGGAGCTGAGAGTGGCCGGCATGGTTCGAAAGCCCTCGATCCAGGCGCAGCAACCCGCTCCAGCCAGAGCCAGTGGGGTCTTTGGGACCCTCACACGTCTCGTCACCCAACACCCAGATGAAAAGCAGCCCCGTTCCCAGCCCTGCAGGTGCATGTCTGAGACAAAGACCCTGGGAGAGACACAGGTGGGTCAGGGATCTGGGTTCAAGCCCAACTGCGCCTGCAAGCTGAGGTCCTCACCTGCCTGAGGCTGAAGGGGAGGGGCTTTAGGAATCAGACGAGGTGGGGTGTTTCAGGGGCAGCCACAGAACAGGTCCCCACGAGGTGACCAGGACCGCTATCCCTGCTTGTAGCCACAGCCGAGACCACCCGTGGGCTCTGGTTCCCACAGCACAGACCCTCGAATGGTCACGGGGGACTGTGAGTGACCACACCTGTCATTTACTGGGTGCCAGCCTCTCTCATGGAGGAGGAAATGGCAAGCCACTCCACTATTCTTGCCTGGAGAATCCCATGGGCAGAGGAGCCTGGCAGGCTACCGTCCATGGCATTTCGAAGAGTCGGACACGGCTGAGCGACTGGCACACAGGCTTTCTTGGCGCCTGGCCACTGTAGATGGGGACTTGACGAACTGGATCATCAAAGCCAGAGGGTGGGGGTTCTCCGTGAAAGGTGGGGATGACTGTGGTCCCTGCAGAGGGGCGTCCCCCAGCACGGTGTCCCGAAGGCGTGCCTATCGGAGCCTCTTGGCTGTGAATGCCAAGGCCAAATGCAGCCTGAGATTATGGGCTCGTGTCATCCAGGATCTGGGAACGTCACAGACCCTCCCTGTCCCAAGGAAGGTTGCTGTCCTCTTAGGATATGTGTGATGGTCCCCCACCACCCCAGCTCAGCAGCCCTGGGGAAGAAGATTCTGATGGATCCACGTGTGCTCATCACCTTAGGGGATGATGGGTGAGGTCTAGGCCATGCACCCACCCAGACACCACGGAGGCGTGGGGATCAGCCACCCCCAAAACCAGGGGAGCAGAGGTTGGTGACCAGTGAAGGCTACAGACAAGGTGTCTGTCCAAGGCCCCCTCCAGACAGGAACAGGGGCCACTCCTGGAGGTGGGAGAGACGCAGAGTCTCACCCTGTTCTCAACCACAGGGCCGGGACTTTCACCGATCGCTTTCATACAACTTGGCTCAACAACCGGGCCCCAGCTTTCCCTTGATTGAAGCAAAGCGTGAGGCTTCGCTGACTTCATCAGGTTCTTGGCGGACAAACCCAACTTCCTAGAGACTAACAAGTTGGCAGATGGCTTTTGAGCCCCACTTGTTTGCCAGGCCCTGCCCTGAGCTCCTAGAAGCCCTGAGTCGGAGTTGGTGCCCTTGGGGAGCCCCCAGTCCCCCAGGAGGAGGAGGTCCAGCTCTGGGCAGATGGCAAAGAAGAGGCACTGGAGAGTGGATGGGGGCAGACTCACAGGGGAGACGTCGGGTGCACCTGAAGCGGGGAGCCTGGCGGGACTTTGGCGCTGGGTTGGACTTGCGATCGAGGGACGTGGTGGTGACCAGCTTCCCCCAGGGGAGCCTGGTGGCCACTGCGCTTGTGTGGCCCAGTCGGCCATGAATAGAGACCAAGCACCCACCTGTTCCCAGGCTCTGCGCAAGGGCCCAGGCGGGAGGGAACCAGAGCTCTTCGGTGGGGCTTGTGTTCCGGTGGAGACGGAGGAAATCCACCGACAAACAAGTGGATGGAATGGACACGAATCTTTGTAAACTGGTGCGCCCGTTCTGTGTCCCCTTCTGCCAGCGACACGGTCTATTTTTACCTTGTCAGAGCAGGTGACGTTCATAGCAGAGCCTGTGACCACGCCTGACCCTGGGTCAGGTTAGAAATGAGAAAACCCGGGGAGAACATTTAGATTGTTCCAGCAGTGTAAACACTATTCAGAGCTGGCCTGGGCCTGGGCTGAGATGCTGTCCCCTTCCCACCTTTGTCACAGCCCCTGGGTTTTCAAGGACCCTTCCTGCAACCCCAAGGCAAATGCGTTTTGTCTACTCATCACCCACTAATTGCTCAGTGTCGTGTCACTTGTCAATGTTCCCTGAAGATGTAGCACAGCTCTTTTCTTTTCCTGCAGTTTTCAGCGGCATTTGTTTCTAGATATGTGTTTTATTATATCATCATTTCCTCACTAAAAATGGTTGCTTTTGTGTTACAACCTCCATTCTGCAAGTTGCCTTTTCTGCAGATTTCCCCTCTGCTCCAGTGTAGACCAGCGGCTGACCAGGCCTCCTCCCAGTGCTGCCCTGGGCCTTCCCTCACCCCTGCACAGAGTCAGGCTCCCTGATTCTCACCTTCTACCCTTTTTTCTGTCTTGGTCTTACTCCCTACTTTTGCTGGAGTACACCCTCAATGAACTTTCTCGCACCAGATGCATGAGAAATACACGTTATGCTCCTGCGATTCTGAAAATGTTTAGGGCTCCTTCAATTGTCTCTGTTTCCTCTGGGGTCAGTTTTTCCTGTACCAGCACTTGGTCCACCTGCCTGGGGATCCCGGCGATGTTCTCTGTTCAGGAGGGAGCACCTGACTGGCTGGTGTGAGCTTCCTCTGCTGTCATGTCAGAGCTGTTTCTCCTCTGGGCAGAGGAGCCACGTCCCCCGGAAGCTTAGCTTTAGGGGAATGACAAGAAGCCGCTTTGGGGACTGGCCTTTCCAGGAGCTGGAGCGTGAAAGGATTTGTGGGGGACAACTGGTGTCCCCTGAAGGTTCAACTTTGTTGCTAGGACAACTCACCCAGGGAGTGCTTTATTCCCTGGGGGTCCAAGCAGCCTGCCTGCCCTCTAAGTGAGGAAATGGGTGGGACGGGGGCACAGGGGTCCCTTCCCGCTTCTCGCCTGCAGACTGTGAGCCCAGCGCCGCCGTGTGCTTCTGTCGGGCAGTGGGCTCACCCTCCTTTTGCAGGTCCTCCTACAGGGTGTATGCTCTGATCTCCCTTCTGTACCATGCATCAACCCACGGTCCTCTCTTCCACCATCCGGACATGTGTCAGAAACTCCCCTTGGCTGGTGGCCTGTGCGCCTCCTCAGCGCTTTCCTCCTGAGGGCATGTCATTGTCACCGTAGTTCTGTGGGTCTCGGGAGATGGGAGGTGAGCACAGGTTCTGGTCCGCTATGCAGGGCTGGGTGTCTCCCGGGGTTTGACAAACACAGAAGAGAAGTAACAAGGCTCTCATTTCACAGGGGAGCAGAGTCCCTTGAAGGCCACTCGGAGATTGGCCTGGAGAAGGAGACAGCGGGTGGGAGGAGGGCAGGAGGGGCTACCCAGGTGTCCAGGGGCGTGAGAGTGAGGCTGACTGCGGACACTCAACTGGTCAGGGACCAAGGATGGATTGAGGCTGGGCAGGGACAGGCAGAGAGGAGTGAAGGAAGGAGAAGAGGGGAGGGGGTCCCAGGCCAAGGCTCCACGTGGGCCCCCAGCAGAGGGAACAGTGGGACCCAGGGTCAGGGCTGGGGGGCCCCACCAGCAGGCAATGGGGAGGATGGTGTCCGAGGGAACTAGCTGTGGACAGGGCTGGGCGCAGGGGAGCCAGGACCTCCCGGGCCCTGAGGGTCCAGGAAGGGGTGTGGCCAGACCCCAGAGGGAGGGTTGCCCCGGACACGCTGCGGCCTCGCTTCCCTGGTCTGGCAAGCAGCGAGCCCGGGAATCAGCCTGTCTCTCTCAACCCGCCCTGTTCTCTCCAGCGGCTTCCTATTGGCCAAACATGCAAGGAAGCTAGAGGTTTAAGGGGCCCCTTGAAGTGGCCACACGGGTCCGAGGGCAGGGGCCAGAGGGGGATGGGAGGGCCAGGCGGTGGTGGGGGGTGCCAACTGGCCAGCAGCCCAGGCCCTGCTCCACAGCCCCCAGGCAGGCAGCCTGACAAGACATGTGCAGAGTCCATGTGAAAGAAACCATAAAACGCTCCTGCGAGGCACGAAGAAGACCCAAAATAGAAAGGTTAGGACGTTCCAACATCATCAAGATGTCAGTGCTCTCTAATTTAGGGTATAAATTTAATGGGCTCCTAGTAAAAATTCCAATGAGCATTTTTTCATAGAGCTACATGGTTGATGTTAACATTCGTATGGAAAAATAAACGGGCAAGAATAGCTGAGGGCGCTGAGGAGGAGGGGCTCAGGGTGGGCATTACGACACGCTGCGCAGACCTCTCCTGGGGACAGCGGGCTGATGACACGGGAGAGCCGCGGACTCAGACCGTGGTAGCGGAGTCCGGCGTGTGATGAATGACGCGTCTCAGTTCCCCGCGGCAGTCATGATCCGTCAAGTAACATGATGCCAGGCGAGTAGATCATTGTTTGGAAAAAGATAAAATTAGATCCATTTCTCACACCAGGCAGAAGAATAAACTCACGAGATCAGAACTCTGGAAGTACGAAGCTTCGATATACAAATACCAGAAGCAAACACAGGTGAATCCTTCTGTAAGCAGCGTGCAGAGAAAGGCTTTCCAGCTGTGAGTAAAAACCCAGCTCCAATAAAGAAAACGGCAACACATTTGTCTGCAAAAATGGGGAGTCTTGCATGAAAAATAAGTAAAGTAGAAGACACACCAGGAGAAAACGTTTGGAGCTTACCTCGTAGATAGAAGGCTTGACATATGAAGAATTTTTAAAAGGTGAGAAGCAAAAGTGCAGAAATCATGTAGAGAAAAGAGCAAACTACGTGAAAAATAGTCCCAAAAAGGGCTGTGAAACGGCCCTCAGAAATCATGTAGAGAAAAGAGCAAACTACGTGAAAAATAGTTCCCAAAAAGGGCTGTGAAACGGCCCTCGGACGAGTGAAAAGCCACTTTGCGTCTCCATGTAAGAGAGACAGACTGAAGCCAGGCAAGGTGCCATCTCTTATCCATCCAGCTGGCAAAGACACAGAGTCTGACAACACGCGCTGCTGGCGAAGCTGTGGGTTAACAGGCAGGCTCAGGCGCTGCCGGTGGCAACGAAGCACTGTCCCCCTCGTGGGTGGACAGATCCACGCGTGCTTACTCTTTGACCCAGCAGCCTCACTTTGAAGAATTCACCCCAAAGATACACTTTCAACATCACAAAATACAGGGGCACAGGGTATTCCCTCCATCAGTACTCATCGCGGCAACGTAGGGAGAGTTACGGGTGCAAGAGGAGGTGGGGACCGAGTACCCCACACCCACAGCGGGGTGGGGCTGGGCCACTCGCCAAAGGGTCTCCGCCAAGCGCGTTGGAGTGATTTCTAGGATGTAATATTGAGTGAAAAATTTCAAGGGCAACAACAGCGCAACCACAGACTACCTTGTATGTCATAGAGAAAGGGAACAGCAAAAATGCACCCAGACGGCCTGTCTTTACAAGAAGACACTCAGGGCAAGTCAGCAAGGGGTGGATGAGACCCCTCCCCTGCCAGGAGAGCGGGTGGGGACTCTCTGTGAAGTTCGCCTTTGGAAGCAGGTTCTGGTTCAACACATTCAAGTCAATTCAGTCAGCGAGGAGGGGACAGGGGAAGACAAAATTGAAAGCAAACTGGTAGAAACCAAGCTCCATGGGTCCAGAGGCACCCGGAAAACCGAAATGGAAACAGAAGCAAACCCAGAGTGATGGTCTGGACACCCTGAGCCTTTGATGGGGCTGGAGACGGGGCAGGGAAAAGGGGAGCAAATTACAACAGCCTCTGGTCGGGCTCTTGTCTGTCTAGTCAAGGCTATGGATTTTCCACTAGTCATGTATGGATGTGAGAGTTGGACTATAAAGAAAGCTGAGCACTGAAGAATTGATGCTTTTGAACTGTGGTGTTGGAGAAGACTCTTGAGAGTCCCTTGGACTGCAAGGAGATCCAACCAGTCCATCCTAACGGAAATCAGTCCTGAATATTCATTGGAAGGACTGATGCTGAAGCTGAAACTCTAATACTTTGGCCACCTGATGAAAATTGACTCATTTGAAAAGACCCTGATGCTGGGAAAGATTGAGGGTGGGAGGAGAAGGGGACAACAGAGGATGAGATGGTTGGATGGCATCACTGACTCAACGGACATGAGTTTCAGTAAACTCTGGGAGTTGGTGATGGACAGGGAGGCCTGGCGTGTTGCAGTCCATGAGGTCGCAAAGAGTCAGACACGACTGAGTGACTGAACTGAATTGAACTGAACTTGTCCGGCTGCTGAGAAGCTAAGGGCCCACCCCGGGGGCACTGCCGTGGGAAGAAGAGACAGAATTGTGGAGTGGGGCGGGCGCCAGCCCAGGTTACCAGTATGAACTCAACATCTCTACAGTGCCCAGTGCGCTTCACTGGGGGCTCAGATGGTGAAGAATGTGCCCGCAGTGCGGAAAACCCAGGTTGGACCCCTGGGTCGGGAAGATCCCCTGGAGAAGGGAACGGCTGCCCACTAACGGCACCCAGTGTTCTCGCCTGGAGAATCCCAGGGACAGAGGAGCCCAGGGCTACAGTCCATGGGGTCGCAGAGTCAGACACGTCGAGTGGATAACCCTTCACTTTTACATTTTCACAGTGTCCTTGCAGCGCGTTTGCACGTGCGTATGTGTGCCTGTCTGCTGCGTGTTTACACGGGTACATATGTGTGCACAGTTCCTCCAAATATCTGCCGACGTGTCTGAAAGCCTGAGTCCGTGACCCCTGGCACCCAGACGCTCTGATTTCTAAAACACTTTCTACTAAAAGGAACCAGGCTTCCAGGGGAAATGGCTGATTTTAGGGCTGCGGCAGGGAAAGCCCGCCTTGAGCCTGGACCTCCTGTCTGCCAGAGAGTAAAGAGATGCTAACAAAGGTGGGATGTCACAGAGACCATGAGCCAGCTCGGCGGGGCACTCAGGGCCCAGCGTTTGGGGTGGTCTGAGCATCAAACTAACGAAGGACCCTGATGGATTATAGATGTTCATGCTGATGAAAGACACCTACCTACATTCACGATCCATAGATGGATCGATGGACAGAGTAATAGATGGCGATATGGGTGCATCTGTCCACACAAACATACCTACACACCTGCACACCTACCTGCCTACCTGACAGATGATGCAGAGATGGGCAGACAGGTGGGTGGGTGGACGACGGACGGACGAGACAGAAGACTCACTGCTTTCCTAGCACACTGGATGCCAACGCCACACGTGCAGGAACTGCTGGGTTGGAAAATGGACATTTAGCAGCCGAAGACTGGATCAGCAAGTCACTAATGGATGGTAAATCTAGAGGGACGTTTTGATGAGAGGCAGACCATTCCCAGGATCTTTAAAGAGCCTGCTTTCTAGACTGCTTATCAGTTGCAAGGAAATACAGCAGGTGAATCAGACGGCTCCCTGAGCAGCTCACCAGAAACAACCTCCTGGCGAGAGGCGGACGCTTGTCGTGTGCTCTCGACGTGGAAGCGGGGAGGACACGTCATCCGTGCGCTACTGCAGCCAGAATCTAACAGAGAGGAGGGATCAGACAAACCCCAAGGAGCACCGTTCTATTTAAAAAAACAAAACTGTAGTCTTCAAAAATGTCAGTGACATAAAAGACAAAGACTACAGAAATGTACCAGATGAAAAGGAACTAAAGAGAGAGGCAGATAAGTGCAATTCCTGATCCCCAAGTGACCCTGGACTGGAGAGAGAAGGCGAGAAAGGGCATCATCCGGTCAATTGGCAAAATGGGAATTTCAGTGGCAGCTTAGATAAGGATGTTGGAGCTGTGCTGATAATCGCACTGATGTTATGTAAGAGAAGAGCTCTGTCTTGACGGGTGAAGGGCTGCCGTGCCTGCAGCTGGGTCTCCAACAGTTCAGAGAAAAATTGCACATTCCCATGGGGGTGTAGGGGGAGGGGGAGGGGAGGAAGGGGGAGGGCAGGGAGGGGGAGGGGAAGGGCAGAGGAGGGGAGGGGCAGGGCAGAGGAGGGGGAGGGGAGGGGAAGGGAGAGGGCAGAGGAGGGGGAGTGAAGGGCAGGGGAGGGGGAGGGGCAGGGCAGGGGAGGGGGAGGGGCAGGGCAGGGGAGGGGGAGTGAAGGGCAGGGGAGGGGGAGTGAAGGGCAGGGGAGGGGGAGGAGGAAATCAACCATGAAATAAATGGGGTAAAACATTAGCAGTAATGGAATTCAGGTAAATGGTACCTGGCATTCTTTGTTCTACTTTCATTCTCGTAACTTACCTGCAGTTTGAGATTATTTCCAAATGAAAAATTTAAAGACAGCAACCCCCTGCTCCCCACCTGGGTCTAAGTGAGGCGCCCAGATCATACTCTGCTGTTGGCAGCCAAACACACTCCCACCCAGCAGCCTCCCCCTCTCTAGGAACCCCTCAGAGAAGCAGTGTCAGAACGCCCGCCCTCCTCAGAGTACTTGTCCAGTAAAAACAGTAATAACCCACTGCAATAATAAACCCCTCTCCGTGTATAGAGCACTCAGCAGTTTACAAGGCACTTACCAGACCCGGTAGGATCTTGATAGCAATTCTGAGAGACCTGTAACAGCTAGAATTTGTGTTATATAAAATCATGGTTCAAAAACACTGCTTTAAAAGGGGGCTTCATAGTGTTTATTTTCCTGGGCCCTGATAAGGATGAAGTGGAATCAGACAACTGTAAGTGCTGGGAATTCTCAAGCAGTTTATCTAAAGCAGTCCCTCAGGCCTCTTGGGATCAGCTAGGGAGCTTATGAAATGCAGACTCCTAGGTGCCATGCCCGGATCTCAGGACTGGGGACTGGCGTCTCCACGGTAGCAGGCTGCCCAGAGGAAGTTGGTTCAGAGCAGAGTTGTGGGGCAGACATAGATATGGGGTGACCCCGCTTCCCCCCGATAGGAGCCCGGCCCCTGGGCTGGAGCTCAGGGCAGGACCAACCTTGGGCAGGACCACACACCCTGAATCCCACTCCTGCGAGGGGCCAGCCAGGGCTCCCAGGTGTTATTACCCAATGTCTCCACTGAGAAGTTCCGGTCGGCCAGCTGGGGCCCTGCCCACCTGTCTGCCGGCTCAGCGGAGCTCAGCTGTGGGCTCCGCGGGCAGAGTCCGGGACCCCTGCCGCCCTGGTGGAGGCTGGCTTTTCAGAGAGGGGGTGTTCATATCACCTCTCACCTGAGACACAGGTGGAGGGCCTTTCCTTTGAATTTTATTTTTAATTTTTAATTGTGGTTGAATACACATGAGTTGAATACACAGGGCTTCCCTGGGGGCGCAGACGGTAAAGAATCTGCCTGCAATGTGGGAGACCTGGGTTCGATTCCTGGGTTGGAAGATCCCCTGGAGAAGGGAATGGCAGCCCACTCCAGTATCCTTGCCTGGTTAGAGAATCCCATGGACAGAGGAGCCTGGCGGGTTACAGTCCACGGGGTCGCAGAGAGTCGGACACGACTGAGCAACTTCCCTTCACACAAGAGATGGACCAGGTCTGCCCTTGTTAAATGTACAGCTCACCCCGGTCAGCATCAGCTCCAGGACCGCGCCCTGCTTCCAGTCTCTGAGGTTTTATTTCAGCGGTGCCAGCAAGCTGACACAGTGGTACCGAGTTGGGGTCCTTTTGCACAGACAAAGGGGCAGGGGAGCGCCAAGCCGTAAGTGTGGCCGGGGAGTGAGCGTCTGATCACTCAGCCAGTGTGAGGTCATCGAGGAGGGGGCAAAGCAGCCGCCACGCCAGGGACATGTGTCTGTGAGTCCTGGGGGCTGGGACAGAGTGGGGGTCTCTCATTAGAGACCGGACCCAAGCTTTCGGAGAGAAAACGATTCCTTGGTCCTAAATTCTTCTGCGTTTTCCTCATGCCAAGGGCTGACCGCCACTAGCGGACGTGTCCGGTGTCGCCCTGTTCCAGCTCATCCCCTCGCTCTTCTGCTTTGCATTGACTGAGGTTTTTAAATTGAAGCACAGTTGACTTGGGCTTCCCTGGTGACTCAGTGGTAAAGAACCCGCCTGCCAATGCAGGAGACGCGGGTTCGATCCCTAGATGGGGAAGATCCCCTGGAGAAGGGAATAGCAACCCACTCCAGTATTCTTGCCTGGAGAATCCCATGGAGGAGCCTGAGGGCTACAGTCCGTGGGGTTGCAGAGTCAGACTCAACTGAGCAGCTGAACAGCAGCAACACGTGTCTGACGATGCTGTGTTAGCTTCAGACGTTCCGCAGTGATTCAGTTACACTTGTCCATCTCTCGTGGGGTTTTCGGGCCTTCCCTCGCCTCCAACAGTGTCCGTCTTACCTGGAAGGCCTGCTCTGGCCGTTCCGTTAGCTCTGTTCACAGGGGAGCTGGTTAGTTCTAGTTCACGGCATCCCCTTTCCTCCTGGTTCCTCTCTGCCGCCTCCTGACTGCCCCTCTAACCCCCACGGTGACGGCTGGCTCTGTCTTCACCACCCGCTCCGGGGAGGGGTGACAGCCGTTAAGATGGGCACACATCTCGGGGCTTCGGTGAGAGTGAGGCAGGAGCTGGGGATCCCAGTGTCCAGGGCTCCCGGGCAGGGGCCGCTCTTCCGAGAGCACTTCCGTTTGTCCCCCTGCCAGCCCCTCTTGGCCTCAGGCTCCCGACTGGGCCCCAGCACCTGGAGGCGAGACCCGCGCTCACCGCTATGCGGGGAGGAGAGCCTGCTGGGCACCCGGCAATTCCTGAGACGCCACCCTGCCCCCTCCCCGGGTGCTGTGGGGCGGCCTGAGCACCTGGCTCACGCTCTCCTCACCTGGCAGGGCCTTCCTCACCTTCCTTGGTCCTTAGGGCTGTGTGCTGGGCAGGGCTCCCTCTGCGACCCAGAGCCGTCACCTTCCCTTCAGCCTGCATCTTGAATCAGAAGTCCCTGGATGCCAAAGGGAGGAGGTCAGAGCAGAAACACTTCTGTGTGGTCATTCTGCTCTGGACCTGGGCTTCTCAGCAAGAAAAAAAATAAAAATAAAAGGGCCTTCCCTGGCGGTCCAGGGGTTAAGACTCCACGCTGCTCGTGCAGGAGGCGTGGGTTCCATCCCTGGTTGGGAAACTGAAATCCCATATGCCGTGCAGCATGGCCAAAATGTAAGAAAACAAAAGTAATAATAATAATAATAATCAGGTGTCCACACAGTAATCCTAAGAGGTCAGCATTTTTATTCCTACTTGGCCCCCCAGTGACACCAAGGAGAGGAGAGCCTTTTGCTCTAAGGAGGAGTCAGGATTTGAACTTGGGTCTCATGGAGTGATGGAGGTGCCATGTGAGCCCAAAATACGTGGTCCAGTCTGCACGGCCTCGGGGGGTTCCTGGTCTGGGAAGCCCTGGTCTGTCCTGTCCGTCTCCCCAGCCGCCCACCATGGACGTGATTAATTTCACACAGTTCAGTTCAGGTCAGCTTTCTCCGCTTCGATGAGCACGTCTCCTGGGCTGCCCTGGGCCTCACCGGGGCTGGGGCATTGACGGTTGAGTAGGAGGTCGGGCTCTGTGTCCTGGCGGGCTGAAGGCGAGTGGACGTGTGCCTGCTTCTGAGAAAGTTTGGAGAGCTTGTCTGCTTTCCCTTTGGGGTCACCTTGATTCTCCCCTTTTACGATCTGACTTGTTTTTCCTCAGGCTGGCGGTCATTGAGCCATCCCTCGAAAGGGCAGCACGGGGTGGGGGTTGGTGCCCAGAGCAGGGAGAGGAGCCCCTGCTGGACACACGGGAGCGTCCGCACCCACCTGTCCAACCACGCGTCTGTCCCAGTGATCTGTCCCAGAGCAACGATGCCAGTGATGAAAGAGCCAGAAGCGGGGGAATAATGAGACAGCTGATTTTGTTCTGGGGCAGAAAGCCGGCCCTTCACGGAGGCTCAGAGCAGCCCCTGCGGGCAGGGACCCAGCTGGGAAGGAGGTGGGGGCCTAACCTCGTCCACCTCCGGGGCTGTGGGCACAGCTCCTCGGGCACACAGCACTGGCCCCTGCTCAGGCCTTCACATGGTAATGAGGTGCCGTCTGCGCTGTGCTGGGGGGACCCCCACCCCGATACAGTGAGGAAACCACAGCTTTGGGCGGTGAAGCGGCAGAACCAGGCCCCAGTCCTGCCCTGTGTCCCCAATCTCTGCTCGGAGGGCCGCCAAGACCACCTTCTAATGCGTGAAGGGTACATGCCCGTGACCCTGACCCTTCCACCACCAGAGACCGCTTCGCACCAGAGACCCTGGTTCTGGAATCTTTCATGTGCCAAACGCCACTTTCCAGGTGGCAAGCAACAACAGTTAAAATGAATGCATGTTCCTTTTACTAAATGTAACCTTGGACCAAGGTCCAGGACGGAGCGCCCCTGGTCCCTGGAAACAGGGTGCAGTCAGAAAGGGGGCACCCCTAACCCACCTCAAAAGATGCCCCCCGGCGACCAGGAGCCACAGCCCTGGAGGATGACCTGCTTCCCGTGAAGGAGACTGAGCCAGCCCTTGGGAGGCGATGGACACACGGAGATGTACAAACCCACAGCCACGCACACAGCCACACGCGTCCCAACCGCATCTGAGCAGCGCCTGGGAAGCAGCGAGTTTCCCTGGGGGCACAGCCTGGCCCGGGCACCAGTCAGGCCTGAAGGGGCCTCGAACTCCATGCTGGTAAGAGATGGAATTTTCCTGGGCATTTCTGATGACCGGTCCCAGGCTGGGATCCCACAGGACATTCTGCTCAAAGCACAGCCACGGGTGCAGACTTGCACACGGGCGTCAAGTCTACAAAAGGTGGATGGGGTGACCCTCGCCCCTGGCCTCCGCGTGCCAGGCTCCCCGGGTCCTCCCCCCGAGTGCCAGGCTGTGCCAGGCCCCGGACGTGCTCCGGCCCATCGCCTCCCGACCCCAGCAGCCTGACGAGGTCCAGATGTGGTCTGAGTGTCTGTTCCCTCACAACTCACACGTTGAACTCGTACCCTCAGCCTGAGGGTATGTGTGGATGGGACTCGGGAGGTGGTCTGATTCACCAGATGTGGGTGGGATCTGTGTCCTTGCAGAGGAGGCCGACAGAGCCCCTCGGCCCCTCTGTCTCACGAGGACGCGGGGAGAAGGGCCGGCCGCAACCTAGGAAGACAGTCCTTACCCGGACGTGACCGCATGCGCTGGTGCCTGGCTTCCAGTGGCCAGAACTGTAAGCAGTAAACGTCTGTGGTTCACGGGGCCACCACTTCTGTGGGCTTTTGTTATAAGTGCCCAGACAGACCAAGTCAGGGATGGTGAATGGGATGACCAGGGCGTCCCTGGTGGCTCAGAAAGTAAAGAATCCGCTTGCAGTGCAGGAGAACAGGGTTCGATCCCTGGGTCGGGAAGATCCCCTGGAGAAGGGACTGGCAACCCACTCCAGTATGCTTGCCTGGAGGATCCCATGGACAGACCATGGGGTTGCAAAGAGTCGGCCATGACACGGCTGAGCGACCAACACTGTCCCACTTTCCTGGATGACCTGCGGGGCACGGGGCAGGTCACGCCGCAGCTGAAGGCCCCTCAGCCGTCGTGTCAGGCTGTGGGGAGGAGCCCCAGGTCCAGCCAGACCCTGTGGGGTTCATGTTCATCTTCCGGACTTGTGCGGGCGGCCCCACTCCCCTGGGCCTTTATCTTCCACACAGTGGTGGCGACAGCGACCCGATCGCGTGGGTGAAAGCCCAGGCCTCAGTGTGTCCTCCGCAGAAGACTCAGTCCCCAGGACCCCCACGCTGGTCGCTGCAGGAAGCCGTGGTCTCCCCGGCACCCCACGCCCTGATCCTTGAATACTCATCAGTGTCGAGTCCCCCAGTGCAGTGGTTTCCATGGAGACCCACTCTCAATGGCTTAAATAGACAAGGGCGGGGGTTTTCCAAGGCCTGCACGCAGGCCAGCGTGGACGCGAGCATCCCCATCCACGGGGGGCTCCTGCTGACCTCTCTGGAGACATCAGAGATGAGGGGCGTGGGAGGAGGGAGGAGAGGGCGGGAGGAGGGGGCCTGGGGGAGCCTGGGAGCCCGGGGTGGAGATGAGACACAGAGGAGTCGGTGCCCACTACTTGTCACCTTGGCGATGCTTGCGTCGAGTCGCTGGCAGGCAGCACATGTGCCGTCCTGGACGCCACCCATCTGCACGGGTTTCCACCGTGACCCCAGCAAGTCCCGTCCTGGGAGGGTGAGGCCCCAAGCCCAGGCCTCCCACCGCCACCGCCCCAGCCGCCCCCAGGGCCACTGCGTTTGGGTGGGTCGGGGTGGGGGGACAAGACTTGCCCCGTCCCAACCTTTGGACGCTGTCTGAAGGGTCATCGCCACTCACCGACCCGTCCTGTTCCGACCTGAGTCCTTGGCCCACCCTGGCTTCTCAGGCCGGGCCGTCTTGGATGCTCTCTGCCTGGCTCCCAGCGGACAGTGGAACGTCTGGCGTGAGTTTGACGGTCAGCGTCGGGGCCTCAGAATGGTCTGGGTGCTGGCCTGAATGCAGGAAGGTGGGGCCTTGCGGTCCAGGAAGGCGTCTGGTCAAGGAGGCCTGAGGGCCTGCCCGCCGCTGCCTGGGGAGCAGATATGAGCCGCGCCCCTCTGCCCTCCAGCCCTCACCTGGAGGCTCGGCCTCAGCAGGACGCAATCAGAGGCCAGCTGGGAAGGGCGGGCGTCCGGGGAGTCGAGGGCAAGGTGCCCACAGACCCTCGCACCCGTGACCCAGTCTGCACTGCACCTCCGTTTGCCCCTCAGGAGATGACAGGCAGGAGGTTGAGGGTCCTGCTGGCATGGACAGCCCCGGGGCCGAGTCCGTCGCTCTGCCTGTCTGAAGCAGGGGCCGCACCGGCCAGGAGCTCAGCGCTGATGCCGTGAGGCCTGTGTGCAGCTAGCGGGCCGGGCAGGCACCCTGAGCCATCAAGCGCAGATATGGGGAGATGTCGCCCCGATTCCTCCCCACCCCCAGTGGGCCAGCTGGCGCCCGGAAGAGCTGGCTTCCCGCACACTTTCGGGGCATTCACTGTCCACTCAGGCGTTCACTGTCCCGCTTAGATGACCGGAGCCTGTGCATGGTCAGCAGGCCGGCGTCCTCACTCACCTGCTTGCGCACTCGTGTCCGTCCAACAGTCTTCTGAAGGATTCTACCTGGGATGGACCTGGGATGCTGCAAGAGAAGCATCTGGGTTCCTGCCCCAGGAGCCCTGAGCACATGGACAGACACCCAGGAAGACTGGGATGACGAGCCCCCACAGTGGGACCTTGGCAGCCCGCCAGCGTCCCGAGGAGCCCCAGGAGGGCTTCCTGAGAGAGCTGGCTGAACTAGTTCTGATGGATGAGGAAGAGAGAGCCGAGACGGGTCACGCTGGGAAGAGTGCTCTGGGCAGAGGGGTCCCAGTCACGAAGGTGGGGAGGTGGGGAGGCTCGGGGGGCCACCAGGGAGGAGCAGCTGGCATGCCTGGAGCAAAGTGTGTGAGGCCGGGAGGGATGAGGGAGGCGCCAGGGCCCAGCCACACTGCCAGGTGGGTTCTGCGTACCGGCTCAGAAGCGCACCTGCCGGTGAGGTCACAGGGACGGCGGGCTCAGAGTTCGACCTGGAGGGTCCCTCTGGGTGAGGGGAGGCTGAAGGGCCAGTCCCACGGTGGACAGTGGAGGGCGGGGTGAGACTGGCCAGGCCGTCGCTGGGGGTGCCGCCGCCCCGTCTCCAGCTTTGTTGTTGCCGTACAGTCGCTGTCGTGCCCGACTCTGTGACCCCACGGACCGCAGCACGCCAGGCCGCCCTGTCCATCACCAACTCCCAGAGCTTGCTCAAACTCGTGTCCATTGAGTCGGTGATGCCATCCAACCATCTCATCCTCTGTCGTCCCCTTCTCCTCCTGCCTTCAGTCTTTCCCAGCATCAGGGTCTTTTCCAAAGAGTCGGCTCTTCACATCAGGTGGCCAAAGTATTGGAGCTTCAGCTTCAGCATCAGTCCTTCCAGTGAATATTCAGGGTGGATTTCCTTTAATATTGGGACCCACTAATTCCCTTTCTGTCCCCTACAAAGCCTCAAGCACTGGGACCAGTCTGGAGGGGTGGGGCCTTGAATGTTGCCCCCTGCTGGACACCGGCTCACCTTGCAGCCATACCAAGTGATGATGCTTTAAATTTCCAAAATGCGCCTGACGTCGCCTTGCCCTCCTCCAGGAGGGCTCTGGCTGTGAAAGTCGCTCAACCCTGTCAGACTCTTTGCAACCTCACGGACTATACAGTCCATGGACTCCTCCAGGCCAGGATACTGGAGTGGGTAGCCTTTGCCTTCTCCGGGGGAACTTCCCAAGCCAGGGATCGAACCCAAGTCTCGCGTATGGCAGGCAGATCCTTTACCAGCTGAGCCACCAGGCAAGTCCAGAAGGGCAGGGGCCGCCAAATCCCCGGGGCCTCCCGCCGGGCTTCCTGCTACTGTGGGGCTCTTCTGACATCAGGAAGGGGCGCCTTCTTGGGAATGAAAAGGAGGTATTTGCTTCCTCCTGGAATTCGTGTATGTATTTTTTCTGCTGTAATTGAAACAATATCTGGAACGAAGCATCTAATTACTCTTCTTTCCTCGAAATTGAACAATAACATGTCCTGTCGATACAAACCTTTGGTGGAAGTCACACACACGGTCTCCCTGAGCGATCCTGATGAACACACAGCAGAAAAAAGTATTTGGGTTTTAAATAGTTTCTCTAAGTATAATACCAGAGCCTGACGCTACCAACTTCATCTTTTGTTCTGCTCCATTTTTGAAAGTATCTTTGTACTCTTGGGTTCCTGCATGACAATAGCTCATAATTCGAGCCTGGAGAGGAGGCTGCCTAATTAGAATTTTTAGAGCTGGGAGAGCCCTGAGGAAATCAGGGAGGAGCCGCGCATTCAGAAGAGTACACCGAGCCCTGGGCAGTGGCGAAGAGTCAAAGGTCCCGGACCATTGGATCAAGGTGAGGCTGGATGCTCAGTGGCCAGACCCGGAGAGCGCTGAAGAGACGCAAGCTGGTCTCTGCAGCCACAGCGAGGGGTGAGGGGTCAAATTCCAGCTCTGTCTTAACTCACCCCAGCCCAGCCCACTGCTGACCCTCTCCTGCAGGCATGCATGCTTAATCGCTTCAGTCACATCCAACTCTTTGCGACCCTATGGACTGTAGCCAACTAGGCTCTTCTGGCCATGGGATTCTCCAGGCAAGAATACTGGAGTAAGCTGCCATTCCCTTCTCTCAGAGCTTCCCTGATAGCTCAGTCGGTGAAGAATCTGCCTGCAATGCAGGAGAACGGAGTTTGATTCCTGGGTTGGGAAGATCTGCTGGAGAAGGGAAGAAACTACTCCCTCCAGTCTTCTGGCCCGGAGAACTCCATGGACTGCAGTCCAGGGGGTCGCAAGGATTCAGACAGGACTGAGCGACTCTCACTTTGATTTAGCTCCCCTTGTGGTTCAGACGGTAAAGCATCTGCCTGCAAGACAGGAGACCTGGGTTCAATCCCTGGGTCAGGAAGATCCCCTGGAGAAGGAAATGGCAATCCACTTCAGTACTCTTGCCTGGAAAATCCCGTGGATGGAGGAGCCTGGCAGGTACAGTCCACGCGGTCACAAGGAGTCAGATACGACTGAGTGACTTCACTTTCACTTTTCTCCAGGGGATCTTCCAGACCCAGGGATCGAACCCAAGTCTCCTGCACTTCCTGCTTGGTTTACCGCTGAGCCATCAGGGAAGGCAAACCCTCACCCCCCAAATCCCAGGATCCTAATCCTGATCCAAACTGAATCTTAAGTACTGGATCTACCCTCAGGATTAACCCTAGCCCATCCCAATTCAAATCCTGTTTATAAACTTAACTCTGACCAAAGCCCAGCTAAATGCCTGTCTAAACTCTTTAGTACCTCTGTGGTATTGCTGACTAAACCTTAAGTCTAACTTTAATCCCAACCCCAACCCTAACCCTGAGCCCAGCTCGACCACCTTCACAGCAGAGAAGAGCACACATTTCTGCAGAGTTGGCACTTTCCCGCCTGCTCTCAGGCCCTCTGTGGTTGCTGTGTCCCTCGTCCCACACAGAGCCGACACCCTGTGGTCCCTGCATCTGTTCGCCCGAGTGACCCAGCGTGGCATCAACGGCCACGTGGTGCGCACCGGCTGGGCAGCACTCACGCAGGCAGACCCTGGCCCCGGGAGAACTTTCTCCCCGTTTGCTGGACGAGGAAACCAAGGGTCTGAGAGGACCCTGCGGCACCGCACGTAGGCTGCAGCAAGGCGGGAGGGACCTCTGACGGTGTGTTCCCGACACCGGTCCCGCTCCTGGTCAGGTTCTCGGGGGTGTCAGGCTCGGACTCTGGTGGTTTGCGGCTGGACTTGTCCGTCTGGCCCGTCTTGCTGTCTCAGTGACCCCAGAGGTGAGGGTCTGACAGGTGTCTACCCACTTTGTGTAGCTGGTCTCAAGGACAAGCTGAAGCCAGACCCACAGGCCAGCCTGTCAAGCTGGGGGTGTGGGCAGGGGCTGCAGGAAGCCCCTCGCCCAGAGGTGCAGACAAGCATCGGCCCACTGAGCTGGTTCCCCATGACTGCTGCGCAGAGTACCATGAGCCGGGCAGCTTAAAGCAAGAGAAGCTTAATCTCACAGCTCTGGAGACCAGAGGTCAGATCAAGGTGCTGGGAGGGTGGCCCCCTCTGGAGGCTTTCAGGGAGGGTCCCTCCCGCCTCCTCCAGCTTCTGGTGGCCCCAGGCATCACCCCGACCTCTGCCTCCATCTTCTGGTGGCCTCTTCTTCCTGTTTCTCTTCGTGTAAGGACACCAGCCCTGTTGAGTCAGGGCCCACCCCATTCCAGTATGACATCATTGGACGTGATTCCATCTGTAGAGACCCTGTTTCCAAATAAGGGCATCTTCACAGGTTCCAGACATTGGACTCGAACATACCTTTTTGAAAGTGAAAGTGAAGTCACTCAGTCGTGTCCATCTCTTTGCGATCTCATGGACTGTACCTGCCAGGCTCCTCCGTCCATGGGATTTTCCAGGCAAGATTACTGGCATGGTTTGCCATTTCCTTATCCAGGGATCTTTCCAACTCAGGGATCAAACCCAGGTCTCCTGCTTTGCAGGCAGACTCTTTACCATCAGAGCCACAAGGGAAGCTCTTTTTGGGGGTCACAATTCAACTCATAATGACCATGCAGCTTCTTTCATTTTTTAATTAGGTGTCATCAGCTTCCCTGGTGGCTCATATGGTAAAGAATCCACCTGCAATGCAGGAGACTCAGGTTCGATCCCTGGGTTGGGAAGATCTCCTGGAGAAGGAAATGGCTGTCTGCTCCAGTATTCTTGCCTGGAGAATCCCAAGGACAGAGGAGCCTATAGTCCATGGAGTCATCAGTAAGCTCTGAGGATATTTCACATGAAAAACTGGGCCTGTGTCCTCTTCCTGCATGAGACCTGGCAAAGTGGAACCCAGAGGAAGCTGTTCTCTCTTGATGAGGCGGGCTTCATGCCCCCCCGCCGAGCCCCCAAGCCCCACTCCTGCCTGGTGCTGTAGACATAGAGATTGGGACCCTTGATTTGGCCAGTGTTTCTCAACTAGGAGTGATTTTGCCTTGGAGACATTTGGCAATGTCCGAGGACATTCTTGGCTCTCACAACTGGAAGATGCCTAGCTCCTGTGGGTAGAGGCCAGGGATGCTGCTAAACATCCTGCAATTCACAGGATGGCCCCTCTGACAAAGAAGTTCCCACCTCCGAATGTCAGCGATGCCCAGGTTGGGAAATCTTCAATACTTTCATCTTGGTTCATGGCTGCCCTGTTAAAGACTACATTTCCCAGCTTCCTTTGTGAAAGGTGTGGCCACGTGACAACATTCTAACCAATGGGGTGTCAGCATAAGGGCTCTAGGCATCCTCCAGTTGACCATGCCCTGTGATTGGCAGATGAGGCCCTCACACCCCCACTGAGTGGACCAGGGATGTGATGGCAATGGCTGGCACTAGAGCAGCCAACTGAGACCTCGAGGTGGGAGCTGCTTGCTGGGAATGGCCAAGGAAAGGTGGAAGGCACCAGGATCCTTCACCCCCATCAGGCCACCGTGCTGGTCCTGCCCAGACTTCTGCGTGCGTCACCTGCACCCTGACTTACTCCCGGCCAGTCCCGTTCCCTCCTGTGACGAATTACTAGTTTAAATCAGAGCTTTTCTGGGAAGGAAAAACTCAAGAAGAAAACATAGCAGATCTTGCTGAATCCGAGCCTGCAGTGTCCAGGCTCCAACACAAACATTCCAGCGCTCTGGGCAGTGGCGAGGATAGCTGGGCCTGCCCCCCGCCTTCTAGAAATACTTGGGAATCAGGGTCAACACAGGGGGCTGGAGCGGCTTCACACGGTCAGGGTGGTGTGAGCATTTCTTAGCTTGTTTTCCCAAACATGTCAAGGGCTCTTCATTTTCCAATCTGAGAAAAATCAAAGCCAAATAAAACGGCAATCTCTCTGAACCCCCTCCAGCTGTGGAGCGAGTATCCGCTACGGTCAGATTCACAAATCGTGGGCATGACATTGCTTTCATTTGTTTAACTTTTCCCATCAGGCACGTTCCCCAGATTCTAGATGGGGACAACGCCATAAGAGGTGTCAGGCCTCAGGATGGAAGGAGAGGACCCTCAGTGAACACGGAGATGCTGGCCCAGCAGGGTGCGTGGATGCCCCTGGGCGTGGCCTGCTCATTCCCCTCGCCCACGAGAGCGGGCGGCATCCGAGGCGCCTGTCACATCTGGTCACCATTAGGGATGGGATTTGAGCCTTTCTCTCGCCCCCTATGAACCTCGCACATGTTTGGTGCTCAGAGAATGAGAGGCAGGAAAGCAGAGGGAAAGATGGGGCTTTAATAGAGAAGTCAGGCTCTCTGGGCTGGGACCATCTCAACTAGGAAGCAGGAACCAAAGGGCCTTCCTTGTGGAGGGGTCTGCAGACATCCCGTTCATTCCTTCATTCGTCCTTCATTCAGAACTAATTTTGTGTTGCAGGATGGGGGAGTCGAGGGGTACTGGGGAAATGAACACATTTTCAATAGGTTCCCATATTTTTCTACATTTGCTTCTTTGTGTCTCCCTTCTCTAAAAGGATGGTATTTTAAAAAATTAAAGCAAATTTAATCTCCCCCCACTGCTTGGGGTGGGGGAGAGAAGGCCCCCACATGGATCCAGGGCCCCCGCAGTGGGGAGGGGGGTGTTTCTCTTGAAGCGGGTGGTGACCACAGAGGCGTCCACCGTGGGCAGTGAGGCCAGAGGGGGTAGGGGCCTGAGCCCGAGCCCCGGTCTGCCCCATACTCTGGGGGACTGAGGCTGCCACGTGTGCCCCCAGAAGCCTCCGTTTTCTCATCTGTCTGCAAATCGGGGGTGTTGGTAGCACCCAACTCCCAGAGGTCCCGTGAGAGTGAAGGAAAATGAGAGGCTTCAAATCTGCTGATGGCCCTGACTCCCCGGAGGGCTCCAGAGAACCCTGGATGGGGGACCTGGGGCGGGGGGCATGCCTGGCCCCAGCGGGAGGCCCCGGGCCAAGTCCAGGGTCGTGCTGCAGAGCCGGGAGCCTCCTGGCTGAGGTGGGGCAACAGCGGAGGCCTCCCCTCTGCTGTCAAGGCCAGGGACAGAAGCCCCTTCTCAGGGAGCCCCACATCGCTCGGCCCCGCCAGTAACCAGGGACCAGGCACCTCCCTACGAAGGCAGCCTGGAGCCCACAGGAGCAGGCAGGAAGGTGATCTCCCTGTGTCCCCTGGGGTCCAGCCTGGGGCCTGGCACAGAGGTACTCCATGTTGAAAACAGTCAGAGGCCCCCTAGGATGGACTGTATGTTCAGAAAAAGCAGTGAGCTTCCCGTTGCCCAGGGTGTGCAAGCAGAGGCTGGGGACAGGCCTGAAGGGCCACTGCAAAGTGGGCTCGTTCAGCTGGGATAAGAGTGATCATCATGATGATAATGTCAATTAAATGTACTCAGAGCTCGCTAAGCCCCAGCAACGGTAAAATCTTTGTTCTCTTTTGTTAGAAAAATTTTTTTTTAATTTGCTGCAGTAACTGAAGCTCTCGGAACGAGTTAAACAATACAGAGATATATAAAGAAAAATCCAACATCAGCCCTCCTCCGAGGCCTCTTTCCCGCCCACAAGCCAGGTACCTGGGCTGACAGCGAAGGTGTCATCCTTCCAGGCATCCGACAAAGAGGATCCCTCTCCATCCTTCAAATGCTCTGAGGAGGCTCAGGGAGGGGAAGCCGTTCGTCCAAAGGCTGCTAGCTGCTTAGAGGTTCCAGACCAAGCAGGTTTAAGTTGCCTCTTCAGCCCAGAGGCCCCCAGCTCAGCCTGGCTCTCCTCTCCTCTTCTCCCGGGAGCCCGGCCCACGGGAGACACAGAGCCTCCCCTGGGATGGCCTGAGACTCCTGGGCCAGCTCATTCCAACCAGAACTGACTGGTCCTTGAGCCCACGGCCCAGCCCCCACCTTCCAACTTGAATTTGGCAGGACTGACTTTTTTTTTCTAAGTGATGAAAATATGATAACACATTTACAGACTTCCCTGATAGCTCAGTTGGTAAAGAATCCGCCTGCAACACAGGAGACCCTGGTTCTATTCCTAGGTTGGGAAGATCCCCTGGAGAAGGGATAGGCTGCCCAGTTCAGTATTCTTGGGCTTCCCTTGTGGCTCAGCTGGTAAAGAATCCACATGCAATGTGGGAGACATGGATTCGATCCCTGGGTTGGGAAGATGCCCTGAAGAAGGGAAAGGCTACCCATTCCAGTATTCAGGCCTGGAGAAGTCCATGGGGTCGCAAAGAGTCAGACACGACTGAACAACTTGTTCACTTTCACTTGGAAAATACAGAACAAAGTTACATATAGTTCCACTATATATTACAATTAAGATTCTTAGTTGGAGTTTCAATATCAAACTCTCAGAAATTAATAGAATAAATGTACAGAGAAGTAGAAGAATATAGTAGACCTGAAAAGCATCGTGAAACAATTTGACATAACTAAGATTTATACCATTTTCACACAACAGTAGGATACAAATTCATGTTCCCATAGACCAAACCAGGAGACACTAGAACATATCTGGAAACATAAGACCAGGTGCAGAAATTTCATGGTCTAAAGGTATTGAAATCATAACGCAGCTCTTCTCTTATTACTGTGCAATTCCAAAATCAAAAGATATTTGAAAATAACCCACATATTTTCAAGCGCAGTGTGTTATTTACCAAGAGAGAACTCTGACTTAGCCATCAAGAAAGCCTCAATAAAGTTAGACTGGATAAAACACAGAGGGTAACTGTAGAGAAGGAAGCATTCAAATGAGAAATTAATATCAAAGATACTTTAAAAACTCCCATGCATCTGGAAATGAAATGTCTGCTTTTAAATGAGGGCTAAGAAGCCGTAACAAGGAAGGCATTCTGATCTCCTTCTGTCAGACTCTCCCAGCTCCGACAAGGCCCTCCTAGTGCTCAGGAAGCCCAGAGTCCCATCCCTCAACTCAGAGCTGGGGACACGAGGCTCAGGAAGGACAGGGGACTTGTCACACCACACGAGGACCACATTCCTTGTGTTTAGTCCGATAATTTACAAAGTTCCGTTGTGACTACTGCACGCGTCCATTGATTTCCAAACATCCACAGAGTGTGTATTCACTTCCCATTGCTGCTATAACAAATGACCGCAAACTTAGGAGCTTGTAACAACACACTGATTATTGCACAGCTCTGGCGTCCAGAAGAATGAAGTGCCTGGCAGTGCTGGTTACCTCTGGAGCCTCTGGGGAGAATTGTGTTTCCTCGTCTCCTCCTGCTTCTGCATCTCTGAGCTCGTGGCCCTCCTCCCATCCCTCTGCCTCCGTGATCACCTCTCTTTCACTTAGAAGGACCCTCGTGATGATGTGACAATGTGTAGGGATTGTTCAGATAATATAGGATAATCCCTCATCTCCCTAATTTAATTAAGTCCCTAACTTAATCTCATCAGCAAAATCCCTTTTGGTCACTTAGCCACAGGCTCTGGAGAGGAGGGTGTGGATGCTTTTGAGTGTTATTTTGCCTACTTGCACAGTAATTCTCAAAGGAGGCAGGACAGGGTTGTGTACAGCAAATCAGCTAGGATGCGTTCCGTGACACATTATGGAACCCTCCTCCCAAAGGGCCTTAGACAGTGAGGCTACTTAGCATCTCCATTGGCAGGAAGCCTGACCAAAGGCTGGCTCCAGGGTGGGTTCATTTGGAGGCTCAAGAACAACAGCATTAGGGATACGGTGTCTTTCCCCCAGTGACTGTTGGCATCATCTCCTCCTGGCCCCAAGAGAGCGGCTGCAGCTCCAGGTGTCACGTCATCACACATCCATGACCAAACAGGAAGGAAGGCAGTGAGTCTTCTGGTACATTTCTTGCCTGTCATCAGGGAGGTCTCAGGGGCTGAGGCCGGGTCATGTGACCTCTCTGCAGCCATTGGGGAAGAGCGTCCGTCTTTCCTGGACACATCACTGCTCCTCCACCAAAACGAATCAGGTATGCAGGTGCCTTCATTATCTACGCTGCATGACAAAGCACCACGAATTTACCAGCTAAGGGCAACACACATTTACTATCTCAGGTTCCACGGGCCAAGAGTCAGGTGCAGGCCAGCAGACTCCTTGCTCATGGTGCGGAGGCTGAAATTACAGCGTCAGCTGAGACCAGGTTCTCACCCGAGGCCAGGGACGCCCCGCGTGCCAGGCTCCCCCAGCTGTCGAGAGAGTTCAGTTTCCAGAGGCTGAGTGGCCAAGGTGAGTCTTCTTGCGGTTTTCCAGGGACCACTCAGCCCCTGAAGGCCACACTCACCCAGGGACTGCCTCTGGCATCGCTGCTGCTTCTGTGTGGCCAGCAGGGGAGCCCCTCTGATGCTTCAAAGGCTTCACTTGATCGGGTCAGGCCCAGACAGGATAATCTTCCTTAAGAGGATGAGATGGCTGGATGGCGGCATCAGCGATTCAACGGACATAAACTTGGGCAAACTCAGGGAGATGGTGAGGGACAGGGTGGCCTGGTGTGCTTCCATGGCATGGAGAAGAGTCAGGCACGACTCGGGAGACTGAAAAACAGCAAGCTGAGAGCCAGCTGGTTAGGAGCCTGGATGAGGCAGCGACGCCCACCCCGTTCACACAGGAGGAGGCGCGCCCCCTGGCCTGGGCCACTGGGGCCACCGGAGCATCCTGCTGCCTCACCCTCCAGTCTGAGCTGGGCCCCTCCTCCTTCCAGAGTCCTCCCTGAGCCCCCGGCAGGTCCCTGGAGGTCGGGGGCCTGTGCCCCGAGCCCTCAGCTGGGCCTGGGGGGTGCTGTGGTCTCTCCGTGGGCGCTGTCCACACTCAGCAAAGAGCGGGTGCCCAGGAGACACCCGCTGGATGAATGCAGAGCCCCCACAGTACTGGGAAAGCCCAGAAAAAGTGATGGGGGCTGGGCCTAGGATTCTGGCCCCGGTCTCAGGGGGGCTGGTTTGAGGATAGGATCATGCCAGGCCCTCAGAGCTCCCCACTTTAGGCCTCTGCTTCAGAGAGCCCTTTCGAGGCCCCCCCAATAACCGAGGCCAGCAGCCAGGGAGGCACTGGTGAGCGGATAGCAGGCAGTGCAGAGACAGCAGGACAGGGGACCACAGGCCCTGGGCTCGTGCCCACGCGTGATCTGGAGCAACCTGGCCTCCACCCTCCTCTGCAGGATGGGACACCACCCAGAACACACTGTGATGGGGACGCGAGGAGGGTGAGGGGGCCCATCACCCAGGGACTGTTCAGGACAGGACCTGGCTGAAGGATGGGGACTCACGAGCGCTCATGGGCAGAGGCCGAGGAACAGGAGGGGGCAGAGGGGAAGCTGCAGGGTGACACACCCCCAGGAACTGACCCCCGGAGGTCCCCAGGGGCCCTGTGGCTGCCGTGGGCCATGGACCCCCGTGCGGGATTCCGAGGAGCCCCCTCTGGTGCTGAGGGGGCGTGGCGCTGTGCCTTGCTCAGGTGGGTGACAGGCAGGGGCGGGTGCTCCAGGCCCAGGGAATGGCAGCAGAGATGGGTGCTGCTGGGGCACCCAGGGCCAAGAACCTGCTTGGCTGCCGTGAAGGGTGGGGGGCTCCGTCGTCCCCATTCAGGGGGTCGGACAGGGACACTCACACGGCGATGCCTGGTCAGCTCGAGCCCAGAGTCCAGGTCAAGGCCAGGCCACGGAGGGTCCCAATCGCCAGGCTCAGGCGTCTGGGCAGCGGCAAGGCCCAGGACGGAGGACGGGTCAGCCCAGAGCGGCCGGCAGAGGGGAGCCCCGGGAGGGCCCCCGTGTGATGGGTGAATGGGAGCTTGAGCCCCAGCAGGCCCCCGGGCTGAGTGAGGTGCACAGCAGGTGTGCCACGAGCATGCTGACTCGCAGCTTGAATCCATTACACTCCCTGCAAGTCCAAGACGGTCCCCAAAGCCGCTCTTCCCCCAGAGGGCCCCGCGCCAGCCCTGGAGGAGCTCAGCAGTGCCAAGTCCATCACTGTGATCGATATCGCAGTGAAGTTGGTGCACGCAGATCCGGCTGCATTCTGACAAGACAAAGCGGTTCTGGAATTCTTCGGGGAGGGGCGGGGAGAAGAAGCAAGCTGCATCTTTCCCCCTGTCTCAGCTTTAAAAATTAAATTACAAATAAAGTTGGGGACACAATATCTTCAGACCAGTCGAGGACACACCAAGTCTTGGGGTCTGAGACTGGAATGCCAGGCTGGCCCTCCCCCGGCCCCGCACCAGCCAGCTGAGTGCAAGGGCCCTTCCCCCTCCCTGCAGCCACCAGCTGAGGGCAAAGACCGCAGACACAGCAAAACTCCCAGGGGCTGGAGGCCCAGCTGGGCAGGAGCCGACACGGACCTTAGAACCGTCCAGTCAATAACCCTGCTTTACAGATGGGAAAACTGAGGCCATGGGAGGCAGGAGGTTCTCGGGCTGCCAGACAGAACGTGAGGAGATAAGCAGGAGCTTAAGTCCAGGACCTCCACAGAATGGAGACAAGAAGGGCCTACTGGTTGGGGAGGCCGGGTCTGGCTCTGGGTGAAGTGCTGCTGTGCTCGGCCGACTGCCACCCACACAGGCGACCGCACCAGCATCCAGTGTGGCTGGGGAGGATGGAGGTCACCAGGCCCTTCGGACCACCCATCCCTCCCGCACGCTTCCACCGCAAGCTGTGAGGCAGGCCTCCCCACAGACAGAGGGACAGAGACGTGGCCTGTCCGCAGGAGCCCATGGCAGAGGTGAGGTCTGATGATGGTTCGTCCCTAAGGGGCACACAGGATCCCAGTGAAGGGGGCTCCCCGCCAGCTGGGAGAGCGGGCAGGCCTCCTGGGGAGGAATCTCGAGCCTCATGTTTTGGAGGAAGAGGAGAGCACTCAGGATAGAGGGGGCAGAGCTGCCAGCCGGGAGAAGGGCCTGTGATGGAGCCCCAAGTCCACGGCAGGCAGGGACAAACGGGCTCCCGGAGAGGCGAGGTGGTGAGGTGGAAGCCAGCCCGACGCCTGGAAGAGCTGCCCGCGCTGGGGCACCAGAGATACAGCCTGCCTGCAGCTGGGAGGGTGAGCGAGGCCACAGGCGCGTGCGCATGTGTGGGTGTGCACACGTGTGCCAGCGCAGGGGTGTGTGTGTAGGCACGTGTGTGCACATGTGGACAGGCACGCCTGTGTGCTGGATGCTTGTATGTACACAAATGAAGTGTGCACACAAATTCCTGCATGTGAGCACACAGTATGTGTGTGTGACTGCATGTGTGTGGATATGTGTGTGCACACATACATGTATGAGCATAGCGTGTGTGACCTGTGCATGCGCATGTGGGTAGATGTGCACGCATGGTGCTTGCAGGTGTATGAACGTGCATGTGTGTGCATCGTGGGCACATGGATGCTTCTGGGAAAGCACGGTCGTGTACGTGGCTGTGTGTCTGCACATTCCTGGATGCACGTGAGTGTTTGTGAAGATACAAGCCTAGGTGTGCATGGATGTGTGCACATGGATATGTATGTGTGCATGTGTGCGCAGGCATACCTGCACATTCAGGGAGGCAGCTCAAGGAGACGCGCCCCCTTCACCTGAGCTGAGGCCACCCTAGCACAGACCTTACACAGACATCGCCGGGCTGGTGCACACCCAGATCCCTCCTCCCAGGAGCGGGCCTGGGACCCAGCGTGCCGCAGGTCACAGGGGATGAAGGTGAGGAGCGGGCCCGGGACCCAGCGTGCCGCGGGTCACAGGGGATGAAGGTGAGGAGCGGGCCCGGGACCCAGCGTGCCGTGGGTCACAGGGGATGAAGGTGAGGAAAACCTCATAGCCCCAGCCTGCTCCACCTCCACAAAGTCGCCTCCCAAGATGCCCCCCAATGCCCCCTCCCCCACCAGCGCAGCCTGACTCCCCATAGCACCCTCCTGTCACCCGCCTGGTCCTGCCAAGCCCAGGCCCCGGGGGCAGCGACCCCCAGGACAGGCAGTCTTCCAGGGCGCAGGCGGTTTCATCTGCTCCAGGGCAGTGGGGAGCTACCTGTCAAGCCTCACACTCAGTCTCGGGATAAGAGGCCTCTCCAGCTCCACGGTGCACAGCTGAGGCCCCGGGGCCTCCCTCCAGCGCACAGAGCAGGCCTGTATGCGGCGCCTTCCAGGCCAGGGCTCTCTACCCCGAGGACTACCTGGCCCGCTGCCGCCCCTCGCCTCTGGGCCCTGGACCCCAGGAGCGGCCCTTCCTCCTGCCTCCTCCCAGTTTGGCCAGCCGGGCGCTGTCTGCTGTTTGAATTCAGAAGGCCGGCCCAGCGTCCCCCAGGGGCCTGGGTCACTCGGCCGGCCAGACTCTCCAGAAGTTCCCAGCCTGGCCGGGCTGGAGAGCCACTGCCTGGGCGGTGGGACGTGCTGTCTGCTGTGGGGCCCCTGGAGCTCTGTGTGCTTTTCCTTCAAACCCCTCACGCTAGGCTGGCCTTGCCTGTGGACACGTGGGGTGTCGCATGGAGCAGGACTCTTGGACTCAGCCCACAAGGTGCTTCTCGAAAGGTAAGACCCCCTCAAGGCCAGGAGGAGGCCCACATGGCGATCCAGCTGATGGCAGAGCAGACCTCTCCAAAACCTATACATGACCACCACTGTGTCCCTTCTGAGGACATGCCCACCAGGACAAAGCCCAACCCCACCCCAGGGGGCACAAGGAACAGGGGCCTCTCACTTCTAATAACTCCCCTCACTCTCCAAACACAGCTCAGAGGTCACCTCCTCCAGGAAGCCTTCCCTGATAACCCCACCCCCAGGATGGAGGAGGAGCCCCAGGGCACTGATGGCATTCACTGCACCCATCTCAGTGCGTGGCACCATCGAGCCCAGACAGCCAGCATTCAAGACAGAAGGTCTGATCCAGACAGAGACAGGGCAAGCCAAAGATGGAGGCACAGGGGTCTTCCCTGCAGAGTGCGCTCCTCAGCACCCTGACTGGTGGCACCTTTCAGGCTCCAGGACCAGAGGACCCTTCACAAGGATGGGGCCTCTACCTTCCCTGGGTCACACACGATCATGGCTTTGCTCCCCAAACTGTATAAATGCCAAGGACTGGCCCAGGAGGATTAACCTTCCTCCGCAGGTCTGCCATCTGGAGTATTTGATTTCCTGTCTGGCCGTGGCCTGACCCTGCCCCGCCCCACCAGTGGAACCATGTTAACAAGGATGTCGGTGCTCCTTGTGCGCCTCTCTGCTGAGACAGCCTGCTCTCCCGGGAAGGACTTTGAGCTTTTCCAGAGCTCAGAGCAGAGAGAAGCAGCCCTCCAGCCAGGGCACAGTTCTAGGCATCATGGGGTGGGTGTGTGTGTGTGTGTCTCCAACCCCTCCCTGAGTTACCCTCCTAGTACCCGCTCCCCAGACACAAGCCCCATCCCCTCCTCCCCCCACCTGAGAATTCGAAGAGAGCCGCAGGCCAGCCGGGGTGTTTCTGCTCTGCTGGGAGCAACGAAATGCTGGCCTGGGACCACGGTCCTCCTCCCCAGCCTCTATCTCCCACAGACCTCAGGAGGTGGGGACCACCACGCAACAGTGTAGAACAGATGCACAGGGACGTGGGGGCAGGGGTCAGCTGGGGTCACCCCCAACACCTCGCCCCTAAGCAGGAATGTGACTCCCACGCCAAACAGCCCCTCACCTGGCAATTCAGTGTGGGGCGTTTGTCAGAGGCGAAGATACTGAACATCCCCCAGCCTTTAAAAAGCAGAGCTTATGGAGCATAAGAATTCAACTTCAGGAATTGCCAACAAGGGTGCAGAGCCTGGGAGCCTGCCCAGGGCTTCCACAGGCACCGCCGTCATGATTCACGCTCCAGCAGAGGCCGGGGGTGGGGAGGCCGCTTGGCCCCCGAGCATCCCCCAGAGACGAGAGTGGGCCCTCGCAGCGAGGGCGCACCCTCGCCGCGTCGCATCCTCCGCCGGGCTGCGAGCGGCTGGCTCTCCGGTCAGGCCGCGGACCCCCCGAGCCGGCCCCGCTGCGGGCGGGCGCGCGCGTGTGCCCGGGCAGGTGAGGAGGCGGCCGTCTTAGAAAGAGCAGGGTTCTGGAACTCACCGCCCAGGCCAGCCGGCACTCGGCCCCGGCGCACAGGCTGCGGACGGCCCTGGAGGAGGCGCCCTCGCCGGGCGCGCGCGCCCCGCGCCACCGCCCCGGGCTCCTCCCCGGCGCCGCGCGGGCAGGTTCGCTGAGGCGGCCGCGGGCTCGGGCTGCCGGGCCCGCTCCCCCCGGGCCGGCGGCGCTGGCCTGCCCGCCAGGCCGCCCCCGCCCGCCCGCGCCCCGCCCCGCTGCGCAACTCTACCCAAGTTGGAAGCCGAGCCGGAGCGGCGACAGTCGCGCCGAGCGCACGGCGGCGGAGGCGGCGGCGGCGCAGCTCCTGCGAGCCGAGGCAGGCGAGGCGGCGACCGCACGGCGGAGCGCGGACCGCGTGGGGCGCCCGCGCCGGGAGCGGCAGGAGGAGGAGCCGGGGAGGACGCTCGGCGGCGCCGGCGCCCTGCCCGGGAAAGTAAAGTTGGAGCCGGAGGCAGCGCGCGGGCGCTGGGGCCCCGAGGAGCGGGGGCCCGCGCCCCGGCGCGCCGAGCCCTAGCCGGCCGGATGGGAGGCGGAGCGCCCGGGCCGCCGCCGCCGCCTGCAGCCTGCGCCCCGGCCGGGCGCCGGGGCCGCGGGGCCGCCCGGGCACGCCCGTTCGGGCGCCGAGTCGCTGCGGGCTCGCGGCCCGGGCGCTCCCCGTGAGCCGGGCCGAGGGCGGGGCCGCGCGAGGACCCCGGGACCTGCCCCCTCCCCCTCGCCGCCGCGTCGCCGCTCGCTCCGGGCGCCTCCTGCTCTGCACTTACGCGTGCGGCGGCGGCGGCGGCGGCTGGGAGCCGGGCAGCCACGCTCTCCGGCGCGCCGCTCGCCAGCCGGGCCGCCACGGCCGAGGGTCGGCTGCGGGGCGCCGCGGTCCCCAGCGGGCGCGCCCTAGGCGCAGGCGGCGATGCGGGCTCCGACCCGGGCTGGGGGGCGCCCGAGCTGCCGCGGCTGCGCCCCGGCTCCAGGCGGGACCGCGTAGCTTGCGGGAGGACCATGGCGTCCCCGGCGCTGGCGGCGGCGCTGGCGGCGGCGGCGGCAGCGGCGGGCCCCAACGCGAGCGGCGCCGGCGACGGGGGCAGCGGCAGGGTCGCCAACGGCTCGGGGGCCCCCTGGGGACCGCCGCCGGGCCAGTACTCGGCGGGCGCCGTGGCGGGGCTGGCGGCGGTGGTGGGCTTCCTTATCGTCTTCACCGTTGTGGGCAACGTGCTGGTGGTGATCGCTGTGCTGACCAGCCGCGCGCTGCGTGCGCCGCAGAACCTCTTCCTGGTGTCGCTGGCCTCCGCTGACATCCTGGTGGCCACACTGGTCATGCCCTTCTCGCTGGCCAACGAGCTCATGGCCTACTGGTACTTCGGGCAGGTGTGGTGCGGCGTGTACCTGGCGCTAGACGTCCTCTTCTGCACCTCGTCCATCGTGCACCTGTGCGCCATCAGCCTGGACCGCTACTGGTCCGTGACCCAGGCCGTCGAGTACAACCTGAAGCGCACGCCGCGCCGCGTCAAGGCCACCATCGTGGCCGTGTGGCTCATCTCGGCCGTCATCTCCTTCCCGCCGCTAGTCTCGCTCTACCGCCGGCCCGACGGCGCCGCCTACCCGCAGTGTGGCCTCAACGACGAGACCTGGTACATCCTGTCCTCCTGCATCGGCTCCTTCTTCGCTCCCTGCCTCATCATGGGCCTGGTCTACGCGCGCATCTACCGGGTGGCCAAGCTGCGTACGCGCACGCTCAGCGAGAAGCGCGAGCCCGCGGGCCCCGACGGCGCGTCCCCGACCACGGAGAACGGGCTGGGCGCCGGCGAGAACGGGCACTGCGTGCCCGCGCGCCGCCCGCGCGCCGACCTGGAGCCCGAGGACAGCAGCGCGGCGGCCGAGAGACGGCGGCGCCGGGGCGCGCTGCGGCGGGGCGGGCGGCGGCGTGGGGCTGGCGAGGGGGCCGCGGACGCCGAGGGCACAGGCCCCGGGACAGTGACGGCCGAGCCGGGCGCGCTGGCCGCCGCGAGGTCCCCGGGCCCCGGCGGGCGCCTGTCCCGCGCCAGCTCGCGCTCCGTCGAGTTCTTCCTGTCTCGCCGGCGCCGGGCGCGCAGCAGCGTGTGCCGCCGCAAGGTGGCCCAGGCGCGTGAGAAGCGCTTCACCTTCGTGCTGGCGGTGGTCATGGGCGTGTTCGTGCTCTGCTGGTTCCCCTTCTTCTTCACCTACAGCCTGTATGGCATCTGCCGCGAGGCCTGCCAGGTGCCCGGCCCGCTCTTCAAGTTCTTCTTCTGGATCGGCTACTGCAACAGCTCGCTCAACCCGGTCATCTACACCGTCTTCAACCAGGACTTCCGGCGCTCTTTCAAGCACATCCTCTTCCGACGGAGGAGAAGGGGCTTCAGGCAGTGACCCGCGCGCCCTGCCCCGGTGTGGACACCCTGGACAGCTCCCGGCGGAGGCAGGCAAAGCCGGCCTCCCTGGGACCCAAGGATGGATTGGCCTTCGGGGTGCAGGGGTGGGTACACAGCGTACAGCGAGAGCCCAGAGACTGCAGGGCCCCCGGGGAGGGGGAAGGAGAGAGGGGAGACCCCTCTGCCTTCTTCTCTCAGCAAGGGGCTGCTTCTGGGGCTCTAGGCCTGGCTCCGGCTCCCCGGAGGGGAGGTGTGGGAGTGGGGCCGGGTGGTAGACCCCAGTGGCGCTCGTTTATCCTCCCAAATTGACGAGAAAGGAGCCTGCCCCGCCCCCAACACATGCCACCCTACCCCCCTCTCCACCTCTGAGCAAGGGCTGACCTCCCAGGACCTCCGTGGGTGGCTTTCCAGGGGTGGGGGTGGGGGATGAAGCAAGGCCCCGGCAATCTTTGGTTACCCAAAGTATTTACATGTTTGCCAAAAACGACTGACAGCCAAAACAACCAAACTCTTTTTCTAAATAAACCTTTGTAATCTAAGTGGTGGGTGCCATAGTCAGTCCTTCAGCCCTGGGGGTGGGGGGCCTTCCAGACCCTCACCCTACCCGATCCCCCCCACCTCCCACCTTCTCTTGCATCAGGTGATGGGGGTGTTTGTTTAAAGGTAACTTGTCTTACAGATGTCCAAAGCATATGCTCAAAATGGTTGTGTTGTTACTGGCCGAGAGACCAAGGAAATCAAGAGACGCCAGATTAACTGCAAATACAGATGCTGGAGGGCTGTTCTCCATCCATACCCATCCCTCTCTGAATCTAGGCTTCCCCCAGTGCAGCCAGCCTCAACCCCTTGCCCAGCCCTCACCAGCCCCCAGGGAGTCCGGGCCCACACACGCTAAGGCTTGAGGAGAGGCGGCTAGAAGAGAGGAAAGGATCAGAGAGGGTCTCCCCCTCCGGCTCCTCCAGCCCTCCGCACAGAGCCTGGGAGCGCCAGGGATAGCTGTGGGAGAGGGACACAAGCCGGACCTCTGAGACACACGGATGCCCGTGCACACACACACACACACGCAAGCTCAGTGAGCAGGCAGGGCTCAGTGCCAGGGGTCCCTGCTCTGCCCACCCATCCCTCCCGCCCCACTCTGTGCCCCTCCTGGCCTTCCTGTATATCCCCTCCCCTACCTGGCCCTTGCTTGCCAGCCCAGCCCTCCTGGATCACCGCCCACCTGCCTTTGGCCTGGGATGGCTGTCTCGGGGAGGGGTCAGCCCTGGGTCCTGCTTTTTCAAGTCCCCTTCCCCTGAATCTGGAGCCAGAGCAGGGCCCTTTCCTGGTCCCACATGCCAGGGCGGACCCTGTGGGGGAACTCTGCAGCTACCTGGACTCATCACCCCAATTCACAGGCCCTCAGAATACCCCACTAGGAAGAGCTTTCCTGGACTGGGGTCACAGTTGGCAGAGGGGCGCAGGAAATGGCTGGCCAAGGCTGGTGGCAACCTCCCTAACCTCCACATCACCCAGGCCTGGACAGGGGGTCCATGTTGTAGGCCCAGCTCTCACCAGGACTGCTGAGCGAGCTCTGCCCTCTCTGAGCCTCATCACCGCCAACCCCCCCCCCCCCAGCCCCCGACCCGCCCACGTCAAGTGGGGCAGGGCTGAAAACTCAGGCCTGTTGTCTGGGGGCCAACTTACCGGCTGAATGGGGGCGCGGGCGGCTCGAGCAGGGACCTTCCCTTGGAGAGAGCCTGACCGACCCAGGTATTGCCTCCCCAGTGCAATGGAGTGATACCATAACCTCCCTCCACTCCTGGGGGGTGAACCCCAAGACTCCAGCAGGAGCACGTAGCCAGGACACACCCCACGGAAGAGTGTCGGCAAACTCTTCCCCTCTCCCTTCCCTGATCCTGAGAATTGCACCTTCCAGGGCTGTGGCTGGGAACGCAGGCACCCAGTGCTTAATACCCCATTCAGCCAACAGATGTTCACCACTTGATCGTAATTGCTGCCTGGAGAGGCTTTCTTTTCAGCTGGATAAACAGAGACAGAACCTGGCTGCTCACCCCGCCTGCCGTAGGGAAACGGCCAGTTGCCCTGCTCCGGGTCTCCGGCTCCATCAATGAAGCTGGGGTGCTGACACCCCTCGAGGGTGCCCGAGGGTGCCTGCGTGGTCCAGGAGCCAGCCCGCAGGGAGGGAGGTTTCTCTGCGGTACAGAGGCGAGCCCGTGCACTGCGCATGGTCATGAAAGCCAAGATGCCCTGAGGTGCTTGCCTCTCTCTGGGCACCTTGGTGTCTGCTCCATGGCACCATCAGTGTCCACCCCTGTCTGGGGCTGAGGAAACGCAGGCCCAGAGCTGACCATCTGGGCCAAGACCCACAGAGGAGGCGGAGGGCAGAGCCCGCCACGAGCCCGGAAACGTGCGGGTCAGGAGATCTCTGCCCTCAGCACCCCAGCTCCGGTCCCGTGAGCAGGGGCGACCCCTGGGCTTTGCTGCTGGAGAAGTATGGCCCTCAGCCACCTTCCTGCCCCCAGCTTCCTTCCCCTTGGCTCTCCCAAGGCTTCAGGCAAAATTAAAAGAAACACCCACCAGCAGGTTCAAGGAGAGCAGGGTACGGGATGGGGGTCAGCTTGGGTGCTGTCTTGGGCAGAGCCCACCACTGATGTGGTTAGTTCTCAGAGACAAGCATAGACGTACATTCATTTAAATAATTCATTCCTGTATTTTAATTCAATTGCTGAGTTTGTAGAAGGCGGCGGGGGTGGGGCGGGGAGAAGAATCATCCAAATATTCCCTTACAGCTCAGTATGGAGTTAAAAAAAAAAATCGCTTGGAGCAGGCAGGATTGTTCACACTTCAGAAGAGCAGCTCCAGTCTTTGAGTCCTGCCCCCAGCTCCGGGGGTGGGGGCTGAGGGCTGGGAGAAGACTCGTTGCCGGGGCGCTCGCTGGCGAGGAAGCGGTCCTTCCCGGGCGTGCTGGCAGCCGGCTGTATTTTTATATCACATCCGTCGGCAGGGCTCAAATATTCCAGTGCAGCCTGGGATCAAAACAGCCGGCGCCTGCAGGCCCGTCTTGAGTCTGCTTGGCCAGCTGCGGTGCTTTGCGGAGCAGAACCCGTGACTCCGGTCCCGGCAACCCCCCGCAGCCCCCCACCACATGTGCCGAGTGGGGCGGGGGCAGGAGGCATGCTGGCTGGAGATGCCTTGCGCTTGGGGGGCTGGAAGGGCATGATTCTGTGTTACTAGAAGCCCGGCTCATCGGAGCTGAGAAACAGGTGAGTTATAGGGGAGACTCAGGTGAGAGTGTCCCACCGTGAGGACCCCCAATTTTCCGTTCTGGGTTTCTGCCTTGAGCACTGCCGGGGGACCTCAGCATGCCCCCCAACTCCGCTGCCCCCCCCCCCCCCCCGCCTCCACGTGACTGAAGGTCAGGCTCCCATTCAAACTGCTGGACTCTTGAGATCATCAAGGGCATCTGGGTAAGGGGACAAGGGGGTGGGCTTCCCTGGTGGCTCAGCTGGTAAAGAATCCACCTGCAGAGTGGGAGACCCGGGTTCGATCCCTGGGTTGGAAAGGTCCCCTGGAGAAGGGAGTGGCAACCCACTCTAGTATTCTTGCCTGGAGAATCCCATGGACAGAGGAGCCTGGCAGGCTGCAGTCCTTGGGGTTGCAAAGAGTCGGACACGACTGAGCGACTGAACATGCAAGGGACGAGGAGGCTGAGGGTAGAAGCATCTGGTTTGCCTGAGAGGGACCCTGGCAGGCACCCTAACTCCGCTCTCTGCGTGACCCCACCCCATCTCGCACCATCAGTAAACAGGGCATATCTTCTCTTGCGTCGGTACAGGTGGGAACCGTGCATAGGAGAGGACTGGTGACCTCCAGGCGGGGCATAGCGCCCCTGAGATCTGCCCAGGGAGCAGCTGCCAACCATGGGCCAGGGAAAAGCCCCGGGGACCCGAGCCTTTTCTTCCCAACAGAAGGATTTACGGCCCCTCCCAGGAAAAGTCTCGGGCACAATGGGACATCCTGTCAAGCTAAGGGATGGTCATGCGGGGCAGAGAGGGAGCGCTGGCCCACAAAGCCCTGCTTAAGGGCATCTGCTATCCTGGCTGAGCACACAGTGTGCCCGAGTTGCCTGGCAGCGAAGGAGAGAAGGGAAACAGGACGCATACCTGCTGTCTGATGCTGAGGCCGCTGGGCCGGCCACCGCAAGCCCACCCGCCATCCTGCCATGCTGGTGCCGTCCCTCAGGCCTCAGGTGTCTGTCTCCAGGGGTAGGGGCCTCGGGGGGCCACACAGGGAAGCCTGGAGGGGCATTCTTGCCATAGTCCCTGTGGGGATGGGTGGGAGGGAATGCCAACTCCCACCCCACTAGTGCATCAGACAAGGCCATATCCAGGTCATCCCAGCAGACCCCGAGCCTGAGCCTCCCTGGGCCTGGCCCTGGCTCTTGGGACCCCTGGTTTGGAGTGGTGAGGGCTGAGGAGCAGGGCAGTCATGGGGTTGGGGGGCGCCGCCTGCGTCCGAGACTGCCACCACCTCACTCCGGGGCCAGAGCAAGCCTTAGGGGTGGCAGAGCCAATGTGGTCCAAGCCGCTTCTCCTGGACCGCCGCCCCGTCGGGGCCTGGCTCTGCTGCCTCTCACCCCGCCCTGCACCCCTTCCCTGAGCCCCTCTCATAGACTCCCTGCGAGACCCAGACCAGCCTTCGCTTCCAGAAAGTCTTCAGGAGCCTCCTACCACCCACTACCTCCCCAGCTGCAAGACCCCAAGGCTGGCCAGGCGCGGAGCCCAGCGGGGCCTGGGGGTGGGGAATGGACGGCCCGTCGTCCTGGCCAGGAGGCCGGCCAGCAGGCCTCCCGTGCGGAGGCAAGGCTGTCCTCCCTGTCCCCCGAAGACACCGCCGAGGAGCATCCCTGGATGCCAAACACGAGAGCCTCCTGGGGCACGTCCACCACGCCGCCGGGACACTGTCCCACGGGCAGTGCCGGCAGCCCCAAAGTGGGAGCCCCACACCTGCCCTCAGGCCTTTGGGGAGAGACTTCACGCAGCAAAGGCAGGTGAGCTGGCTGCAGCTCGGGCAGGGCTGTGGGGCCGCGGGGCACCCACAGCTGCACGTGCAGGCCCGCTACTGAAGCCGTCCGTTCAAATACGGCTGGTCGTGTCCCCCTCCCCACTTTACAGAGGGGCCCAGAGAGGGACGTCATGACAGATAACCACGCAGAGCAGGCGTGACGGTGAGCCCCTGGCCAGCGTTTGCTGCCTGCGCTCTGCTTGACGGCTTTGGGCCGGCATTCTGTATGATTGATTCTGCCAGGAAGTGGGGTGCGTGATAAGCCGCTTCAGTCGTGTCCGACTCTCTGCAACCCCATGGACTGTGGCCTGCCAGGCTCCTCTGTCCATGGAGATTCTCTAGGCAAGAATACTGGAGTGGGTTTCCATGTCCTTCTCCGGGGGATCTTCCCGACCCAGGGATCAAACCCGTGTCTCCTATGGCTCCTGCATTCCAGATGGATTCTTTACTGCTGAGTCACCAGGGAAGCGTGGGGTGGATGGTCCCATTTTACAGACGAGAAAACTGACCTCCAGAGAGGGAATGCCATGACAAGATGATGCCTTGAAGCCAGACACTGGGCTCTTCACATTAATCCCGCCGCCCTTGTTGAATCCCCCATAAGCCCTCTGCATAGATGTGAATTAGCCTCGTTTCATGGAAGAGAAACCCGAGTCTTGCATGTTCTGCACACAGAACCCACCTTTGAGCTGTTTTCCATCCATTTCCACTGGGAACAACTCTCAGATTAGATGTTGTCAAGAGGATCCAGCTGGGCCCCGGAATCACAGACCTTCCTCACCTGTGATGGGATCCGCCCTCTGAAACCTCGGTTGCCCCCAAAAACCTCCGCATCCCAGGCTCTTTGTGATGTGAGTGAGGGGCTGGCTTTGTTTTTATTCCGTCGTCTCAGAAACGATTCTGAATAATGAAGCCACTTTTAGAGATCACCCCACCCAGGATATAAAAAAATGCCAAAACGTTTGTGTTGAAAAATAATCCAGTTACCCGTTTCCTAGAGTGTGCTGCCATCGCAAATCGAATTGAAAGCAAAATCGGTCCTCTTTTAATTGGTTCAAATGAAGCTGTTATTCAAAATCCGATTGTTGCTGTTGCTGCTTCCTCGAGGATTCAAGTAGGAGGCAAAACAATGGAGCGGTTCTCTCGCGCTGGGCGTCACTCTGTAGTCAGCAGGGCCCAGCTGCCCCGAGCCCGGGGCCTCGCGGCTGGGGTGGGACTTGCCCGTCTCAGCCCTGGGTAGCTGCAGATGTGCCTGGAGCCCAGTCGTGGGACCCCTGGCATGGGGGAGGTGTCCCCTGGCCACTCAGGCTGGGCACACAGTGTGATGTCAGCTTCCCGAGGCCCCGACTGGGCTTGGAATCTGACTGAGCTGTGTGATCCCTGAGCCTCAGTTTCCTCCTCTGGAAAGTGGGTACAAGTCACAGGGTCCCCTCCTCTCACCTGCCATGGCTTCTGCAGGGAACCAGCAAGGACCCGGAGACCCCAGTGGCAACTGTACCACGCGGGAGTTGAGAGCCTGCCGGGCATTTTCCTTGGGCAGGCCTGGCCCCACTTTAGGCCCAGAGTCCTTCCCCACTGGGCTCTGGGGGCTGGCCATCGGGGGAGGCGAGGGGTTTCTGAAGCTCCGAGCACAGGGCTAGGGGGTGTCAGGTTCACGAGTACCCCCCTCCAGGGGCGGGACCAGCCCCTTGGTGGCACAGAGGGGTCCCGGGATGGCAGGGGCTCTGGCCGTGTTGCAGGACAGGAGGGGTTGCTCTGGCCGGGACACTGGCCTCCTCCAGGGCTTGTGGACATGCCGGGCACATGCAGGAGCATAGCAGGGCTTGTCTCTAAAAGTGGCAGAAAATCCAGGTCTGACACTAATCCCAGCAGGATTGACCCAGCCTGGATCAACCCAGATCTGTGAGGCACCTGAAGTCACCTCTGTCTCTGGTGCCCTGGGGGGAGGTTGCTGGGGGAGGGAGCATTCATTCATTCATTCAGGAAGCATTTAGGGGACTTCCCTGGTGATCCAGTGGCTAAGACTCCCCGTTCCCAGTGCAGGGGGCCCGGGTTCCATGTCTGGTCAGGCAGCTGGATTCCATATGCCTGCAACGGAAAACAAGCCAATCCCCAACGAAGACGGAAGATCCTGCCTGCCACAATTAAGGCCCGGCGCAGCCAAAGAAAGAATAAATCTTTAAGTGAAAAAGTGAAAGTGTTCGTTGCTGTCCTGTCCAACTCCTTGCCACCCCATAAACCGTCCGCCAGGCTCCTGTCCATGGGATTCTCCAGGCAAGACTACTGGAGTGGGTTGTCATGCCCTCCTCCAGGGCACCTTCCCGTCCCAGGGATCGAGCCCACGTCTCCTGCGTTGCAGGCGGGTTCTTTGCCGTCTGAGCCACCATGAGAGAAGCATTTATGGACTCGAGCTGGACGTGGGTGTGTGGGGAAACGCCAACTAGATCCTACAAGTGCTTGATGCCCTCCTGTAATGAGGTCATTATGGCAAAAATGGGGCACACTGATGACCATTCTGTCAGATATCTACCGAGAGCCTACAGCCCACCAGGCACCAGCTTAGCCAAGTGAAGATCCCCCCCGCCCGCCCCCGTGGAGTTGGCAGTCCTCGGGAGGACGGGCAGCTGGCCACAGAAGCACTGATGCAAATACGACTTCACACAGTGTGGTGTACGGTGTGTGGGGACCTGACCGAGGTGAGAGGTGGGGCTGGGGGTGAGCCGGCCGCTCCTGGTGCGTCTGTCTGGGGCACGGCCCTGCCTGTGGATGCAGTGGCTGGAGCGTGCGCTCTGGGCTTAGGTCTGTATCAGTGTCCTGGAGCCTCCGTACCGCATAGACTTGAGATGGGCTTCCATGCAGAAATGTAATTCCCCGCGGTCCTGGAGGCGGGGAGCCTGAGATCAGGTGTCTGCGGGGTGGGCGCCTCCTGAGCCTCTCCCCTGCGTGCGCACAGGGCCACCTTTTCCCTGTGTCCTTGTGTGATGGTCCCTCAGTGTCCTTTCTTGTCAGGACACCGGTCAGATGGCACCAGGGCACGCCCCAAAGACCTCACGCTCCTTCCTCAGCACTGTCAAGCCCTTCTCTCCAAATGCAGCCCCATTCCCAGGGGCCGGGGACTCAGGCCTCAACACGTGAATTTGGGGTGGGGGATGTAGCTCCATTTCCAGGCCGCACACACGCATGTGATGTGGACCAGTCCCCTCGCTCTCCTGCCTCAGTTTCCCCACTTGCAGCCGAGCACTGTTAGTGCTTGTCCCACGGGGGCTCCAGAAAAGAAACCCTGGAGCTGTGCTCAGGGCTCGGTCAGCTGCCAGGGGAAGTCGGGCTCCGGGGTGGCTGCTCTCAGCCTGCCCACCAACCCCGAGGGGTGGGGGGTGTCTTTGGGGAGCTTCAGGCAACCCCCAGGGACTTGCAGCTCCAGGGAGGCAGGGCGGGGAGGTCCCAGGCTAACATTCCTGGGCTGGCAGAAAGTCTTGGCGGGCCTCGCAAGTCGTCACCAAGCCAAAGAGACTTGCAGCGTGTGGAGCTGGGCCCTGCAGCCTGCCACCTCTGTGACCCCTGGGTGGTTAAAAAATAACAGTTTTATTTATAATAGCCAAAAAACTGGAAACCATTCAAAAATCCATCAGCTGATAAGTGAACAGATAAACGGCTGTATCCGCGCAGTGGAAAACTGCTCAGCGGTACAAAGGGTCCAGCTCCGGATGTGTGGAAAACACAGGGGCTCTCTAACGCCTTACGTGAGAGGAGGAAGCCAGGCTCAAAAGGCCACAGACGCGAGGGTTTCCATTTACACGCTTTTTAAAAATAGACTTTATGTTTTTAGGGCAGTTTTAGGTTCACTGACTCAATGGAGTTGAGTTTGAGTAAACTCCGGGAGTTAATGATGGACACGGAGGCCTGGCATGCTGTGGTCCATGGAGTAGCAAAGAGTCGGACAGAACCGAGCGACTGAACTGAACTGAACCAGGTTCATATCACGGCTGAGCAGGAAGCACGGTGAGTTCTCACACAGCCCTGGGGCTTCAGCTGATTCCTCCAGGATCAAAGCGGGAGGCTGGAGGGCTCCGGCAGGGAGGCTGTAGAAGCGACCAGCTGCTCGTGCTCAGGCGTGTCTGGCTCTGCGACCCACGGGCTGCAGCCCACCAGGCTCCTCCGTCCATGGGATTTCCCAGGCAAGAATGTTGGAGTGGGTTGTCATTTCCTCCTCCAGGGGATCTTCCCGACCCAGGGATCGAACCTGCGTCTCCTCCATCTCCTGCATTGGCAGGCGGGTTCTTTACGCCACCAGGGAATCTCGTCAGGTGCCACGGCCCAGGGCCCAGGAAGTTCCTGGAGGCTTGATAAATGCGTGGTGGAGAAGGCTGGCTGGCTGGCCGGCCCCCAGAGCTTGCAGATGGTGGAAAAGGCAGGTTCCAGAGGGTTCTGGGAAGCTGCCCCCCAGCCAGGCTGCTCAGAGCCGGGAGGAGGGATCCTCCAGCCCTGCGTGGCCTCCTGCGAGGCTGATCACTTGCTCTAATGATGGAAAATTACCAGCTCGCCTTCAAGCCTCCAGCGGGAGCCAGCTCTTATCTTGCATCAGCAGCCCGCCGCGGCCCAGGGGGCTGAGGGGACTCGGGGCCCCTTCTGCTCCTGGAGAAGCAGGGCGGCGAGGCTGCACACGAGCCCAGCAGCATCTCCACCCTTCGGGCTAGAGGCCTGCCAGGTCCCCACCCAGCTCAGCCGTGGTCAGATGCCGGGGCCTGCACCAGGGGATGATGGCCTGTCTGCGGGGACGCCGCTCAGGTCCCCACTGTCACCGCCCTGCTGTGTGACCCCCTTGAAAGGAGCCCCCCAACAGGGGTTCTCTCTCTTCAGCACCTGCCACCTGCCGATGGCACAGAGATGGCACGCTGCTGCAGGGGAGCCCGTGGCTTGGACAGAGCAGGGCCTGCCAGGGGCTCCAGGCGTCGAGGCTGGGCTTGAGCCCCCGTCCCAGGGCCCGGGCTCCTAGGAGGGGCACCAGGACCCCTGCTGCCGGGGATGCCCTGCTTGAGAAGCTGGAGGCGCGCCTGGCTCCCCCCTGCCCCCGCCCCCGGCCTCCTCCCCACATCCCCCAGCCCCTGGCCTCCTCCCCCCACCCACCGTTTCCTCCCCTCCCCCTCCCCCCTCCCCGTCTCCCTTCCCCCCTCCCCCATCTCCTCCCCTCCCCTCTCTCCTCTCCCCTCTCTAGTGAGTGAATGAGTGAGTTAATGAATGAGTGAGTAAGTGGGTGAGTGAGGGAATGACTGAGTGAGTGTGTGAGCGAGTGAGTGGGTCAGGCGTGCGTGAGTGAGCAGGCGAGTGAGCGAGTGAACGAGCACGCAGCCGGTCGGGGGGTGAGGACGGCCCAGGGCCTGCTGGCAGAGTGCCACCCTCAGCCGGGCTCCTTGCCCTCCCTGCCCTCCTCCCTGGCATCCACTGTCCTCTTCCCAGGGGACCGGGGTGTCCTGAGCCCCCTTAGTCCGTGGAGACGGGCCCTGCGCAGTGGGGTGCGGGGGGTGTGGGGCCCCTGGGAGCGGGGATGAGCGGGGGTCACAAGGCCTCTAGGTGCAGGGATGAGCGGGGGCAGCGGGGCCCCTAGATGCGGGGACGAGCGGGGGGCACGGGGCCCCTGGGGGCGAGGATGAGCGGGTGGCGCGGGGCCCCTAGGTGTGGGGACAAGCTGGAGGGGCGGACCCTCGGGTGCGGGGACGAGTGGGGGGCGCGGACCCTCTGGCAGCACTGCCTATGTCTCCCCGTGGCCGCACACCCTCCCCCCTACCACTCAGACGTGAGCAACAAAAGCCTCGTCGTTGCCTTTCCAGCCCAGACGAGATCAATATATTCTGGAAATGCGAGAACAGCTGACCTTTGAGATTTCTAGCAAAACTTCAGAGTTTGCTTTGGGCTCTGGCTCAGGGCTGGGGGCAAATCTCAAGGTGCTGGGAAGACCCCCTCCTCTGCCCCTACACTGTCCTCCCACTCGGGGGTCCGGCAGAGGCCAAGGGGCAAGACCAGGCCCACCCAGGCCCCCGAGGGGCAGGCCCTGCGGAGGCACGGATCCGGCAGGTTGCGTAGACCAGCCGCTCCTCGGGGGCCGCGCTGTGGCTTTGCCACTTTGGTGGTGCCCTGGGGGCTGGCACCTGATGCCAGGTCCACTCTGCTTCCTGCCTCAGCTCCCCCTCCACTGGCAGGGGGGCACTGGGGACCGTGGGTGCACCCCCCGAACACACACACGCCTCAGGCCACACGGTGGACCAGGAGCGTCCTGGCCTCTCTGCTCCTGGAGCCCACGGGGTCCGGGCGCGAGGAGGGCAGGCACGTCAACAGGGACGGAGCTGGTAGTGGGGCGCCCTACTGTAGGGGGCAGGGGTTCGGGGAGGGGGCAGCAGACCACCCAGCGGGTGTGACGGGGCCCAGCCCCTGGCTGGCCCAGCCACCGTGGGGTCCACGGAGCTGGACGCTGCTTGGAGGGGGTCTTCGGAACCTTCCTAGAAACAGCAGCATCTGGCCTGAGCTTTGGGAAATGCATAAACTGTCTCTGGGATGGACTTGCCCGCGGGCTGCTGGGTCACTCGGGCAGGACCCTTGGGGAGACCCCGAGAGCTCCCGGTCAGCACCTGCCACCTCCAGCCACGTGGAGCACGTCCGTGGTGGACACATCAGTAGTGGACGTGAGGTGCTGGCAGGCTGGGCCCATCCTGGGGGCAGCGGGGAGGAGGCGGGGGCCACCCCTCACCCCTCAGCCCTCTGTGGGCTCAGACCCTCGCTCCCCAACACACATGTCCTCCCCAGCCCCCTTGCCCCGCTTGCTGGCTCTCCCGCGATGGGTCCTGCTCCTCCGTGTGTGTTCACTTGCTTCAGTCGCGTCTGACTCTGCGAGACTCCAGGGACTGCAGCCTGCCAGGCTCCTCTGTCCGTGGGATTCTCCAGGCAAGAACACTGGAGCGGGTTGCCATGCCCTCCTCCAGGGGATCTTCCCGACCCGGGGATCACACCTTTGTCTCTTACGTCTCCTGCGTCGGCAGGCGGGTCCTTTAGAGCCAACACCACCGGAAGGCCCACACCGAGGGCCCCACCCCCTGGGCTTTGGGTGCCCTGATGGGTTTGGCCCCAGGCGGAGCTTCTTGTGGCCCAAACAGCTGTGGCCCCGCAGGCGGCTCCTCCTGCTCAGAGGCTCACATCCCTGCCTCCTCTCCTCTTGCGGCTCGCGTCCAGCTCCCAGTCTCACTCAAGGGGACAGCGCAGGGCTCTGCTGACGGGTAAGGTGTGGCTTCCAGAGCGGTGTGGACAGCTCCCCTGGAGGGAGGGCTGGCTGGTGGGATGAGGGCGGCCTCATCTTACACGTGGTGTAAGAGCCAGCCGTGAGGGGTGTGTGTGTGAATGTGAGGACAGGCAGGGCTGGACGCCCCTATGTGGGAGCTGAAGGCTCAGCGGGGAGTGGGGGTCCTGGGAGCCGGGGTCTCTGCGGCAGATGGGGGTCAGCCTCACAGTGACCCAGAGGGTCCCCGGGAGCTCCACACGAGCCAGTGAGGCCGTCACTGCTGACCAGTGTGGACACTGAGGCCTGGAGATGGGACAGGCCTGCTCATTGCCACCAAGGGAGGGGGGCCCAGACTCCTCGGGCTTCCAACTACCCTTTGCAGGAGCTGCCCGTGCCAGCAGGGGACCCCAAACACATTGGCCAGTTACTAGGATGAAAAGAGAAGCCCCCCTGAAAAATAGGTGTGAGGTGGCAGCTGTGCCCTGTAGCTGAGCCGCTGGGCCCTTGGATTTCAAGGTCTCAGCACAGGTCCTGCCTGCGTCCAGGCCAAGTCAGCTTTCCCTGCTGGTTTTGGGAGGGGTGGCTCTTTCTTGGAGCTTCCCAGCTGGTGCTAGTGGTAGAGAACCCACCAGCCAATGCAGGGGATGTAAGCCAATGCAGGAAGATCCCCTGGAGGAGGGCATGGCAACACGCTCCAGTATTCTTGCCTGGAGAATCCCACGGACGGAGGAGCCTGGCGGGCTGCAGTCCAGTGGGTCACGAAGAGTCGGACACGGCTGAAGGGACTTAGTAAGCAAGCACACGGCTCTTTCTCAGACATCCCATCTCTCCAGTTTCAACAGGAAAAGTGACTGTTGTTATTCAGTTGCTCAGTCATGTCTGACTCTTTGCCCCATGGACTGCAGCACGCCAGGCCTCCCTGCCCACCACCAACTCCCAGAGCTTGCTCAAACTCATGTCCACTGAGTCAGTGGTGCCATCCAACCATCTCATCCTCTGTCATCCCCTTCTCCTCCTGCCTTCAATCTTCCCCAGCATCAGGGTCTTCTCCAGTGAGTCAGCTCTTCGCATCAGGTGGCCAAAGTATTGGAGCTTCAGCTTCAGACAGCTCGGATTTGAGCTCAGACGAGGCTTGGGTGCTCGTGCGTGTGTGGGGGTGTGAGGGGCCAGCCCCTTGCACAGTGTGGGCCTATCTATGTGTGTGCACACGCGCACACACGGTGTCCCCGGTGGGCACGCAGGTGCTGCGGGTATACATTTCGATACATTCTCGTTAAAAATAAAAAAAAAAAGCATCTCCTTAGGTTATATATACAGAGGCAAGCTGCAGGCAGCATTTTAGGTTTCTCTTTTCTTAAAAGGAACGAAACACCTCTCTCAGCGACCGCGGAGTGCTTGCGTCGGCAAAAACAGGGCTGGATCGCTTTGGGGATCTCATTAACTCCCCAGCACAGCACAGCTAACTTGCCCTCTGAGGCACAACATGGGCTCTTCCAATTTTTTTCTGATTTTTCCCGAGTGTCAGGCGTCGGGCGTCTGCCCGCACCCTGGGTGGCAGCTGGGGGGGCTCTCCATTCTCAGCCCCCGCCCTCCTCGCCCCTCTCATGTCCCTGCATGTGGTTGAATTTGGTGTGCATGTTGGGTTTACAGAGACGCAGTGTCCGATCAGCCCCTCTCCTGGGCCAGCTGGGTCAGCGTCCCCTCTGGGAGGCGAGGTGATGGGGAGAGAACCGTCCCCTTTGTTCCTCACTTTGCTTGGCCATACAGTCAGGTTTAAACCAGAGTCTGGGGGTGGCTGTGATGGGAGAGGAGTCGGGCCGGGGGTGGTCAGTAGGTTTCTGATTCCCTGCCAGGGAACCTGAGGCTGCAGCTGTGGTCTGTGGGGAGGAGGATGGTCATTGACTCGTGACGTCTGCCAAGGGTGGGCACAGAAAGTGGGGGCAGAGGTGCTGTGAGCTGAGCAAGGCTGAGTTGCCATCGTGGGTGTGGCTGTTAAGAATGAGGGCAGCCTTGGTTTCTGGTGGCAGCCAACTCTCCTGAGTGCCACTAGAGCCTGCCCAGCGTCGTGTGCCTCAGGGCCTTTGCACCTGCTGCCCCGTCCACCTGGAGCGCCGCCCTCACCTGTGACCTCACTCATCCTCTGTTTTCCAGCTTGAGTGGGTCCTTCCACATGCCACCACCTCATCCACATTGTCACAGGCGGTACCCAGCCCCTGGGCCCCACTGCTCTGTCTCCACCGTGGCTGCCCCACACCTGTGCTGGATAGGGGTCCTACCAGTATGTCTTGGTGCCCAGTGCCCTCCCAGGAGTCTGGTGCCACCCGGGGTGCCTGCCTGTTGCAACAGATCCCAACTTCTAGCTCTGGCTCCAGGCAGGCAACCTCCCTTGGCTAGAGCCCCCGACTTGCCTCAGAGGTATAGGGTCTCACTCCAGGGTCTCCATTGCACTGGTCAATCATTTCTACATATTTGAGAGTCACTTCTTCAGCTAGATTGTAAGTGTTCCCATGAGCACTCTGGGAGGCAGGGGCCCAGTGATGACTGATTTTGCAGTTCCCAAGGGGCGCCTTGAGCTCGTGGGTGAACCTTGGCCTTGAGAGACCACAGTCACGCCCCAGGGCTTTGAGATGCAGAAGCTGACAGCGGCGGTGTGGAAGGGCTGCTGAGAAGGGAACACCCGGGGACCCCCAGCGGCCAGCGTGCAGAGAGTTCGGGGTAGACTGTGCAGAGTGCAGGGAGCAGGTCTCTTCCGTGCGGGGACTGAGCAGCCCTGCATGGAACAGACAATGCTGACACTGATGGCAAGAGGGCCTGCGATTCAGCAGGGTTGGGGTGGGGAGGTTCTAAGAAGAAGGAGGTGTGTCCGTGGAGCGGGGGAGCCAAGCCCCACGGAGGGAACGGCGTGGCTGAGGCCGGCCCCTATTGGAAGCAAAGCGGGGAGGGGTGCTCACCAGGGTCATCCAGCTATGGGGAAAAACAGTGTCCTTCACTGAAGCACCGCGCAGCATGGCAGAGCCAGGTGGCCACGCTCGTATCCCCACGCGGCTATTACTGTTCAAATACGCGCTGTCTTCTCACACTGTTCATGGGGTTCTCAAGGCAAGAATACTGAAGTGGTTTGCCATCCCTTCTCCAGTGGGCCACAGTTTATCAGAACTCTCCACCGTGACCCGTGCGTCTTGAGTGGTCCTGCACGGCATGGCTCATAGTGTCATTGATGTATGGGTGTGAGAGTTGGACTAGAAAGAAAGCTGAGCATTGAAGAATTGATGCTTTTGAACTGTGGTGCTGGAGAAGACTCTTGAGAGTCCCTTGGACTGCAAGGAGATCCAACCAGTCTGTCCTAAAGGAGATCAGTCCTGGGTATTCATTAGTAGGACTGATGCTGAAGCTGAAACTCCAATACTTTGGCCACCTGATGTGAAGAACTGACTCATCTGAAAAGACCCTGATGCTGGGGAAGATTGAAGGCAGGAGGAGAAGGGGACGACAGAGGATGAGATGGTTGGAGGGCATCACCAACTTGATGGAGAGGAGTTTGAGTGAACTCCGGGAGTTGGTGATGGGCAGGGAGGCCTGGCGTGCAGCAGTCCGTGGGGTCATAAAGAGTCGGACATGACTGAGCGACTGAGCTGAACTGAACAGAACTCACTGTCTGGCTGCTGCCCCTGCTCAGGAGTGGTCCCTGTGGCCAATGAGATGAGGCTGGGAGTGACTTGACCCCTGGGAGCAGAAGCTTGGCTTCTTCTCTTTCCCTCAGCAGCGTCCCCACCCCAGCAAACTGGGAGCTGGAACAGAGACACAGACAGACAGGCAACCTGAGGAAGAGGTAGGTTTATTTCTCCAGACCGCCGGGTCCAGGGGGCTGTGTGTCACTGCAGCGTGACTCAGCCTTTGCTGCCTGAGACTCCCAGCTTCACAGTTACATGAGCAGACTGGCCTCAGCATTCCCAGCTGTAGAATGGGATAACAACAGGCCCCTCCGGGGCTGAGTGTGAGAATGAACAACTCCTTACATGTAAAGCACCCAGTAAAGGCGCTCAGTGCGACGTGAACGCTCTTAGCAAGAAGTAAGAGCAAGAAAATTTCTGTTTTCTATAGAGAGCCCGGCCTCGATGCCGGTCACCTTAGTTCAGAGACCCATCCACCCAGTAACTTCCCCACCTGGAGCCCCACGGAACACTTGTCCTTAGCATGCTGACAGACGGGCCATGAAAACCGTATCTGCGTTCAGTAATTTGGAGAATTGAGAGATAAACCAAATTAAATTGTCGATTTTAATTGCCTGGCTTCTTGGAGCCTTGAATATGCTAACAAGCCTTTGACTTTCCACGAGTGTGCTTCCCAGTGTGTGATCATGAGACTGTGACTATATCCGTGTGTGCACACGCGTGCACCCTGGCCGGAGGGAGTGGGCCTCGGAGTCTGACCCAGGGGCAGAATCAGGGAGGAGCAGAGAGCAGTGGGGAGGGTGTGAGGAGGAGCGTGATTGAGGGGAGGGGATCCCAGGGCTGGGGGACCTGAGATTTTGTCTTTAAATATGGAGGGGCGACTGAAGGCGACCAGAACTGCCTGACGGCTTGGGGGCACCTTAGTCTCCGGGCTGGTGTCTGGGAGACGGGAAGGGGAGGGCCCTGGGGTTCAGACCCCCTGGATGTTCTCAAGGCCAAGCGGCTGCCTGGGGCAGTGGGTGGCTGGTTCCCGCCTTGGGGTGCGGGTCCACCTCCAGCTGCCTGGAGCCTGAGGCTACTGGACTCTCGGAGTCTGGCTTGCTCCCTTGCTCTTGGCAAGTGGCTCAGGCAGTGGCTAATTGGATCTGCGAATTTGGTGTGGCTGTTTACAGAAAGCTTTTAGTCCCCAGGACAGGGTGGAAATTGGATTTCAGGCTCCTGGCTTAAAGATGCTCCCTGATTCCCAACGCCCGTCCTCCGGTGTGTCGGGGGCTCGGGCAGCTGCTTCCGTCCAGGGGAGATGATAAATTATGCATCCATTTAATACCAGCTCAGGCCAGATGGATGCCAGGGGCTTGAGCCGTCCAGCTTCTCTCATCTCTAAACAAATCCATTTTGCTTACACGAGCACAGGGCTCCAGGCTGGCAGTCATTCGAGAAGTTTCCTCAATGTGAGCCCTAGGCTTGGGTTGTGTGTCTGGGTCTGTGGGACCCCGGCGGGGGCAGCCCTCTGTGCCCTGGGCTACCTGGGGGAACCCCTGGGAGGAGTGATGGATCTTTTCTTCACAGAAGCATTTAACGGTTCCTGGGCAGTTAGTCTTGGCAGAGAGGCTTTAAATGTGCCGGCCGGAGTGCTGGGGGCCATGTACACTCCCTGTGTGACTCTCAGACCGTGCTTGTGTGTCCGGCCTGTTCCCGTCCATCTCAAGCTGAGAAGCCCCCTCCTTCAGAAAGCCCTCGACCAGTTTCCTCGCTTCTCTGACCTGTCACTGTTGGAACCACGTACTGACCCAGATGCAGGCCGCCTGGGGTTGCCTTTCTCAAGAGTGAGTTTCCCGAGGCTTGCTGGAATCCTCTTCCCTGGTGGAGACCTCTCTCTCTCTCTGAAAACCCTTCTTGAACCGAGAGAGGCAGAGAGAGGGGGTCTCCAGGGAGAACAGAGACTTCAGTAGATGGGAAAGAGAGGCAGGGCAGAGCTGCCCTCCGCTGTCTGCATGCAGGGCTGGGCCTGCCACGTGCTCCCTGTTTCCACGAGAAGCTTCCCGAAAGCTGTGTTCTATGACTCTGTTTGGAAAAGGAGGAGACTGAGGCCCAGGAGGGTGGAGGCTTGACCAGGACAAGCTCTCTGCTCCGGGGCCTCCCAGACAACCCCTGCCCCTGGCTCTGTCTCCCCTGGGGGCGGACCTCGCCTCCCAGGAGCAAACGCCGAGTGGACAGTGATGCGGCTCCGGGCACAGAGTCACGGTGGGGACCGGACCCCAGGCCCGCAGGGACTTGGCCCTCGGACATGCTCAGAGGCAGCCATGTCCACACACGTGTTCACAGCACACGGGCATCGCGTGCCAGCTGGAATTATGCAGATGTGCGATGACGCTATTCACATCATTGGCTTTACTTGGTGAGCAGAGCTCCAAATAATCGAAGCCGGGGGCAAGTTGCTTTACCTCCCTGACTGCAGTCTTCTCCACAGACCAAGCTTCGGAGCATCTCCCCGTGAGCTGGCAGCAGCAACAAGCATCTGAGAAAGGATGTCAGAAGCCAGACAGGCCAGGAATGTGGAGGGCGGGCCTTTGTGTGTCCCCATCAAGGTGGCCATCTGCTAAGCACCTGCTGCCCGCCCAGGGCTTGGCCGGGAGCCAGGAGCAGAGAGGGCGTCCCCGCAGCATCCAAGGGTCTCCTGATGCTACAGAGTTTGCAATCAGGGGTGTGGGGCAAGGGGGTGTCTGCTTAACCACCAGGCTCAGATTCAGCGTGAGGGAGAGAAATGCAGAAGGGCCAGGTCAGTGGGAACGGCCACCTCTTGGGGTGCCTGCAGGCCCTCTCCCAGCTGGCATGTCAGCAAGACGGGCTCCATGGGGAAAGGGGCTTTAGGTTGCTCGCTGATTCCTTCGTCCCCGCCACACTGCCTCTGCTGAAAGCGGAGCCCAGCCCTCACCTGCAGGAGGTCCTGGTCCCCTCACTCCAGGGCAGCCAAGCAGAGGGATCAGGGTGTCAGCAACCCAACCGCGGAGAAGCGCCCAGGACAACCAATCCAGGAAAATGGGAACGTGGGTCAGTGAGAAGAGCTTACAGAAATGATATGTACCCGGCAGAGACCAGAGAGCCGTGTTTTTAAAAGCCAAGCTGGGGGCAGTGAGACCTCAGGCACCTGGCTTCTCACCCCCTCCCCGGCCTCTCCACCTTCTCCTGCAACAAGGGACACCCAGCCGTGGGGGATGTGTTTCCGTAAGAGGGACGAGAAGCATCATTGCAGAGTGGTGGAGGTGAGCTGCAGGCTCGCCTGGGGTGGGAAGACCTGCCCCACTGGGGGCGTCAGGGGCGCTGGGTGTCCCGGGCTGGGGGAACACCAGAGACAGGAGAGGAGGGAGCTTCTCTCTCAAGGAAAAACCAGAAATTAATCACCAAGAGAGGAGCCAATCCCCACCAACCCCCCCCAAAAATTGTTAGGAATGGAAGATGCTCGCCACCTGGAACTGGGCGAGAATGATGAATATCAAATGCCACTCTTTTTCTGGAGGAGACAATGCAAAGCTGTGATTTAGTAATTACCCACATGGCTTTGTCGAATGCTTACAATGGTCCCCCAGAACGCTCACACTGTCGTGATGGGTTTTCAGAGGAAGGAGGAAAAGTGGAGGACGGGGTGGGAAGGGCCACCTGGGGGGGGCACTCAGACGGGTCCGGTGCCAAGTTCTGGGTCCCACCGACAATCCCTGCATCACTGCTCGCCGGGCAGTGCTCCTTCTTAGAGGTGAGGACTTGGGGGCCCAGAGAGGCTGAGTCACCTGCCCAAAGACTCGCAGCAAAAATGCCAACCCAGGATTCAGTCCTAAGACCGTGTGAGCCCCCAAACCTGAGCTCAGCCCTTTACTTTAGTCCATACAAGAGGAGGGGGTCCAGGACACCACCGCTGCCCTGCCGTCCACCAGACGGAGCCCCTGGTCAGCACGGGGTCCTGGGAACAGAGGCTGACCCTGCCGATGTCCTGACTTCCCAGCGGGACAGTGGGATGAGCCAGATTCACCAGAGGAAGAGACGGGACAGCCGTCAAATTTCAACCTCAGAAACATGATGACTAAATCTGAAGCATATCCCACGTGATATTAGGACATATGCTGCAAACACAGTCATTGCTTATCTGAAATGGAAATTTAACCGGGGGCCCCTTTTTATCTGGTGATGCCGTTAGGAGGGAGGCCAGAGTGGGCATCCACGCAGGACCACTTCTAGGGTGGCATGCAGTCCCTGGGGCAGCTGGAGGGCTGCGTGCCAGGCGCCCTCTGCCCCTGCGGCTCTGTGTCCGTCTGGTCCCGCCCTGTCCCTGGGCTGGGTGTGGGGATGGCCAGCCCCTCCTGGAGACCCTCACCGGCCAGGGTCTGAAGAATGTCCTGGTCTCCGTGTCACGGCTCTCAGCCCAGCGCGACCTGGGAAGCACCGTTTTTAGGCCACTGTTAGTCTCGCCTCTTTTTTTTTTTTTTTTACAGACAGGACACCAGAACTCAGAAGTGGAGGGTACGACTCCCACAACATCCCACAGCAGGAAGCGGGTACCCAGCTACACCCCCAGAGCCGAGGCCTCTGCACGAGCGCCTGGCTGGGAGGGAGGCCGGGTGGGCCACTGTGCTGGGCTGCCAGAGTCCTGGGGTTGGGGGGGACTGTCCGTCCCCGCCTGCTGACTCTGGGGCGTGGGGGAGCTCATGGGAGCACACTGGAGTGGATTTGTGTTTCCCAGTGAAACCCGGCTCTGATGGGAATGTTGCCGACTCCACGGCCAGAGAAACAGGAGGCAAACTGAGCAACAAGGGAAGCCCTTCATTCTACAAAACAGACGCCCACAGGCAGTGATGGAATAAGAGCAGGCCCCCGGCAGGGGAGGCGTCCCGCCCCTGGCCCCTGCAGGACAGCTGCAGCTGTTTTGTAACCTGTATTCCCCTCGCTTCCATGCCCTTTGGGGATAAGGAAGAACGGGTACTGGGAGCCGACAGACCGAGGGCCCCGCAGGTCCTGCCCCGAAGCTCTGACGGCCCAACTCTCCTTTTCGTTCCTCCCTTTATTCATTCATTTGGCAGCAGGACCCGACCTGAGCTGACGCACACAGACCCGTCCCGGGCCGACACACGACCCGTCCCGGGCCGACACACGGGCAGCTGGTCTGTTGTCTGCTTCTTGCGCTCTCATCTTGCTGAACGTCTGTGATGCGTTTGGTCAACGAGGGTCCCGGCCCCTGCGGCACCGTGAAATGTGCCCAGAGTGCGCGGCGGTCTCTGTAAAGTCCGGAAGCCCACCTGCCCAGGGCCTCCTGGGAGGGCTCCCACGCTCCGGCTGAGGGACTGAGCCCAGTCAGAGGCCCGCCACCCCCACCCCGCTCCTCCTGTGAGAATCCTGCCCGTTCTGGTTCAGAAGCCCTCCAGACGGTGCTGGGCACACAGTAGCCGGTGCCTGGGCCACTGGGCCGCAGGCCTGGGAGGGACGGTGCGGTTCCCCAGCTCACAGCTCCCGGCTTGGGGCTCCAAGCTCTGCAGTCCTAACGGTTTTATCCTTGTCTGCGTGTTCTATGAGTGAAGGCCCTGGAATCTGGAGCATGTCGAGGGGCGGGGGGTAGTTCATGGGGTCCTGCCTCCCACCCGCTCCAGGCTGGGACTCACAGGGAGGGGCTCTGGGGGCCTGCCCTCTGCGCTGCCCAGCGATCCCTCCCTGTTGGTCAGAGCCTGGTCCACTTCAGTCTCCGGGTGGAGCTCTGGGGTCTGCACACACCCCTCAGAACCCCTCAGGCCAGCAGTGCACAGGGTACATCGGGATGGGTCAAGAGAGGCGCAGAGAAAGGAGACGGGCATTCTTCCTGCCTGCTTCTTTTTGAATTGAGGTCACATTGATTGATAAGTAATCAGTCCCTGGTGGCTCAGACGGTAAAGAATCCGCCTGCAATGCAGAAGAACCAGGTTCGATCCCTGGGTCGGGAAGATCCCCTGGAGAAGGAAATGGCAACCCACTCCAGTATTCCTGCCTGGAGAATCCCATGGACTGAAGAGCCAGGTGGGCTACAGTCCATGGGGTCGCAGAGAGCGCTGCTCACCCGACATTGTGGGGCCCTTGCTCTCAGAACCCCGGCACCATCCCAGGAGAAACCCCAGCCACGTGGAGAGGTGACCACCTCGTGGTCATGACCGAGCAACTAAGCCTTCAGTTGATAATGTCATATGTTCACCTGACAACACTGTGTTTCTATTTCCGCATCCGTGACAGCCTTGTTGTTCGGTCGCTCAGTCAGTCCAAGTCTTTGTGATTCCAGGGACGCAGCACGCCAGGCTTCCTTGTCCTTCACTGTCTCCAGGACTTTGCACAAACTCATGTCCATTGGTCCACTGAGTTGGTGATGCCATCCGACCATCTCATCCTATGTCATCCCCTTCTCCTGCCGTCAGTCTTTCCCAGCATCAGGGTCTTCTCCAGTGAGTCAGCTCTTCCCAACAGGTGGCCAAAGGATTGGAGCTTTATCTTCAGCATCAGTCCTTCTAATGAACATTCAAGGTTGATTTCTTTTAGGACTGACTGGTTTGATCTCCTTGCAGTCCAAGGAACTCTCAAGAGTCTTCTCCAGCATCACAGTTCGAAAGCATCAACTCTTCAGTGCTCAGCTTTCTTTATGGCCCAACTCTCACATCCATACATGACTACTGGAAAAACCATAGCTTTGACTATACGGACTTTTGTCAGCAAAGTGATGTCTCTGCTTTTTAATACACTGTCTAAGTTTGTCATAGCTTTTTTCCCAAGGAGCAAGTGTCTTTTAATTTCATGGCTGAAGTCACCGTCCACAGTGATTTTGGAGTCCAAGAAAATAAAATGTGTCCATGTTTCCACTTTTCCCCCATCTATTTGCCATAAAGTGATGGGACCAGATGCCATGATCTTAGCTTTTTGAATGTTGAGTTTTAAGCCAGGTTTTTCACTCTCCTCTTTCATCTTCATCAAGAGGCTCTTTAGTTCCTCTTTGCTTTTTGCCCTTGGAGTGGTACCATCTGCATATCCAAGAATGTTGATATTTCTCCCGGCAATCTTGATTCCAGCTTCTGATTCATCCAGTCTGGCATTTTGCGTGTTGTACTCTGCATATAAGTTGAATAAGCAGGGTGATTATATACAGCCTTGACCTACTTCTTTCTCGATTTTGAACCTATCTGTTGTTTCATGTCCAGTTCTAACTGTTACTTCTTGACCCACATACAGATTTTTAAGGAGGTAGGTAAGGACGTCTGGTATTCCCATCTCTTTAAGAATTTTCACAGTTTGTTGTGATCCACACAGTCAAAGGCTTTAGCGTCGTCAGTGAAGCAGAAGTAGATGTTTTTCTGGTTTTCCCTTGCTTTTTCTATAATCCAATGTTGCGAAGTCAAGTGGGCCTTAGGACACATCACTACCAACAAAGCTATTGAAAGTGATGGAATTCCAGCTGAGCTGTTTAAAGTCCTAAAAGATGATGCTGTTAAAGTGCTGTACTTGGTATGTCAGCAAATTTGGAAAACTCAGCAGTGGCCACAGGACTGGAAAAGGTCAGTTTTCATTCCAATCCCAGAGAAAGGCAATGCCAAAGAATGTCAAACTACCGCACAATTGCACTCATCTCACACGCTAGCAAAGTAATGCTCAAAATTCTCCAAGCCGGGCTCCAGTGGTATGCAACCTGAGAGCTTCCAGATGCACGGGAGAGTCTCCCTACCACCAAGAATAGTTCCGACCGTCATCATGTGTGTAGCTGACCCCTGTACCCACTCTGCACTCCCCGAGCCCTCCCCTCGGGCAACCACTGCTCTGCTCTCTATCTACGTGTTTGCTTTGATTTGTTCATTTATTTTGTTTTGTTGGTTTGATTATTTTTTTTTATTCCAAATGTGACTGAAATTTATTTTGTTTTTGTTAGTTTGATTGTTTTATTTTTTTAGACTCCAAACGTGCTGCAGGATTTGTCTTTTTCCGTCTGACTTATTCCACTCAGCATAATGCCTTCCAGGCCCGCGTCCTCCCCAAGGCCTTTGGAGAGGAGGACGGCACCTCCACTTACGCTGGGCCTGCCATCCGGAGCCTCGCTGCTCTGCAGAGCTGGACGGGGGGGGACTTTCTCGTGCACCCCGCTTTCCGCTCGGCCAGCCAGCTGGGCTCACCTTCCACTCGGACCACACCTCCTTGGAGCCTCCTGGGACCTGTTCTGGTCCGCCCTCCACCTCGCACCTCCTGACGGATGTTTTCTTGGCCTCCGAGATGTGGCCTTTTTTTTTCCTGTCCCCCTGGTGTGTGGGCTGATTCGCATCCCCCCCAGACCCATAGATTGGAGCTCTGAGCCCCGGAATGAGACTGTACTTGCAGAGAGGGCCTTTAAAGGGGGAGGATGGTAAAAGGGCGTAGTTGGGGAGGCCCTAACCCAGCCTGACTGGTGTCCCGACAATCGGAGGTCAGGACAGGGACATGCAGGAAGTAGTCGGCCGTCTGCTGTGGAAGGGAGAGGCCTCAGGAGGAGCAAGCCCTCACCTCGAGCTTGGACATCTGCCCCCAGGACTGTGAGGAACACAAGTTCCTGCTGATGACGCCGCCGGTCTGGTGCTTTGCTGCATGGCCGACAGGCTGGTACAGATGGCAGGTTGGCCTTGGGCCTGGGTTGAGGACCCCTCCCCGGGTTCCCGCTTGGAGACCATCGTCGTGAAAGCTGGTGTCGGCACATCCATGCCACTGTCCATTACCACGTTCTTCTCCCTTCCTTCCACGCTGCCCGGGTGCCCACTAGCCCAGAGGAATGGGGTGAGGGTGACTTCTTGGGGCCTCCAAGCTGGGTCCTACGGAGCCAGGCGCTGCCCACCTGACATTGTGGAGCCCTTGCTCTCAGAACCCCAGCGCCATCCCAGGAGAAACACCAGCCACGTGGAGAGGTGACCACCTTGTGGTCAGCAGCCCCAGCCAAACCCCCATCCTCTGCCAGCCGCATGAAGGGCCGGCCTGGCCATCCAGCCCAGCTGACGTGAGAGACCCAAGCGAGAGCCTCGTAGCTGACCCCAGTCAACCACAGAACCATGGGAGATAAGCCAGTGGTTTGCGGGGGGTGGGGGCAGTTGCTACATAGCAGTGGATAAGCAAAGTACTCCCCAAGTGGCCCTGGCTCTGCCTTCAGGGCCGCAGGACACCAATCTGAGTGCCCTGACAGCCCTTCAGAAGTCAGACGGTAGCAACCCCATAGCCCTCTCTCCTGGTGAACAGCCCTGACTCCTGCATGCCTTCCTCCAAAGATCCAGTCTCAGGCCCCCTTTCCAACCTGCTCACCACTGACAAGCCCGCTCTAACCTGCCAAGACCCAGATTACCCAAAGGGACCCACCACCAGCTGTAACACTGCCAAGGATGTGTGACCCACCGAGGATGGCACAGAACCATCACCTCCTTTATTCTGGATGTTCTGCTTCTGTTATTAAAACTGAAGGCCGAACTTTCCGTCTAATCACCCTCACCTTCAGTTCAGTTCAGTTCAGTCGCTCAGTCGTGTCCGACTCTTTGTGACCCCATGAATCGCAGCATGCCAGGCCTCCCTGTCCATTACCAACTCCCGGAATTTATCCAAACTCATGTCTATCGAGTCGGTGATGCCATCCAGCCATCTCATCCTCTGTTGTCCCCTTCTCCTCCTGCCCCCAATCCCTCCCAGCATCAGAGTCTTTTCCAATGAGTCATGAGGTGGCCAAAGTACTGGAGTTTCAGCTTCAGCATCAGTCCTTCCAAAGAAATCCCAGGACTGATCTCCTTCAGAATGGACTGGTTGGATCTCCTTGCAGTCCAAGGGACTCTCAAGAGTCTTCTCCAACACTACAGTTCAAAAGCATCAATTCTTCGGCATTCAGCCTTCTTCATAGTCCAACTCTCACATCCATACATGACCACAGGAAAAACCATAGCCTTGACTAGACGGACCTTTGTTGGCAAAGTAATGTCTCTGCTTTTGAATATGCTATCTAGGTTGGTCATAATTTTCCTTCCAAGGAGTAAGCATCTTTTAATTTCATGGCTGCAGTCACCATCTGCAGTGATTTTGGAGACCCAAAAAATAAAGTCTGACACTGTTTCCACTGTTTCCCCATCTATTTGCCATGAAGCGATGGGACCAGATGCCACGATCTTAGTTTTCTGAATGTTGAGCTTTAGGCCAACTTTTTCACTCTCCTCTTTCACTTTCATCACGAGGCTCTGCCAGCAGGGAGGCAGTAATGAGTGAGCAAGGAGACACGGGATTCATGCTTCCGAAAATTGCACTCCCCCCCCCACCCAAATAAACCCCGACACAACCAGATGAAGCAATTTGTCACACAGAGTGATGTACATCTTTAAAAGAATTTCAGGTTTAAAAAATTCTGTGATTTTTCATCACCCCTCTCAAAAATACCAGAGGAAAAGAAAGAAAATACAGATCCCATCACTTAAAAAATCAGAATACTTTCTCTTCCAGGGTTTGAATCACCAGTCCCCAGCTCACACGTGGGTTTTCTGAGAATGTCTCTTTCATTTAACTACTTTCCAACCTGGAGGAAGAAATTGTCAGCCCCATGCTATTTCGAGAGCAGAAGCTTCTACGGAAGACGCCGAGGAAGCTCCGAGTGCTGTGGGCAGGGACCGAGCTCACCCTCCTGGATGCGTGGCTCAGCCACGGGCCCGTGGGAGGCCCCCGTGCACCCGGCAGAGGTTACCGACTGGTCGGACTGACCTCTGGGGACCCCGTGTCCCCACCCCGCAGAGCCCAAGCCGTCCAAGTTTCTGAGCAATGAAAGAAGAGTGTTTATCACCACCACCCCCTGTGACAGCCTTGTTTCATTTTGGAATCTCCAAAGCTCTAGCCGCTTAGCGAGGAGACAAAGAATGGACATGTTTCTACAGGGGAAAGCTTGTCGGTTTAACCTCAGATCCACAAGAGACAGGTTCAGAGCGGGTTTAAGTGGTTTTCGCATATGCCGCTCTCCGCGTGAGAAATATGAACGTGACCACCCAGGCGGCTTTTCTGGGAGTTTTGGTGCGTTATATAAGCACGTTTGCATAAATGTTTTCCAGGGTTGGATAAACAGTGCCTTTCTATTTAAATTTTAATCTGGTCCTTGACAATTGTTGTAACCCTGGAGATTTATCCTTGATGCAGATTTCAAATGTGAAGTGAAATGTCACTGGGTTTGCAAGTCTCTAGCAAGACCCCTGGGAAGCAGTCAAGAGGGTGGACGGGAGGGTTCGTTCCACAGATGTGTTTTGAGCGTGTGCTGTGTCTGTGCGTCCCGTCCAGGAGGGAACGAAGGGCCAAACGCCTGCCTGTGCCCTGGAGCCTCCACAGCAGCTGGAGGGGCTGACCGTAAACCCGCAAAGGGCAGTGCTGGGAGGAGCCGTGTGCCAAGGGGGAAACAGTGCCCGGCTGTGGAGGGAGCAGAGGCTAAAGGAAGAGACAGTGAGCTATGGCGACATCTCAGGAGGTGCGCCAGGCAGACGGAAGGGCAGGGGAAAGGCTCTGGGGCGGAAACCGCAGCGGTCAGTCAGGGAGCAGCAGGTGTGAGCAAGGGAGGAGAGGGACGGCACGGTCAGGATCTGCATGTGGAGGAGGGGGCTTGGGGCAGGGCTGACCCTCCAGGAGGCTCTGGGTGGGGCCGGTCCTCCCATCATGCCCGCCCCAGGGGTGGGGTCGTCCCGCCCGTGCTGGCCCACCCGCCTTGCCAGCGCCCTCTGTCCTCATCATCTAGGTCTTGGCTCAGCCCCTCCCAGCTGTGGGACCTGGAGAAACCTCCCCTGAAAGATGGGGGTCATCGTGGCGTGTGCCCCACAGGGTTCCTGCGGGGGGTCGAGTGGGCATGGAGCACGAGGCCCGCGGGGTGCCCAGAGGGCCTGTGAGCGCCGGTTCTGCTGTGAGAACAAGGCTCCGGGCCCTGAGTGCGCGCACTGCTGACTCCTCCTGGCGGCCCTCCCTGACTGCACGTCCTTCCCATCCTCCTCCAGCGCCTCCTCCAGCAGGCCACCCTGATTCCCCCGGTTGGACCCCAGCCTGTCTCGCTCTCTCTGGGCCTTACTGGGAGGGATGCTCACCAACACCCTCTGTGTCCCTGGTACCCCAGAGGGGGCCAGGTGTCCAGGAGATGCTCACTCCAGGGACGACTGAGGAGTGGGCGGGGCTGACTCAGGGATGTTCTGAGCCAGGGGTTGCCCCATGGATAGAGCCACCTCCCAGCTTGCTGTCTTCTCTGCGACCATCTGAAGACTGTGCCCAGCACCATCAGGACCCCATGAAGCCTGCTCAGCTGACACAGGGCTGGCACAGAGCTGTGAAGACGGTCAGGACCCAGGGGAGAGGCCTGCATCGCGTCCCTAGACGCGGGTCACCCCCTGGCTGGCGGCTTTGTTGCTGTGGTCCAGGTAAGGCTCCTCTTCCCTGATGGTGGGATCAGGGTGGGGATGTCGGTACCCTCTGCTTGAGAGGATAGAGCAAGCCATGGGTCTGATGCACAGAGCCCAGGCTGGGAGCACAAGGTGGGGTGTCTCGGGAGTGTCCTTTATGGAGCATTGCCAGGACCCTGGCCCTGCATGGACGGGCCATCCAGGGCCCATGCTGAGGGATGTCTGAGAAGGTGGGCAGGTGGGTGACCTCAGGCTCTTCACCCCCCACCTCGGGGTGCAGTCAGAGCTGGGGTAGCCCAGCAGGGCTTCTTACAGGGTTTCCCACTTTGGAGATGTCCATGGGAGGATGCGCTCGTCAGGAGAGGCCAGGGGACCAGGGCTGGTCGGTCCAGGCCAAAGGGGGAGCGTTTCCGGAAGTCGGTGGCCCAGCAGTGACTGTCGCCTGGGCAGGAGCTCAGGAAGTGGTGGGACAGGCCGTGAGGGACTGCTGGCTTTCCACCAAGGGCTCGGGGAACTCTTCTGAGAGTGAAGAGCAGCATTTGGAAGGTTATTGATTTCTTCTGGAGTAAAGATCTGATTAGGACTTCCCTATGCTGCTGCTGCTGCTAAGTCACTTCAGTCGTGTCCGACTCTGTGTGACCCCATAGATGGCAGCCAACCAGGCTCCCCGGTCCCTGGGATTCTCCAGGCAAGAACACTGGAGTGGGTTGCCATTTCCTACTCCAATGCATGAAAGTGAAAAGTGAAAGTGAAGTCGCTCAGTCGTATCTGACTCTTAGCGACCCCATGGACTGCAGCCCACCAGGCTCCTCCATCCATGGGATTTTCCAGGCAAGAGTACTGGAGTGGGGTGCTGTTGCCTTCTCCGAGGACTTCCCTATAGCTCAGCTTATTACCAAATTCAGACTTAAATTGAAGAAAGTAGGGAAAACCACTAGACCATTCAGGTATGACCTAAATCAAATCCTTTATGATTATACAGTGGAAGTGAGAAATAGATTTAAGGGCCTAGATCTGATAGATAGAGTGCCTGATGAACTATGGAATGAGGTTCGTGACACGGTACAGGAGACAGGGATCAAGACCATCCCCACGGAAAAGAAATGCAAAAATGCAAAATGGCTGTCTGGGGAGGCCTTACAAATAGCTGTGAAAAGAAGAGAAGCGAAAAGCAAAGGAGAAAAGGAAAGATATAAGCATCTGAATGCAGAGTTCCAAAGAATAGCAAGAAGAGATAAGAAAGCCTTCTTCAGCGATCAATGCAAAGAAATAGAGGAAAACAACAGAATGGGAAAGACTAGAGATCTCTTCAAGAAAATCAGAGATACCAAAGGAACATTTCATGCAAAGACGGGCTCCATAAAGGACAGAAATGGTATGGACCTAACAGAAGCAGAAGATATTAAGAAGAGGTGGCAAGAATACACAGAAGAACTGTACAGAAAAGATCTTCACGACCCAGGTAATCACAATGGTGTGATCACTGACCTAGAGCCAGACATCCTGGAATGTGAAGTAACGTGGGCCTTAGAAAGCATCACTACGAACAAAGCTAGTAGAGGTGATGGAACTCCAGTTGAGCTATTCCAAATCCTGAAAGATGATGCTGTGAAAGTGCTGCACTCAATATGCCAACAAATTTGGAAAACTCAGCAGTGGCCACAGGACTGGAAAAGGTCAGTTTTCATTCCTATCCCAAAGGCAATGCCAAAGAATACTCAAACTACCGCACAATTGCACTCATCTCACACGCTAGTAAAATAATGCTCAAAATTCTCCAAGCCAGGCTTCATCAATATGTGAACCGTGAACTTCCAGATGTTCAAGCTGGTTTTAGAAAAGGCAGAGGAACCAGAGATCAAATTGCCAACATCCGCTGGATCATGGAAAAAGCAAGAGAGTTCCAGAAAAACATCTATTTCTGCTTTATTGACTATGCCAAAGCCTTTGACTGTGTGGATCACAATCAACTGTGGGAAATTCTGAAAGAGATGGGAATACCAGACCACCTGATGTGCCTCTTGAGAAATCTGTATGCAGGTGAGGAAGCAACAGTTAGAACTGGACATGGAACAACAGACTGGTTGCAAATAGGAAAAGGAGTTCGTCAAGGCTGTATATTGTCACCCTGCTTATTTAACTTCTATGCAGAGTACATCATGAGAAACACTGGGCTGGAAGAAGCACAAGCTCGAATCAAGATTGCTGGAAGAAATATCAATCACCTCAGATATACAGATGACACCACCCTTATGGCAGAAAGTGAAGAGGAACTAAAAAGCCTCTTGATGAAAGTGAAGGTGGAGAGTGAAAAAGTTGGCTTAAAGCTCAACATTCAGAAAACGAAGATCATGGCATCTGGTCCCATCACTTCATGGGAAATAGATGGGGAAACAGTGGAAACAGTGTCAGACTTTATTTTTTGGGCTCCAAAATCACTGCAGATGGTGACTGCAGCCATGAAATTAAAAGATGCTTACTCCTTGGAAGGAAAGTTATGACCAACTTAGATAGCGTGTTCAAAAGCAGAGACATTACTTTGCCAACAAAGGTCCATCTAGTCAAGGCTATGGTTTTTCCTGTGGTCATGTATGGATGTGAGAGTTGGACTGTGAAGAAGGCTTAGCGCCGAAGAATTGATGCTTTTGAACTGTGGTGTTGGAGAAGACTCTTGAGAGTCCCTTGGACTGCAAGGAGATCCAACCAGTCCATTCTGAAGGAGATCAGCCCTGGGATTTCTTTGGAAGGAATGATGCTGAAGCTGAAACTCCAGTACTTTGGCCACCTCATGCGAAGAGTTGACTCATTGGAAAAGACTCTGATGCTGGGAGGGATTGGGGACAGGAGGAGAAGGGGATGACAGAGGATGAGATGGCTGAATGGCATCACTGACTCGATGGACGTGAGTCTGAGTGAACTCCGGGAGTTGGTGATGGACAAGGAGGCCTGGCGTGCTGCGATTCATAGGGTCGCAAAGAGTCGGACACAACTGAGTGACTGAACTGAACTGATAGCTCAGCTGGTAAAGAATCCACCTGCAATTCAGGAGACCCCAGTTTGATTCCTGGGTCAGAAAGATCCGCTAGAGAAAGGATAGGCTACCCACTCCAGTCTTCTTGGGCTTCCCTGGTGGCTCAGACAGTAAAGAATTAGCCTGCAGTGAGGGAGACTGGGGTTCGATCCCTGGATTGGGAAGATCCCCTGGAGAAGGAAAAGGCTATCCAACTCCAGTACTCTTGCCTGGAGAATCCCATGGACAGAGGAGCCTGGCGAGGCTACAGTCCATGGGGTCTCAAAGAGTCAGACATGACTGAGCAGCTAAGCCCAACACAGACCATCTGATTCGTTTTCTTTGAGTGTGAGCCCAAACCACCCCTGGCGAAAACACTGGATTGGCCGAGCTGGCCACGCGGATGGGCCCCATGGCTGAGCCTGGGTCCCAGGAGGGGCTGGCCTGCCTGGATGGCTCCCCCCTCGAGGCAGGAGCCTGGAGTGCACAGAGGGTCAGGCGAGGAGGGCGACGTGGTGTCCTCAGGTGTCAGCTGGCCGAAAGCTACAAAGGGCTCTGTGATCGGGGCTGACGTCTGGGGTCTTCCTTGGGCTGGCTGTTTCAGAGGAAGGTATCTTCCCTGGCACGGAGCATCACTGACAAGCAGCAGCACCCCCGCAGGGCATCGGCCTCCCTGGTTCTGCTCAGTGGGCGCTCATCTGCTGGGTTCAGCGGGCACCCTCTGCCCACCCCTGCATGCCTTCCCCCGGAAACGCCTGCCCAGACCATGATGTCGTCTCACCTCCTGGCATCTATGAGTGGGACCCATGTTCCTCATTTTCACCTGAACCCTCTGGTGACCCAAAGACACGCTGTTTTGATCAGTCCCTTTTGAAGGATGGGAAAACAGGCCAGGCAGCTGGCCCTCATGTTTTCAGTGGATCCAGAGCTTGCCTATGGGCGGCTGGCAGGAGAGTGGGCTTTCAGACATGTGGGGTCCTGGTCGAGGAGGGTGGGGTGGGACCAGGTCATAGTCCCTGAAAGCTGTGGCCGTGTCAGCTTACAGGGCAAGGGGCTGTGCAGGTCAGATGCAGGGCTTTGAGGCCGGGTTACCCAGGCTGGGGAGCGGGAGGCCAGGGAGCCGCTGGGCAGCAGCCCGGGACCACAGGCAGCCCCAGGACCTGGAAACGGACCGGCACCCAGAGCCCCTGGACACCTGGATGTCAGGCTTTGACTCCCAGAACGGCTAGAGGCTAAATTCGTGCTGTCTCTGCCCACCGTGGTGGAGGCGACTCGTGAGCAGCTGCAGCAAGCTCGCACACGGAGGATGTGGGAAGCTGGGCTGGGGAGCTTGGTGTATCGATGCGTCCTGGCCCAGAACCTGCCGGGCACCGGCACTTCTAATGGGAATGAGACGGTTTTCTTAAAGCACCGGCGATGTTGGAATTAGAAACCCGGCGCCCTGCTCCACCTCTGGACCACCTGCTCTCCCCGTGACGGTCCTGCCCGCCCTGGGCTCCGCCTGGATGGGGTGCAGGGGCTGGGACCTGCCCTGAACACTCAGTGAGCCGGGGGCTGTGCACCAGCAGCTTCCCCGAGCCCCACCCAGGCTCAGTACTCCACTCACGGCACGTGGCCGGGCCAGAGCGTGAAGCGCCGTGTGGGGTTCCTGGCCATTGCTGAGAGCTCACGTGCAGCTCGGGAAGGTTCTCCATGCTCAGTTCAGTTCAATCGCTCAGTCATGTCCGACTCTTTGCGACCCCATGGACTGCAGCCCACCAGACCTCCCCGTCCATCACCAACTCCCTGAGTCCACCCAAACCCATGTCCATTGAGTCGGTGATGCCATCCAACCATCTCATCCTCTGTCGTCCCCTTCTCCTCCTGCCCTCAATCCCTCCCAGCATCAGGGTCTTTTCCAATGGGTCAGCTCTTCGCATCAGGTGGCCAAAGTATTGGAGTTTCAGCTTTAGCATCAGTCCTTCCAATGAACACCCAGGACTGGTCTCCTTTAGGATGGACTAGTTGGATCTCCTTGCAGTCCAAGGGACTCTCAAGAGTCTTCTCCAACACCACAGCGACAAGAAACTCAACCCACGGAGGCGTCGGAGCCCCGCGAGGGGTGCCGGGCGAGTGTTCACTCGTGTTTTGTAATAATTATTGTCAGTATGTGAGGCGATGCTGAGGCCAAAAGGCCAGGCTTGTTGGGAGAACACACAGAGACCTGCGGGGCCGGGGCGCCCAGGCCTCTGCACTCCTCCCAAAGCCCTCGGGAGCCAGCACCCCTGCCGCTGCGGCTGCTGAAGCCGGCGGTCAGCTCTGTGTCCCCCGAGCCGCGGACCTTTCACCATCTGAGGACGCAGCTCATCACCCCGAAGCCCTTTTTCTCTTGGCCTCCCAGGACCCCCAGCCGTGGGCTTCCGCCTGCTGCCCCTTTGGTGCTCCCCTCTGATCATCACACCTCTCCTTGGGGCTGCCTGCACTTCCGGCCTTGGGGTTTAATACCTCCTGTGGTCAGGGACTTCTCAGCACGCACGTCCACGTGAGACGCTGCCCCAGCTCCAGACGCACACCCACCACCGCCCCACTGACTCCCCTGGGCCCCTGGGACGCCTCAGACTCCAGCCGGCCGCAAGCCTGGTGGTCCCACCCGGTTGATGGCTGTCCTTGGCCTTGCTCTAGCTACACGAGTTTTATAAGAGTTGAAGGGTCTGTGGGTGGTGGACAGAGCCCCCTGGCTGGCTGAGAGGTGGAAGGCGGACCTCGCTCTGTGCAGCTCCGGCCAGAGGTTATACACAGCACGGGTTTATCTCCCACCATCTGGAGGCTGGATGGGGAGGTGCACCCAGTCCAGCCCGGTCCAGTCACAGGAGGGGAAACGAGACCCAGAGAGACTGGCAGGGCCAGGGTCCGACCTCCTCCTGGCCCGTAGGCAGCTGCCACTGTGCTGCCTGCTCACATGGCGCCTTTGTGCGTCTCAGGAAGGGGGGCGGTGTGAGCGAGGGAGAAGGCTGGCACTTCTTCCTTCCAGGGCACAGAGCCCATCGCGGGCAGGCGGGCACAGCCGAGGTCTCGGGACCTGACCTCAGCAAGGCTGCTGGCAGACTAAGGCAGCGCCCTGGGCTCTCTGGGGAGGATGGTGGTAGGGCTGGAGTTTGGGGTGCTGGTCTTGCCCCATGTCATCTGCTGGCCCCCCAAATCCACACCCAGAAGCCACTCTGCTTTCTCTGACCCCTTCGAGCCTGGCTCTGTGTCAGGCAAGTGGGATGCAGCAAAGCAGGCTTTCCCGGCTGCCCTGTGGACCCCTGGTCTCTCGGGAGCCCCAGGACTAAGCAGAGTGAAGCAAGTAAATAGGCAGGCAAGCTGGGTTTGCCCTGAAGCCCGCTGCGCTCGGCCGGGACGGGGCCCCTCGGGGCCTGGCCCTCCCCTGTGCCCTTGGCCCTCGGTCACTAAGAGGCCACTGCAGTCTCCCTGGCCTCGTCCTGGCCGCCCCCCTCGAGGCCCATCCAGTCTTCTCGTCGCTGCAGGTCCTGGGCCTGCGAACGGCTGCCCCTGGCCGTCCCCGCCAGCTCCCTGCCCTCCAGACGGCAAGGCTTGCTCAGTGTCCACCCCGGCTTCCCTCCCCACCCCTCGGGCCCCCTGGAGTCGGGCTCCGCGGACACTGCATGACCAACGACAGAGTAAATCCCGGTGTGCCCTGGCCGGTAACCCCGCTTTCCTGCTTCCGGTCAGCACAGCGTGGGCCCCCTGTGTGGCCGGCACGCACCGCACAAGCGGCATCTGAGCTTCCTGGGGCTGTCGTGACAAGTCACCGCACGCCTGGGGGCTGAAGCAACACGCACCTGACCTCTCACGGCCTGGAGGCCCGGAGTCCGGGGTAAGCTGGGCTGGTGCCCCTGGATCCTCCTCTCTCTCCTCCAGGGAAGAGTCGTCCCTGCCTTGCCCAGCTTCTAGAGGGTTGTGTTTTTTGGCTTGTGGTCCCTCCTCCCTCTTCAAAGCCAGCAGGGAAGATTTAGCGTCTTGAAACCCCTCTGTCTGTCCCCACGTCTCCTCCCCCTCTGACCCTCCTCCCACCCTCTTACGAGAGCCCTGAGACGACCCTGGACTCACCTGGAGAATCTAGGGCCTTACCTCCATCGCGTCCACACAGTCCTTCTGCCCCACGCGCAGTGACTTGTTCACAGAGTCCCAGGACTGGGGCCTGGGCATTGTTGGGGACCGTTGTTCGTCTGCCCGCAGACACTGGAAGTTGTTTCCTGGTCCGTGCTGCTGGACACGCAGCGGGTTCTGACCTGTCGCTCTCACCACAGCTTTAGTGAGAAAGCGGGCCCTGCAGCCGCCGTGACGTCCGCCCAGGGTCGCTTCCTCTGTGAAGCCCTATGTGTGCAAGTTCTGGGTTGAAAGGAATTGAAAATTCTCAGCTTTTAAAACATACTCTGCCAGTTTCTCTCCTCAAAGGCCGTGGCGCTTACACTTCCTGTGCTGTCACTGCCCTTGGGATCCTTGTGTGTCCAAGTCCATCCAGGCTGCGGGGACAGCAAATGCCGCTGGGCATGAGGACCAGACGCCACTGGGCGTGGGGACCAGACGCCACTGGGCACAGGGACGAGGCGCCGCTGGGCCCGGGTACCAGACGCCGCTGGGCGCGGGGACAGGACACGACGCTGCTGGGCGCAGGGCCTGTCAACAACACACAGTCATTCCTCGCGGCTTGGGAAGCTGGATGCCCACACTGAGGGTGCTGGCATGGCAGTGGCAGAGAGCAGGCGGCTGCCTGAGTCCTCGCAGGTGGAAGGGGCCGGGGAGCATCCTGGGGTCTATTTTATTTTGATTGAAACATAGTTGATTTATGATGTTGTGTTCATTTCAGGTATACATCAAAGTGATTCAGATTCTTTCCCATGTTAGGTTAGTACTAGATATTAGGGCTTCCCTGGGGGCTCAGACAGTAAAGAATCTGCCTGCAATGCAGGAGACCCGGGTTCGATCTCCGGGTCAGGAAGATCCTCTGCAGGAAAAAATGGCAACCCACTCCAATATTTTTGCCTGGAGAATTCCACAGACAGAGGAGCCTGTCGGGCTACACTCCACGGGGTCACAAAGAGTTAGACACAACTGAGTGACTAGCATATGCGCACGCATGCACACACACACACACACACACACACACACACACACTAGGTATTGAATGTGGTTCGCTGTGCTATATACTGCTGCTAAGTCGCTTCAGTTGTGTCCGACTCTGTGCGACCCCACAGACGGCAGCCCACCAGGCTCCCCCGTCCCTGGGATTCTCCAGGCAAGAACACTGGAGTGGGCTGCCATTTCCTTCTCCAATGCAGGAAAGTGAAAAGTGCTATATAGTAGGTCCTTGTTTGTTTATTTTGTGTAGACTGGCATGCATCCTTTTCTACCTTGGATGGTATTATTTGATTCATTTTTAAAGTATGCGTCTTCAGGGCTCAGAGTCAGTTTTGAACTACCTGTTGCATCCTTCTCTGCTTTCTGATTATAAGAACATTATTTGAGAATGGCAGACAGACTGCATTGTGTGTATCCTTTAATCCCAAACACCTTATTTATTCCCCACCCTTTCCCTTTGTCTTCTGTTTCTGTGAATCTATTTCTGTTCTGTAAATAAGTCATTTGCACACTTTTTTTGTATTTCCCATATTAACATCATATGACGTTTGTTTTTCTCGACGTATTTACTTAGTATGATCATCTCTAGGTCTATTCATGTTGCTGTAAACGGCTTTGTTTCATTCCTCTCAGTGGCTGAGGAGCATTCCACTGTGCAGACACGCGCATCTCCCTTGTCCGCGCCTCCGTCGATGGACGCCCAGGTTGCCTCCGTGTCTTGGCTAACGTGAACAGAGCTGCTGTGAATATAGGGGTGCATGTCTCTTTTTCAATATAGTTTTCTCTGGATACACGCCCAGGAGTGGGATCGCTGGATCGTATGGTAGCTCTATTTTTAGTTTTTTCAGGAACCTCCGTACTGTTTTCCCATCATGACTGCACCAATTTACATTCTCATCAACACTGTAGGAGGGTTTCCCTTTCTCCACACCCTCCCCAGCATTTACTATTAGGAGACTTTTTAACGATGGCCTTTCTGACCTGTGTGAGGTAGTATCTCATTTTAGTTTTGATTTGCATTTCTTATCCGTTGGATCATCGAAAAAGCAAAAGAGTTTCAGAAAAACATCTACTTCTGCTTTATTGACTATGCCAAAGTCTTTGACTGTGTGAATCACAACAAACTGTGGAAAATTCTTCAAGAGATGGGAATACCAGACCACCTGACCTGCCTCCTGAGAAATTTGTATGCAGGTCAGGAGGCAACAGTTAGAACTGGACATGGAACAACAGACTGGTTCCAAATCGGGAAAGGAGTATGTCAAGGCTGTATATTGTCACCCTGCTTATTTAACGTATATGCAGAGTACATCATGAGAAACGCTGGGCTGGAAAAAGCACAAGCTGGAATCAAGATTACCAGGAGAAATATCAATAACCTCAGATACGCAGATGACACCACCCTTATGGCAGAAAGCGAAGAAGAACTAAAGAGCCTCTTGATGAAAGTGAAAGAGGAGAGTGAAAAAGGTGGCTTAAAACTCAACGTTCAGAAAACTAAGATCATGGCATCTGGTCCCATCACTTCATGGAAAATAGATGGGGAAACAGTGGAAACAGTGACAGACTTTATTTTTTTGGTCTCCAAAACCACTGTAGATGGTGACTGCAGCCATGAAATTAAAAGACGCTTGCTCTGTGGAAGAAAAGTTATGACCAACCTAGACAGCTTATTAAAAAGCAGAGACATTACTTTGCCAACAAAGGTCCGTCTAATCACAGCTATGGTTTCTCTAGTGGTCATGTATGGATGTGAGAGTTGGACCATAAAGAAGGCTGAGCGCCGAAGAATTGATGCTTTTGAACCGTGGTGTTGGAGAAGACTCTTGAGAGTCCCTTGGACTGCAAGGAGATCCAACCAGTCCATCCTAAAGGAAATCAGTCCTGAATATTCTTTGGAAGGACTGATGCTGAAGCTGAAACTCCAATACTTTGGTCACCTGATGTGAAGAGCTGACTCATTTGAAAAGACCCTGATGCTGGGAAAGATTGAAGTTGGGAGGAGAAAGGGGTGACAGAGGATGAGATGGTTGGATGGCATCACCGACTCAATGGACATGAGTTTGGGTAAACTCCGGGAGTTGGTGATGGACAGGGAGGCCTGGCGTGCTGCGATTCATGGAGTCGCAAAGAGTCGAACACGACTGAGTGACTGAACTGAACTGAACTGAATAATTAGTGATGTTGAGCATCTTTTCATGTGTGTTTTGGCCATTGGTACGTCTTTGGAGAAATGTCAACTTAAGTCCTCTGCCCATTTTTGACCAGGTTGTTTGTTTATTTGTTTGGGTTGTCTTTTTAAAATACTGAACTGTGAGCTATTTATATAACTCAGAAATTAAACCCTTATTGGGCACATCATTTCTAAATGCTTTCTCCCATTCTGTAGACTGTCTTTTTTTTTGTCTATGGTTTCCTCTGCTGTGCAAAAGTTTTAAAGTTTAAGTATTTAAAGTTCATTTTTTGCTTTTGTTTCTTTTGCCTTGGGAGACAGACATAAGAAAACATTGGTACAATTTATGTCAAAGAGTGTTTTTCTTTTGTTGTCTTCCAGGAGTTTTATGGTGTCATGTCTTATATTTAAGTGTTTAGGGCACTCTGAGTTTATTTTTACTTGTGGGGAAAGGGAGAGTTCCAAGTTCACTGATTTACGGGCCTGGGGTCTCTTTTCTAAGAGCCCTGATCCCTTTCTTGGGGCTCCATCTTCATGATCCAATCACCTCCTGAAGGCCCCCCCTCCTAACACCATGACGGGAGGGTGGGAATTCAGCAGATGAATTTCAGGGGGACGCAGACAGATCCTAGCACGGGGCATTGCGTTGGGTCACTCTGAAGTCGCGTGGGTGGGAAGGGGTGCCTTGTGTCCGTCACGTGTACTCTGTCCAGCCCACCTGCTGACTTTGTCACCAAGGATCCTGCTCTGGAATAGACTTGAGTCCCCCACGCCTGGTTCTGAATCACGTGTTAAATTCATCTGCTAAATGGAGACCGCAACATCATGAATGGCTGCGGAATGAAACCCGGGATACCGCGGCTCGGCGGACGGTGGAACGTGTCCTGTGTGGGCCACGGGGGCCTCTCGCGCCCCTCTCTGGTGCTGGGAGAAGGGCAGGGTGTGGACAGCAGCAGGGTCCTGGAGCCGGCAGCAGGTGGCAGTGAGCTCTGCTCATGCAGACCCCACCCCCTCGGGTCCAGGGATGCAGTCAGACCAGCCGGCGTCTCAGCCATGGAGATCAGGTGACTCACTCTGTTCAAGTTATTTTTAAGTGACTGGAAGGCTGGCGAGGAAGCTGCCTGACAGCAGTGCTAATTACCGCCCCCCACACAAAGGGAGCAGGCCTGCGGGCTTCAGGCAGGCACTGAGCCCCCACCCCCGGCAGCTCTGCAGAGGGGCAGACCCTCGCGCCTGGGTACAGCCGACAGCCGGGGAAGGCAGCCCATCTTCCTGGACAGCCCTCCTCACCCCAGTCACCCCAGGAGACTGTCTACAAGTCCCCCCATCCCGGCAAGCACCCCGGATCTCACTCCACCTGCCCACTCAGCCTTGTGGGCCCGTGGCTAAGAGTGGGGCCCCAGCCTGCACCCCCAGCCTCGGGCCAGCACCCCCACCCAGCCCGGTGCTGCACCCTGACCCCAGGTCCCTGCAGGCCCAGTGCTCTCTTAGCTCGCCGTCCTACCTCGTCTAAGTCTGGTCTTTAATGCCCGTTTGCAAACAGACCCCTCCCCCGCCAGTGCTCAGAGTCCAACGGCCTCCCCAGAGGACATTACTGCTTACGGAAAAGCTGGGCGAGTGGGAGACTGGAGGACATCACCTTTATTCTCCGATCATCCCTACACTCGTGGGAGCATGCACACACATGCACACACATACACGCACGAGCACATGTGTGAAAGCACACGCCTGTGCACACATACACACATGGCTGCACACTTGTGGTACATGTGTGCATGCATACACATGAGTGCACAATGCACACACATGTGCTTGTGTACATGCACCATGCACTCGTGTGTTCACACATGCACGAGCAGACATACGCAGGCGCATGTGTGCATGAATATATGCACGAACTCACACCTGCATGCACATGCACACGTGCAGGCACACACGTGTGTACGCATATATGCACTGCACACACGTGTGTGCAAGCATAAGTGCATGTGTGCATTGTGTGCATACGTGCACGCGCATGTGTGTGCAGAACACGTGTATACACACGTGCACGTGTGCAGGTACACACGTGTGTGCATCCATGCGCTGGCACACATGCAGGACACACGTGTGCACGTACGTGCACCAGAGCACACATACAGGCACACATGTGTGTGCGTATCTATGTGTGAGTGCACACGTGCAGGCACACACATGCACAGCCACTCCCTGGAATGCCTTCCTCCCAGCTGATGTGCTCCTTGGCAAGTTTCAGGCGATGCTGGCTCTTCCCATGGTGCTCAGGGCTCAAGTCCAGGCGGGACTGAGGTGGAAACTGCAGACCTAGCTCTGTTCCAAGGTCTCCCTCTCCCCAGGCGTCAGGGTCCCCCAGACGTACCGGGGATGGGTAGGTCTGCAGCTCTGTCCTTCGCTCAGCCCTGGCATGACCGTAGGGAGTTTAGTGCAGGCAGGAGAGGGGGAGGGCCCGTCCTGGGGGGGAGGTCCTGAGGTGACACTCAGAGCTGGCTCCTCCCCAGCACGCCTGTGGGGCCCTGGTTCCCCTTAGCACCCATTCCTGGTGGTCTGGCCTCAGCAGGCTACGCCTTGCCCTCCCACGCATCCCCTCAGAGGGGACTCCTTTAGAGGACCCTGTCTGGCCCATTCTGCGGGGTCCCTGAACGCAGGTTCTGCCTAATTGGTTCTGTCAGCTCGTCTCTGGGTTGACTGACGTCTCCCTCCTTCTGGGGGGCTTTCCCACCTGGCTTCCATGGGGGCGCCCTGGGCCCCTCCCCACCCCTGCTTCCCCAGACCCCGTTCTGGGTGCCTTGCCCCTCCTCTCCTGTCCTCTCCACACTGGGGCTCCTGGGCTCTCACCCTGGTGCCCTCTGTCCCACGTACCCTCTCTCAGGCCCAGGGCCTTGCAGTCCATCGTGAACCGTATGTCCAGCCTGGCTCCCCCTCCTGGACCCCCAAAGCCTGTAACCAAACCTCTCAGCAGCATCTCCCCCGGGCGCTCCAGCACATGGGCCCCCATCTCTCCTCCCCACTGCTGCTCCGCCCCTTCCTGTCACGTGCGGGGGCTGCATTCTGCTAGCCCTGGGTGGACGTTGGCTTTGTCCTCTGCCCCGTGTCTGGACACAGCCAACCGCCAGCTGCCCCTCCCCCACCGCAGTCCCCCTGCGTCTCGAGCCGTCGTCTAGCCTGGATGGCTGGATCCGGCCCTTGCTGCTCTCGGCCCCTCAGTCCCTTCCAACAGAGTCTCTGGAAGGATCCTGGCAAATTCTCACCGGATCTTGTCACATCTGCACCCAGGCCCCCCAGCGTGCCCACCCTGCAGTGAATCCCTCCTGTGTCCTCCAAGGCTGGCCCACAGTGCCCCGCCGCCTCTGAGCGCCTCTTCCCGGGGCCTCCCCCCTCTCACGCTGCCCCTGCATGCAGCACTTGGCAACTCTTTCCCCTGCCAGGCCCACGCTGCCTCAGGACCTTTGCACGCTCCGTGTCCTCTGCCTGTGATGCTCCTCCCCGAGATCCCACCTGGTTCCCTCACTTGCCCCAGGTTTACCCACACACCACCTTTAAGATGTGGCGTCTACAATTTTGACAGTCACCCTGCAACATTTTACTTTCTCTTATTCACCTTTCCTGCAGCACTTACCGGTGTGTAATTCACCATCTGCATCATCAGTCTTGTGTCTGCTTCACTCCTGCCACTCGGGCGGGAATTTGCACTGATGGCTGGTGGATCCCAGCCTCCCCCATCCCGCCCAGGACAGGGCTAGCCCTGGGCAGATGCACAGTCAGGATCTACTTAACGACTGAAGGAGCAAATGAATTAGTGGATGTGTCCTTGCCCTCCCAGTGGAAGTCCAGCTTCCTGGCCTGGCCATGCATAGAGGTTCTGGCCACCACCCCAGCGAGCCCAGCCTTCCAGTCATCCCAGCCAACGAGCCAGACCCGAGTCCTACCATCTTGGACCTTCCAGCCCAGACCACCCCACGGGCAAGGGCCACCGAGTGACCTCAGAAAGGCCACTGGCAGAGCCTCATCAGCATTCCTGACCCACAGAGCCATGAGCTAGAATTACATGACTCTTGCTTTGCACAAGCAAATCTCAGCAGTGGGATCTGGGACACGGGTGCTGGGCTGATGCAGCAGAACCAGCTTCACCCCACGCACCCCAGGACGGCACAGGTGGCCCCTACCTGTCTCAAGGGCAGAATCTGGAATCTGATGTTTGGCTGCCAGCTTTTGGGTTCCTGGCTGGAGCGGTGAGAAGACAGGGAAGCTGCCTTCAGCACCCAGTTACTGAGCGTGCATCCCAGGCCATGACGACCACAGTGCCATTCATCACTTGATGACTGCTGGCCAGGTGCTGGCTCAAGGGCTTTATAAACACTTCCTTGTTCAAAACCAGCAACAACAAGGGCGAGTGTTTCCGGAGTGGCGGCCTTGTGCGGGACGCTACTGTCGGCCTCTGTCACGACAGCTCCGTTTTACGGCGGGGGGACCAGAGGCGTGAGAGGCCGAGCCCGCTGCCCCCTCCAGGCCGTCTCCCCCTCCCCTGCCCCAGCCCACCGCCCCCTCGGAAGCTGTCTGCAGCTACACCAACGTCTGAAGGTGGAGACCACGGTCCTCCCGGCTTCCTGGCTGACCCATGGGTCCGGGGAAAACCCAACTCAGTCACAAAGGGTTTGGTTTGACGGAACATAAAAGCCGTGGGACTCCTGACTGGCCGCCCTGGATGAATCACAGCCCCGCAGTATCGTTTCCTGGACTGTTGTGACAAAGTGCCACAAACTAGGGCTTCAAACAGCAGACGTGGGTCCTCTCGCAGCTCTGGGGGCCAGACATCCGAAACCCAGCCATCCGCGGGGCCCTCAGGAAGACCACGCCCGTGCGTGTCCCGGCTTCCGTGAGCTGCAGAAATGCTCACATTCCTTGGCTCGTGGCTGCCTCACTTGGTCTCTGCCCCCGTCTTCACACGGCTCCTCCTCTGTGTGTCTCTTCTCTTCCTATAGGTACGTCAGGCGTGTGAGATTAGTGGTGTTGTCGTGTCTGACTCTTTGTGACCCCATGGACTGCAGCACACCAGGCTTCCCTGTCCTTCACTATCTCCCAGAGTTTGCTCTAACTCATGCCTGTCGAGTCAGTGATGCCAATCAACCACCTCACACTTTATTACACCCTTCTCCTCCTGCCCTCAATCTTTCCCAGCATCAGGGTCTTTTCCAATGAGTTGGCCAAAGGATTGGAGCTTCCGCTTCATCAGTCCTTTCAGTGAATATTCAGGGTTGATTGGCATTAATGGGATTAGGACCAACTTCAGCATAACTAACTACGTCTGCAAAGACCCTATTTCCAGGTGGGGTTTCATTCAGAGGTTCCAAGTGGACGTGAATTTGGGGGGACATGTTCACCCCAGTACACCCTTCTGGAGCACCCAGACCCTTACCTGTCCAAGCCCCTTTTTCTGATCTGAAAGTTCTTGGGGGGAGGGTCCATAGGGCCTGTGCACAACCCCGTCCCAGCCCTGCCCTGCCCACCTGCCTCCCATCCACACGAGAGCTAACGGGAGGCGGCAGGTTCACGTCAGGGGCTGGGGTGGTGGGCCCCTCGCCGCACTGTTACCATCTGCCTGCGCGCAGTAAATGAGCCCCCTGGGGTGGGGTCCAGGAAAGCCTGGTTGGGCTGAGCCCCACGCTGTGCGGTCTGACCTTGGCTTCACTGTACCCCTGCACTCGGGGGAAAGTTCGGCTGGGACACCGGAGGCCTGGGGCAGGCTCAGTGACGTGTCCCCCTGGCAGCCGGAGGCCCTGAGCAGGGCCGGAACCTGCCTCAGCTGCAGCGCCGAGGTCAAGATGGCAGTGCCCCAGGCAACCCAGGCCCACGGGCAGGCTGGCGTCTGCATGGTGTCCGTCTTCAGCTCTAGGAAGACGGTGTGCGCTGGGCCTCCGGGCAGAGGGCCACCAGCGGGGGGACTGGCCACGGGCCCAGCTTCGCTCCACAGGAAGGCTGCCCTGCTGACCCCAACGGGCTGCTCGGGAAGGTGGTCAGGCCAGGCGCCAGGCGCTGCTGCCTGGGATTCAGGGAGCAGAGCGCATGGTCTTGCAGCCAACGGCCCTGGGATTTCTGCGGGAGGACGGACCCCTCTCCTGGGCTGGGCACTGCGGACTACCCAAGGGCAGCTCGGGGAAGAGGCCAGGGGAGGGGGCTCAGGGTCACTCACTGCCCGCCCCCCCATCAGGCCTTCCCCGCGGCCCTGGAGCCCCTCCACGCCTGGCAGGCAGACCCACATTCCACTCAATGTGAGGGGGGCTAAAGGGGGCGGTGAGAGGGTGCACTTGGAAGACCCCAGGGAAGGCCACCCAGGGCCTGCTCCCCCCACCCCCGTGTATCCCGAGGACCTGTGACACAGGTGTCCCCTGGGGGTGAGCTGGAAACACAGACACTCAGGCACCCAGACCCCTGAAGGGGACGCTGCCGTCAACAGGAGACCCTGGGGGACTCTAGCTTCCAGTGCGGGTCTGAGCCACCCAGCTCCCCAAGGACCCAACTCACCTCGACTCGGAGAGCGTGTCCAAGCTCGGCAATCCAGCCACTGCTGTCCGTTTGGGGCCAGGAGCCTGGCTTTGGAAGGCCCTTCACATCCACTGTCAAATGTGCCCCAAGGACACCTGGACAGGTGGCTGTCCAGGCCCTTCTTGAACGCAGTGACGGAGAGCTCGCTGCCACGTGAGGAGCCAGGTCAGCCGTGCCAGGGGCTCGGAGGTGATCCCCACGGGGCTGCACTTGGAGTTTGGGCCGCCTCACCTCCCCCGGACTCAGTTTCCCCATCGGTGCCAGGCACAAAACAGGTTCCCTCTCTCCCCTCATCGTGAGAACGTTTGTGCTTTGGGGACATTGACGGACTGATCAGTCAAAGCACGCTGTGGGGCAGCTCTCTGATGTCGCAGAGATGACCTGTTGCTCCCTTCCAGTGTGGTCAATGGGGACACCGTGGGAATGACCAAGATCGGAGGGCAGCCTCTACGAGGCTCAGAGGTGCTCAGGGCCACTTGCTGCTGCTGCTAAGTCGCTTCAGTCATGTCCGACTCTGTGCAACCCCATAGACGGCAGCCCACCAGGCTCCCCTGTCCCTGGGATTCTCCAGGCAAGAACACTGGAGCGGGGTGCCATTGCCTTCTCCAATGCATGAAAGTGAAAAGTGAAAGTGAAGTCGCTCAGTAAGTGTCCGACTCTTTGTGACCCTATGGACTGCAGCCTACCAGGCTCCTCCACCCATGGGATTTTCCAGGCAAGAGTACTGGAGTGGGGTGCCATTGCCTTCTCTGCAGGGCCATTTAGTAAAATGCAAACTCTAGGACCCTGCTCCCCAAGCCCTGAGCCAGGAGATCCAGGCAACCTGGATGCAGGAACTCAAAGGACCACGCTCTGAGGAGTCGGGGCTCCCAGGATCTTCTGGGGGTGGCGTGTCAGCCCCAGTGGGCCCTGAGGCCAATGGGCCTCTGCCCGGGGAGGGCAGCGTGGGGGCCGAGCTGTGCCTGCGTGTGCCTCTGTGAGACCCGCATGTCCACATACACGTGTGTAGTGTGCCCGCAGCCCGCAGGGCATGCACATGTACACACATGTGGTCCGCACGCACATCACAGCACACCCATGTACCCAGGGCACTGGTGCATGCATGGCACTTGCCCACGGGACACACACACACACACACACACACAGCGTGTCCTGTCGACCACCAGCCTGCTTTGTGCTGATACGAGACCCTCCACCACATCTTCTCTTAGCACCTGGGCTGTGTCTGCAAAGACAGGCTGAATTCCTCATCGCAGCTGACCCGGCAGGTGGGCGCCGCCTGCTAGCTCTGTGCCAGGCCCTACACTGGGCCCTGTGGAGGAGCCGCCCGGAGACCAGAGAGCTCACGTCTACGAGGCAATCAGACAGGTGAGCAGGCAGGGGTCACCCGGGGCCATGTAAATTGGTCCAGGGCAGCCCAGGTGAACAGACCGTGTGTGGGTGCCTGAGGGTGCAGGGGGAGGCTGGGGGGAAGCTGGAGGGAAGCCGGAGGAGCTGAGGCCCCTGCCCCGCACAGGTAGGGTGGAGGCGTGGGTACCAGGTGAGTCCAGCCCAGGGTGTGGGAGGAGCAAGCGCTCATAGAGGATGGGTAGGTGATTATTCCAGGAGCCCGGGGCGAGGAGCATGGCCAGGCGGGTGCCTGGGGTGGGAGCCCTGCTCCCCCTGCCCACTGGCTGCATACTGGCACCTCCTTCTTTTTGCAGACGCCCCACCCTTGCCTCCTTTGTCCCTTTAATCCCACATGTGGAGCCTCAGAAGAGACAGGCTAATTAGGCTTTCTGCTTAGTCAAGGTCAGAGGCATCTCCCCCTCTCTTCTCCCCTCAGGCTCTGCCCCCAGGCTCTGCTCCCCTCCTCTCCTCCACAGAGACAGGGAGGCCCCTCCGGTCCCTATCCTCTCAGAGAGATGACAGGTCACCTGGCGGACACCCCGTCACCACAGCGGCCTGCCGCTTGGGGAGGAGACGGAGTGTGTGGCCATGGGTCAGCAGAGCGCGGACCACCTGCCCCCTCCCGACTCCTGCCCGTTGGTCAACGGCAGGCACCCCGCGTCCATCCTGACCATGAGAGCCTGGTCCCACGGCGCTCACGAGGACTCTGAGCTGGCCCTGCCCTTGGGTACCGAGAAACCAGCCAGCAGGCTGGCGGGGACGTGTCCCTGCCCTGACTGGAGGCCCCGGTGCCTGCGGGAGCCCCGGGGAGGACTGTGGCTTCTGTGGGATTCCCCAGAAACAGGTGATGCTCCCCTCGGTCTGACAAAGGAACAGGTGTTCCCCAGGAAGTGGAGGAGGGATGGGAAACAAACGATGGTCCGGGGGAAGGGACTAGGCGGGAAGGCTTCTGGGGAAGCTCGGATTGTAGACGCACAAACCTCGGCCCTTGGAAAGAAAGGCAGGAACAAGCGGCTGGCTGGAAGAGCGTCAAACGGGGACAGTACAAGCCGGGCAGGCTTCCCGGAGGCGGCAGCACGGGAGCCCTGGGGCGGTAGGAGTGCAGCCAGGAGAGCTCACGCGGCAGGTGGGCCCGGAAGCCCTTTGGGAGCCAGGTCAAGCCCTGGGGACAGAGCCCCTGAGAGTCCGGAGGGCTCCCCGGCTCTCCAGGGCTCCCAGCCTCCGTGCCAGCGGCCTGCCCCCTACGTGGCACACCCGTTGCCTGCTAGGAGGGGCTCTTGGGCTGGGATCCCCAGAAGCAGATCCCGAGACAAGGGTCCCGCATAAGCAGCTTGTCTGGGGTGTCATCCCAGTAGGAAAGTGGGGACTGAGGTGAGGAGGGGGCCAGCCTCTGCAGGCATGTGCTCTGAGCAGGCAGCCGCTGCCTGCCATTGGGTCCCTTCCCTTCCGGGGGCCCTGAGCCCAGACCGTGTGCCTCAGGGGTGCTGGGAGCTGTCCTGGGGGGGCGGCCTCAGGCACTGCAGGATAGGTGGGCAGGGAGGGCCGGGCCGGGCACGGGGGTACCTCCTGATGCAAAGGCAGAGGGGCGGCTGGAGGCAGATCCCAGAGCCACCCAGCGCCCCAGAAAGGCTGGCGGGTGGCACCTCTGCTGCAAAGCCCTAAGCCATCCGCCACAGTCCTGGGGAGTGGGTGGTGGGGGGCCCGTGTCCACCACAGCGCCTTGGACGGCTTTCGTGGCCCCCGAGATCCTGACTCTGCCGGGCAGGCTGTCTCCCACCGGGGCCTTTCCAGACAGACGTCTCTGCCCCCACTTCCCACCCCACCAGCTTCAGCTGTACCGGAGCGCAGGCGCTTTCCCACCGCGGGGCCTCTCCACGGCCTGTGCCCTCTGCCTGCACACGCTTTCCCGCCTCCCGGCCCCAGAACCTCTGTTTTAGCATCACAATCTGGTCACCCTCTTGGCTGAGGAACCCTCTCCCACCCTCAGTGTGTTGAAAGCGCAGCTGTCGGTGAATGTGTGTGAGCAGGTGTGGGCCACAGGTGTGCCCGCTCCTCCCACCCCCACGGGGCTCGGAGCCACCCGCCGTGGTGGCCGAGGGCCTGAGCGCAGCCAGAGCTCCAGGAGACAGGCGTTGTGCTCCTCTTCAACTCCATGCAAATGCCACCTCCTCCAGGAGGCCTTTCCAGATCCCCCTCCATCTCGGCCGTCTGCATTACCCCATACCATGGGGTCCTGAGGGTGGCCCCTGAGCGTCCCCAGGGCAGCCCAGGTCTGCAGGGGTAGGTGCTCAGGGGACTGGGCCTGATACCGGAGCCTGTCTGTGAGGGGGGGAAGGTGTGCCTTGCACAGATGAGGGGTGCAGGTGCCTGGCCTGCTGACGGGCAGTAGCGCTGATCCCAGACGTGAGAGCTGGTTGCTGAGTGCCAGAGGGGCCCCGGGGCCCGGCATGTCCTCCTGGTGGACCGATGGAGCCCCGGGAACCCTGGAATGAAGGGCTCTGTAGAGGAGCGGCTGGGACTGCTCCTGGGTCACCCTCCCCAAGAGTAGCGTCTGGGGACACTCCGCGTGGGGACCTCTCCCCACCCACCCACCACTTCTCTGAGTTCCTGCGATCCACTCTCCCCTCATGATCTATTAGCAAAACTCCTTCCTCGCTGCCTCCGCAGCACGCGCCCCTCGCCGCCCACGGTCTCATCAGCCCCGCTGAGCCCAGGTGGGCACTGACTCTGTCCCCTCCCCAGCCTGACTGGGTTCCCCTGCCTGCCCCTCCCCTGGGCCTTGTCCAGTCAAGAATGCTCCTGGTCAAGAAATGCTCCTGCCTGGCCACCCTGCTCAGCCGTCTCCACGGGCTCCCACTGCCCTCTGTGGCCGCCCAGTTCCCGGAAGGGAGGCTGGGCCTCTGACTCCAGAGCCCAGGAACTGCTCAGTGCATGTCTCTGAGCCAAAGCCAGGAAGCCGACAGTCACTCGGGGGCCCCTGGATCCTGCCATCCAAACCCAGCCTGACGTCCTCCCGGGCAGGCTCAGGGACGTTCAGAGATGGCATGCTGCCCCTCCATGGGAGAAGGGGAGAGGGAGGGGGAGAGGAGAATGGGGGAGGGGAGGGGAGAGTAGGGGAGAGTGGGGGAGGAGAAGGGAGAGGAGACCGGGGGAGGGGAGAGGCAGGGGAGACTGGGGGAGGAGGAGGGAGAGCGGGAGGGGAGGAAGCCAGGTCAAGCGCTGGTGGCAGCTGGGCCCAGGGCCTCAGACCTGCCAGCAGCATCTGTGCTGCCCCCGCGCCCCTGGGAACCGCCCCCCCCGGACTCCTCAGTACCTGGACCATGGCACACGAGGCAGATGGCGGGGATGACATGGCATTTCAGCTTCCAAACCCTTACATGAAATCACGGCGCGTCATTAGGGAAACTCAGGGGCCAGGGACGTGTGTTGCAGCTCTAGCAACACGGGACACCCTTGAAGCCCCCCACAGAGAGGGCGAGGGCCGACACCCAGAGCTCGAGACCTGGAGAGGTGTCGGCAGGAGCAGAGGGCAGGTGGACGGAGGCCTGGCTGGACCGCCAGGGCCCTGGGGGGACGCGGCTCGGCACGGGTGAGCGCCAGCGTCCACATGGGGACAGAAGGGAGACTATTTTCCAGGCTCCCCTCGGGGACACCCCCCAAAACAGAGCACCCCTGAGGGACCCACCCACGGGACCGCTCCGGTCAAGCCGTCCATGTCCAGAAAAGTCAGAACTCACCCCATGGAAGCAGAGGCACAAGGTGCCCACCCTCAGGAAAGAACTGGAAATAGAGTTTAAAACACACCCCAGGACCAGACTCACCTGGAGGAAGCACAGCCGACGGTGCTTCATACCAACAGCCGGGGAAAGGAAGAGGGGCTTAAAAATCACAGAGAAATAACAGAGAGAGAAAGCCGAGCTTCCGCGTAGGAAACAGGATTCCCCGAGGCCACCCTCCAGAGCGCAGCTGCCGGAGCCTGGGCAGGAGGGGCCTGGCCCACTGGGCGCCGCCCGGCACGGTCCCCGACTCTGCGGATCTTCAGTCGGGGCGGGAGTGCGATGTCCTGGTCTCACGCCCAGCAGCTGGCGAGTGAGGCTCCTGGCTGGGCACCCGGAGAACACGTGCTGGCCCCACCACTCCCAGGACCCAGGCCCGTGGAGGAAGGGAGCGGGAGGACCCCCGCCCCGCTGCCTATCACCCACACTCCGCCGCGTGTCACTTCTCGGCCTGCATCAGTGTGGTGGTGGCGGGGACACGAGCCCTGGAGCGGCCTCCAGGCCAAACCCGGCTCCCTGCTTGCTGACTGTGTACCTCTGGCGGGTAGCTCAACCTTTCCGAGCCTCGTTTCTTGAGGCACAAACAGGGATGATACACCCTGAGGACAGCATCTCGTATCTGCCCAGCCTTGACTCTGAATGCCCTAGGACTCTGAGCCCCGTGGGCATGCTGCCCATTTAATCCCCTCCAGGACCCAACGGAGCCAACCCTGGGGTGACCTTAAGAGGACAGTCCCCAGGAAGCTGTCCCTCCAGCCCACAGCATGCGAGGGGAGCTCTTCAGGATTTGCAAGGAGACGCACGGGAGGAATGATCCTTCTCCACCACACGCAGCCACCTGGGCACCAGACCCCAGCCTGGGGCACCCCCACGAAGGCCTCTCGGGGACACCGAGGTGGCGGAGCAGAGAGGGGACAACCCTGTTCTCAATGGGCTCCCTGAAGCCCCCACCCGGGGTTTCTGTTACCCGACTTCACGAATGACTTATTTATGTTTATGGAGGTATAGGTGGCTTTCCAGGGGACTCAGTGGTTAAGAATCTGCCTGATAAGGCAGAACCCACAAGAGAAGCAGGTTCGATCCCTGGGTAGATCCCCTGGAAGAGAAAATGGCAAGCCACTCCAGTATTCTTGCCGGGATAACCCCATGGACAGAGGAGCCTGGCGGGCTGCAGTCCCTGGGGCTGCAGAGTCGGACCTAACTGAGCACATGACCATCAGGGGTGCTCTCTGTGGGTGTAAGTCCTCTTGATGGACGGCTGGACCTGGAAACTAGCTGTTTTACAAACACTGAGGTGGTCTTTCAGATCATTTTAATACAAGCTGAATTTTCCCAGAAAGCAGCTATCATGTAAATTGGGGAAGGATAGAACTAGCTTATTTTAGCACTTTATAAGGAATTGCGCCCCATTCACCAAAAATGGAAACCTCACCAGCGTCCCCCTGCTGCTGACCACAGCGAGTCCCAGATGCACTGTGGCCCCACGAGAGTCCACACACCGGCACACAGGCTGTTAAAGTGATAACTCTCTTCTCTTCTCTGTCTTATATTTAGGGCATTGTGTTGCCTTTCAAATCTGTGCTGTGCTCAGATGTGTCTGACTCTTTGCGATCTCACGGACTATAGACTACGAGGCTCCTCTGTGCATGGGATTTCCCAGACAAGAATACTGGAGTGGGATTCCATTTCCTCCCCCAGGGGATCTGCCCGACCCAGGGATCGAACCCAGGTCTCATGCGTCTCCTGCATTGGCAGGCGGGTTCTTTACCACCAGGGCCATCTGGGAAGACATTTGTGTGTGAGGTTAAACTGCTTCTTTCATTCCAGGATCGTAACTAGTATGGAAGCAAGGCGTGTATGAAATAGTTTTTTAAATCAATAATTATAGCATGCAATCCAGTACCACTTGCTGAGTATTTATTGTGTGCGGAGGAATGCGGCAGACGTAGGTGCCCGCACTGCCTCCGTCCTTGTAAATTCCTGCAAACAGGAGGTGCACGATCTCTGTCTGCAAAAGAGAAAATGGAGCGAGATCTGCAGAGAGAAAGCGTGGAAAGTGGTGAAGCAGGGAGTCCCGTGGGACTGACCCTCCAGAAACACGTGCGACGTAACCGCTGAAGACACATCTGTCCAGGGCAGAAACCAGACCAAGGACAGTTTGATTAGGACTGCCCTGAGCAGGCAGCCCCCTTCCCTGCCCACCTGCGTGCTCTGTGGGGTGAGAACACCTGACGGTCAAGTTACTATGAAGCAGAAGGAACCACACACCTCCCTGCGGAAAGTCCCGTCGCGGAGACTCACCTGTGCCCTGAGACCGCGGCGGCCCTGGAGATCGAGTTCCCTGGCTGGGTCTCCTCTCCTCTAACAGCTCCTCCGCCCTTCCAGCCAGATGGAATGATCTTCAACTCTCTCCCGTAGACTTTCCCAGCACCTCTGGGTAGTCAGTCCACCAGCCTCACTGACCCCTTTTACAGACTGACCAGTGGCCACAAGAGGCCTTCCCGGCCCCTGGTGACCAGGCCAGCTCTTTGAGACAAACGTTTTCCCCGAGTCCTTGTATCTCTTTTTTCTTTGTTTCTTTTTTTTTGATCATATAGTTATTATGCCATCTAACAAAATCACTCGGGAACATCTGACAATAGAAGCCAACAGAGAAAATTCAGGAATAATGAATCATCTTGAAATGAATTGTGGCAACACTTTGCTATTTTTCCTCAAACAATATTTGCCTTGTAAAAACACATTATCTTAGTTTGCAAGGAAAGGACACACGCAAAACTCCCTCTGTGATGGAGACTTGTCAGGAGGACCCTTGGAGGCGTTCCTGCGCCGGAATGCAGCCCAGCCGGCACCCCTTTCCTTCGGTGAGTCTGTGATTGCGTCACACACGTCTGTGGTCGGGTGTGCGCACACTGAAGACTGTGTGTCTCCCTGACACAGTGATCTTTTAAAAAATGTCCTTGTTTATTTGCTCATTCATGTATGATTGCATTTCTTGGCCAGGCCACACGGTGTATGGGATCCTACCTCCCTGACCAGGGATGGAGCCTGTGCCCTCCTGCAGTGGAAGCCCAGTCTTAACCAGAGGACCATCGGGCATCCCGCAGGCTGATGTGTTTGTCACAACATCATTTTGCACGCACCTCGCTGTTGCCGGTACTTGGCTTGCTCTGAGGTCCACTTCCGTGCTATTAATACTCTCTACGCAGTGCTGAGTGATAGTAACGTGACCACTCACGCTTTCTTCTGATTAATGTTCGCATGACTTATTTTCCTCCATTGGTTGGTTGTCAGCATGTTTTCATTATATCTGAAGTACCTTTCTTATTCACAGTATATGTTGAGGTTACGTTTTCTTTCTCACTCTGCCAATCTGTCATTTAACTGGTGTATTCGGACCGTCTGCCTTTGATGTGTTTGTTAATAGGTAAGGGCTTACGTTATTTTCTTGTGTTTTGCTTTCGCAGTTTTCCCTTTCTCTGCTCTTCCTCCCTACTTTCCTTTGGGTTACCGGAACATTTTTTGAAAATTCCACGTCGATTTATCCATTGCTGTGGACTGTGCTTCTCGGAACAGGTCTGTGTAGGGTTGCTCCAGTTATAACATCGTACACATAACTTATCACAGGCCAGCACTGCCGCTATTTTCAGTTTTAAAGACATATAAAAACAGTATCTCCCTGAGGTCCTTTGGCTGCCCCGCATTTATCATATAAATGCCTTAAATAACTCCCACACATACACTGAGAATCACAACAGACAGTATTATAATTTTTGCTTCAGCTGTCAAATATAATTTAGAAAATTCCAGAGAAGGGAGGCTTGCTTTATTTACACGTATTTTTTGCGTGTTGTGTTCTTCCTTCCTTCCTGACATTCCAAGGCCCCCCCCTTTTTTTTTATCATTTTCTTTATGTTTAGAGACTTTCCTTCGACCACTCTGTAAGAATAGGTCTGCTGATGACAAACACCGATAGTTCTTTTTCATCTCAGGATGTCTTGATTGCGCCTTAATTCCTGAAGAACGTTTCAGCGCTCCTTCTGGGTGGGCGGCTCTTCTCTTCCGGCCTGTGATGACACGTCGCTTTTCACTCACGCTGTCTCCCCTAGCAGGCGTCGTTTTTCTCGGGCTGATTTCAAGACTGTTTTCTTTCTCTTTCCTTCTAAAGCTTAATTATGATGAGTCTTGGTGTGGACTTTTTTCGGTTGACCCTGTCCGGGGTTCACGCATCTTAAATCTGCAGGTTTCTGCTGTGTCTGCCCTTGGACCCAGGTCTGTCCCGGCTCTGTGCCACCTGCTTCCTCCCTGTCCTCGGGTCACTCATGACGGGCAGGACCATCCAGGACTCTGACTGTCCATTCCAGAGGCCAAGAGATATGTGGCACTGGGCGTGAGGCAGGGGACGGTCCTGCAGCGGGACACCCTCTGGTCCAGCCAGGGCTCCACGTTCAGCTGTGGGGTGGGACAGGCAGGCAGGCAGGAGTGCCCCAGGGCAGGCAGCCAGCGGGGGGAGGGCTCCCCACTACCTGGGGTCCCCATCACGGCACGTCTGCCTGTTTTATTCCGCTCTGCCTGTGTCGTGCCAGCCTCAGAACAGGGAGAGGAGAGCAGAGGCCACCTCTGTCTTTCTCAGCAGACAGAGCTGAATCTGGGCCCCAGCATACAGGAGGCACTCAGCAAGTGCTCAGAGCAGGACTGGGTGCCTGGGTACATGATGCGTGGATGGGGTTCAGTTCAGTTCAGTAGCTCAGTCATGTCCGACTCTTTGTGACCCCACAAACTGCAGCATGCCAGGCCTCCCTGTCCATCACCAATTCCCGGAGTTCACCCAAACCCATGTCCATCAAGTCAGTGATGCCATCCAGCCATCTCATCCTCTGTCATCCCCTTCTCCTCCTGCCCCCAATTCCTCCCAGCATCAGGGTCTTTTCCAATGAGTCAGCTCTTCACATCAGGTGGCCAAAGTATTGGAGTTTCAGCTTTAGCATCAGTCCTTCCAATGAACACCCAGGACTGATGTCCATTAGGATGGACTAATTGGATCTCCTTGCAGTCCAAGGGACTCTCAAGAGTCTTCTCCAACACCACAGTTCAAAAGCATCAATTCTTTGGCACTCAGCTTTCTATATAGTCCAACTCTCACATCCATACATGACCACTGGAAAAACTGTAGCCTTGACTAGATGGACCTTTGTTGGCAGAAGCCCGCAAAACTAGAACCCAGGAAACAGGAGCCTTGGGGAGCGTGGCTCAGTCTGGGGGGAAGGGCGAGGCTTGGACAGCTCAGCGCTGTTTCCCGGCAGTGCCTGGCATGGGGCAGGCGTCCAGTGTCTAGTCTCCGAACAAAGGTCATGAGCACCAACCTAGGAATTCTCACCCCAAGGATAGCATGTGGCTTCACAGAGGGCAGGGGTTCCACTCACACCTACATCCTGGACCATACCGACCAAGTTGCTGCCCTTCCCCATGCCTTCCGGGGAGCAGGGGATGATACTGGCTCATTCTCTGGGAGCATCATGAGGTGGGGTGTTACAGCTGAGGTGTTCAGGAGGACGCTAGGCAGCTGCTGGGCGCTTAGCAACAGGAGCTGATATCAGCTGCCTCCCATGTGAGACAGAGCATGCTGGCAGGTGGACCATCAACCTCGTTCTACAAAAAAGGGAACAGGCTCAGAGAGGCTCAGCTACCTGTCTGCAGTCACTCAGGAATCCACACTTATCAAGCACTTGCTGTGTGCCCGGCCCTACGATGTGGGCCGGTTCTGATGCTGTGAAAGCGAATCGGGTCCTCTCCCTTCACTCCCAGGGGTGACCTTTCTTCCCCCGTTCAGTCCCTCCAGCAGGCAGGCAAAGGGATGAGCACCCAAGGATGCTCACATGTGCCCAGCGGTGGGCTGGGGGCATTGAAAACGGTGGCTCGTGTGGCCTCTGCAACCGCTCTGTGGCTCGAACGTGCCAAAATCTGCTCACCTTTCTGCCTGTGTGTGGCTGCCTGCTGCTCAGACCTGTCAGCCGTTGGGGTGCTCACAGGGGTAGGAAGAGACCCCGAGTGGGACCCGCTCTCACCTCCGAACCAGAAGCAAGCTTGGAAGGGAGGGAGCTGTCATCAGAAGCTCCAGTCTTGCTGCCGCATGGGGCCTGGCTTCCAGCTCCTCTGCTCTGACTGTCTCCCCTAGGGATGCTCAGAAACTGGCCCGATCAGCAGAGACTGTGCTCAGCAAACTGCATCAAACTCCTGAATCAATCTGAAGTCTGCCAAGAGCATCCGGTGGGATGCCCGTAACTCAGTTGACTGAGGAAGAAAAGATCCTTCAGAGCCCCATTGGCCCTGTGAGAACCCACACAGACTTCCTCAAACGAGTTATCTTGGAAAGAAATTATGGTGCAGGAAAGTGCTTTCTCCACTTCGGAGGGGGGGCGGGGGGCGGAGAGCCAGGCACGAAGGCGGCTGGGATAAGGCTTGCATAAATCAGGAGGGGGGGACTCCCTTTGTGGTCCTAAATGCAGATCAGATTTTCCGACAACCAGCGGGAGAATTCCCAGAGCAGCGGGCACTCCCAGGGTTCTCTCTGAAGTGAAGTGAAAGTCGCTCAGTCGTGTCCGACTCTCTGCGACCCCATGGACGATACAGTCCATGGAATCTCCAGCCCAGAATACTGGAGTGGGTAGCCTGTCCCTTCTCCTGGGCATCTTCCCAACCCAGGGATCGAACCCAGGTCTCCCGCATTGCAGGAGGATTCTTTACCAGCTGAGCCACCAGGGAAGCCCAAGAACACTGCAGTGGGTAGTCTATCCCTTCACCAGTGTATTGTCCCGACCTAGGCATCGAACTGGGGTCTCCTGCCTTGCAGGCGGACTCGTTACCAACTGAGCTATCAGGGAAGCCCCAAGACTCTCTATAGGGTCCTGCAAAAGGCAGTTTCTTTGAATTCAAAGGAAGAAGCTTTTAAGCAGATGGGAGGACCCCTGGCTGTGGGACAGGAGCAGAAATGCACGATGCTATGTGAGCCTCCGTGTAGCTTGTGTGTCACGGCCTGCAGCTTGGCGGGAAGTCAGCGCTCACCGGTGTGTGGGGCTTTCCGAGGGGCGGGAAGGCCATGGTGGGTGGTGGAGTGGCAGGAAGGGTCAGCTGCTCAGCAACCCACCAGCAGACACCGGAAGTCTCCTGCACACTGAGCCCTGCGGCCATCAGTGGAGACGGTGACGTGCCCCCGGGGACAGCAGGTAGAGGGACGAGTCATTGCCTTGGCTGTCTTCTATGGACCAGATGTGTCCCCAAATCCATGCGTGGAATCCCTAACCCCCGGGAGGTGGCGTTCGGCAGTGGCACCGTCGGGAGCTGGCGGACGAATGAGCCAGCAAGTGCACACAGGCGTAAGTGAGGGACATGGCGTGCCCCATGGCGGTGGTGGGTTAGTCTCCGAGTCGTGTTCAACTCTTGGGACCCCGTGGACTGCAGCCCGCCAGGCTCCTCTGTCCATGGAATTCTCCAGGCCAGAATACTGGAGTAGGCAGCCATTCCCTTCTCCAGGGGATCTTCCCAGCCCGGGGATGGAACGCAGGTCTCCTGCACTGCAGGCGGATTCTTTATCAACCGAGCCATCAGTGGGCCCGTGGTCCATGGAGCACCGCCGTACTCCCTGCCCCACCCCAGCGGCCTCTTTGGGGGTGGGTGCGGGGAGAGGAGGAGCCCCACGCCCCCGTGGCCTCCAGGGCACCTGCCAGGCATCGGCTCACAGCCGCTGTCAGACCAGGTCCCTCTTGGTGCCAGGACCAAGGAGGACAGGAGGCCCTGCTGACCGTCCCACCCATGGCCTGGAGGGCCAGGATGGGTGTGGGAGCGAGGAGACCCCCAGGCAGCTCTCCTAGCGGCTGGGGGCCACAGGCACCTAAAAGAGGCAGCAGCCGCCGAGCCCAGGGCTGCCTAGTCACTTCTTTCCAATCCCCACCGAGAGTCCCGGATGACAGGCTCAGTGTCACCTTGTCCCCGGCACGTCCCAGGAGCAGGCTCTCTAGCCTTATGACCTGGGTGCCCTTGGGAACCCCTAGCTGCCTCAACACACAAACCAGGCAGGGGGCTAAAGAGGGGCATGCGGACCCCCCCCCAACTCTGCCCACCAGCCCCGGTTTCCCTTCTGAGTGCCCTCTGAACAGAGCTGGGGCTGTGGTCCCTTGGGAGAGCCTGGGCTGGGCTCTTGCCTAACTGGGCCCAGATCCACGGCTGATCCTAGACACACAGACGGGGCACAGCCATCTCTGGGGACCTGTGGGCCCCATCCTGTCCACTCCCAGCTGCTCTAGGGGGTCATTTTCCCCCTCTGTGGGGGGCAGAGCCTCGTGTCGATAAGAAAACATGCAAAGGAGGCTTGCTCTGTGTTGACCTTCACGGGAGGAATCACAGTGGGGAATCCACAAGGGACGGGGAGCCAGGCTGAGCCTGGGATCCCGCCACCTTCATGGCCCAGACGAACCTCAGCCCCAGGGGTCCCCAGGACAGCCCACCTTCCCTGCATGTCACAGACTGGAGACAAGTACCCCAGAGGAGGTGACTGAACCTGCTCCTGGGCCCATCTGTGCACTTTCTGCTAGAATCCACTCTCCGCAAGGACCCTGCGAGGTCAGCTTCACCAGAAGCCCCTGCCTGGATATTGGATCAAAGTCCTCATCCCACTGGCCCAGCTGCTGCCCGAAGCCTGTCTGCTTCCAGTGAGAATGCCACTGGGAGTTTAGCCAGAACCCCCTCAGCCCTGACCTTCTGCCTCACTGAGCTTCCATCCACTGACCCCACCTGCTCCTGAGTCAGACCCGCTCCTATCCGCCCTGTATCCGGAGTTAAGCCTGGTTCCACACGGATGTCTCATTTCCTCTATTGCAATAAAGTGAAAGTGAAGTCGCTCAGTCAGGTCCGACTCAGGTCCTCCATCCATGGAATTTTCTAGGCAAGAGTACTGGAGTGGGTTGCCATTTCCTTCTCCATTTTCCTTCTCTATTGCAATAGCCCTGAGTGAAATCTGCCCTCACTGATTTAACCGCTGTTTCTCTCTGACATATTACCCCGCCCCGTGCCAGCCCGTGGGAGGGCCCAGGACAGCAGTTACCACTGTGACCCCATCCATCCCTCTCCATGGGGTCCCCAGGGTGTGGGGATGAGGCACTTGCCCCTGAAGGCTCTCAGTCCCCCCAGATGAGGAGGAAATCTTCTTGGCCAGGTGGGAAATGTCACCATCGGCCATGGTTCCAGCAGAGCTACCTGGGCACAGAAGACTGATTTAGCCTGTTTCTTATAACCCAGCAGGGCTTAGTCTGATCCCGTCCACCCCTTGGGCTCCAGCCCCGTGGTGTCTGGCCCCATGGGGCATTCCTCCTCCCAAGGTGCCCCTCTGAAGCCCTGGCCACTCCCTTCTCCCCGGGAGAGAATATTCCCTCCAGACATGCCCTCCCCCTGAGGTCTCCCCTCCCCTAGGGCATCACCCACCCCCTCGGCTAAGTCTGTCCCTCCCTCATGAAGCCCTAACCCTGAGGTCCGGCAGCTTGGCCGCTGAACACACGGAGCATCTACTGGCCGGTGGCCTTGTGCAGGTCATAGCCCCTCCCTGGGGCTCAGTCTTCTCATCTGCAAAATGGGGGCACAGACAAATTCCCTTCAGTTCACAAAGGGGTGAGGAAAGCTGTTTCTGTGGCGTAGTGGTTATCATGTTCACCTCTAGGACTAAAGCATGTTGGTGACCCCGAACTGTCACTGGGCATCCCTGAGGGGTTAGGGCAGCAAAGGCGCATTGCATCACGAGGCTTGAAGGCGATGAAGGTCCATCCCAGGTGCCTGGAGGCCAGCACCCCTGCTCCCCACTCTCAGCCCTGCCCGTCTGGGTGTCTGGGGTCGCCAGGAGCCCCAGAGGAGCAGGCAGTGACGTCGCCCCAGGTACGCTTTACAGAAGCGAGACGGCGTTCGCCTGCTCTTCCCCTGACTGACTGCGTTTCTCTTCCTTCCTGTCTCAGGAGCCAGCGGGCCGGCCCTGGGCTCCATGCTACCCACATGGTCCTTCCAGCATCTGGGCCATGGTCGGGGAGGGCGTGGGGAGGGGAGGGCAGCCCCTGGCTCCCTCTGCTTTGTCTTTAGAAGCAGGGCTGCCCCCCATCCCCGACACTGGCCTGGAGGCTTCAAAAGTGGAACAGCTCCTAGAAGACCAGAAACTGGTGGCGAATGTTCTAGAATAAGTGTGCCTCAGGGGACGACACCCTCCCCGAGGGACAGTGGACAGAGGGGCTCTCCTCCCTGGAGCCTGGCAGTGTGAGGGGTCTGCTGGGCTTGAGGGATGGACTGGCTAGGAAGGTGACGTCTGAGCCAAGACTTGCAGGGGGTGAGAGATGCTAATGGGGCGGGGACTCCGGCGGAGGGTAGGGCTGGGTCTGGGGGTGCTGGCGGGCTAGAGAGAAGGGCCCAGGCCGGGGCGGCGAGGAGCAGGGGACGGGGGTCTGGGGCTTGGCAGCTGACCCGAGCGGGCCCGGCCCCGCAGGGCCTCTGCTCACCTGAGGCTTCCCCGGGTCTCTTGCAGACAGGGCCCTTGTGTGACTTGCTTTCCAAGGTCTGGGGGCCTGAGAACAGATGCGCGGGGGGCGGGGGCGGGCAGCAGGCCCCTGCCACGGTCCAGGTGAGCGCCGAGGGGGCAGGGGACCAGGTGGACACAGCGGAGGGCAGGCCCAGAGACCGGCTGAGTTCTGAGATGAGGCGACAGCCTGGCTTTGGGGGGGCGAGAAAACGTGGGTGAGCGGGAGGGGCCGTGGAGAGAGGTCCAAGACGGGCCTCCAGAGGTCAAAGGTGAGAGGTCAGAGAACGGAAGGACAGTGAGAGAGAGCAAGCAGGGCGGCAGAGAGCAAACCAGGACCTGGAAGCTGACGGGACGGAGGAACCTGGGGCTGACGGGCAGGCTGGAGGCTGTGTGGAGTGGGGGTCGCGGGGGTCACCACCTAGTGGTGTTCAGGAGCTGGGGCCAACGTGCCCAGGGTGGACTCAGAAAGGAGTGAACCCAGAGGGCTCCCATGCTGAGTTCTGCTACAAAGAGGAGCAGAGACCTGCAGGGTGGCAGGGCGGAGTTGGGAGGAGGAGACTGAGGATAGGAAGGACCCGGGGGTGGCGCTGGCCCCTGGAAGATTCTCCTGGGAAGGAGAGGCTGGGGAAGCCTGAGTATGTGGCCAGGGAGCAGCAGTAAGCGGGGGCGCTGGTCTCAGCGGATCAGAGGGCTAGGGAGGGAGCAGGGGTCCCTCGGGGCTGCCCCTCGGGCTCTGCTCCTCCAGGTCCAGCCTCCCCGGTCCCTCCCGAGGGTGCCGTCCGCTCCGACGTGCCGTCCACAGCCACGGCCGGCGATGGGACCCGGGCCCCTCCTGGCCTGGTCAGCTCTGCTGGACTCAGGAGGAACGTGCCTGGCGAGGAGGCCCCGACTCACGTCGACTGGAGCTGCATCTACAGGACCTGGGCTGTTGAAGTTAGGGGGCCAGGACACCCCCACTTCCTTCTCTGGAGAGGGGCACCTGCTGAGGGATCAAACACGGATCCAGGACCTGGAGCGTAATTTCTGACCAGGTCGGTCAGCACCTCCGGCTCAGGATGGACCAGCTGGACGGCTGGCCCTTGTCTCATGCTGGAGCCAGCCCACTTCCCCGAATGGCTATCTGTGCCCTTTCAGGCAGAAACAGAAAGAAAATAGACCCAACCCCCACCCCCACTCGGGACGTGACGCTTTAAACTCAAAATCTCAGCTGGTAAAGAGGTGTGAGCCCGCATGCCCAGTGTGGACTCTGAAAGAAGCAAACGCAGAGGGTGCTCGTGACGAGTTGTGCTACGAGGAGGGGCAGAGACTTGAAACCCAAAATCTCCCAGGACAGGGACCCGCCCCAGCTACAGCCCTCCCCCACCTACAGGGGCTGAGCGGGGGGTGATGGGAGAGAGGCCAGGCCCCGTGCCAAGAGAAGCCCCCTCACTCCCTGGCCTGGGAAATGGGTCGTCCCACCACCTTCGTGCCCTTTGCGCTTAGTCGCTCAGTCGAGTCTGACTCTGCGACCCCGCAGACTGCAGCCCGCCAGGCTCCTCCGTCCATGGGATTCTCCAGGCCAGAATACTGGACTGGGTTGCCATGCCCTTCTCCAGGGGATCCTCCCGACCCAGGGATCGAACCCGGGCCTCCGGTTTTGCGGGCGGATTCTTTATCATCTGAGGCACCAGGGACGCCCTTGCGGTCTTTACGGGTTTGTGCTCACGCCCGGACACTGACGGGCATCACTGCCCTGCCACTGTCCCCATTTCACAGACAAGGAGACCGAGGCTGGGGGCCGTCTGCCCACGCGAGGGAGTGACCGCTGTCCCAGCCACCGGTGTCCTGCTCCCCGCCTCCTCGCCCACGTCGTCACCCAGGGGCACCACTGCCCTGATCTGACGGCTGATCCACATTGTTCAGGGGAGGAAAACCCCCTTGGGTTTCATTTCCTCTCCATTGTCGGAGACGAACGCCCTTGGCCAGCCCGCAGGAATGGGCGCCGTCCCCCTCGCTGTGGTTCTCGATATTAAAACCGCCACCGTCTGGACTGGAAACACACCGGTGAGAACATTTCCTTTAATGAGTCCAGCATCAGAGGGCGGCCCGGGCCGTGGTTCTCGGGGAGCTCCAGGTGGCAGGGGCAGGGTGGGAGACCAGGACTCCCAGGCCCCGGGGCCAGTGCCGTCTCCCCTCGCCCCCACCCCACCCACTTGGCGAGCCAGGCACCAGGGTGCCCCGGCCCACACTGCGGAGTGCAGTTGGCCCACTGGGTCTGAATGTCAGCTTCTCCACCGACGCTGGCAAGTTCTGGGCGCAGGACACAGCCTCCCTGGCATCTGCGTCCCCACAGCCCTCCACCCTTCTTGCTTGCTGGCAAGGCCAGGTTTTGTTGGGTGTTCCCATTTCCCTGCCAATGACTTTGGGAAGGGTAGCTGACTCCTCCCCAGCTACGGGGCGAAATACTGCAGAGTGGACACACTGTTCTAACCACAGATGGGGGTGGAGGCTACTGGGGGCTTCAGGGGAATGTTTTCTTCCTCTCCAAAAGGCTCAGGAAAAGATGGTCTCCTCTAAAGAAAAAAAAAAGAAGAAGATGATGATCTCTTCTTCCACGAAACATGGCTGCATCTCCTGTACTTCTGGAGCAGCAGCAGCCACCCTGCAGCCACAAGGAGGATGTGTCTGAGGCCAGAGCACAGAGTGGGAAGACCCTGTGGTTCTGCACTTCCTTCTGTGCCTCTGAATTGTCCAGCTCTGGGGCCAGCCCCGTCCTCCCCAGAACTTCCCGTTCAGTGAGTTAAGACTTAGTCCTTATAGTTAATGCCATTCTGAGATGAGCTTCCTTCTGTTTGCAGACAGGAGTATTTTGGTGTTCTCAGAACCCTCATCTCAGAATCCTCACCCCATTATAAAAGGGGATACGTACAATGTCCCCTTCTCAAATCAAATAAAGCCCAGAACTTCCAAATTGGCAGTGGCAGGACACCCATCTGTCTATCATGCACCCATCATTTATGTATCTATGTATTTCTGTCTATCATCTACCTGTCTGTCTTCTGTTCACCATCCCTTTATCATCTATTTCCCTACTGCCTGTCTATACATCGATTACTCATCTATTTCCCTATCACCTATCCATATCGATCACTCGTCTATTTCCCTACCGCCTGGCTATATATCGATCTCTCATGTTATCTGTGTGTCTATCTCACTATCACCCCCCTGCATCTCTCAGCTCCTTTCTGGCTTCGCTGTTTTTACCTCTTCCATCTCTGTGTCTCTGTGTCTCTCGCTGGGCTCTCATGCTCACTGTCTGCCCCAGGCAGCAGCCCCCAGACCCTGCGTCTCCTGGAAACGCAGCCAGGACGACTGCTCTTGGCCAGGGGTCCATGAGGACCTCCCCCTGCACCTGCCTCATGGCTGGCGGCTTGGCTTGGCTGGAGGCATCCGAGTCGTGCCGGCCTCTCCCCACAGTGGCCAGGAGCCTGGGCTCTGGGGCAGGTGGGTCCCCTTGCTTTCTGGAGCCTCAGGTTGTCACCGGGGGGACCCCTGGAGGGCAGAATCTGGGGTGGAGTCTGGGGAGTGGGACATTTATTCAGGGATGAGCTTGGGGTCTGGACTGACGAGGGGAGGGCAGTAGCAGGGTGAGGACCCCTGTGAGGTGTGTGCAGGCCCTTGTGCAGAGCCCATGGACGCGACCGTGTGTGGAGCCAGGGACTCTGCGGCCGTGATGGAGGGGAGCGCCCTGAGGTGCTGGGTTCCCTGAGTGTCCTGCTAAGAGACGAGGAGGCAGAGAAGAGGCTGTGTGAGGGGAGGCACACAGCCACGGGGCGCCGGGAGCCTGGAAGCGGCAGGGCCCTGCCCACCCTTGACCTTGGGCTGCCGGCCCTGAGGACGGATTCCTGTCCGGTGGAGGTCCTGGTTCAGGGTCCTTTATTTCGGCAGCCCCGGGACTCAGATCCAAGAAAAGCAGGACCACTCAAGGGGAGACCTTACAGCCACCAGCCCCGTCCGGGCCCCGAGCCCGGAGCTCCCCGGGCCTGAGCAACTGAGCTGGGCTGGCTGAGCCGGGGGGCGACACCCTCGACCCTGAAGGGGGTCCCCGCGGCTCATTGTGGAGGTCAGGCAGCTCCGCAGATGGCCCGGCCCTGTTCCACCCCTAGAGCAGCCCTGTCTCTTGAGAACTTAGGGGGCCTTCCAGCTGATCTTTTCAAATGAAAATGCCCCTGGGAGGGTCCACACTTGATGCTCACGCCCAGCAGCCTGGAGCTGCAAGCAGGCTGCTTGGTGGAGGAGGGGCAGGTGTGCGTGTGGGGAAGGGGCGGGGGGCCCGGGCTATGCCTGCTTTGTCCCGAGCACCTGGGCGGACAGCTGGGTCCTCCTGCAGCCCTCAGCTCTCTGGACGCGATGCGGGCCCACGGGTGGAGCACTCACCTGGAGGATTGCCAAGGCAAGGCCATAGCTGGGAGGAGCCCGGCAGCTTCCCAGGGCTGGGCCCATGTCCAGCTCGCCTCCTCAGGGTCACGGCGGGTCAGCCCGCCCTCCCAGCACCCCCCACCACCCTGCACTTCCAGTGACGCCCATCTGACCACAGGCTGTGGAGGGTGGTCAGGTCCAGGAGGAGGCTGCATCGATCGGCCCTGAATTGGACAAGACAGAGAATTTGCCCGGCCTGCTGACCTTTTCAGAGGGCCAGTAATCCAATGACCCCGCCTCCCAGCCCCCCGAGAGCCGCAGTTAACGTGATTATCGAGCATCGGGGGCCTGTGCAGCGGGCCCAGGGCAGCGGGAGCCTTGCTAGCCCTCGCTTGGCCCGCATCGGTGGGAGGCCGAGGAGAGCCTTTACCCAGCCTCCCTGCGTCCACCACCCCTGGAACTTTCTCCGTTTGGAGTGGAACCTATCATCCCCACCTCAGCTTCCTCCGAAGTCCTGACCCCTTGTCGTGACCATGGCCCTCGGGGCCCCCTGCTGATGGAAGGCGACCCAGAGCCACCAAAGCTTCAGAGAGAGTTCTGGGTCCCCTTGGCTGTGCCATGGTGGGAGGGGCACCCAGGTGCCTGGGGGACTCCATCCGGCCTCCTCCTTGTTTCTACTGTCCAACCCGTCTCCCCGGCTTCTGAGGCCACGTCTTGGCACCCTGGAAGCCCGTCTACTTCCTTACGACCACCGCCCTGGCTGGGCCCCCGCGGCTTTCCCGCGGCCCATGCAGGGGCCCCTTGCTGGCCTCCAGCCTCCCCCACCTCCCTGTCCCCTGTCACTCCAGACAAAGCAGTCTTCAGGAAACACGCCTGGCAATACTACGGCCGTGCATAGACACGTCCAGTGGCTCCACGCCTGCCGGACTTCTGTTCATCTTTGAGTTCACTTCAGTCTCTCAGTCGCGTCCGACTCTGCACCCCGTGGACTGCAGCACGCCAGGCCTCCCTGTCCATCACCAACTCTGAGAGCTTGCTCAGACCCATGTCCATGGAGTGGGTGATGCCATCAACCATCTCATCCTCTGTCGTCCCCTTCTCCTCCAGCCTTCAATCTTTCCCAGCATCAGGGTCTTTTCCAATGAGTCAGCCCTTCACATCATGTGGCCAAAGTGTTGGAGCTTCAGCTTCAGCATCAGTCCTTCTAATAAAATTCAGGACTGAGTTCCTTTAGGATAGACTGGTTGGATCTCCTTGCAGTCCGAGGGAATCTCAAGAGTCTTCTCCAAACCACAGTTCAGAAGCATCAATTCATCTTTCAATGCCCACCCCGATCGTCCTGGGAGACCTGGTGGCCATTATCATACCCCCACTACAGGCGTGTGAAGCTGTTCACAAGCCCAGCCAGGTGTCTGAAATCCAGCGCCCCAGGGCCCCTCAGAGGTCCCTCTGCCCCAACATGCAGCTTCCCGGTGGTGGACTCGCAGCCCCGCTGCCGGTCCTGGTGAGGAGGGGGCACCGTGCAGGCCGAGGCTGTCAGAGCTCCAGGGGGCCCGGAAGCCGTTCCTCTTTGGTCCAGCATGAGTAATGAGGCCGCAGCAGGTCGGGGATCGATTTCTCATTTCTGTGATTAATCCACAGCCTGGAACGCCCGGTCCCTGCTTCCCCGGAGGGTCAGGCCCTGCCTGCCAAGTCCACACCAGCCCTGCAAAGTTCACACTTGCCCCCAGGTGCAAATCGGATGCCTCTCCCACTGAGGGGGTGGGGCCAGGGTGCCATCCTGACAAGGACGGCTGGAGCCCCTCCGTGCTGTGACCCCGGGGACAGGCCTCTCAGCCCCTCCAGGTCCCCACGGTGTCTCCTAGAAGGATGCCCAAGCCTGCCCTGCCTCCCAGAGCAGGCAGCAAGCCTCGGGGGTGGCCAGGCGGCTTCCGCCGGGAGGTCTCCCCCACCTTGCTTCTGAGCACCACCTGGCTGGGGTCCCCCCCTCACCCTGCCGCCCAAGGACCCTCGCCTGGCGTCCCAGCCTCTCTGAGTCTCTCCGATGGGGACAGACAGGCGCCCTCTGTGTTCTCACCTGAGGACCGGAAGCAGCCTGGGTTTTATGGCCAGAGGCCCAGTGCACAGGGCTGGTTGGGGAGGTGTCCCGGGGCAATACGGGTCTGGCCCCCTTTCCTTGGGCCCACGTTTGGGGGTCATCTGACCTCACGCCGGCTGGCAGTGGGGATGTGGCCAGTTGTCACACTCCCTGGGTGATCTGTGGTCACCACATGGATGCTGGGGAGGACCCTCAAGTCTCTCATCTCTGTGCCCCCGTCATGGCCTAGAGCCCCCACCCCCACCGGGCCTGGATTGCTCACGGCCCCCTCCCTCCCTGCAGCCTATCTCAGCTCTGGAAGCCCCTCACCCAGAGGGCCCACTGCACCAGGCCTCACATATCCCCGAGCCTGCCTGCCCCTGGGGTGGGAGTCCGTGCTGGGCGCTGTCCCCCGGGGCCATCTGGGCGGCCCTGGATCAGTGCTGCGCCCAGAGCTGGCGGCCTGCTTGGACGCCCTCCTTAAAGGACTCCCGACCCTGAAGGAGGCAGACAGCCCTGGCTTCTGCTGTGCCTCAGGTGATGCTGGCTGTACCCTCAGCCCAACAGACCACCCCAGCCACAATCTGCCCTGTGCCCACAGTGACCTGAGCCACGCTCACTGCCCGGTGCCCACTGGTGACATGCTGGCTTTAAAGAGAGGGCGTCCAGGGCACCTGCAACCCACTCTGGGATGTTCTGCCTTGAAAAGCATCAAGTCTCCAGCTCCGCCTGTTTCCTGTGGAGAAAGGGCGGCGCTTGTGTGGCTACAGAGCTGGGAAGGGAAGACTGTATACCAACATGTCATCTTACCTTCCGATTTCCTGGGCTCCCGTCAGATCGTGTCAGGGCCTTAAGATCATTTCAGCATTTTCATATTTAACTTGCGGGTCTGCAGCTGCTCGGCAGGACGAGGGAGGTGCAGCCCCATCGTGTATCCCTGCCGGCTCTGCGGCCCTCTCCTGCCAAGGCAGAGGCCCCGTGTTTTGCCCTCGAGGAATCTGGGTCCCACCCAGGGGGATTCAAATGGAGAAAGGGCACCCCATAGCCCAGCTGGCAGGGGGTAGCAAGATCAGCATCGGAAACTTCCACCGACCCCTGCCAGCCAGACCCCTGCAGACCAAGGCAATGTCTCACCCTCACCATGCCCTCCTCTCCCAGGGGGCCTGCTGTCTTCTGATTGCCCAGGTCTGGCCACTTCTTCTGGAACCAACACATGCCCCCATCTCTGGATGCTGGGTCATCCTTTAATCCATTCCTTGATTTGTCCTTTCATTTATCCCGTCATCCACATATTCATCCATCCATCCATCCATCCACCATCCATCCGTCATCAATCCATCTGCCCAACCATCCATTCACTCACTCATCCATCTACCCATTCATTCATCCGCCCACTCACTCATCTATACATCATCCATGTATCCATCCATCCAATAAATGCTTCTTTTATTCAACATTCATCTTTAAACTTTGGAGGAGAGTTGATTTACAATATTAGTTTTAGATGTACAGCAAAGTGATCCAGTTATCCATATAGTTTTTCAGATTCTTTTCCATTATAGATTGTTGTAAGATACTGAATGTAGTTCCCTGTGCTATATGGTAAATCCTTATTGTTTTGTCTACTTTATATATATATCAGCATTCATCCAGAATGCTGTTAAAGTGCTGCACTCCATATTTTAGCAAATCTGGAGAACTCAGCAGTGGCCACAAGACTGGAAAAGGTCAGTTTTCATCCCAATCCCAAAGAAAGGCAATGCCAAAGAGTGCTCAAACTACCGTACAATTGCACTCATCTCACATACTAGCAAATGCTGAAAATTCTCCAAGCCAGGCTTCAGCAATATGTGAACCATGAACTTCCAGATGTTCAAGCTGGTTTTAGGAAAGGCAGAGGAACCAGAGATCAAATTTGCCAACATCCGCTGGATCATGGAAAAAGCAAGAGATTTCCAGAAAAACGTCTACTTCTGCTTTATTGACTACGCCAAAGCCTTTGACTGTGTAGATCACAATAAACTGTGGAAAATTCTGAACGAGATGGGAATACCAGACCACCTGACCTGCCTCCTGAGAAATCTGTATGCAGGTCAAGAAGCAACAGTTGGAACCAGAGGTAGAACAACAGACTGCTTCCAAATAGGGAAAGGAGTACGTCAAGGCTGTATATTGTCACCCTGCTTATTTAATTTCTATGCAGAGTATATCATGAGAAATGCTGGGCTGGATGAAGCACAAGCTGGAATCAAGATTGCTGGAAGAAATATCAATAACCTCAGATATGCAGATGACACCACCCTTGTGGCAGAAAGTGAAGAGGAACTGAAGAGCCTCCTGATGAAAGTGAAAGAGGAGAGTGAAAAAGTTGGCTTAAAGCTCAACATTCAGAAAACTAAGATCATGGCATCTGGTCCCATCACTTCATGGCAAATAGATGGGGAAACAGTGGAAACAGTGGCTGACTTTATTTTTCTGGGCTCCAAAATCACTGCAGATGGTGACTGCAGCCATGAAATTAAAAGACGCTTGCTCCTTGGAAGAAAAGCTGTGACCAACCTAGATAGCATATTAAAAAGCAGAGACATTACTTTGCCAATAAAGGTCCATCTAGTCAAAGCTATGGTTTTTCCAGTGGTCATGTATGGATGTGAGAGTTGGATTATAAAGAAAGCTGAGCGCTGAAGAATTGATGCTTTTGAACTGCAGTGTTGGAGAAGACTCTTGAAAGTCCTTTGGACTGCAAGGAGTTCCAACCAGTCCATCCTAAAGGAAATCAGTCCTGAATATTCATTGGAAGGACTGATGTTGAAGCTGAAACTCCAGTACTTTGGCCACCTCATGCGAAGAGTTGACTCATTGGAAAAGACCCTGATGCTGGGAGGGATTGAGGGCAGGAGAAGGGGACGACAGAGGATGAGATGGCTGGATGGCATCACTGACTCAATGGACATGAGTCTGAGTGAACTCCGGGAGTTGGTGATGGACAGGGAGGCCTGGCGTGCTGCAGTCCATGAGGTCACAAAGAGTCAGACATGACTGAGCAACTGAACTGAAGTGAAGTGATTCATGAAGAAAGAAATGATTAGTAAGATCCCTGCAGCAGTACTGATCAGTGGTACAGATCTCAGCACTGATCTCACACTATAAGCACCTAATGTACTTTATTTCTCTTATTTTATTAATCTTCAAGCACGTGGCAGAGATGGTGAGCTGCCTGTCAAAGTCCTCCTGGAACACAGCTCTGTGACATTTCCCAGGCTCCCTTGCAGTAGCTGCAGCAGCGTGGCTGAGTTCTGGCCCGAGAGGTGAGGGGAAGTGCAGGGCGCCATTTCCGGGCCAAGGCCCTGGGGAGGCAGGCGCAGCTGCCCCGCGCTCTCTGTCCCCCTCCCCCAGCTGGATGCAGGTGATGGTGGGACCCGAGGAAGGCAGAGCCCCAAGGGGACAGAGTGAGGGCCCATGAAGCAATAGAGGAGAGCACTGCCCGCCCTCCAGCTGCCCGGGACGGTTTCATGAGCAAGAAATGAACTTGTGTCCTGGTTGAGTGCTCATCCGTTTTGAGGTCTTCCTATTACCACCACCAAGCCTAATTTAACAGATCAGGCATTTCCCCCTCCACGTACAAAAGAGGAAACTGAGGCCCCCAGGAAAAAGGAATTGACTTGGCAATGATTTCTCAGATCTGATACCAAAAGCACCAGCAACAAAGGCAAAACCAGAGAAATGGGATTACGCCAAACTAAAAGAATTCTTCACAGCAAAGGTATCATCAACAGAATAAAAAAAACGACAACAAAAAACTATGGATGGAAGAAAACTTTTGCAAACCACACATCTGATAAGGAGTCAATATACAAAATACATAAGGAACGCGTACAATTCCATAGTTAAAACACCACCACCATCAAAGCTGATAACCCGACTGAAATGCAAAGGACCTGAACAGATGTTTCTCCAAAGAAGACAGACAGATGGCCAGCAGCTATATAAAAAGATGCTCGACTCTACAACAGGGAAATGTGAGTCAAAACCACGGTGAGACACCACCCCCTGCTCACAGCTGTCAGAATGGGTATTATCGCCAGGGGTGAGGGGAGAGAGGAAAATACATTGGTGAGGAGTTAGAAAACTTGGAAAGCTCGGGCACTTTCGGTGGAATGTAAATGGGCACAACCATTGTGGAAAACAGAAGGGCAATTCTTCAAAAAGTAAGCTATCAATCCCACTTCTGGGTCTTTCTCCAAAGGAAATGAAATCAGCATCTCAGAGAAACAGCCACACTCCTATATTCACTGCAGCAGTTTCACAACAGCCAAGATACAGGCAGAACCAGAGTGTCCATCAACAGGTGAGTAGCTAAAGAAAACCGGTCTCTAGATAGAGTGGAACAGTAGTCAGCCTTGAAAAAGAAGAAAACCCTGCTCTTGCAGTACCATGGATGGACGTTGAAGAGGTTATGCTGAGTGGAACGAGCCAGACCCAGGAAGACAGCCTGCGAGATCTCACACCTACGGGGAATATAAAGGCAGTCAGACGCAGGGTGGCTCAGGGGTACAGGATCTGTCTGCCAGGGCAGGATCCCTGGGTCAGGAAGATCCCCTGTAGGAGGAAATGGCAATTCACTCCAATACTCTTCCTGGGAAATGCCACGGACAGAGGCTGGCAGGCTACAGTGCATGATGCAGAGCTGGACGTGACTGAGCGACTGCACACGTAGGAGCAGAGTGTAGGATGGAGGTTGTTGGGTGGAGAGGTGGAGATGGGAGGGGCTGGTCACAGTGCCATGGGGGAGAACCTTCGCTCCATTACAAGTTAATCACAAGCGGGATGTGAGCTGGGGGTCCGGTGGGGACTCGGGCTGCCGGGGCGGAGGCTTCTCTATTACAAGTTAATCACAAGCGGGATGTGAACGGGGGTCGGGTGGGGACTCGGGCTTCCGGGGCGGAGGCTTCCTTCCAGGCAGAGGGCACAGTGAGTGTGAGGGCTCTGAGCCCTGTGGGTCCCTGGCTCCTACCTACTCCCCAGGTGGCTGGGGCTTATGTGAAGTGACAGGCATGGGTCACAAGAGTCCCTGGGGATGGGGCCCTGGGGTCTTTGACTGCTGGCCAGTATGGCAGGGACCTTCACAGAGCTAGCAGGTGGAAGGAGATGAGGAACCCCCAGGGTAGGGGGCGGGGGTCAGGCCAGGACTTCCCTGGAGAACAGTGGCCTTGACCCCTGCACTCTGGGGACATGGAAGATGACAAGACCACGACCCCAGCATGAATCAGAACACCGCGGTACAACCGTCAGCATTTTGAAAGGTCATGAAACATCAAAGCTATTGACGGAGGGAAAATATCGCTGATTTCGTCAGCCGTTTCTTGGCCTATTTTCGCGACATTAACTTTTTAATTAAAATTGACTGCCCGAGACTTTCCAGTGGAACCAGAACCTGCTAAGGTGAGGATGACGCGTGTGCACCAGGGAATCCTGACCCAGGAAGCTCTCTGGCGCCCCAGGGGTGGGTGTGCCCCCCTCCAAGAGCCGTCAGTGTCTCCCCTCTTCTCAGGACGAGCCCCCAGCTCCCTGCACAGCTCTGCCCTTGTGAGCTGTGTGTGCACCTTACCCAACCGCCCTGAGCCTCAATTTCTTCTGTAAACTGGGGACCCAGGGGAGAGCCAGTGAGGTTGGTCCACGAACACGCCCAGCCTGGGGTCTCGTAGGGGAGCGTCGTCATCAGCATCAGCACCATGCTGACCGAGCCTGGGTTCCCACCCGCCCCCGAGGCACCGATGGGCCCCCAGATGCCCCTGCTGCCTGGCGTCCATGCCTTCAAGCCTGCCCGCTGTCCCTCTCCCGGAATTCTCCCCGGTGGTCCAACCTTGAGCCCACACTCAGCAGCTCCACCTCTTGGGAGCCTGCCCTAAACCCCTGCTGAATCAGAGGGCTCGCTCTGGTCTCTGGACACCCCCGCCAGCTCCCGTGACCCCTCCCCTGACACCCCACCACCCTAAGGTTTCTCTTGTGACCCAGCTCAGGCCTGGCACGCCGTGCACCCAGGCTCCCACCGAAGGGAGGGAGGGGGAGAGAGAGAAAGGAAAGACCCAGAAGTAAAGAGACCCAGAGATGCAAGAGACAGAATGAAAGAATCACAGAGGGAGACCGGAGACAGCAAGAGCTCCAGGGACCGAGAAAGACACACCAAGAGACGGAGAGACAGAGAGACGGAGAAAGGGGACCGGGATGAGGACACTGAGCAGCTGATGAGAGAGACTCGGATCCGACGAGACGGCGGAGTCAGGCGGTCCCAGACAGGAGATGCACTGGGCCATGGAGGCGTCAGCCTGCCCATCCACGCCCGCCCAGGGCCCGGCACCCCCGGGGAGGTCAGCTGGGGTGGAAGAGACCAGCCTCACCTCTAGGGAAGCGACCGTCTGTCCCCTGGGGTTGGAGAAAGAGGCTCGGGGGAGGAGAGTGGACTGCTGGGCCCATACCTGCCCTCCAGGGTAGTTGAGGGGCGGGGGTGACGGGTTGGGCTCCACGGGGTAGCTGTCAGCCGTTTTCAGGGGGCCTGGGCCTGGGGTCGCCCATTCACCTGCAGCCAAGCCCTCTGTGGAGAAGGCTGGGAGCCTGTGGCCTGAGTGGGCTGGGGTTACCCTGCGAGAGGGTGGGCCCTCGGGCTGCCGTGGAGACCAAGAGCCCAGCCTCTGGCTCGCCCAGGAAGCACCCATTGAGGGCCCTGCCCCTACAGAGCCTAGGGGGTTCCTTGCCTTGGGGTGGGGACGGGGTGGGGGCTTTTTGGGGGGGTCTGCGGAGGAGGGAAGCCGGCTTCCACAGCTGGACGAAAGGACGATGCCCATGTGCCAACGAGGAAACAGATACAGCCTCCCTTGTCCAAGCTGCCCAGGCCTCTAAGCACAGGCCCTGAGCTTGGTCACCTTCCAAGCCAAGGCTGTTCCTTCTCCGTGGGGCAGTGGGCTGGCCCCTCAGACTGAGGACATAGGCTGGTCGTAGGGCAGCGGAGAGGGCTCCCCAGTGGAGAGCATGGAAATGTTCAGAGGAAAGGGCACCTTTCCCTAATGTGCACAACGGCCCCAAAGGCCGTAGAAGCTTCAAAGAGGCAATGGCCCAACCCAGGGCTATCAGGGAGGGCTTCCTGCAGGAGGAGGCAGCACGGACCCCCAAGTCTGAGGGGAATTAGGAGTCTGCCGGGCAGCCAATCAGGGGAAGAGCGCTTGGGGTGTCCCTCGTTCCTCACCCCCGCAGCTGCCCCCAGGACTCAGAGCAGCCCTGCTGAGCGGTGTGGGGGAGGGTCCACCCCGGACAGTGCCCCATCTGCCCAGGCCCCACCCTTTCTGTAAATGACACCCCCTTCTAAGAGCCAGGCGGGGCGTCCCTGACCCGCTGCTCTGCCTCCCTGCCCGCCCCTTCATGCTCTGAGCCAGGCCAGGCAGAGGCAGAACTAACCGCTCCACCCGCCCCCGACTTCACCCTGCTCCTGCTCAGTTACCGTGCTTGATTGAAGCGGTTCAGTGGCGGCCAGGCCTGCACCCACGCGGGTCCTGAGGGGAGAGAGTCAGTTCCTAGGCAGGTTGATAGGGAGTCTAGGGGTCCCCAAGGAGAGAGGGGTCTGGAATTCTCAAGGAGGAAGAAAGGACAAACTTTTTTTTCTCCACATTCTTTAGGATTATATAACAATAATGTATCCTACCTAAGGACAGTCTTTGGATTCAACCTTCTGTTATCTTAAAATGTAAATTATGGGAGTAGACCTGGTCTTTACAAGGATGTATCTTGCCTGAGGACAGTGTTATCTTAAAATGTAAATTATGGGAGTAGGTCTGAATGAGGTCTTTACAACCTCCAGACACTCTTTGGATTATATAACCTCATTGTTAACACTAGCAGGCGGGTACTCTTTCTGCCTCCTGATGCCTGTGTCAGAAGCTTTCTCTATCTCCTTTGTACTTTAATAAAACTTTATTACACAAAAGCTCTGAGCGATCAAGCCTCGTCTCTGGCCCCGGATTGAATTCTTCTCCTCCGGGGGCCAAGAATCCCAGTGTATTCGCGTGATTCAACAACAACCTTTCAGGAGGAAGGCTGTTTTAATCACTGACTGGTAACTGAAGCTCACAGAGGAAACACAGATGGGGACCGTGGCCAGAGGGCGATGGGGCTGAGGGCTTAAAGGAGGAAGGTTCTGGCATCTGGTAGGAAGGTATTCATCAGGGCTGGCCACGGAGGAGGGCATCTGGCCCACTGCAATTTCAACAAGGTTGCGGTGGGGTGGGGTTGGGTGGGGGGCAGATGGAAATACCCAGAGGACATGTCTAGGGAACCCTTCCAGGTTAAGGCCCAGTCAGGTCCAGGCTCCTGGGGGCCTGGCTGAAGTTTGGTCTGAGAGGGCAGGTCCTCGCCAGGGGTGGAAATCGCCTCAAAGGCATCCATGGAACCTGCAGGGTGGGCGCGTGATGTGGAAGTGAGGATGAGCGCTGAGGATCCAGCACCCCGATGGGGTCCGAGGCCCCGGTAGCAGAGCAGGGACCCTTCTGGTTCTGAGGCTGCAGTCAGTCTTGCTGCCAGCTCGCGGTCGGCTGTGTCCAAGACTCGCCTTGCCGCCCACCCAGCTAAGAACCAGGCTGAGGCCGCCGACCACTGGCAGACCCTCCGTCCCTCAGGCTGGTCCCAGTGCCCTGGGTCGGGGACAAGGCTCCTCTGGGCCTTGCTTGGTTCCCTCTCTCCTGCCCTCCTCCAAGAAGACACACCCAGGTGAGACGACCCCAGGACAGTCAGGAAGGTCAGTCCACGCACACACGCATGGGCAGGAGCCCCAACTTGGGCTCCCCAGACCCTGCCCCAGCAGAGCAGGGGTAGCCACGGTCCCATTTCACAGATGGGGTGCCTGAGGCATCCAGGGCCCTGGTGTGCTGAGACCCCAGGCTCCAAGGCGGCCAGGGCCGCTATGATGGTGGAGCCCAAGGGTGGACTGGATCCCAGGAGCTCCCTACCCCGCTGGGGCACGCAGCAGGTACTTTGCAAACAGAAAGATAAGGTGCTGCCTGAACCTGCCCGGATCCAGAAACTCCAACCGTGTGGTGAGAAGAGCAGGTGGGGCTGAGGTTCCACAGGGGACCGAGCTGGGGCCCCTCCCCTCCAGGGCCTGCAGGAGACCCCTGCCCCCCGGCCTGGGCACAGGCAGGGCTCAGCTGCCGCACCCCTGGAACCCCCACCCCAGGGCACACAGGTGCTCCCTCCCACGGATCTGCAGACTCATGCGGTCCCCGCCGGATCCTGGATCCTCCTCACTTAATCCACTTTAGTAAGTTGGCGGGGCAGGCTCCCTGCTCGGGAAGGAAGGGCTTTGCTGCCATCTGCGGGTGGTTTGCCTCTCTGGTGGCTCAGCTGGTAAAGAATTCGCCTGCAAGGCAAGAGACCCCGGTTCGATTCCTGGGTTCGGAAGATCTGCTGGAGAAGGGATAGGCTACCCTTTCCTGTATTCTTGGGCTTCCCTGGTGGCTCAGACATTAAAGACTCTGCCCAAATGTGGGAGACCTGGGTTTGATCCCTGGGTTGGTAAGATCCCCTGGAGGAGGGCATGGCAACCCACTCCAATATCCTTGCGTGAAGAATCCCATGGACAGAAGAGCCTGGGGGGCTGCAGTGCTATGGGGTCGCAGAGTCAGACGTGACTGAGCGACTAAGCACAGCACAGCTGGGGGTTTGCCAAAGAGATGGAAAGTGAAAGTGAAAGTCGCTCAGTCGTGCCCGACTCTTTGCGACCCCATGGACTGTACCAGGCCAGAACACTGGAGTGGGTAGCCTGTCCCTCCTCCAGGGGATCTTCCCAACCCAGGGATGGAACCCAGGTCTTCCGCATTGCGGGCGGATTCTTTACCAGCTGAGCCACCAGGGAAGCCCAAGAACACTGGAGTGGGTAGCCTAGCCCTTCTCCAGGGGATCTTCCCGACCCAGGGAACTGATTCCAACTAGGAGCTTGCGAGGGTAGGCAGGAAGGGGAGGAGGGTGAAGGGAAGGGGAAGTGGGGAGGGGGTTTTTGAAGGAAAGAGGGGTCACGGTTTGGACCAGACCTGGGTGCTGATTCTGGCTGTGTGACCTCAGGCAGCTGACTTACACCTCTGGGCCTCATCTCCTTTGTCTATGAAATGGGGGTGACCAAGCTCACCTGGAAGGGTAGCAACCACAGAGAGTCACTAAGCTCTCTGCCGCCCCTCCTGCCCCGAGGGGCTGCCAGCCCACCCAGGCTTTCTTTAGAGGCTAAAAGTCTTTCGTTTCTCACTCCCTGCCTCACAGTGAAAAAGCGAAAGTGTCAGTCGCTGAGTTCTGTCTGACTCTTGCGACCCCATGGACTATAGCCCTCCAGGCTCCTCTGACCGTGGGATTCTCCAGGCAAGAATACTGAAGTGGCTTGCCATGCTCTCCTCCAGGGGACCTTCCCCACCCAGAGATCAAACCCGGGTCTCCCACATTGCAGGCAGATTCTTTACCATCTGAGCTACCAGGGAAGCCCCGCCTTAAAGTGGATGAAGCAGTTCACCCAGGCCCTGTGGGTCAGATGGAGACGCTGCCCGCACGCAGGCCAGGCCTTGGGTCTACGGGGCTCAGGGTTGGGGGAGGCAGGCAGTGAGAAACCGTGAGCTCCGCGAGATGCAGTGACCAGCGCTCGCCAGCTCCTCTGCCTGAGGTACAACCCTGCAGGACAGGGTGGTCCCTTAGTGGAGGCAGAGTGTCACTCTGCCCTCCAGAACTCCAAGAGCATCGCAGAAGACCAAGTCCATTTCACAGAGGGGAAAACTGAGGTCTCCAAGAGCCCTGAGTAGCTGAGACCGTGCGGGGTGGGGGGGTGGCCGAGCTGTGCACCTGTTGCATTGGCAGGGTCAGAGCCCCAGGCCCGAGACCCCCTGGGCAGGGCAGGAGAAAGCCCTGGGTGTGGACACGCCAAGCCTGCAGTGTGTCTGCCTCTGACCCCCTGGGCAGGGCAGGAGAAAGCCCTGGGTGTGGACATGCCGAGCCTGCTCTGTGTCCCACTCCATGCAGCAAGAGTCGCTTACACCTCCAGGAGGCCCTTTGAATGTACGACAGCGTGAAGCCCTCCTGCCTGAGGGTCTCCACGCTGGATATAAACGGCCAGGGACAGGCGCACCTTGGACCTTCTCTGAGTCCAGTTCACGTTGCTCTGACGGTGCCCGCAGGTTTGGGAGGCCAGCTCCCTGGGGTGAGGCTCCTCCAGGCATGGCTGGGTTCGGGGACCCCCAGCACCCACCCACCTCTCTCGGATCTGGAGTCTGAGCCTCCGCTGCCAGCCCCATCCCTCCCTGCGCCCCCCAAGGAGGGCCGGCCTGCCCCTACCAGGGGCTCCCCGGGAAATCACATCCAGTCCCATCTTGGCGTCAGCTTCCAGGAGCTGATGGTCCAGGGAGCTGATGGGGCATTTTCTTCCTTTTGGGACAGATCCCGAGCCTGGGACTCGGCACATGCCAGGAGCACAGCACGCTTTATTTGAGGGGGTGGGGGCAGGGAGGGGCCTGTTCCTCTGCGCACCCCCAGTGCCGGGGGCTCCCAGAAGGTCTGGGAGGGAGGGAGAGAGGCTCTCAGAGCAGAGAGGGATCAGGTGGGGCTTTGGAGGGTGCAGGGAGCCCCCCAGAATTTATGTCCCTGTCCTAACCCCAGGACCGTGACCTTACCTGGAGAAGGGTCTCTGCAGGTGTGGGTTAAGGATCTTGGGCTGAGGAGGTGCTCTGGGCTTATCCGGGGTCAGCGGGGGACACAATCCAGTGACTGGTGTCCTTAAAAGAGAGGAGAGGAAACAGACATACAGAACAAAGTGGGCCCTGTGAGGACGGCCACCCCCGAAATACCTGGGTCCCCAGAGCTTGAAGAGGCAGCAAGCACCCTTCCTTAGAGCCCCTGGAGGGAGACAGCCCCGCCCACCTTGTGTTTTGAGCCCCTGGTCTGTGTCATTGGCGAGGTCACCGCGGACAGCGGCCCGGGGCTGCCCAAGAGCCACACGGCCGCTCTTCACCCTGGACCACCGTCCCTGCGCCTGGTCAATTGCAGGCCTCATGGTGGGTGGGGGGCGTCTGGAGACTCTGCCCCATCCCTGTGTTACCCGGGGCTGTCCTGTGCAGTGATGGGTGGGCCAGGAGGGGGGAAGCCTCCCAGGAAAGGTGGGTCCCCGGACACAGCTGAGAATGTCAGGGAACTGTGTCTCGGGGTCGGAGTGTCGGTCGGGGGCTCCGTGAAGTGGGGGAGTCCACTCTGATGGCCAGTGTCCGCCCGCCCCTGCCGCCCGTTCCCTTCCCTTGGGGTCACTCCTGTGCCCCGGGAAGTTTTGCTCAGTGGCTCCGGGCTGTTCCCAGCAGAGCTTCAGGGACCAGGGACCCGCGGCGTGAGAAGAGGCAGTGGCTCCCGGGGCCAGTGGGGAGGGGACGGTGCGGTTGGCCAGAGCACCCAGGGTCAGTAGGCCTGGGGAGGCCCGGGGGTGAGTTGGGGGTGTGTCCAGCTGGCCCTGCCCGGGGGCACCCACCTCGGGACAGGGCTGCCTGCGGGCGGGGGGCCCACAGTGGCCTGGCCTGCCCTGTTCTGCAGGTGAGCCTGGTGCTGAGCCCCAGGTGCCCGGCCGTGACCTGCTGTCCTTCCGGGGACCCCAACAGAACCCTGACGCTGGAAAGCAGGAGATCCAGCTGGGCCCGGCATCTCTGGAAGCCACCAGGAAAGGGGACACTCACCCCAGGAGGGCTGCAGCCCCGGACTTGCCCTGCCCGCTTCAGGGGCAGGCTTACCACTCACTAAGCAGTGTGTGTCCCTGACTCCTCAGCTCCTGGTGGGGGTGGGAGTCCTGGCCGGCTCCTCCCCTCGCACCCCACGTTCGGCAGAGACCCCCACTTCCCCGTATAGTGATCAAGCAGCTATACTGTGGAGACAGACAGAGTGCAGTGCAAGTCGCTCAGTCGTGTCCGACTCTGCGACCCCATGGACTATACAGTCCATGGAGTTCTCCAGGCCAGAACACTGGAGTGGGTAGCCTGTCCCTTCTCCAGGGGATCTTCCCAGCCCAGGGATCGAACCCAGCTCTCCCGCATTGCAGGTGGATTCTTTACCAGCTGAGCCACAGTTCTTTCCCAGTATTCTTGGGAAGCCCAAAAACACAGGAGTGGGTAGCCTGTCCCTTCTCCAGGGGATCTTCCCGGCCCAAGAATTGAACTGGGGTCTCCTGCGCTGCAGGCGGATTCTTTACCAACTGAGCTATCAGAGAAGCCCAGACAGAGGGACATCTCAAAACCCAAATGTCCAAGCAGGTGGGGATACACACGTTCGAGAACAAAGGATGTAATCAAACCGAGACCCAGAGACGTGTGACGACTTGCCATCGGTCATCCTGCGAGCCCGCTGGAGCCGGGCCTCACACCCAGGCCAGGCTCAAGTAGTAGGGGAGGTCGGGAGGACCCCCACCGCGCTCCACACGCTCCCTGGGGCTCCCTGTCCACCTCCCAGGAGGCTTCCTGCTGCTCCGTCCACTGAGGACTCGGACAGGTGGGGACAGGTCACCTCACCACCCAGGCCGGGTTCCCTGGCCACACGGCCCTTGGGGCCTGTCCGCCTTCTCCGTGGGTCTGAGGACATAGCCTCGCCTGGGCACTCCTTCCCCAGGGCCGCGGTGGCTGCTCAGCATGGAGTGCGGAGGCCCGGCCTCCCTTGGTTATCTTGGAGGACCGGCAGCTTGAGCTCCCGTGGGGTCCGTGGGACTTAGTCCCACCTGGCAGCTCTGGCTCTGCCCACACTTCCCCGAATGTGGATCCCAAGCACCCCTCGACCCCAGGCTGCCTCTGCCCAGGTCTGCACCTTGATTCCACCTCCCCGCTTCATACAGGGACGTCGTCAGGGGCAAGAGCGCACGTCTGTCTGAGATGGAGAACTTGCTTCTCTTGTGTGAGAACCACATCTTCTCACCAGTATCCACCCATCCGTTCACTGAATCACTCCAAGCACCAGGCTCCATTCGGGACGCCTGACAGACAGCAGCACGCAAAAGACAATCCCCATCTTTGTGGTGCCTGTGCTGGGTGGAGGCCAGCAGGAAAGAAATCCAATGGGACCTCTAAGCTTTATATGTGATTGCAGGTTGTAATGGGTGTGGGGAGGAAAGGGAGGCAGGTAAGAAGACGGAGGAGGTGCAGACATTTAAGCAGAGGCCTTGAGAAAGGTGACGTGAGCAGAGAGATTTGCACCATGAGGGAAATTTTGGTGACTGTCAGGGGAGCAGCATGCCCTGCTAAGGGTACAGCTGGTGCTGAGCCCCTGAAGCAGGATGCAGCTTGGTGGCCCCGTCAGGCAGCCCTGGATGCCTGCCCAGAACTGTAATACCTTGGCAGCTCCTTGGCGGAGGTCAGGGAGTTTTGCAGATGCAACAAGTGTGGTTGGACAGTTGTTTTAAAAACAGGGAAATTGCCTTGAATTAGCAGGTGGGCCAGTGTCAGCGTAAGCGGAAGTGTTGGTTGCTCAGTGCTAGTCTTTGCGACCCCACGGACTGTAGCCCACCAGGATCCTCTGTCCACGGACTTTCAAAGGCAAGAACACTGGAGTGGGTTGCCATTCCCTTCTCCCAGGGATCTTCCTGACCCAGGGATAGAACCCACATCTCCTGCATTGCAGGCGGATTCTTTACCATCTGAGCCACCATCAGATGGTTGATGTCACGATGAGGCCCTTTAGAAGTGGAATCGGGAGGCGGAAGGGAAGGCCAGAGTGGTGTGACAGGGTGGCCAGACCCTGCTGGCTCTGGGGGTGGAGGGCTGTGATCCAGGAACTGTGGGCGCCTCTCGATGCTGAGGTGAGGGAACCTGGCTTCTCCCCGGGAGCCTCCAGAAGGAGCAGGGGCCTGCCCACGCCGTGAGTTTAGCCAGGGGAGGACCCTGCCAGACTTCTGATCTCCTGAACAGCAAGATAATACGCTTATGTTGCTTTAAGGCAGCCGGTCTGGGGTGGCTGGTTTCAGCAGCCTCAGGAAACTAGCTCTGTGTTCTAGAGAACCAGAAACATTGCCAGTGGACGAAGGCAGCTCTCTCCACTCCCTGGGGTCTCAGTTTTCCTCTCTATAGAGAGAATTGTGTACCCATTTAGAGGCTGATTTCCCCATCCAGTTAGCATAAGGATGCTGTGGGGGAGAGCAGACGTCTCTGGGCTCAGGGGCCTGCCTGGGTTGCCATGACAACCGTCTCCAGGCCTGGTGGGGCTGGGATGGGGCGGGTAACACTGGCAAGAATCTGTGACAACTGTGCTGCCCTCGCCAAGGGCTGGTGGTCAGGGAAGGGGGACCAGCCTTTATGTGGGTGCACATCTCTCTCTCCTGCCTGGTCCAAGCGGGCCTCACCCCCGTACTCTGCCCCGGCGTACCCAGCTGACACCTGATGCCTTCACACTGGTGGGGGGGTGGGGGGGAGGTGTCGGCCCACGGAGTTTCTCGATGTTGCCAAAGATGTTGCCAACTTGATGTTGACAAAAACACCACCTGCCAGGGCAATGCCAGCCCTCCCGTCATCCTTGGCTCCTCGCTTTCTCGACCCGTGAAAAACACTTGGCAGCGATCAAGACAGACCCCGGACCTGCTCATCTGTCCACCTCCGCCTTCTCGCCGCCCACGGACTCTTCCAGCCGCTTTTTCACAAGCTTTCCCAGCGTCTGCCCAGAAATAAGCGGATGGGCTCCCTGCTCACCGCACCGGGGTTGGGTGGGGGGCTCTGGGATGACCTCTGGGTCCCTCTGACGCGGTTCAGCCCCCACCCGCATCGTGCCTCTGCTCAAGCCCCGCCCCCCGGCCGCCCTGGGCGGTGCCCCAGGCTCTCCTACCTCCGGCCCTTTCTGCCCACTGTGCCTACTGCTTGGAGCTTTTCTTCCTCCGGGAGTCACGCCGCCTGTGTCTTCTGTGACCCCCTGCTTTACTGTGCACCCCTGCCCGCACACCCCTCCTCCTCAGAGGCCCTGGAACCCGCTCCCCGTGAGGACAGATGCTGCTGGCCAGTCACACTCACCAAAGGCGGGCTCACAGCTGCCTGGCGCCCCTTAGGCCCGTCCCTAGAAGAGCAGGTGTCCCCGGCCCATCGGCAGATGGAAGGCAGAGCGAAAGGCCCTGCCCCACCACCGGGAGGAGGAGCAAGGGGGCTGAGGCCCCGGACCCCCTCCCCCACGTGCTGGGGCCCCGCCCTGGGCAGCGGGCCCGCTGCACTCCAGAGAGGTCCGGCTTGCCCGCAGGGGTCTGCCTGCCCACCGCCGCCCCAGGGAGCTCCAGGCCTGACTTCCGGGGGTGCGGTGGGAGGGGATGCGGGGGCTCTCGCAGGGCGCCCGGCTGAGGCCCAGTCCTGGACGGTGCCTCGTCCGTGAGCTGTGTGACCGCAGCAAGGGCCCACCTCTGACGGTTCTCTTTGGAAGACATGTGTGTCCCCCTGCTCCTGGGAAGGGCCCCCCCTCCATGCTCCGTCCTGCGCTCGGCTCGGAAGCTGTGTGTGACTCACTGCTCGTCTGCTGACCCCTCTGGGCCCAAGACGGTGGTCTCCCACTCACTTCCCTGTGCGCTCACCATGGCGACTATCTACTCACTGCCTACTTGCCATCATGACAGTCTCACACTCACCCTCACCATCGCTACAATGTACTCACCATCACTCTCTGCTCACCATCCACACTCTCCCGTCCGCTGTCCCTGTGCTGGGGAGGGGGCAGGAGCCCTGGATCCCTTCCCAGCTAAGACCACGTCTCTGTGCCTGTCCCAGCCTCAGTCTCCCCATCCTTCAGGCGACCACAGTGAGGATGTGAGGATTAAATGAAAGAACACGTGAGTGCCTGGCACGCTCTGGCAGCTCCCAGAGCTGGGAGACACACTGCCGTTCTCCGGGACTGCTCTGATGCCCGAATGGTGACAGGCAGGAGACTCGGACCCCCCAACCCCTAAGCCCCTGCTGTGTTGATCCCAAAGCCCCCGCTGTGTTACCCAAAAGCCCCCGCTGTGTTAACCCAAAGCCCCTGCTGTATTGACCCCAAAGCCCCCTCTGTGTTAACCCAAAGCCCCTTCTGTGTTAACCCAAAGCCCCCGCTGTGTTACCCCAAAGCCCCCGCTGTGTTACCCCTAAGCCCCCGCTCTGTTAACCCAAAGCCCCCTCTGTGTTACCCCAAAGCCCCCACTGTGTTAACCCAAAGCCCCCTCTGTGTTACCCCAAAGCCCCCTCTGTGTTACCCCAAAGCCCCTCTGTGTTACCCCCAAAGCCCCCACTGTGTTACCCCAAAGCCCCTCTGTGTTACCCCCAAAGCACCCGCTGTGTTACCCCAAAGCCCCCTCTGTGTTACCCCAAAGCCCCTCTGTGTTACCCCCAAAGCCCCCACTGTGTTACCCCCAAAGCCTCTCTGTGTTACCCCCAAAGCCCCCACTGTGTTACCACAAAGCCCCTCTGTGTTACCCCCAAAGCCCCTCTGTGTTACCCCCAAAGCCCCCGCTGTGTTACCCCAAAGCCCCCACTGTGTTACCACAAAGCCCCCTCTGTGTTACCTCCAAAGCCCCCGCTGTGTTACCCTGAAGCCCCCGCTGTGTTACCCCGAAGCCCCCTCTGTGTTACCCCGAAGCCCCCTCTGTGTTACCCCAAAGCCCCTCTGTTTTACCCCCAAAGCCCCTCTGTGTTACCCCTAATCCCCGCTGTGTTGACCGAGGGCAGGAAACCTTGGTTGTTGTTAGGAGTTAGGGCTGACGTTGAAGGAGAAACTACAGGAAGCCCAAAGTGCATTTTAGACAAAGGGAGATCATTTTTAGCATAAGTATGCCCCTAATAAGCCATGGCACCCTACTCCAGTACTCTTGCCTGGAAATTCCCATGGACGGAGGAGCCTGATAGGCTGTAGGCCATGGGGTCACGAAGAGTCGGACACGACTGAGCGACTTCACTTTCACTTTTCCCTTTCATGCATTGGAGAAGGAAATGGCAACCCACTCCAGTGTTCTTGCCTGGAGAATTCCAGGGACGGGGGAGCCTGGTGGGCCACCGTCTACGGGGTCGCACAGACCCCATATTGCTGCTGCTGAAGCGACTTAGCAGCAGCAGCAGCAATAAGCCTTTGACTGTGTGGATCCCAATAAACTGGAAAATTCTGAAACAGATGGGAATACCAGACCACCTGACCTGCCTCTTGAGAAACCTATATGCAGGTCAGGAAGCAACAGTTAGAACTGGACATGGAACAACAGACTGGTTCCAAATAGGAAAAGGAGTTCATCAAGGCTGTATATTGTCACCCTGCTTATTTAATTTCTATGCAGAGTACATCATGAGAAACGCTGGACTGGAAGAAGCACAAGCTGGAATCAAGATTACCAGGAGAAATATCAATAACCTCAGCTATGCAGATGACACCACCATTATGGCAGAAAGTGAAGAAGAACTAAAGAGCCTCTTGATGAAAGTGAAAGAGGAGAGTGAAAAAGTTGGCTTAAAACTCAATATTCAGAAAACTAAGATCATGGCATCTGGTCCCATCACTTCATGGCAAATAGATGGGGAAACAGTGGAAACAGTGGCAGACTTTATTTTGGGGGGCTCCAAAATCACTGCAGATGGTGACTGCAGCCATGAAATTAAAAGACGCTTACTCCTTGGAAGGAAAATTATGACCAACCTAGATAGCATATTCAAAAGCAGAGACATTACTTTGCCAACAAAGGTCCGTCTAGTCAAGGCTATGGTTTTTCCAGTGGTCATGTATGGATGTGAGAGTTGGACTGTGAAGAAGGCTGAGCGCTGAAGAATTGATGCTTTTGAACTGTGGTGTTGGAGAAGACTCTTGAGAGTCCCTTGGACTGCAAGGAGATCCAACCAGTCCATTCTAAAGGAGATCAGTCCTGGGTGTTCTTTGGAAGGAACGATGCTAAAGCTGAGACTCCAGTACTTTGGCCACCTCATGCGAAGAGTTGACTCATTGGAAAAGACTCTGATACTGGGAGGGATTGGGGGGCAGGAGGAGATGGGGACGGCAGAGGATGAGATGGCTGGATGGCATCACTGACTCGATGGACATGAGTCTGAGTGAACTCCGGGAGTTGGTGATGGACAGGGAGGCCTGGCGTGCTGCGATTCATGGGGTCACAAAGAGTCGGACACGACTGAGCGACTGATCTGAACTGAACTGAATGTTTTGGAGGAGGAAATGGCAACCCTCTCTAGTACTCTTGCCTGGGAAATCCCATGGACGGGGGAGTCTGGTGGGCTAAAGTCCATGGGGTCGCAAAGAGTCAGACACAGGCCCCTAATGCCCCTAACGTTTAGGAGGGAATCCCACTAAGGAAGCATCCTCGTTCATCTGAAATTCACCCTTAGAGGATGTCCTGTGTTTTCATTGCCCTTCATCCCTGTGTGGTGGTCTCACAGGTGCAGACCCCACCAGCTGAGAAAGCGCCCTGGGGAGTGGGGCCGGGAAGTGGGGTCCCAGCGTGGGCCCCTCCCTGGCAGGGACGCGTCCACCATCCGGGCTTGCTTCGAGGCTGAAGTTTGTGGGAAGCCCACGAGGTGGCGCCATCGGGCCACAGGCGCGGGTGTTCCGTGTCTCCTGCGGGAGGCGCCCCAGGAACCCCTGCAAAGCCACTGACCTGGGGCAGGGGGGCCTCCTGGGACAGATCTTGTCCCTTCGACTCCCCAGTCAGGAGGAGGCACTCAGGGGCTGAGGGGCTGAAGGAGGGGGCAGGCCTCCTCACCCCACCCCCGGGAGAATTTCACTCCCTCCTCACTCCCGTCTTCGCTCAACTTCTATCCCACAATTTGCCCGTCTGTCTGTCTCCGGGTCTTTCTGTGGGTCTCTCCCTCCATCCAGCCCTGGGACCACTGATACGGGTCCCCAGGCCTCTGACCTGGGCGGACACAGGGCCTCCCATATACCCTGTCCCTCCCTGTCCCCTGGAGGGTGAGCAAGCCCCAGCTCAGAGCCCCGGCCACACACAGCAATCGCCCCGTGACGGTTCGCTGGGAGGACTGGGTCCCTGGCCGGGCAGGGGCCGGGGCCCAGAGGGCTGGGGGCTGGCGAGGAGACCCTGTAGGACTCCGGCCTTCCCTCCCTGACCACCAGCCGTGTCCCAGGGAGGCTGCATGTCCTTTAGGCACTGAACCAGCTGATCTCCACAGCAAACGTGAAGCTTGGAACCGTGCTGTGTCTCAGGACGGAGCCCGAGACTCGGGGAAGCTGAGTCAGTGACCTGACCTGGGGGCCAGTGAATTCAGGCATGAGTGAACGGAAGACGGCATCTCGGCTCCTCAGCAGGGCCGGCGGGACCCTAGGTGGTGGTGCCGCCCCCGGGGGCCAGCTCTGAGCCTGCAGGTCACGGGGGAAGGGCCGGCTTGATCGAACCACCTGGACGAATGAGCCCGGGGCCCAGCCCCCAGCGGCAGGCAGGCGAGCCCGTCTCCCGGCTCTGCGCACGGTGAAGTGCTGGGCACAGGACATGCGCGCGGCACGTCCCAGCAAGTCCTGGAGGACGTCCTCGGCTCTCTCTCTGCTGTGACCCTGCACCCCGAGGCTCTGCCCAGGCCCAGACGGCAGGGGCCTGGGGGCTCAGAGGACACCCTCAGGCCCCTCAAGGCCACTTCCCACCACAGCGGCCAAATACACAAGTTCTGCCAGCCTGTGGCCTCCGCGCCTGCAGGAACCTCCAGGAGGCCCACGTGTGTCCAGGGGCCCGGAGGCCTCCAGCCCATCCACCCGGGCCCCCTCCACCCCTGTGTCCGAAGGTACCTCACACGTGGCCACACACACCGCCCACTTCCTTAATGGAGTGTCAGACCCGGAGACTTGGTGGTGGCCTGATTAATGCAGGCTGAGCCACCTGTCACCCAGCCAGGAAACGCCGGTGTGACCTGTTCATCCTCCGCTGAAAGTCCCCAGAAAGCAGAGGCAGGCGGTGGGCTGGTGCAGGGGTGGGCGCAGGGGGGACCCACACGGACTTGAGAAGGGCGCTGGCCCCCAGAGCTGGAGCTGGCGCCTTCCAGGAGCAGGGTGCTCACCCTTTTCAGGAAGACGGGGCGGGCCGTGGAGGAGACAGGAGAGCACCGAGGCCAGGCTCTGGGCTGGGGGACAGTGGGCTGGGTGGGTCACGTGCAGCCAGCCCCTAACAGCGGTCCCCAGTTTCAGGGAAGACAATTTTGCACCGACCGGAGAGGGGATGGCTCAGGATGGGTCCAGCACGTCACCTCTATCGTGCACTTTATCTCTATTACATCAGCATCACCTCATCGTCAGGCGTCAGATCCTGGAGTTTGGGGACTGCTGCTCTAGCAGACCAGAACCCGACGTGGAAAGTTCTGGCACCAGGTCAGCACTCCCCAGCCCGCCCCACCCTCCCAGTCCCCCTCCCTCCCCCCATCAGAAGGCCAGAAGCCCCCCATCCCCAGCGGCCCTTCTCGGGAGCCCTGGCCTGTCCTAGGGTGGCCCTGGGCTGTGGGCTCACACTGACTTTCTCGGCTGGAAGGTCTGGGTCCACACGGTCGCGTCCTCGTCACCCCTGTGGGCCCCCAGGGCAACATCCCCGTGCGGCCAGGCAGGGCCCAGCACACAGTAGGACCAGAGGATGGAGAGTGTGTTCCCATGGCCGCAGCAGCAGTTCTGAGGCCCCCTGGACACGGAGGGTCCCCTGGACACGGGGGAGGTCCCCTGGATGCGGAGGTGGGCCTTCTGGACACGGAGGCAGCCCCCTGGACACGGAGGAGGGCCCCTGGACACGGAGGAGGGCCCCCTGGACACAGGAGGGTCCCCTGAACATGGAGGAGGGTCCTTGGACACAGAGGAGAGCCCCGGCCGTGGGCACGTGTCCAGCTACAGCCCTGCCCCTCGGTCACCCTCCTTCCTCTCGCCCTGACGCCCTGGGACGCTGCGCGTGGGCACCACTCCCCTGGGGCAGGTTCTGGCCACGGGGTCCTGCCCTGAGCACCGCTCTTGCTTGGTCCTCTCACCCTGAGTGCTGGTCTTTTACAGAGGCAGGAACTGAAGCCCAGACGGGCACTGTGGCTCTGCCGGCTCACGCAGTCCGGAAGCAGCAGAGCTGGGATGGAAACCCTGGTCTGGCTCCAGATGCAGGGCACTGACCACAGGACCGCCCTGCCTCCCGTGTCCCAGCTGCCCTGGGCCTCTGAGCGGTCCCCTCCTGGACGGTCCTCAGTGGGTGTCACTGAGGGGAGGCCTGGTCTCCATTCAACTCCAGGTGAAAATGATTCACCTCAGAGACACACACATGGAGGCGGTTTTGTTACAAACCACGGCTTCTCTGGGCCGGCCCGGGGCACCACACCCGACTCCCACAGCCGGGACCCCTGAGGCCCCAACCTGAGAACGTCAAGGGCCCAGGAAAGGGGCGAGGGCAGAGAAGGAGGCTGCGTGGCCCGGAATCCCACTGTGGGGTGGGGACCACAGCTGAGGTGCGCGGGGCAGGGCTGGTCTCTGAGGGCTTGGGGCAGGAGGGGCATGTGGTCAGAGCCCCCTTAGGCGGGCTCGGGGACCCCAGCCAGGGAAGCCGGGAGGCAGACCTCTAGGGCCGCAGAGACTGTGGGAGGGGAAATCGGGGCAGCTCGAGGGCTCTGGGTGGGCTGGGGACTGGAGAGACCCCCCCCTCACCTTGCCACTGGCACTGTTTTGGAACTTGACTGCAGGCACCTAAATTCCAAAAGAAGCCCCTGGAGCCGCTCCACTCACTGCTGAAAAGCAGGCGGTGTCTTGGGGTCCCTTTCTCCTGAAGAATTTGTGGTCGATTCGTCTCCATGGTCAGATTATTCTAACCACGAGCTGGATTCCTCACAGTGACCTCGCTCACGCTGCACACACGCCTTCAGCGTCTCTGGCCGAGCCGGACGGCAGCTGCGTTCCGCATGCTCACATGTGCTCTGAGAAGTGGGTGAGGCGCCCACAGCATCTGCCCAGCACCCCCCGCCTTGGGCCCTCAGTAACTCCAGACATCTGCAGCAACCCCACTTCCAAGTAAGGTCACCGTCTGGGGTCCTGGGGTTACGATCTGGGGGACACGGCCCAGCCCATCACAGACAGGTCCACACGCCTGACCTCCTGGCACGAGCTACTCTCCTTGGGATGGCGTGTGAGTGAAATGTGGATTTTCCATGATGACCACCGTCAGTGGCAGGAAAAGGAGCCTCCCCCCACCACCACAGATACCCCCCAGCGTGTTAAGAGCAAAGGTCTTGGCAAGAAACTTTGGTAAATTCTGCGTAGTGGGTGATGGATTTCTTTGTGGGTAAATGGGAGAATCGAAGCAGTGTGCTGGCTTTTTCAGCTCTGCTCTCCTCTGCATGGTGACCAGCCACAAGCCACTTACCACCCCCATTAAGCTGGCAAGTATGCTCAGGAATAGAAAGACAATTTTTTTTTTTTTTTATGGCATTAACTGCTCAGACCTATCCACTCAGCTAAGGAGACAGTGCCCCACGAAGAATGCAGTTAGCTTTGGGCTCCCCCAAGCGTTTGATCGTGTCTGGAATTACACTCACAACAGGTAACTTGCTGAGCAGCAGTGCATGAACGAATGAACGAATGAACGAATGCTTGAAGATACGCAGTCCTGGTCCAGACCCCATGGGGACCGCACCAGCCACCTCGTCACCCGTTCCTGGGGTTCTAGAATATTCTAACGCACTGGACAACTCCATCGGAAAGGGCGGCGTGGTGTCTTTGTGCTAACTTGCTATGGGAAATATTCGATTTTGTTCTGCTTTTTCCCTGCAGCATCTTCTGTGGAACCAGAGCACAGCCAGGGGAGGTGAGGGTGTAGAGGCCAACGTGCCCCGTCACCGGGAGGGGGGGGCCAAGGGGACAGAAGGTCCTGGGGAGGGGTCACGGCTATCGCTCTTCCAAAGAGCTGCCAGGCGGACGAGGGGGCTCAAGCATGTCTGTGGGCTCTGTCATGGGGACACAGCTAGAGTTGGTACGTGGAGCTTCTAGGGAGGCAGATAATGGCCCACAGACTCCACTGTGTGAAAAGGGCAAACTTGAAAGGTAGTGAGCTCACCATCCTCGGAGGCATGCAAGCTGAATCTGGTCAGCCATCCACTGGGAAGTTAGGGAAAAGCACCAGTGGACACAAAGTTGGTGTGGGGGACACGTAAAGTAAGAGCTGGGTGGTGAGAGGCCAGGAAGGGAGCTCCGGCAGGGACACAGCTCTGATGACCATCTTGACTCAGTGCGAGGCTTCCAGGGCAGCTGGTGGCACATTTCCTGCTTTATCGAAGGGAAAGCTGAGTTCCCGCGAGAGCACGGGGTGAAGCCCCTCTCTCTCCAGGCTTGTCTCCAGGACAGAGGCTCCCAGGTAGGAACCCCCAGCCGCCCTCCCAACCCCGCTCCCCATCAGGCCTGGGGGCCGCCCACCAGCAGGGAGAGCTGGGCGGGAAGGAGGAGACAGGGACCGAGGGAGAGGGTAGGGGCAGGCGGGTCTCGGCAAGGTGTTACAGAAGCGCCAGGAATGATGATTGCTTCAGCCTGTGGGTGGGGTGGGGAGCCCCTCTCACCGCCCCTCCAGGCGGAGCGGCAGGCCTGGGCTCCTGACGAGCCGCCAGCCTCCACCCTCCAGTGGTGAGATCACGGGCTGCGTCCACAGTCCCGCCAGTCCCCCACCCCCCGTAATGGGGAACAGATGCTCCCAGAGGGGCCTGAGCGGGGAGGGCTGGCTTTGGGGCGCAGGCTCCCAGGACCCAGCCAGAGGGCACAGAGCTCCGAGCATCTGTCACTAACTAGATGCTTCCCTGTGCTGCCGGTCCTGGGGGCCCCTCACTGCAGACCCCACCGCGGCGGAGCGAGGGGATGCCGCATCCACTTGGTAGAGGAGAATCGGGAGATGTGGGGACATTGGTGCTGGGTGCAGGGCGGATCCTGAACTCGGGTCCTGGGGTCCACGATGCGTCCACTCCAGGTCCACTCCATGTCCACGCCGTGTCCACCCAGCGTCCACTCTGTGTCCACACAGCGTCCACTCCACGCCCAGTCTGTGTCCACTCCATGTCCAGTCTGTGTCCACCCCATGTCCACTCCACGTCCAGTCCATGTCCACTCCGTGTCCACACAGCATCCATTCCATGTCCACTCTGTGTCCACACAGTGTCCACTCCGTGTCCACACAGCATCCACTCCATGTCCACTCTGTGTCCACACAGTGTCCACTCTGTGTCCACTGTGTCCACTCCACGCCCAGTCAATGTCCACTCCGTGTCCACACAGCATCCACTCCATGTCCACTCTGTGTCCACTGTGTCCACTCCACGCCCAGTCAATGTCCACTCCGTGTCCACACAGCATCCATTCCATGTCCACTCCGTGTCCACACAGCATCCATTCCATGTCCACTCTGTGTCCACACAGTGTCCACTCTGTGTCCACTGTGTCCACTCCAACGTGTCCACACAGCATCCAATGTCCACTCCGTGTCCACACAGCATCCATTCCATGTCCACTCTGTGTCCACACAGTGTCCACTCCGTGTCCACACAGCATCCATTCCATGTCCACTCTGTGTCCACACAGTGTCCACTCTGTGTCCACTGTGTCCACAATGTCCACTCCGTGTCCACACAGCATCCACTCCATGTCCACTCTGTGTCCACTGTGTCCACTCCACAATGTCCACTCCGTGTGCATCCATTCCCACTCCGTGTCCACACAGCATCCATTCCATGTCCACTCTGTGTCCACACAGTGTCCACTCTGTGTCCACTGTGTCCACTCCACGCCCAGTCAATGTCCACTCCGTGTCCACACAGCATCCACTCCATGTCCACTCTGTGTCCACTCCACGCCCAGTCAATGTCCACTCCGTGTCCACACAGCATCCATTCCATGTCCACTCCGTGTCCACACAGCATCCATTCCATGTCCACTCTGTGTCCACACAGTGTCCACTCTGTGTCCACTGTGTCCACTCCACGCCCAGTCAATGTCCACTCCGTGTCCACACAGCATCCATTCCATGTCCACTCCGTGTCCACACAGCATCCATTCCATGTCCACTCTGTGTCCACACAGTGTCCACTCCGTGTCCACACAGCATCCATTCCATGTCCACTCTGTGTCCACACAGTGTCCACTCTGTGTCCACTGTGTCCACTCCACGCCCAGTCAATGTCCACTCCGTGTCCACACAGCATCCACTCCATGTCCACTCTGTGTCCACTGTGTCCACTCCACGCCCAGTCAATGTCCACTCCGTGTCCACACAGCATCCATTCCATGTCCACTCCGTGTCCACACAGCATCCATTCCATGTCCACTCTGTGTCCACACAGTGTCCACTCTGTGTCCACTGTGTCCACTTCAATGTCCACTCCGTGTCCACACAGCATCCATTCCATGTCCACTCCGTGTCCACACAGCATCCACTCCATGTCCACTCTGTGTCCACACAGTGTCCACTCCGTGTCCACACAGCATCCATTCCATGTCCACTCTGTGTCCACACAGTGTCCACTCTGTGTCCACACAGCATCCACTCCATGTCCACTCTGTGTCCACACAGTGTCCACTCCGTGTCCACACAGCATCCATTCCATGTCCACTCCGTGTCCACACAGCATCCATTCCATGTCCACTCTGTGTCCACACAGTGTCCACTCTGTGTCCACTGTGTCCACTCCACGCCCAGTCAATGTCCACTCCGTGTTCACCCAGCATCCACTCTGTGTCCACTCCATGTCCAGTCTATGTCCACTCTGGGTCCACCCAGCGTCCACTCAGTGTCCACTCCGTGTCCACCCTGTGTCCACTCCACGTCCACTCTGCATTCACTCAGCGTCCACTCAGTGTCCCCCGCTGGCCACTTACCACGTCCTTCCCCAGGACCACCCTCCCTCCTGCGAGGCGGCCTCACCTGGGTGGGCCCCACATGGCTGATGGGCTGGAGGGACTGGGGCGGTCTGGAAGCGGCCACTTCCTGCTTCCTTTTCTCCCTGGGGCGGCAACACCCCGTCTTGGATCCAATTGGAGCGCAGAGGCCGCAGACACTCGGTGAGACCCTCTCACCTTCCTCCCGGGAGGGCCAGGGAACCTCCTTTCAAGCCCAGTTCACTGAGCAGTTGACCGAGCACCTGCTTTGCGGGACCAGGCTGCGTCCTGCCCTGGTGCAGGGGGCTGGGCGGGGTGAGCAGGCAGCGAGCGAGCAGGGCACACGACGCATGGGCAAAGGGTCTGGCGCTACGGAGGAGAATGAAACGGGAGGCAGCCTGGGGGTGTGGGCGGGGTGCTTGGGGGACGGGGACCTTTACACGAAGACCTGGGAGCACCAGGGGCAAGCAGGCAGCCCCAGCTCCAGGCATGGCCGGGAGCTAAGGTCTGGAGGCGGGAGCCCCTATGCATTTGAGGACCCCGGGCATCGCGCTGTCTCCCGCAGCTCAGACCTTTAGATGGTGTCAGTGACCACAAACTGGGGCTTAAAACAATCCTGTTTTATTCTCTCTGGGTCCTGGAGGCCAGAAGTCAAAGCCAAGATGTTTCAGGGGCAGGCGGGGCAGGGCTCACTCCCTCTGGCGGCTCCGGGGGGTTCTCTTATAAGGACCTTCTAAGCACTCTGAGCCCATGGGCTGATCACCCCATGCCAAGGTCCTTAAAGGCCCTTAATGGCGGCATTTGCAGGGTCCAGGGAGAGAAGGTGATGCCTCCGAACGGGCCGTTTTCAGAGGATGGGCCAGGGCCAGGGCCAGGGCCGAGTCCACCCCCTCCCCCGCCCCCAACACTGCCTGCCGAGTGAAGGTGCTTGGTGAGTGACGGTGAGGCCCGAGGCCCCCTCCTGCTCTGCGCCCCTCTCCCCCGTAAGACGGCTCGAGGCTGGAGCGGGCCGGGGCAGGACCGGGCAGCGGCACTGGGGGTCTCTGTCCCTGTCTGGGTCCCCTGGGGCTGTGCGCTGAAGGAGCGTGGCTCCTCATATGTGGGGGAAGGCAGCGCGCAGGGCGTGATGCCACCGCACGCTGACGGCCAGGGGACCTCTGGTGCCCAGCGCAGGGGACTGAGGGGTGGTGCTGGCTTGTCACCTGAAAAAAAAAAAAAAAGAAATTGATGGTGAATGCAGTGAGTGCCTGAGTCCTGCTTCCCAGTGAGCATCCGGACTCTGCCGCTAACAGCTGTGGGGACGCGGTGGGACCAAGGATCACAGGCCTGGCCAGACGCAATCTAGGGGCCCTCTTCAAGGAAAAAGACACAAAATTATGAATGCAAAAATCAGAGCAAAGGTGAATATTAAGTTACAAGTAGGAAGAATCACAAAACATTATCCTTTTTCTCAAATTGACAAATACCTTAGATACTAAGAAATCTGGCGGCCGGGGGCGGGGCGGGGGGGCGGGGAGGGGCGGAACAAACATGATCTTTATCACCCTTAACAGCGAGAGCGACATTTTCTCCTCCATTCCTGTGTCTGCTCTGCTACAACTGCTTCATACGACGGTCCTGTAATCCCACTGTCTACATGAAACACCGGAAAGATAACTCTAGCTTCCCGATATCAAGCCCGATTTGTTTTTCATCATTGCTGGTTGAGAACCTTGTCTTGTTTTGTTGTTCCGTTTGGGGCCTCACCACTCATTACTGGGAACTGCAGAAAGTCGACTCCTCGGAGCTAATTGGATTATTCAACAGTCTGTTCCCGGCTTCTATTCGAAATGCGGAAACACGTCTCTGCTTCAGAACCTCTGCAGCGGGCCTGGTCCGAGCTTGGGCCTGGATCTAACTCACTTCCCTGCATTGGAACAGCTTCTCTGGGGTTCACCGCCAGCCTTTGCGGCCCTGATTTCACATTCTGGCCATTTTAGCTGAGTTTTTTTTCCCCTCAGTTGCTTAAGAAATAAATTCAGAGTTGACAATAAGGCAGCTTTGATGTCAATCCAAACGGGAATCTGCGATTTCTCACTTGTTTCGGTGAATCACTCCAAACTGTCTCGGCAAATTACAGTTTAAACAGCACTCTGGGGCAAGCTTTTCTGTCTCGCTGGTGTTCACCTCTCTTCCAGGTGTCGGAGTATTTCCCTTCACGTCCTGGGGGGGCTCTGACCCCCAGGACCACCCCTGCCCTGTGCCCACCCCCCCACCGGTGTCCCTGGGCGGCCTGGGCGTCAGCCACTGACTGCAGGCCTGGCCAGGACGTGCTTCACTCAGTGAACCGGCCACATCGATTGGAAGGATTCGACACTCTCGGGACCTTCCCCTATGATGCACGTCACGGTCACTGCCCATCCATGCGCCCCTAGGCGGACCGACCTGCCAGGGGTGAGAAAGGTCCCCCGTCCACCCTTCTGCTGCCCAGGGGACCAGGCACACCAGAGAGCCCGGGGCCGTCCTCCCCCGGCAGAGGGACCAGTGTGCTCGCAGCCAGGTTGTGTCTCTGCCTCGGTGGGGACCGGGGCAGGGGCCTCCCTGCATCCTGGCAGAAGCCCCCAGGGCGTGACTGGGCTGGGAGGCGTCAGCAGGGAGCCGACTTCTCTAAGCAGCAGGGGGCAGTCCTGGCAGGATACAGAAGCACGGCCTTGAGAACAAACAGCTGTGGGTTCTAATCCCCCCTGACCCCCCAGTGGCTGACCCCAGGCAGGTTGCCACACCTGTCCCTCCTTGGTCGCCCTGCAGCATAGAAGGCAGAGCAGGGCGCGTGTCCGGCAAGGTAGCATCCTGGGGAGAAAACAGGCCAGGCGGCTGGCCTGGGGGCTGCCCACCCGAGGCCACTGCTTTCCCTCCAAACCCCTGTGCAGAGAGCAGGGACCCAAGCAGCCCTGCTTCACGTTCCGCCAGGTGGTGTGGCCACCTCCACCAGAGTCTGGGCTGCGGGCAGCTGCTGGCCTCCTGGCGGCCGGCGGGGCCGGGACAGCTGCTCACCAGCCCCAGGCCCGTAATTGCTTGAGGATGCTGCAGTCTGGAGCTCTGCTCAGCCTCCCAGGAGCAGCTTGGAGCTCCTCACCAGCACCCTGCAGACAGCCCCGCAGCCCACACTCTGCCTGGGCTCAGCAAGCCCCTGGACCCAGCCAGCCCCTGGACCAAGGAGGCAGGCAGGCGCTGGGCGAGAATAGCCCCAGCGTATCCTGTCGCATCTTGGCCGGAGGACCGAACCCACCAGGCCCACCGCCCTGGGCCCCGGGAGAACCCAGCAGTGAGTGCAGCAGTCTGCGTGCAGATCAGCTCAGCTGTCAGCCCCACAAGCTGGGAATGGGGGTTGAGGGGGCTGCAGCCAGAGAGAGAGGACCTCTGCTGCCTCCTCCTCCCCCGTGGAGGTCCCCTCTGCCCCCCGCCCAGTGCCAGGCTCCCAGCACCTGAAGGAAGGGAAGGAAGAGAAAGCAGGCCCTGCGTCCTCATCCATCACTCAGTCCTGCAGGCACGTGTGTCCGTCCAGCCATGGAGGCTGGACAATGCTGCCCGTGCTGTCCACACCCTGGAATCTGTGATGTGCCATCTGCCAGGGCAATGGTGACCTCTCAGGTGTGACCAAGGGAAGGGTCTGATGACGGGGTTAGGGGGTATCCCGGATGGTCGGTGGGCCCCACATCATCACGGGGTCCCTGTAGGAAGGAGGCAGGAGGGTCAGCGTGAGAGGAGGAGGTGGAACAGAGGTAAGCGAGAGGGAAAGCCACGCTGCTGGCTCTGAAGACCAAGGCGGGGCCACGAGCCAAGGACTGCGGGCGCCTGTAGAGAAGACAAGAGACAGCTCCTCCCTGGAGCATCCGTAGGAACCAGCCCTGTGACCCCTGGAGTTCAGGACTCCTGCCTCCAGGTTGTACGAGAGGATGCTCGTGTTACTGTTGTGGTAACATGTCCCAGCGGCCGCAGGAAACAAAGGTACCAGCCCACACGCCCACTCTTCCTCCCTGCCTTCAGCCTGGTCCCAGCCTGGCCTTGGAGCTTGTGGTCTGGTCAGGTGGGCAAGACCTGTCCTGCTGAAAAGTCAATGGACCCCAGAGAGGGTCCTTTAAAAGGGGAAGCGCTAGTGCTGGGCGCCACCGGGCACACAGCTCCTCAGCCCACCGGGCAGGGGCTCCAACGCTGGGGGCGTTAGAGAGATGCAGACCAGGGGGGCAGGGGGCCTGAGGGTGGAGCGCGGCTGCCAGGCCTTCCTGCTGCAGGAACTGAGCCGGGTCCAGCGCCAGGAAGGCCTTCAAGGGGGCAGGGCTGAGGGCACAGACCCAGAGACCCTGGGGAGGGCGGAAGGCCAGGCCCAGGTCCTCCCCGGCCTCCACCCCTTCTCCCCACGTCCTGCCGTCTATCTGTCCATCTTTCATTCTGTCCAGCAGGGCTCTCCCTCTGCAGGCTCCATTGATGTCTCCCCACTCCAGATTCTGGTTCATCTGGCTCGTCCTGCTGTCCCTGGGGGACCTGGTCAGGCCGTCTCCCCAAAGTCAAGGACCCAAGAGGCCCGGCACCCAGAGGCAGGGTCCAGGCCCAAGTGGGGCAGGTGGAGAAATCTCACATGAGGGTCCTAGAAAAGCCCCAGATCGGGGAAACGGTGATGCCATCCGTGCCTGTTTGCAAATGTGCTCAGGGAGGGGGTGCCCGCTCACGTCCTGCTCAGGGCAAAAGGCAGGGCCAAGGGCGGACACCTGCTCTGATCCCTTTGAGCTTGGCCCAGGGCACAGAGGGGTTTGAACATGGCCTCTAGGCCTGAGGGAGTGTTGATGAATTTGATGTAGAGAAATTACCTGTAATAAACTCCCCGAGCCAAGGAGGCAGCGGTGATGGTGAGGGGAGCTGGGGGCCAGCAAAGAAGCTGCCCCGTCCATGGGCATTGATCACAGAAGTTTTCCACGTTTTCTTGGGCCCCTCCCATGTGCCAGGCTGGCCGCTGAGGGTTCAAGGGCACCAAGTGGGCACCCCTTCCCCGTCCCTGAGGCTTAGCATCCAGGACGGGAGTGGGACATGGACCAGATAATCCCCCAAATGCGCGTGGAAATGCAGCAGGAAGTGGTGCTCCCAGGACACAAGAAGGGCCAGGAGGGCTTCCTGGAGGCAGTAGGCACCGAGGAGAGACTGGAAGGAAGGATGCAGAGGACAGGAGTGGGGAAAATGCTGAACCCTGAAGGGCATCCCAGAAGGGCAGTGAGTGGGCGGGTGGGGCCGTGGGTGGATGCCCTGTTTTCCCTTCTGAGCCTTTAGCGCGGATGTCTAACCTCTCGCAGGCACCACTGTGATAAGCAGCATATATCTGAAGCAAAACAAGGAAGGAACACAGGGGGAAGGAGGACGGGAGACAGGGTCTCGGGGGCCGGTGGCTTTGGGAGGGAGGAACAGCTCGGGGGCGCAGGAGCCACGGGTGTCTCGGAAGCATCTCCCTGGGAAAGGGGGGCGAGAGGAGGCGGGGTCTCTGCAGGGAGGCGTGGACCTGCCCAGTGCCTGCAGCTTCCTTTCAACCTCGTGGGCTGGCCTTGACGAGTCTCGGGTGTGAAACAGGGATGTGGAGATTGTTAGCTGCCAGCCTCCCAGGTGCCCAGAGAGAGGCAGGTGGCCCCGGCTCTTCACCCCGAGCGCCTTTCAGCATCAGACAGAGAACAAACGCGGCCCGGCGGAGACACGCTGCAGACGCCCGCATGCTTCAGCCTGGGCCGTGACCCTGCAGCGGAGGGACGCCCGGAACATCTGGGGTAGTGTCCGCGGGCCCGCAGGCGCATGTGGACGCAAGATGGGCCCTCCTGCCCAGAGAGCCTCGGCTGGGGCAGGGCCGTCTTGCTGTTTGGGGGGCTCCCCCCGCCCCCCCACAGGAGCAGCGCCAGCCCACCTAGTACCGTGGGGAGGGAGCAGGTGGAGATTTAAGACGGCAAGATCCAGAGCAAAACAGGGAAGGCGTGGGGTCCCAGCTCCGAGAAGGGGCCTGACCCAGGACTGGTCAGAGCCTGGCTTCCTGGGCTGCTGCGGCTCCCAGAACCACGGCCCAGGGCACCTGCCCAGAGACGCACCCCCACAACACAGGCTCTCCTGGAGATGCCCCGAGTGAAAACTGCCAGCAGCCCTCGTACCGCTGAGGCATCCGCGCTCTTCCCAGCAAGAGCCCGTGTCCTCTGCGAGCCACTCGGAGGAACAAATCCGCTTCACCGGCAGGGCTCAGTAGGCCAGGCCAGCAGCTGCCGCGCAGACCTTCACGTCTGCGTCTTCCCGCCGCAAACTGCGGTGACCAGCTCGGTGGGCATGGCGTGGGCACGCGGTCTCCGTTGAGTCCTGCTGCGGCCCCTCCCTGGCTGAGTGGTCTTGAGCGAGCTGCTCGCCCTCTCTGAGCCTCCGTTTCCTCGTCTGTAAAATGTGAGTTTTGACAGCATCCACCCCCATGAGGCTGCCATAAAGATGGAAGGAACAAACACAGAATACCGAGCACATTTTAAGTGTCCGATTTACGTTAGTGGGAAATACCATCAGGTGTGACTAGCGACTTTCACCAACTGCTTCCTCTCGGCCAAGCACTCTGCACTTGATTTCATCGTCCCAGTTGCCCTGTGACAACTTCTGTTTTACTTGTGCAGAAACTAGAGCTCAAAAGTTCGTGTGGCAGGGACTCACACACCGGTGTTAGGGTTAGGGTTAGGGTTAGGGTTAGTGTGTGAGTCCTACGTTAAATCAGAAATGAAAGAGGAGAAATTACAGCTGATGCCACTGCAATACAAAGGATCCTAAGAAACCACTAAACAAACGCCAACTAGTGAAACAAGCCGGAACAAATGGATGCCCCTAGAAACACACAACTAATAAGACCGAACCGGAAAAAAATCTGAGTAGACCTTTAACTAGTGAGAAGATGGGATCAGGAATCAAAAATCCCCCTGGAAAGAAGAGCCCAAGACCAGATGGCTGCACTAGTGAATTCTACCACATATTAATCAAGAGTGGATATCAGCCAACATGTTCTTAAAAAAAAAAAAAAAAGAGAAGGAAACACTTCCAAAGTCATTCTATGAGGCCAGCAGTACCTTGATACCAGGTCCAGACAAGGTCAGCACAAGGAAAGAAAATTACAGGCTGGCATTCCCGATGGTTATAGATGCAACATTCCTCAACAAAGCATTAGCAAACCGAACTCAGCAGCACATTAGAAGGATCAAACACATGGTTAAGTGGAATTTATCCTTGGGCTGCAAGGATGGTTCAACATACACAAATCAGTTTATGGGATATATACCATATTCATAGGATGAAGCATAAAAATCATATGATCAGCTAAACAGCAGCAGAAAAAGCATTTGACAAAATTCAACATACTTTCATGATTTGAAAAAAAAAAACCTTGACAAAGTAGGTATAGAAAGAATGTACCTAAGCGTAATAAGGACTACGTGTGACATGCCTACAGCTAACACCGTGCCCAGTGGTGAAGAGCCGAAAGCTTTTCCTCTAAAATCAGAAACAAAACAAGGATGCTCACTCTCACCACCCAGCCAACATAATGTTGGAAGTACTAGACAGAGCAGTCAGACAAGAAAAAAAAAAAGAAAATAAAAAGCATCCAAATTGGAAAGGAAGAAGTAAAACTGTCTTTGCAGATGTCACGACTTTGCATTTAGAAAACCCTAGAGTCCACCAAAAAAAAAAAAAATTCTTAAAACTAATAAATGAATTCAGCACAGTTGCAGGAGACAAAATAAACATACAAAATCAGGTACATTTCGATATACGACCAGCAAATTTCCTGAAAGAGAAATTAAAGACGAAATCCCACTTACAAAAATATCAAAAAGGATGAAATATCCAGGAATACATTTAACCAAGTAAGTGAGAGACCTGCTCATTGAAAACTGCAGCAGTGAAGGAAGAAGCAGGTGATGACGCAAATAAACGGAAAGACATCCTGGATTCTTGGAATCATTGAAAACTGCAGCAGTGAAGGAAGAAGCAGCTGATGACGCAAATAAACGGAAAGACATTCTGGAGTCTTGGAGTGGAAGAATTAACATTGTTAAGAGGTCCATACTATGTAAGGCTCTCTGTGGGTTCAACACAATTCCTATCAAAATTCTGATGGCATTTTTCACAGAAATAGAAAAAAATCCTAAAATCTGTATGGCATCACATAAAACCCCAAATAGCTGAAGCAATCTTGAGAAAGAAGAATAAAGCCGGAGGTATCATACTTGCTGATCTTAAAGCATATCACCAAGTTACAGCAAAAAACACATTACACGACATCAGAATATATTACAAAACAGTATGCTGTGGGCATAAAAAACAGACACAGCGTAGAGAGCCCAGAAATAAACTCACATTAAATGACATGTATATGGTCAGTTAATTTACAATGAGTATTCCAAGAACACCCAAGTATTCTAGTGGAAAGATTGTCAATAAATGATGTTGGGAAAACTGTATATCCACTTGCAAAAAAAATTGGAGCCCTATTTTATACCGCTTACAAAAATGAACTCAAAATGGATTAAAGATTTAAACGTAAGACCTAAAACTGTCAACCTCCCAGAAGAAAAATAGAGAAGCAGCTCCTTTCCGTTGGTTTTGGCAGTGATGATTTTGCAAGCGTCTGATACCAAAAAACAGGAGCAACAAAAGCAAAAACAAAAAGTGGGACTGTACGAAACTAAAAATCTTCTGCACGGCTAAAGGGACTATCAGCAAACTGCAAAGGCAGCCTACAGAAGGGGAGAAGCCATTCCCAAACTATATATAAGCTAAGGAGTTAATATACTAAATACGTAAGGAAGCCTGACAACTCGATAACAAAACCCCCAAACAACCCAGTTTTTAAATGGCTCGAGGGCCTGAACAAACATTTTTCCAAAGGACATAGAAAACAGGGCCAACGAAAAGGTGCTCAGCATCACTGATCATCAGAGAAATGCCAGTCAAAGGTATAAGGAAGCATCACCTCACCCTGTGAGGATGGCTGTTTATTGAAAAGACGAGAGGCGGCATTGGTGCGGACGTGGAGAAAAGGGACCCCTCGTGCAGTGTTAGTGGGAACGCAGAGCGGTGCAGCCGCTACGGAACATGGGGTGCAGGTGCCTCAAAAACTCAAAACGAGAGCTGCCGGATGAGCCAGCAACCCCACTTCTGGGTGTATACCCAAAGGAAACAAAACCAGTGTCTCAAAGAGACAGCCACATCCTTGCATTTGCTGCAGCATTCGTGTGTTAGCAGAGTTGAGACGTGGAAGCAAGCTGTCAAAGGATGACTGGATAAAGAAATACAGGATGTATGCATACACACAATTAAATATTACTCAACCATAAAAGAGAAGGAACTCTTACCATTTGCGACATGAACACACTTGGAGGACGTTATGCCGAGTGATATAATGCAGAACAAGACTATCGTTTTCCGTGTACGGTGTCACTTACAAGTGAATTATAAAAAATACAGTCAAACTCGTAGGAGCCGAGAGGAGGACGGCGGTTGCTCGGGGTTGGGGGCAGGGGAAAGGGGAGGCGCAGGTCCAAGCGCCTGAACTCTCGGTTCTGAGATAAGTAAGTTCTGGGATCTAATTTGTGACTACAGTTATTAATACTGTTATTCATACAAAAATGTAAACTGTATTGTACATTTCGAATTTGCCAAGAGGGGGGATCTTGAACATTCTCACCCCAAAGTAGATTTTTGTTCAAAGGTATCTGGGTGAGGTGGCCTTCTGTGGTAAGTAACTGGACCGTGGGAATCCTTTCACAACATAGTCACGTATCAGAGCAGCACGGTGTACGCTTGAAACCTAGGCCGTCTTCTCTGTGAATGATAGCTCAGCACGTTTGCGGGAAAGCAGATGAATGCGTGAATAAACTTATCCAGAGATTTATCTGGTGTATCCAGAGACCATGCCTGTGGAACGTTTTTTCAGCCGTAAGAAGGAATGAAGTATTGATTTGCACTACCGTGTGGATGGAATTTGAAAACGTCCTGCCGAGTAAAAGAAGCTGATTATGAATGGCCCCGTGGTGTCGGACTCCATCTACGTGAAATGTCCACAGTGGACAAGTCCGTGCGGTTCCAGGGGCTGGGGGTGGGGGTGGAGGCTGCCTGCTAATGGGTGCGGATTTCTTTCGGATGATGGAAATGTTCTGGAAGAGACAGAAGGTGGAGGTGTCGAAACATTGTGAATGTCCTAAATGCCCCTGAATCGCACCCCCTGGCCTGGTCAGCTTTATGTATGTGAATTTCACCTCCATAAACACAGCAGCTGCAGCAGCTCCCAGCATCTCAGCCCAGCCCCAGGGGCACCGCTTCGTTTCCACTGCATCCTTCTGAAGTCCCCTGGGTGGGAGTGGGGGGTGCTGGTGATGGTGCTATTCCTGAACTCAGCTGCTATTTTCTCGGTTGCTATTTGCCTAAAAGTGTTCAATTCCACCCCCGCCCCACCCGCCACTCTCTAGCTCTGCTGCCACAGGGTGGGATCATGGTCACAGGACCTTGCAAGCTTCGGCCACAGGGGGGTGGTTCATGCCCACTCTCCACCCGGAAGCTTTGCTGGTCGGGGCTGGCTGTGACGGGTGGAAGTCTACAGGACAGGGCTGTGAAACCTGCCAGTTCTTCCCTTTCACTCTAAACGATTCAGCTCTGAAGTGGGAGCAGAGATGAGGCCTGGCGTGGGGAGTCACAGCCCAGGAAGAAAAGGACCCCGATATGCGATGAGCTGAGCAGCCCAGTGACTCATGTCAGTGACGGATGAAAACCTGCAGAATCATGTAGGAATCCACAGCCCACGCTTTCAGAGAGAGTGGTGGTGGTTTATTCGATAGGTCATGTCCGACTTGTGACCCCGTGGACTGTAGCCCACCAGGCTCCTCTGTCCACGGGATTCTCCAGGAAGGAACGCCAGAGCAGGTTGCCATTTCCTTCTCCAGGGGGATCTTGATTCTGATTCCGGCATCGAACCTGCATCTTCTGCACTGCAGGCAGATTCCTTACCGCAGAGCCACCAGAGAAGCCCTTTTCATAGCGTAATGAATGGTTAATCGTAAACAAGATGAAGGAATGGGGTATTTACAAAGTCTCCGTGTACCGCCTACACGGCATTTCCTGACTTCCAAAGGAAAAGGAGTCACTCTGCAGTGGAGACCGCTGGCAGACCCCGGGGCGGAGGGGGTCGCTTTAATCAAGCGAGCAAAGTCGATGTCGCCAGTGCCGAGCGCAGTCAGATTCGATGGGAGTCCGGAAGCACCACGTCTGTGATTTTCCAGCCAGAGACGTAACGACTCACAAGAAACACTGACCAGTGCTCTGCGGGGCCACCAAGACACATCTTGCAAAGAGCCGTGCGCACAAATCTTTCTGTAACTCCGCCCGTGCGTCTCTGGAGCAGACCCCGAGCAGCAGCCTTGCAGAGTGAAAGCGTGAACACATTGCTAAATAAGTCAGCGATGTGCTGAAGAGCGTCTCTGCTCCGATCCACCTAGTATCGGGTCGGTTGGCTGTGAGAGTGTCTCAGAGAGGGGAGCCCCTCCTGGCTCTTTCTTAAAGACGCAGGGAACTCCCCAGACGGCACACTGGGAAGCCGGGGCCTGAAAACGTCCCCCATCGCTTTCGTTTTCCGGCAGCAGTTTTTTCCTAGCATTGCTGTAACAACGAGATCCAGTGAGGTGGCCTCAACAGCAGAGACCTGATTCTGGGGCGGAAGTCAGAGGTCAAGGCCTGGCAAGGCTGGCTCCTTCTGAGGGGGTAAGGGACACTCCTCTAGGCCTCCTCCCGGGGGTCTGCGGGCTCCCTGGCTGCGTCACACTGGGCCTCCACCTCCGTCTGCACGTGGCCTCCTCCCAGCGTGCACGTCTGTGTCCCCATTTTGCCTTTTTATAAGGCTACCCGGGTTTCCCAGGTGGCTCAGTGGTAAAGAATCCACCTGCCAATGCAGGAGATGCAGGTTCAACCCCTGGGTCAAGAAGATCCCCTGGAGAAGGAAACAGCAACCCACTCCAGTATTCTTGCCTGGAGAATCCCGTGGGCAGAGAAGCCTGGAGGGCTACGGCCCATGGCATGGCGAAAAGAGTCAGACGTGACTTAGCGACGAACCAACAATAACAAACAATAACACACCAGACACAGTGGGCGGGCGGGGCCCATCGGCTCCAGCCGGACCTCGTGCTATTAATAACTAACTACGTCTGCGTTGACCCTGCTTCCCTATAAGGTCACTTCTCAGATCCTGGGGTTAGGACTTCACCATGAATTTGGAGGAGACACGATTCTGCCCGTGACATTTCTTTTCCGGTCCAAAGGGCTCCTTGAGCCCCCTGAACGGGATGAAAACTCTCAGATCTTTAGGACCCAGAGGTAAGATCTGAGTCACCTGTTGCTGCAGGAAACCGCCCCTACCCCGGTGCACATGTGCGGCTGTGCTCGCTGCTACTCACCGTCGGTGGGTGCGGTGGGGCCGCTTCCCGGGGGCAGGTTGACCGCTTCTGGCTTCTCCTCCAGCCCGGGGCTGGCCTGCCTCCTGCACGTGGAAGTCTCGGGGCCCATGAGGGCCAGAACTCCACACCCTCACAGCCTCTGGAGCCAAAGCAAGTCACAAGGCCAGATTCAAGGAGACGGCTCACCTCGAGCGGGTGAGAGGCCGAGCCACCAGGCAAACAGGCCAGAGGGGCGTGTGCAGGGGCGGTGGAGAGACGGCAGGCATGTCTGCATTTAGGGCGAGAGTTTGCATCCGAGTTCCAGCATCTACAGCCTTCTGTCTTTAGGTAGTGGGAGGAGGAGGAGCCCTGGGCCTTGGGGTCAGACCAGCCTGCTCTCCAGCCCCTCTTGTCCGGACCCGGGCTCAGACACACCCCCACCCACGCTGCACCCCCAGCGCCCCCACCACACCCCCACTCTCTCGCGTCCTTCTGCAGGGGCTGGGTGGGTCCTGGCCGGCCGAGGTCCCCCCGCCAGGGACAGGACCCGGCGTCCCACTCCCATGGGCTGTGCTGACCCCGAGCTGGCTTCTCGGATGTGACCCTGGCGCCCTTCTCTAATTTGTAAAGCAAACTCCGGGGAGGGTTGGGAGGAGGGGGTGCGGAAAGGGGCTCTTCACGGCCCACTGGGTCCCCTCTGCTCCGCTCAGGACAGATTACCCAACCATCCGTCAGCAGGCCCCACTGGGCCTTTGGGAAAGAAAGCCGGAGCAGAGTTCAGTGGGCGGCCCTCCCCTCCTGCCCCCAGAACCTTCCAGCAACCCCTGGCTCGCCCCCTCCCCCGTGAGGTCACTGGGCGGAGTGGCGTGCTGGCCTGAGGCCGCCCTCGCCTGGCCCCTCGGGCTCTGTGACTGGGCATTGCTCCCCGCTGATCCTGAAGCCCTGTGACAGCAGGGCGGCTGCTCCAGGCCATTTGCTTTTGAATGGCCCAGCCCGCCCGCCCGTGGAGAGAGGAGGCCCTCTCCTGCAGCCCCACTCCTGGGAGGGGCAGTGGGCCCGAAGTGGCCACAGAAGCCTAAAGCCTTCATGCCTTTTGAAGTTGAGACAGAAACTTTGAGGTATCTGAGAGTTTTCATGAGGTCCCAGAAGATCAGCCACTCTCAGCCCTCCCGGTCCTCCCTTCTCTGGCCGGAGCTCCCAGTGAGAGCATCCCGGAAGCCCCTCTAGCACACGGGCACCAGCCCAGGGTGTGCTGTAGGGGAAAGATGGCGGGGCTCGGGTGAGGGTGAACACAGGGTGTGGCAGGGACCCGCTGGGCACCTGGGACCCGCTACTACCCCCTGAGCATCACTAGTGCCCAGGAGGGCTGGCGTTACCAACCCATTTCCCAGAAAGCCGGGAGAAGCTGAGTGATGATGGCTGAGAGGTAGGGAGAGGAGAACGCTCTGGGCCCCTCTACAGCCAACAGCCAGCGATCCGGCCGGCACTGCTGCTGACCGCAGGTTCACTGGCTCCCGGTTCATGCCAGCAGCAGCTGGGCACCAGGCAGACTGTGCTAATAAGTGTGGAATGGAGGCTACTGCATGGGTGAAGGCACAGGAGGATGGAAGGATGGGTGGATGAAAGGAAGGAAGGAAAGTGGATGGTGGAAGGGTGGGTAGATGGATGGGTGGATGGAAGGAAGGAGGGTGGATGAACCGATCATCACAGAGGTGCGTGCAGGACCCTAAGGAGTCCGGGGTGGAGGCTAATGTCCCTGGGAGTGAGGGACGCCTTCACAGTGGCGCTGGCTTCTCAGCTGGCTCTCACGTTCAGCAGCAGTTGTGAATTGGTCCCTCTGCATGCCTTCGGCAGCTGGCGTCCTTCCAAGAGAAAAGGAAGAAAGGGAGATTCGGGCGCAGATTCCACGGGGAGGAGCCGTGTGATGGAAGCAGAGACGGGAGTGATGTGGCCACAAGCCCAGGCACACCTGGAGTCCCCAGGGGCTGGAAGAGGCAGGAAGGCTTCTCCCTCCCCCCAGAGCTCCTGGAGGGGGTTCACTCCGGCCACACCCTGATTCCACTCCAGGGCTGGGACTGAAGAAACCTCTATCATTTCAGACAATCACTCTGGGGTCACCTGTGACCGTAACCTCAGGAGCGGAACATGCCTGGTGAATGCTGGTCCGTGCCAGGTGTGTGCGGGGGAGCTCACGGTGTGACGGGAACACTGAGGTGGGATTTGCAGGGAGACACGGGTGCAGAGGAAACCCGCCCCTTCTCGCCACTGGGCTCTGCACCCCTGATCTGAAGCTCCCCCTGCTGCTGCCCCCTGAGTCCAGCTAGCAGTCTCCCCACCTCCTGGGTTGAGGGGCTCGTGGCCTGCGCCCCCTTCCTCTGCCCTGTTGCCCCAGCCCCAGGGGTGCAGCTGCATCTTGGGTCTCTTTCTGCCCCTTTCAGTTCTCTGACACCTGGCTGGCTGTTCTCTATATGAAGGTCTCTGTTGAATGACCAGGGGTGGTTTTGGTCTCCTGAGTGGACCCCACAATGCTCAGGACAAGGGCTTTCCATGCATGGGGAGTAGGGAGGTGCCCGCCTAGCCGACATCACAGGGCGCTCCGTGGGGTCGGGGATCGGGGGGCAGGTGGGAGCTGGCATCCCACACCAGCCAGACCCTTCTCCGAGGAGCCCTGCAGGACAAGGCTCTTCAGAGCGAGACTCAGGGTGTTGAGGGGGCCGCTCAGAGTTTGGGGTGTACTGGGAAGCGACGGGACACTCAGCTCTGAGGGTTCAGCCTTGAGTCTCGCAGGGGTCACCCGATCCACCCCCACCTAACATCCGAAGGGAGAAGCTGCTCAGGGTCTTCCATCGGAGACCTCTGTCCACCTGTGCAGAGCCTGGACCAGCGCTGCCCTGGGCCTCACCGGCTGGATGCTTGGGAAACCAGTATCTTCATCCCTTGGACGATGAGTCTGTTTGAGGCCATGCGAGCCGAGGCCCACCACGGGGGCGGGGGGAGAGAGAGGTGATGGGAGGCACCGGGCCCCCACCGCCCCCCAGCCCACAGCTGCTTCTGGGGCAAACGAGGAGAACAAGGTCTGTTACAGTCAGACTGACCTCCCTAGCCCTCCTTCCTGAACGGGAGTGGGCAAGATTTCCAAGAGAAAACGGTGAGGCTCAGAAGAGCCGGACGTCAGCCCCTTCACCGCAGCCATCTGTTAGTCTGACCAGCCCAGCAGCACCAGTGGGGCCGGGCCCCCTTCCAGCAGAGACAGGAAATCCTCAACACTGGTTTGGGAAATAAAGTCAAGACACAGCGGGGACCTGGGTCCCGTTCCCGGGCCCCAGCGGCCACTCTGCCTTAGGAGTAGTCTTCCCAGCCGTGAAATGGGCTCGGTGATTGAGGAAGTACTGAGGGAAAGCAGAGAACTAAGCCATGGAGCTCGGATTTCAAGCAGCCACGATGAGAGAGGGACGCCAGCCGTGCTCAAGGTGCTAGCTTGATACGATCAATAACTCAGCAGCTCTGGGAGTAGGGAGTGAGGCACACATTTTTAAAATATAAAAAATGATGACAAACATTACCCAGATGTATCTCTGTGATTCCTCCAAGGAAACACAGGAAAACACAATTGCTCTGAGCATGCCGAAGCTTCACACAGGCATCAGCTTCGCCTCCATCAAAAGATACTTTCTCCTAAAGATCATTATCATGATTCCAGACAGGAAAAAATTTACTGTTGTGAGCGCTGGACAAATATTACGCTAATCTCAAATCGAGAGCCAAAAACGTGCTCTGACAACAATATGGATGTTACTTTGGTTTTTTTCCCTGGGTTTCCTCCCGTGTTTGATCAGCAGATGTAAGCTTAGCTCCGATGGGGCTGCGGGAAGCGCCAGACTCTAATTAAAACCACGGTGGGGTGAAGATGCCGGCCGAGGGGAATGGCATTCTTTTGCCTAGACTCTGTCTTTGGCTCCGGGGGCCCTTCCTTGCTCAGCCAGTCAATGGCCATGCGAGCCCAGCGCTGTGGTCACCGGGCGCCGGGGTCCTGCACAGCGCTGGAAGCCCTCAGACTGCGGCCGGGTGAGTGGGCGGGGCAAAGACCGTGACGGACAGGGCAGGGGCGGGACAGCCTCCGCGCGCGGAGGATGCGCTCGCGCTCAGCGTAGGTTAAGGAAACTACCCGGGCGACCTGAGGCAAGTCACTTCACTCCCTGGGCCTCAGAGTCTGTGTTTCTAAAATGAATTTGGTAATATCATGTATGAAACGAGTTGCCAGTCCAGGTTCGATGCACGGTACTGGATGCTTGGGGCTGGTGCACTGGGACGACCCAGAGGGAGGGGAGGGGAGGGAGGAGGGAGGAGGGTTCAGGATGGGGAACACGGGTATACCTGTGGCGGATTCATTTCGATATTTGGCAAAACTAATACAATATTGTAAAGTTTAAAAATAAAATCAAATTAAAAAAATAAAAAATAAATGCAAAAAATAAATAAATAAAAGGAATTTGGCGAACGAGCTGCGTCACAGGCCAGCGAAGGTGAACGAATGCTATCAAGGCCACGAGTCCCGCGTGGGCGGGACCTGGTTGCTTGCTCTTCGTCCAGAAACTGGACCGATGCTTGGTGCATCCTAGGCGCCTGGAAAGGTTCTTGGAGAGAAGGAAGGAGGAGCAAAGGGGAGGAGGAAGGGAGGGAAGGAAGGAGGAAGACATTTATGGGAGGGGAGGGGTCATGTGTTGCTTTTTGCGTAGAATACTGAGCTACTTGGAAGCTGCTGCCTCAGATTCCAAACTCCAGAGCCATTTCTGCGTGAACTATCCCTAAAAGTGTTCATTTGAAAAAAAAAAAAAAAATCAGACTCCTTAGGGGGAAGCATTGAAAACCCTCCAGCTTCCCAGGTAACACCCGCCTTCATCTGGGCTGGGATGTGATCTCATGAAGGACTGGGCATGCCAGAGATGACTTCTTCCGAAGCTGAGACCTCTGAAGGGCTTGGCAGGATTGTCTCTAAACAGGTCGGTCCTGTTGTGCCTGACTTAATCAGAGCCTGCGATGGGCTGAAAAACCTGGGGTCCTGGGGATGTGTTTTTCCGGGGACTTATTTCCATGTAAATTGCTGCCCTTCAGAGTCAGGCCTTGCAAAATGCAGGCGCTCTGGAAGGCAGAGTGATCAAAGCCTGGAGGAAGTGTAGGGTAAGGGAGTTAGAGAAGGCGAGGTTCAGAAGAAGAACGAGACCGGCACTTTCCAGGAACAGATCACCTTTAATGAGGTGAGAAGGGGGCAGCACTCAGATTAGTGAACTGCTGTACTTCCCAAGAAAAGAGTAAGCATATATAGGCATGTATGTGGAAAGTTACTGTCCTAAGGGGGCCTGTTCTCCAAGTTTGTTCGGAGTAGTTATCTCTTAAATGGCTGGGGCAAGGAATTTTGGAAAAATCGGCCAGAGGCTGGACTGGCTGGGAACTGGGCATAATCAACCTTAATGTCCATTTTTTTCTTCAGGTGAGAGAGTTCTTTGTTTTGCATAGAATGGAGGGGAGGACCTGGGGGGAGTTTTAACTCCAGGCTATTTTGAGCTGCGGAACTTTCCTTCAGGAAATGGGTTTGCAGCTTGCATCTTCCGGAAGGGTGTCTGCCTGCACCCCCACGGTTCCTGCACACAGCTGCCTGCATGCAGAGGCGGGCGGCAGACAGCAGTCCTGTGTCCGGGATTCAGGTCCACCCTCCCTGCTGCTGTGTGGCCTTAGCAAGCTCCCTAACTTCTCAGGGCCTGTTTCCTGGGCAGTGGGCAGAGGGTAGCCGGTTACCTCCCAAGGTTGTTGACAGAACTCAGGCCCCATCCTCCTCACCCCCTACTCTCACCCCACCCCCCCACCGCCATCCCCGCTTCCACCTCCCCCCACCACCATCCCCCCCATTCCAGCTCCCCTGGGGAGTGGGAAAACGCTGGCTCATCCTGGGAGTCAATCCCGGGACGCTCCGTCCCTAACCCACACCAGATGCAAGGTCAAGGCGAGGAGGCCCCAGGGTCCCCACCGAGTCCTTGTCCAGGTGCCCACGTGGCCCCACCCTCCTCTCCCGTTAACCCCCTGCAGCCCAGCTGCGGGCCGGGAGAGCCGGCTGGGTCAGGGGCTGGCCACCAGCAGGGACCCAGCACTCCCCCGAACCCAGGCTCCTGGCAGCAAGGATGAAGTGTGAGGCTGGGTCTCCAAGACCCGCAGGCTCTGTCAGCCTCCCGACACACACCCGTCAAGGGGCTCTCGTGCTTCCTGGCGCCCCCATGGGCCCGGAGGCCCTTTCGGGGTCTGCACCCATCAGGGGGGCAGTGCGTGCCGGGTCAGGGGTACACTAGGTTCACCCCACACAGACGCCCCTTCCCTGCGGGGTGGGGGTACTCTGGAAACCTCCGGCGGCTTCCCCAACTCGAGTGAGAGCAGAGCTGACGGGCCTGCCCACCACTCCTTTACAGGGAGGGAAACCGAGGCCCAAGAGGAGCTGACGCCTGGGCAGGTGTTCCCCGAAGAGGTGGGGTTCCACCCCCAGGCCGGAGAAGAGGAGTGGCTCTGGGTGCAGGAGACGTGGGGGATGGGGCGAGCTGGAGGGGGGGCCATGCCTCGTCTACCCGGGGGTCTCCACAGACCCTGCCCTGGGTCCCTCTGGCTTCTCCAGCCCCACTGGGACCCCGGATCTAGGACATCCCGCCTGAAGGCAACCCAGCGCCCACCCACTGGCGTGGACCATCGTCGAGTGAGGGCCAGAGCCCAGGGTCAGCAAGATGGTTTGGGGTGAGTTACCCAGCTCCTCTGGGTCTCCATTTCCTGGTCTCCTGAAAGGACGTGATAGTCCTTTGAGGCTAAAACAGGAAAATGAAGATGCACTTGAGCACGGGCTGTCCCTGGGGATGTGTTCCCAGCCCCTCCCAGCCCTCCACACCTGGAGGCCACTTACCCTCCCTGCCGTCCAGGGGGCAAAACTCTTGGCATGGGAGAAACACGCCCAGAGGTGCACAGGAGTGGATGGACTCCGTTGTTCAGTCGCTCAGTCGTGTCCGACTCTTTGCGATCCCATGGACTGTAGCACGCCAGGCCTCCCTGTCCTTCACTATCTCCCAGAGTTGCTCAAACTTACTTCCGTTAATTCGGTGATAGACTCTGCACCTAATTATACAATCACTGGGCTTTCGCTTGAAAAGCTTAGCAATGTAACACTTCTTTTGGACAAACCTTAAGCCCTGGTGAACACCAGTCTTGGGTCTCCCAGGGCCTTGGGGCCCAGAGCGCATCTACCTTAAAATCCAGGTGGCCAGACTCTGCCTGACAAGCCCTCTGCACTCCGAGGTCATGGGGCTTCAGAGCAAGCAGGCCGGACCCTGAGTTGCCCAAGGCTCTAGGGCTGGCCTTGGCCGCAGATCCAGGGTCCCCAGCCCGGCCCGGTGCCCCCCGGCTTCTGTGTAGCGGATCGTTCCTTAAGACCGAACTCCCCAGCCTGCGCTCAGCCAAACTGCTCTGGCTTGGGGGTGGCTTGGCGGTGGCCGAATGCCAGGGGCCTGAGAACAAGTTTGCAGGCCCACCTGTGGGCCTGGTCTCCCAGCTGCTGTCCAGCCCACTCGCCTGTCCTGCTTCCCCGGTCCCCCTACTTCCCAGAGCAGAGGGCCCCAGGCCTGAACTCTTGAAGAAAGAGAGGGAAAGGCCTGGAGAGAGGCCCATGAGTTTGTAGGGACTGTCCAGCCACACTGGGCCCAATGCTCAGCAAGGCTCTTGGCTGGCGCTTCAAGCTTCTCAATCTGTAAATAAGAGGCCATATTTTCGCCTTGACTGGGCCACAGGACTGTGTAGCTCAAGCTGTGGGGACCCGGGGACCCCGTGGGCAGTGAGAGCAGCGGGACACTCTGTTCCCAGGAAGATGTCAAAGCGGAGAGCTGCCCTCCTGTGGCAGGTGCAGGGGGCCTGGGCCCCCCAGGTCTCGTAGGCGTCCCTGCGCTTTGAGGATGGACAAGCGGAGGGTCTGTCACTCACCGCGGGGTCTCGGCCTGCCTGGCCCCAAGCCCCCACTGCCTGACCCGGCTGGCAGCGCCTGGCGGGGTGCGGGGTCAGCGCTCGGTGGGAAGGTTAAACAAGCAGACGCTGAGGCAGAGGGGGCGCCGCTAGCGGGGGAGGCCCGGTTCCCGGCTGTGGGGGCGAGTCGGCGCCCCCCGCCGGGGTGTGGTTGGGGTGGGGAGGTCAGCCTTCGGGACAGAAGCGCCTCCCGTCCGAAGTTCCCGGTCGGTCGGCCGCCTGCCCCTGGGCCCCGGGGTGATGAGCGCAGATAGAGGGAGCGCGGAGCCGCAGGAGCGCAGAGCCAGGCCGGCAGCGGTAAGAACCGGATCACTCGGACCCGGCTGACCCGGGCCCAGGGTGGGAGGCGGCGGCGGCGGCCGCAGGATTCAGTCCAGGCCGGAAGGGGCTCAGGGCCCGCGGAGCGGAGTGGGGGGTGGCGCGGAGCGGCTGCGGGAACCGTCGGGGTGAGAGGCGGCGGCTTCGTTTGGGGAGTTTAAAACCGAGGGGAGACGCAGGAGCCCGCGAACGCTGCGTCCACAGCCGCAGCCCAAGGGCACAGGCAGGGCTTAGGGCGGGGGAGCGGGGGTCAAGGTCAGACCTCGGTCTCTGGGAACGCGTTCGGTTAGGGCCCCGACAAGACAAAGCGCATTGGGCGAGCGCAGCCAGGCTCCGCGGGTTCCACGCGCGGGGGCTCTGGTCGCGCTGGTTTTCGGCGTCGGGGCGGCCCGGGCTCCTGGGCTTTGGGGGCACCTCTGCGGGTCCGCCCACGGCGCTCCGGTTCTAACGGGGGGCACAGGCTATGGTCGACAGGTGACGTGCTCTGGGTTCATTTTTAGAGACGGCATTACTGCCTGCGGGCTTGGGGAAAACGGAGGCCGGTGATCCCCGCACTCAGCCTTGCAGAGGCCACTGGATCCAGATTCTCAGTCGGGGAGGTGAAGACCCACCGTGGCTCCTGGCAGAGGCCACGGGGTGGAGGGCGGTGGGGAAGAGAGAGAGCGCTAATGTCCTGTGTCAACGGCAGCTCTGACCCTGCACCCCCAGCTTTAAAGGCCCAAGATGCTAGGGGAGCCCCATTCTCCCCACGGGAATCCCTACTCTGGAAGCCCTCCCCCGACCCCAAAGCTTAGCGTCGGGGTTCCTGAGGCTGGGCTGTTGAGGGCCAGGCCTGGGGCCTCAGGGCCCTCGCTGGGGGCGGCGGGTTTTCCAGTGCTGGGGGTCCGGGGGAGCAGGCGCCAGGGGCAGGAGACCTTCCGGGGACACGGAAACCTCGAAACCAGCGCCCCTGCAGAGGGGCGGCGGCAACCAAAGAGCCAGACCGGGCTCACTGGGCTTCCTTCTAAGCGCTTGGAAGTCCCATCGCGCCCGTGCCCCGCCCCCCCCCCCCCCCGGGCTCTGTCCTGCGCCCTCTCTTCCCGGCCGGTGGGGCAGCGGGGGAGGGGGGGGGGCTTCGGCTGCTCTCAGGACAGGCGCTGGGTCCCCTGGGGGCTCTCCACCGCCTTGCGTGACCGCAGCCCATCAGAAGGATGCGCCCATCAGAAGGATGCGCCCATCAGAAGGATGCGCCCATCAGAAGGATGCGCCCATCAGAAGCCGGCGGGCTCCCCTGGCTAACCTGCTCAGAGTCAGAAGGAGGCATTTTCTACGGAGTCGGGGGGTTAGTTCTTGGGTTGCCAGCCCGGAGGAGCCTGCAGTCCCGAGCCAGTGGCGTCGGGGGACTGGGAGGCGCCTCTCTGGAGAGATCAAACCGAAGTCCAGGGAAACCGGGCAAGAAACCCGACCACCCAGAGGGAGGCGGTTTGTCCGGTTTAAAATGCCCAGACATGGCAGGCCAGACGGCTAGAGGGATGAGGTGAGCAGATGCCCCTCAAGGGGATGGGCCCGCCCTCGGAGCCGTGCCATGGGACACTCCCGCTGCTCTTGGCACCCAGGCCGCGGCGCCCCGTGCAGGACCCAGGCCCCGGAGGCCCGGGCAGCTAGTGAGGGCCTGCTCGGCATGACTTCCCGAGCGAGCTTCGCCATCCCCTTGCTGCCTCCGAGAGCGGGGCGGGGGGGGGGGGGGATCAGGGAGGGCGGGGACACGCGGTGGTGAAAGGGACTGCGCCTTCTCTTCGCAAGGCACTTGCGTTTCTGGGGTGACCGCGAGCCCAGTGCACCGGTCGAGCCTCAGTCTCTTCCGGGCGATAACCCAGGTTGCCCACGGGGCACAGAGGCTTTGCCGGGCTTCTCGCCCAGCCGCCCGCAGTCCCGAAGGCCTGAGACCCACACCCCGAGTCTCCCCAGCTAGTTCACCCAGACAGGCCTGCGCTGTCTGTGCTGGGCCCTGTGGAGACAACTTCCCCTGATGCTGGAGGGCAGAGCCCAGGGCAGGGCGACACAGGACCCTGGGAAAGAAGAGCTGGGGCAGGGATCTCAGCGGGGAGGGCTAGTGGAGGCGGTGACACAGGGGCTGTGCTGACAGTGGCTTCTGGCCAGGGGAAACGGTTCTGTGGGGTCCCAGGGGAACCGCTGCGGTTCATGGGGTCGCAAAGAATCGGACACAACTGAGCGACTGAACTGAAGTGGAGCCAGGATTCATGCCCTCCATCAGCAGATGGTTTCTGAGTGTCTTCTCTGCGCCAGGCAGGGTTCTAGGCCCCTGGAGGTAGGTGGTGGAGGCCGGGGAAGCCCAGTGGGCTGGGTGGGCAGTGAGTAATTTAGTGAGTGGATGCTGTGCCCTCTGAGGTTAGGGAGGGAGGCTGGGAGGCATTCAGGCTGGGACTGAGTGGCCAGAAAACCACCGTCTCCTTGCTTGGGGCCAGGGAGGGGAGACAGGACCGTCCTGCACCCACAGGAGGCGGGGTTTGCGGGGCTGGAGTCGAAGAGGGGTGCGATTTGGGGTCGTTGTGCCCAGGAAGAGGCAGGCAGCGGTCCCTGCGGCTGGGGTGCGGGTGCCGGGCTTCAGGGGGCAGGTCGAAACTTAGATTCTGGAATTCCTCTGCTGCCGATTCTTCTCAATAAGACAAGGCCCTGACTGCCCCCCCCCCCCAGCCCCACCAGATGCCAGTGTGGCTGGGGCTTCCCGGCAGCCAGGCCTCTCCCCTCCGCTGACCCCAGCTCCCCAGCTTAGTGTGGGTGCAGGGTGGTCCCCAGAGCAGCCCTGAGAAGTCAGGGTCATGGCTGTACCCATTCTCCAATGCAGAGACGAAGGCTCCGAGAGTCACTCAGCGAAACAGCCTTGAACACAGTGGAAGGGGCTGCGCCCGGCTTGGGGTCGACTAGAGGTCAGAATCATTTGGGACGGCCTTCCGCTTCAAGGGACAGCTTAACACCAGGGAAACCGAAGTCCACCCAGGGCCAGCATCTGCCCAAAGCAAGCTCGAGACTGGCCTCTGCTCTGGCACAGCCTGGCAGCATGCGGAGGGGAGGGGAGGGGAGGGATGGACGACCGCTGGGCATAGCCCTGGGGAAGACCCCGGGACCTGGCACGAGGGTGGCCAGGGACACCCGGGTCCACACAGTCTCCTGGCCAGCTTAGTGGCCATGTCCAGGGAGGGGAATTTGCAGGGAGCCTGGCAGAACCGCCTGGCCCGCCCGAGCTGGGGGCAGCGCTCAGACTGGTTCCAAATTTGGATCAGAGCTGCCGTGCAAAGTGGTAAGGTGCAGAGTTTGGAGCAGGCAAACTGTGTTGAACTAAATTGGGGTGAACTGTGGAGTTCCAGGTAACCTGCCTTGTCTGGGCGTTTAGTAAGCCCCTCACCTGCACTCCGTCCCCTGTAAGTCGGGGGCAGCGACAGCACGTATGCGGGGAGGGGTGCTGTCGGGCCCTCTAACCAGCTAGGTCCTGTGCAGTGGCCCAGGCGTGGGGCGCCTGGTTGTGGTATGGGCACTGCCCCTTCCCATTCTGGGGGATGGCTGGCCCTGTCCCCCTGGTTTCCATGGCCATCTTTCCCCCATGGGGTGGCCCTCAGCCTTTACTTAAGGGGGATGCATCCTCTGGCCCTGGAAGCTGTGGGGAGGAGGGTGGCCTCAGAGTCCCCTGGGGGGAAATCCCAGCTCTGCCAGCTCTAGTGGGTGGCCCTGGGGGAGTGAGTGTCATCACCTCCCAGACTTCTGCTTCTGCAGCAAAGCCTGGACCAACCCGGGCCTGGCTCAAGACTATGCCATGGCCACAGGTAGCCCCATCCTGCGTGTCTGCTCCTCTCATTCCAGGTTTGCAGACTGTTCTGCCTTGTACACAGCGAAGGCTCACACGTGGCCTGGCTCAGACAAGCTGGGAAAGACGGAAGGGGTGGAGGGAGGGAGGCAGGGGAGGAGGGAGTGGAGAGAGCCCTTTGCTGGTTTTCAGTCCCTAAGTCATGCCTGACTCTTTGCAACCCCACAGACAGCGGCACGCCAGGCTTCCCTGTCCTCCACTCTCCCTGAGTTTGCTCCAACTCATGTCCATTGGTGATGCCATCCAACCATCTCATCATCTGTCGCCCCCTTCTCCTCTTGCCCTCAATCTTGCCCAGCATCAGAGTTTTTTTTTTTTTTGCTAGTGAATGGGCTCCTCGCATCAGGTGGCCAAAGCATTGGAGCTTCAGCTTCAGCAGGCAGGGGGTGGGGAGGGTGGACAGGAGGCAGGGAGGGAGGCAGTGGGGAGGACCGCTGCCTCCCACGGGACCCGACAGAGAGAGTTCTAGGAAAACTGAGCTTAACAGGAACCCCAGGGCTGTGACGCCAGCAGGCAGGTGTTCACCAGGATGCTGGGGACGCCGGGTCCTGCGGGCAGGGGCTGCCCCCACAGCAGCAAGAGGGAAGCACATTTGAGAAGCGATGAAGAGGGGCTCCCACACAGATCCCTTACAAGCCCAGACTGTTCCTAGGAGTCAATCAACTCTGCTATTCCCTCAGGCAGCGGGGAGCGGGGACCTCAGAACCTAGGGAGTGGCTGCTGCCCATCCCCGGACAAGGCGCCGCTGCTGGGCTTGCCTTTCGGGGGCTTCTTCCCCCTTTGATGCACTCAGCTTGGCCAGCTGTCTCCTTTGAAATGCTGAATGAAAGCCCACGGGGAGAGGCTGGGGGTTGCACCTTGCTCCAGCCACTCCTGCAGGCGACTTTCTTCAGCTGGGGGAGGTGCTGCCTCCTCTAGGGAGCTCGGCTCTCCCTGGGGCTACAGGGGGAGGCTGCCTGGGACTCAGACTGAGGGGCCAGGCAGCCGGGCTGGGCGAGGGCATTTCCCTGCCCGCAGGCTGCTTCGCAGAGAAGCTGGCTCTCCAACTGCTTTCTGGAGATGGTGGTGGCGGCGACGGGCCTGGGCCGTTGGTGTCAGCCTCGCCAGGAGAAGGTGCAGGGAGGAGTTGGGGGTCCCTGGGAAGGGGAGGAAGCGGACCTGGCTTGTTGGCCCGCGCAGGCAGCTCAGAACCGGGATGTGCGGAGGCCCGCCGCCCCGGGGTTCTGTCCTGTCTCCCTTTGGAAAGGGGTTGGCCTGCTTCCCCTGGGAAACAGCTTTTCAGCCACACAGGTCGCCTGGCGGGGTCCACTGAGCTGTGGTGGGGAGTGGAGGTGTGCCGCCCGGGCTGGTGGGCAATCCGGGACCTTCCTGCTACTGGGGAGGGGACAGTGTCCCAGCCTCCCGTCCTCATCCTGGCTCCTCTTGGGGTTCAGGTCCCCCTGGCACCCCAATCTACAGTCCCACAACCCCTTGGCTGTCAGTTCTGTTAGTGTGTCCATTTTAATTTTTTTTTTTCTGTTGGAGTATCGTTGATTTACAGTGTTTGTCCTGCCATCTCTCCATTGAGGGCACTGGGATTTACGAGGCGGTGGGGCGTGGAATCTACCAACCGGGGATATCCTGAAGCCAGAGGCTGACATGCAGTCCGGGCCGCGGGGGCTGAGCGGACAGCGGTGTGATATCTATGACATCGACTCTCCCGTCAAGGACAGAGCCCTCGTGCGGTCAGGGGCAGGGACCCGAGGAGCTTTCAGAGACCTTGAGTTGGCCTCGTGATGCTGCGTGGTGCTGTGACCCCCTGGCAGACCCCCCGGGACACCTACCTCTTGGTGTAGACCCCGGGCATTGAATGAAGGCACAGGGAAAGGTCTGAGATGGCTGGTCCTGCAGGTGGAAGCCCCGCCCGCCAGCCCACAGACCAGAAGGCTGCACCCAGGAAGGGGTCCCATCACATTCCGGGTCTGGAATTTTTTATTTTTAACTGAACACAATGATTTGATTTACAATGTTGTGAGGGGGATTCCACTTTAACATAGGATTCAGTCAAGGTACAAATTGTCCTGTGAGGACCCACGATGTCCAAGGTAGAGTGCGGGCTGCTTCCCAGCCGGGACAGGGAGTTTGCCCCCCAAGGTGCTAGCAAGTCATCTCCGCTCCTCCTGACCGCTTTCCCTCCCGGAGTGGGACTGTGCTGGCCTAGAGTCTCAGCGACCCTCACACTTCCCAAGCTTGCTGGTTCTTCTCTCACCCCCTGCCTTCTCAATGGTCATTTCATTAAGTGAGGTCTTCCCTGGTGGCTCAGATGGTGAAAAATCTGCCTGCAATGCAGGAGACCTGGGTTAGATCCCTGGATTAGGAAGATCCCCTGGAGGAGGAAACGGCAACCCACTCCAGTATTCTTGTCTGGAGAATCCCACGGACAGAGGAGCCTGGTGGGCTACAGTCCATGGGGTCAAAGAGTCGGGCGTGACTAAGCCACACACACACAAAACACCTCTCTTACAAACGAAGGGGAAAGAGTGGAGTTCGGGAAACTGGTGCTCCAGGGCCCGGCGGATGACTCCTGGCTAGTTAGGTCCTGGTGAGAAAGCATTTTCGCCCTCTGGCCTCTGCAAGTGTTTCTTATTTTAGGAGGACTGTTCTTGTCTGTACCTGCCCCCCCTCTACTTTCTTCCTCTGGACCCTGGCTCTGGGGCCCAGTTTATCCTCAGACCCATGAGGGCATCCCGGAAACATGACAGCTATAGAAAGAAGGGGGCGGGGTGAGCCAATTCCACCAGGGTGCCTACGTGAGCGGCCAGGCTGGGCACGGCCCCTTGAACTGGGGTCCGTGTGGCAAGAGCTTATCATCCTCGACGGATGCTAAAGGTCGCCTTAGCTGCTGGCAGCTCGGGCACCCTCCTCCTCCCCTGTGGTCTTCGGCAGGACCACGAAGCGGGGGCTGGAAGGAGATGTGGGGTGGGTCCCGCATGGCCTGCGCCTGTCCACAGAAGCCTTTGTGTGGGTATGGTTCCACGAGACGCGTGGCTGAGGGTCTGTCCTGGTCTCCGCTGTGTGTGAGGACCAGTCTGGCTCGGCCTGGCCTCTCTCTCAGAACAGGGCCTGGATGCTCAACTGCGTCCCATCGGCGGATGCCGAACAAATGACGGAGCGAATAAAGGAAGTGCCTGCATGTCCCCAGCCTGCGTCCACAGTCTGTGGGTGGAGGACAACCTGGCCCGGGGGGGAGGCCTGAGGGGGGAGGCCTGGAGTGGGGAGGCCTGGGCCGGGTGGACATGGTCAGCGTGGGCAGCAGCACCGTCCCCACCCCCCGCCGGCCTTCCCGCATCACCGCCGTCCAGCGATGGTGGCCCATCCTGGGGACAAGCTGGGAGTGTGGAGTTCTCCCAGAGACAGTCAGACAAGCATTTTTGGGAATGGGGGAGAGATGTCTTCAACCTCACTCCAGTCCTGCCTCGTGGTAGGCCAAAAATCGAGCTGGACACGCTGTCTTCGGGTAACATGTTTGTGGTATGAAGTGTGCGGGATGTGGGGGTGCAGGGTCAAACCCCGTATTTCCGCTTCTCTGCCCAAGAAAGCAGAGATGTTAAAAAGCAGAGATGTTAAAAAGCAGAGACATTACTTTGCCAACAAAGGTCCTTCTAGTCAAAACTATGGTTTTTCCAGTAGTCAGGTATGGATGTGAGAGTTGGACCTTAAAGAAAGCTGAGCGCCGAAGAATTGATGCTTTTGAACTGTGTTGTTGGAGAAGACTCTTGAGAGTCCTTTGGACTGCAAGGAGATTCAACCAGTCCATCCTAAAGGAGATCGGTCCTGGGTGTTCACTGGAAGGACTGATGCTGAGGCTGAAACTGCAATACTTTGGCCACCTGATGCAAAGAACTGACTCATTGGAAAAGACCCTGATTCTGGGAAAGATTGAAGGCAGGAGGAGAAGGGGACGACAGAGGATGAGATGGTTGGATGGCATCACCAGCTCAATGGACATGAGTTTGAGCAAGCTCCGGGACTTGGTGATGGACAGGGAGGCCTGGCGTGCTGCAGTCCATGGGGTCGCAAAGAGTCGGACACGACTGAGAGACTGCTGAACTAACTGCCCAAGACAGGTGTTGGGTTGTTACTTCGAGGCAGTTCCGGAAGCCTCCACAAGGTGGCGCTCCTGGGACAGGCCCGGTCCTCCAGGCCTGGTGAAGCTTTTGCTTTTTCAAGCCTTCAGAATGAATCAGCCTTTGATGATACGTCCTCTGTGCGCCCAGCTACGAAAGCAAGCACGTTCCAGCAAAATCTGGCTTATTTATAGATTCAGGTCCAAGATGTTTGGCTTTAGCACATCCTCCCCTGGTCCCAAGGATGGGGTGCTGGACGCCTCGAACGTTAAATGTGTTTGGACAGTTAACTCAAGAGTGACTTTCTCGCTATCTGCATTCGCTGTCTCCGAGCTGGGGGCCAGCTGGGGGGCTCATGTGCTGAGAGCCAGGCCCGCCCATCTTGCAAGCCGCTTCCAGGGATTTTTGCCTTATGACAACACAGGTCAGGCAATTGCGTCCCCCATCCCATGACTCCGGCTGGATGCGTCCTTCAGGGGAGCTTAGAACAGCCTGGTGAGTTAGGAGAGAGATCGCCCCAGTGGCTGAGAATCACAGGCCTAGTGGCCACACAGGCCGCGAGTCAGAGCCCCAGCCGGGGTTCAGGAGTGGCTCCGTCAGGGGCTCCACCACGGGCGTTGGGGCGGAGAGCAGCACACAGTGGGAGGTTCTTGGCTTGTTGTCCATGCAAAGGGGTGTGTGTAAACAGAGGCCTCTCTGAGGGGTTCACGCATCCTGGAACCTGGCTATGAGGCTACCACCACCCCCCAGGCATAGAGCATTCAGAAGAGCTGCCATCACCCACTGCCTTCAATGACACACATTTGGGTGCATGTGGAGTTGGGTGACAAGGGCATCAGATCCAATTTCCTCCCCCACTAAGGGTCCCCTCCTTGCTGGCCCCTGACTGTCCCTGACCACACAGATGAAGCTCTGGGTAGCCCCTCCCACAGCTGGAGTCTTACCAGCTTCTCAGGAGTGCAGGGTTTCTGCACATTGTTACATGCATAAGTAAGGGTGGGGTGGGAGCAGGAAAAGATGGTGTGAGCTCCGGGTGTGGGAGTGAGTTCCCTGATAGGAGAGGTGTGCGAGCAGCAACTCGAGGACCCCTGATAGGAGATGTCTATACTGAGCCATTGTTTAGGACCCTCCCCTTGAACTGATTTCCCGGATTGATTTAAACATCCCACTTTCTGGGCTTCCCTGGTGGACCCAGTGGTTAAGAATCTGCCTGCCCACGCAGGGGACACAGGTTTGAGCTCTGGTCCGGGAAGGTTCCACATGCCGTAGGGGCAAGTGGGACCGTGTGCCACAACCACGGAGCCTGCACTCTGGAGACCGTGACCCCTAGAGCCCACACTCTGCCATGAGAGAGGCCACCACCGCGAGAAACCTGAGCACCGCAGCTGGAGAGCAGACCCCGCCCGCCACAGCTAGAGAAAAACCCATGTGTAGCGATGAAGACCGAGCTCAAGCCAAAATAGAGAAATAGATGAATTAGATGAAAACCCCACTTTCTGTAGATACTGGGTAGCCTCATCCAGGCCCAAAGAGCTCACTGCTGATGCCCCCGACGAGTACAGAGGGACCAGGCCTGAGCTACTGCAGCGGAGGGTGGTGAGGCCTTAAGTGCTGTTGTGGGATGGATTGTGTCCCCAGAGGTATCCCCAGGTCCCAGTCCCTGGAACCTAGAAACATGCCTTGATCTGGGAAGAGGGGCTCCGTGGATGGGATCAGTTAAGGATCTTGAGAAGACTCTCCAAGGGGCCCCACCTGCCATCACAGGTCTGCCGACAGCTGGAGATGGAGGGAGACTGGTCAGAGAGAGGAGGCCCCAGGGGCAGACAGGGTCTTCCCGCAGAGCCTCCAGAGGGAGTTGGCCCTGCTGACACTGGATTTCAACCCAGCCACGCTGATTTCAGACTCCTGGCCTCCAGAGCCGTGAGCGATTGCATTTCTGTGGTTTTGAGCCCCCAGCGTGTGCTGCATCGTTAGCGTTAAGGCCAGGCATCCAGGGATCGGTCCCTGGGGTCTCACAAACCAAACTCCGAGTCCTGGAGACACTCAGAGCCCAGCTGCAGCTGTGGGGCACCCGGGAGAAGGGCCTTTGTTCTGATGCTGCTCCGTCCCTGCTGGTGTCTGCAGGGGGCTCCCTCGGGAGAGCCCCCCTCCCTCAGGTCCGCACACAAATTCAGGGGTGGGGAGGAAGCTAAATACTGCACCCCGCCTAGTCCTCTTCAAAATCCTTCTCACACATCATCAAATTTACCCTGCAAATGCCAGAGGTGGGTGCTCTCTGCAGGCGCTGTGATAAGAAACAGCGGAAAGCCTTCGATGGGATGGTCTGTCCCTGGCCAGCCCCCCGCAGCCGAGCAGCTCCAGAGACGGCTCTGTGCCCAGTGATGATCTGGTGCTTACAGTTCAGCCCTCCGTCAGGCAAATAATGCCCTCCTTCCAGGACCTGCCGAGAGGCTCACTGTGGTTTGGGACAGCCGGCCCCAGGGACAGGGAGCTGGCAGTCCCCGCGAGGTCCTCAGGGTGCCGGTGGCCCCTCCGCGCCCTGGGCTGGGGGCCGGGTGGGTGCAGATGCTTCCTGGTCTGGGAGCTCGTGGATGGAGCTTTGCGTGGCAGGGAGAGGCAGATGCTCAGAGGTGTTCAGAGAAGCCCAAGGAGGAGGAGGAAGGGAGGCTGGACCTGGGCACTGTAGTGGGGCACTCCCAATGCAGTGCTCCCTGCCCGCCCCGGACTGGGCCCTCACCCACAGTGGGGCCGGGGAGGGACGACCGAAGGAGGGCACAGCCTCATCAAACGTCCCCTGACTCAAAGCCGCTTTGCTCCCACGAGTCTGGCAAAAAGAATGGAAAGGAGCCACGCTACCTGTTGGCAGAGGACGGAGGAAAGGCACTCCCAGCAAGCACTGATGTGAACGTGAAGCCTTTCAGAAGAGGAACCTGGAGCAACGCATCGCGCTCACGCACACTCAGGCTGTCGGCACATGAGCCGCATCCCAGGAATCTCCCCCACGGGAACAGAAGGACCAGCTCCTGGGCAGTGGACACAGGGACAGGGTTACCTGCTGAGAAAACCCGAAGCTGGGGTACAGGGTTGTTGCCGCCCAGTCGCTCAGTCATGTCCGACTCTCTGCAACCCCCTGGACTGCAGCACGCCAGGCTTCCCTGTCCTTTTCTATCTCCTGGAGCTTGCTCAAACTCCGGTCCATTGAGTCGGTGATGCCATCCAACCATCTCTTCCTCTGTTGTCCCCTTCTCCTCCTGCCTTCAATTTTTCCCACCATCAGGGTCTTTTCCAATGAGTCAGTTCTTCACATCAGGTGGCCAGAGTTTTGAAGCTTCAGCTTCAGACCTTCCAATGAATATTCAGCGTTGGTCTCCTTTAGGACAGGGAAATGCCATTAATGGGCGGGTGGTGGGGATGTGTGGCCCTCCCCCAGTAAATGCACACGGCCGAGACCTGGATGAATGGGGCTGAGCTGGGACTGACAGGGTTTCTGTGGGCCAGGGCCAGTGGAAGGGCTTTCCTGGTGGCTCAGCGGTAAAGAATCTGCCGGCAATGCGGGAGCTTCAGGAGACACAGTTTCGATCCCTGGGTTGGGAAGATCCCCCAGAGAAGGACATGGCAACCCACTCCAGTGTTCTGGCCTGGAGAATCCCCATGGACAGAGGAGCCTGGTGGGCTACAGTCCATGGGGTCACAAAGAGTCGGGCATGACTGAAGTGCCTTAGCATGCACGCCAGGGAGAAAGGAGGGGCAGAAACCCCCACGGAAGGTGGCGGGGCTTCCTCCACTGGTTGCCATGCTGTGTGCCTCTGTGTTCACATACGTTTGTGTTACGTAGGTGAAGTGCGTACGGAGAATATATAAAGACGCACGTGAGGCTGGCCACGCGGGTTCTCGGGGGACGAGACGGAAGTGGCAGGGTGCTGATGGGGGGCCCGTGACGGAAGAGAAGCCCTGGGGTGTCACCTGGCACCCGGACACAGATGGCATGTTCACCCGTGTAGGGGTGTGAGGCCTCCCTGTCTGTCACCAGCTCCCGGATTCACCCAAACTCATATCCATCGAGTCAGTGATGCCATCCAGCCACTCATCCTCTGTCATCCCCTTCTCCTCCTGCCCGCAATCCCTCCCAGCATCAGACTCTTTTCCAATGAGTCAACTCTTCACATGAGGTGGCCAAAGTATTGGAGTTTCATCTTTAGCATCCAAAGAACACCCAGGACTGATCTCCCTTAGGATGGACTGGTTGGATCTCCTTGCTGTCCAAGGGACTCTCAAGAGTCTTCTCCAACAACACAGTTCAAAAGCATCAATTCTTCAGTGCTCAGCTTTCTTCACAGTCCAACTCTCACATCCATACATGACCACTGGAAAAACCATAGCCTTGACTAGACGGACCTTTGTTGGCAAAGTAATGTCTCTGCTTTTTAATATGCTATCTAGGTTTGTCATAGCTTTTCTTTCAAGGAGTAAGCGTCTTTTAATTTCATGGCTGCAGCCACCATCTGCAGTGATTTTGGAGCCCAGAAAAATAAAGTCAGCCACTGTGGGTGTGTGTATATATGTGTGTGTGTTTGTGTACATAACTGAGGTTTGTGCACATAAGTGAGTATATCTGTGGGTAGATAAGTGTATGTCTGTGAGTATACGAGTATGTGTGTACAGGTGAGTGTATCTGTGTGTGCATTAGTGAGTGCGGTGTGGGTGTGGGTCTCTGGCCCAGGCTGTGCCCGCTCTCAACACTGCGGGGCAAGGAGGGTGCTAGGATGTTGGCGGGGGTCTTGGGTGGCGGCACCCAGATGGCTGCGTTATTTGCTCCGTCGTCAGGCACTCATCACATTCTCTGTGTCGAGCGTGCATTATTCATACAATAAGCAAGCTGTTTGGTTGTGGATGGAAATCTGGGTTGAGGGCAGAGGCCCTGAGAGGCCAGCAGAGAGCCAGGGGTGCCTCTGCGGGTCGCAGGTGCCCTCGGGGGTGCCTGTCACCAGCATCGTCCGCGAACATCGCTTGCACTGTCTGGGCGCAGTTTATTCCTCCATCAGGTGAGGGACTCAGGCCGAGAGCGGTCCAGGGGCTGCGGGTGGGCCCGAGGCAGAGCCCAGCCCCTCCGTGGCCTCTAGTAAGGAAGGAGGCAACCCCGGGACCTCACGCCAGCCTGGGGGAGCCTGAGGGGGTCCACCCACCATGTGGACCTCCCCTCTGTCCTCACTTCAGAGGGTCTGTCGGTCAGTGTGGGGTTTTGCCCTCTGAGATGGTTCCTGACCCCCCAGGCCCTCTACACCTGCTGTCCCCACTGCCACCCTGATCACAGGGCCGGCTGAGCGCAGGAGGACCCCGGGCTGCCAGGACCCCCAAACTTGCCCCTGTGTCCTCTGCTCTCATTCCACAGCCTGGCGGCCTCGGGTCCCCCAGCCTCATCAGCTTCTCTGCCAAATGCCCCTTAAAGTTCCCTCTGCCAGGGCATCTCTGGGGATTTTAAGCTTGTCCACTTCATTTTGCAAAATCAAGGAGTGCTCCCCCCTGGTGCAAAACTCGAACAGGGCAGACAGTGTGCACCTGTGACATCCTTCTACCCTATCCCAGCGCCAGCTCTCCAGGGAGGGCGCATCAGTCCAGCTCCGGACCTCCTCCCACAGCCAGGGAGGCTGCACTGTGTCCCGTGGCTGCGAGGGGAGAGGGGGGACAGGTGATCCCAAAAGCAGAAGCTAACTGTCTGCAGTTCCCTGATAGCTCAGCTGGTAAAGAATCTGCCTGCAATGCAGGAGACCCCGGTTCGATCCCTGGGTCAGGAAGATCCCCTGGAGAAGGGATAGGCTAACCACTCCAGTATTCTTGGGCTTCCCTGGTTGCTCAGCTGGTAAAGAATTTGCCTGCAGGGTGGGAGACCTGGGTTCGATCCCTGGGTTGGGAAGATCCCCTGGAGAAGGGAAAGGCTACCCACTCCAGTATCCTGGTCTGGAGAACTGGACTGTAGTCCCTGGGGTCGCAAAGAGTTGGACGCCACTGAATGACTTTCACTCAGAGACCTGAATTCCACGGCCAAGGTGCGGCCAGGGCCGGGCTCCCCTCGAGGGCACTCTCCCAGGGCACCTGGATCAGCTCCAGCCTTGAGGGGTCCCTGCCCAGCCACGCTGCTTCTTTGCAGTGCATTCCTTTTGTAAGGACACCAGTCATAGTGGATTAGGGCACACCCACGCCAGGGCGACGGAGCTACTGGTGATGGGATTCCAGCTGAGCTGTTTCAAATCCTGAAAGATGATGCTGTGAAAGTGTTGCATTCAGTATGCCAGCAAATTTGGAAAACTCAGCAGTGGCCACAGGACTGGAAAAGGTCAGTTTTCATTCCAGTCCAAAAGAAAGTCAATGCCAAAGAATGCTCAAACTACCGCACAATTGCATTCATCTCACACACTAGTAAAGTAATGCTCAAAATTCTCCAAGCCAGGCTTCAGCAATATGTGAACTGTGAACTTCCAGATGTTCAAGCTGGTTTTAGAAAAGGCAGAGGAACCAGAGATCAAATTTGCCAACATCCATTGGATCACCGAAAAAGCAAGAGAGTTCCAGAAAAACATCTACTGCTTTATAGACTATGCCAAATCCTTTGACTCTGTGGACCACAATAAACTGTGGAAAATTCTTCAAGAGTTGGGAATACCAGACCACCTGATCCATCTCTTGAGAAATCTGTATGCAGTTCAGGAAGCAACAATTAGAACTGGACATGGAACAACAGACTGGTTCCAAATAGGGAAAGGAGTACATCAAGGCTGCATATTGTCACCCTGCTTATTTAACTTCTATGCAGAGTACATCATGAGAAACGCTGGGCTGGAGGAAGCACAGCTGGAATCAAGATTGCTGGCAGAAATATCAAAAACCTCAGCTATGCAGATGACACCACCATTATGGCAGAAAGTGAAGAAGAACTAAAGAGCCTCTTGATGAAAGTGAAAGAAGAGAGTGAAAACGTTGGCTTAAAGCTCAACGTTCAGAAAACGAAGATCATGGCATCTGGTCCCATACTTCATGGCAAATAGATGGGGAAACAGTGGAAACAGTGACAGACTTCATTTTTGGGGCTCCAAAATCACTGCAGATGGTGACTGCAGCCATGAAATTAAAAGACACTTACTCCTTGGAAGAAAAGTTATGACCAACCTAGACAGCATATTCAAAAGCAGAGACATTACTTTGCCAACAAAGGTCCGTCTAGTCAAGGCTATGGTTTTTCCAGTGGTCATGTATGGATGTGAGAATGGGACTGTGAAGAAAGCTGAGTGCTGAAGAATTGATGCTTTTGAACTGTGGTGTTGGAGAAGACTCTTGAGAGTCCCTTGGACTGCAAAGAGATCTAACCAGTCCATCCTAAAGGAAACCAGTCCTGAATATTCATTGGAAGGACTGACGCTGAAGCTGAAGCTCCAATACTTTGGCCACCTGATGCGAAGAACTGACTCCTTTGAAAAGACCCTGATGCTGAAAAAGATTGAAGGCGGGAGAAGGGGATGACAGAGGATGAGATGGTTGGATGGCATCACCGACTCCATGGACATGAGTTTGAACAAGCTCCGGGAGTTGGTGATGGACAGGGAGGCCTGGTGTGCTGCGGTTCATGGGATTGCAAAGAGTTGGACACCACTGAGCAACTGAACTGAACGCCAGGGTGACCCCACTAGAAGTAACTCGTTACCTCTGCAGTGACCCAATTTCCAGATAAGGTCACTTTCTGAGACTCGGGGGGTTAGGGCCTCAGCATGTGAATTTTGGGGAGACACCACTTTCCATCACGGACGCGTACAGGAACAACCGCAGACGAATGAACTGGTGTACCGTGTGCCTGTGCAATGACGCCTGTTTGTATTCACCTCCATGCACACCTTTGGTGCACATCGGGTACCCTGTTTGCTTGCCTCCCCCAGTCCGTCCTTGGTCCTCGGGAGGCCCCCCCTCCATCAAGAACACCCATTCTTTTCCCAGTGGCGCGAGGCGGTGTGAAGAGGGGTAACTGTTGACATACCCGCTCTCCTCTGCCTGCAGGAAGCGCAGTTCTTGGAGGTCAGGAGTCCTGCCGCAGCGATGCGCTCTGAGTCATCACTGCCCACAAGTCCTTGCGGGGCTTCCAGTAGGATGAGCTCATGCGTGTGCAGGCGGGAGCGGAGGGTGGCGAAACCTGCTGGACTTTGAGCTCTGGGCTTCTGGGGGGAAAAGGTGGGGCTTCCGAGCCTCGCCCCCCACGTGCACCGCCCACGGCAAAGATAAGGAAGCAGTGTAACTACCATTATGCGCCAAACAGTTCTGCCAGCAGCACGAGCTGGGCATTCCCCCCCCACCCCCGCCCCGCAGCACTCCCAGATAGTCCACAGGCTTTCACTCCAAAACCTAGACGGGTGAGCCTAGACGGTTCAGACAGGCGGGCCTCCCATTAGGCCCAGAAGAGGTTTCCAGAAACTTCCCTCCGGCTCCTGGGAAGAGGTTCCCTGCACCGTGGTCAGTCCAGCCCTTTGTTCCAGCCTCATTTCTCCAACCCCAAGTCACTTGCCATCAAGGTTACGGGCCGCCCGAGCTGTCTGAGGGTTACCAGCGGTTTGGATAACACCATGCATAAATCTGTGCTCTCTGCTGTGGAAACCCCCACGAGGTGAAAGCCTCCCACCTCGAGGTACCCTTTACATTCCAGCCAGACATCCCCGCACCCCGAGTCTCAGCGACCACAGCTTCGCGTATCTTTACTGAGACAGGAAAACTCGGCGTCCAGAGTCCAGAAGGCAGAGCCGGTGGTTGGCCGTCACACAAAGAAATCCTGTGTGATTGTATCATCGCAATGAAGGATAATCTTGAAAATGCCCATCCATGGTGTGGTTTTCTGGGCCCCGTCCCTCCCCTCCTTTTCCAGAAGAGGAGGTGGCGCGTGGGGATAGCAAACAGCCTTGCGTCTCATTGCTGCTCAGTGGCCGGACTGGGGCCCAAATTCAGGGATTGCTGTGAGGTGGTACGGATGTGATAAAGCAAGGAAAATAACATGCTCCTGGGGGAATCTAGATGGTGGGTATGTGGGTGTTCTCTGCCAGTCCCTTCAAAATATGCCTGCAGAGGAAGAAAGGGTCCGTCCACCAGTGAGAGCGCTGGGCAGGGTCCAAGGTTTGCTGAGCACCGGGGCACAGAGATTTGGTGAGTGCCTGCCCCAAGCAGGAACAAGACAGACACAGCATCAAGCCCGGGGAAGGGGTGAGCAGCGGGTGAGCACGGGGCGAGAGGCCGCTCTGGCCCAGATAGGGGCTCCTGGCAAAGACCCCAAGGGCGGGAGTGGGCGGCCTCCCGGCGGGGCGGCTTTGAGCTGGGACCCTTCCGGGGCCCTCCCGCGGGGAAGGGGACTTCTTGGCTGTCCCCGCAGTTCTGCCTGGGAACGGGTCACCTGCCCTTGGGGAAAAGCGGTTCTGGCCGCGCACACACACGAGGCTCTGGGCCGAGTCTTTGAGAACCGCCGGGCGGAACCAAGGGCTCCCGCTGGCTCCGGTCCTCTCTCCTACGTGCCTGCCGCGCTAGGTGATGCCGGCCACGTCATCGTCCCCCGCCCCGCCCCTCCCCTTCCCTCCCCGCCCCTCTCCTCCCCTCCCCTCCCCTCCCCTCCCCTCCGCTCCCCTACTTCCCCTTTCTTCTCCATCCCTGCCTCCCCCAAGCCTGTCCCCCAACCTCCCGGGGACTGGAAACTCTGGGAAGCATCCACCTAACACTTTGTGAGCACCTTCCTCCCCTTTTCAGTGTTTAAAGGGAGACTCACTCCGGAGGTGGGTGGACCTCAAAAGGCAGCCCAAATCATGCTCAAACATGTGGTCTTTTTCAAAAGCAAGCGTTTCCTCAGGCTCGCTCAACTGCCCCATTGCCTCTACTCAACCCCAGGCCAGCCCCTGCGCAGGCCGGGACTGTTATTCCCACTTTACCGCTGAGGACGCTGAGGTCCCCAGAAGGCGCGGGGCGACTTGCTCCTGGCCACAGTGGGACTCAGCAACTGGACTGGGAAAGGAGCCTGGAGCCTGCGTGCACACCTGCACAGCTCCACTGTCTGTGGCTGGGATGTGGGGAGCGGACCCTTGGACAAGCCCATAAGCAAGTCCCAAGGCTCCGCGACCCTGCCCACCCTTGTCCAGGCCTGTAGGCCACCAGGTGGACGCCTGAGATGAATGTGGCCCCTTTCCATGGCCACTGCCCTCCTGAGGCTTCGCTGCTTGCCGCTAGGACAGTGACGGGGCCCCTCCTCGACCCCCCTGTCTCCCTGCGCCCTGCACGAGCTAGTGCATTCAGGTGCTGGTCCCGATGCCCAGCTCTAGTCCTGGCCCTTCCCCAGCCAGCAGCCTTCAGTGGTTCCCCATCACTTTGCAAACTAAGAACCCTATCCTTCAGCTTTCCAGCACAAGCTGCATCCCTGTTCTCCAGCCCTCCCCCTGCCCAGGTCCCCCCATCAGGGGCAGCTTTCATCTCTAGAGCGCAGCAGCCTCACCCTATTCACAGCCAGAGAATCATGACCCAAAGCACCCTGGTTTCCTTCTTGTACTCATCACCAAGCCAGCCAGCCAGACGAGGGTCCAGGAAGACCAGGTGCCCACAAGAGGCGAGGAAAGGGAGACTACACAGCCAGTCGGGAGAGTCTTTCTGAAGTGCTCATGATCCAGAGTCTGGGTAGACCCGCCCCCCAAGGAGTCCTGCTCAGGGCGGGTATGCACCCCCAGATGACTCTCCACCCCATAGGTCTGTTCATCCTGGCATGTTCCGCAGTAGTGGAGAGCTGGCAGCAACCCCAAAGTCCCCTAATAGGGGGCCCACTATCTGGGGGCACGTCTCTTCCTGGATTTCTCATCCGATGATCTGACCATCCGCTGGCCCAGAGATGGGGTCCAAGCCCCTCCCCTTGCACCCCATGGGAGCTGTGACCTGAGCGCAGAGTAAGGCTCTGAATTCCCGGGGCATTCCATGCCCCTCCCACACACACCCGGTCCTACACACCACCGGCCACACCCGTGTACTGAGAACCCGTGTGGTGAGGAAGCCCAGGCGGAGGGGTCCCTTCTCTGACACCAGTGGCAGCTTCCAGATAAAGGAGCCACGGAGCCTTCAGGAAAGTCTCCTCCCCCTAAGCTGGGGCCCAGACACCATGCAGTGGAGACAACCCACTCCAATCCATATACACCATGAGCATGCTGGTAAATGGCTGCTTTACACCCTGAGTTGAGGGGAGATGTGTGATCGGTCTGTGGTGACTGGAACAAAGGCATCTCTGCCGGGTTAGGTCAAAGTGGTTAGAAAATCATTGCTACATTTATCAGTATCAAATTCCTAGTTTAAGGGGATTAAATTTCGAGAGGGAGGGGGTATGCAGTAGATACTGCTTCTGTAGATTCATATCTAACAGCAGGGGTGTGGGGTGGCGTGGAGTGAGGTGAGGAGAAATGGAATTCGGATGAGGGATGAAAGGAAGCAAAAGCGAGATGAAATCTGTATTGTAAGGTGGGCATTCTCTAAAATTACTCCGAAAGGAAAAGTTTATTTAAAAATATATGAGGGGCAGTGGCTGCTGCAGTTTCTGACTTCTGATCTATGTTCTTGGGATTATCCCCACCAGCTCACTCCCCCTGGTTCAGGGGGCACCTTTGGACACTAGGGCTGAGCTGGGAGGTGACAAGGTTCTCAGTGCCCAGTTGAGAGGAGCGCCCCTTAGGCTGGGTCGCTGAAGGTTTTCCGGTGGTCCTGCCGCAGAGCAGGCACCTGGTGGTGGACAGAGGATGAGGAAAGACAAGAGGGGACCGGGCAGTAAGGAAGGGCGGCCGTGGCTTGGGGGTGCGGGGTGCCTCAGAGACACGACACCGAGACAGAGGTGACAACCTGCGGACCCGGGGAGGCTCCACTCACGTGCCCTTTTGCGCGGTGCCTGAAGGTGATCAGAAACTCAGGCTCTGGTCCTGGGAGCGCCAGAAACCTCCTCAGGGCTCTGAGACTTCCGAGTCCATCTCCAGAGAGAACCCCGACTGCAAGATAACCCTCCTGGGTTGAGTGATCAGCCTCCTGCCGGGGAGCTGCAGCCGCCAGCCGGGTCTGCCCCTGCGCGCCAAGCTTCTGCCTACAATCCCCGCCGCCGAGCTCGGGCTCCTCTCCCGGGCAGGATCCGGCTCCAGGACCGCACGGAGCACAGAGGCTGCGGCCTGGGCGAGCGCCGGAGCGGCTGTTTCACGCCTTCCTACCCGACCCGGCGGCGACTCCACTCGCCGCTGAGGCCCCGCGAGACCCTCGCTCTGCCGCCAGGAGGAGCATCCACAGTGCCGGGACCCAGCGCCCAGGCCCGCGGAGGGGACGCGTGCTTCAAGCCCCCGAAGACCAGTGCTTGGGAAAAAGGCCGGCTCTCTTCTACCCAGTTCCCCTCACCCCGCCCCCCGCGCGCGTGCTCCCCAGAGTCGGTGGAAAGACATCAGGCAGCACCCCCCTCCCCCGCCAGAATATGTGGCCCGAGCCTGGCCCTGCTCCCCACAGCCTGGCACAGGCAGGGGTGCTTATCACCGGAGGTTTACAGGGGGAGGAAACTGAGGGTCAGAGAGGCGAGGCACCCTGCCCAGGGCTACGCAGCCCTGGCGTAAAAGAATTGAAATCCAGACTCTGAGGAACGTCCCCCCCTCACCCCATTCTGAAGGTGCTAGGAAACCACAGAAGCGACACAGGCTCTTGGCTTCAAAATCTGTGTGCTCCGGAGCCACTGATGGCCAGGCCCAGGGAAACGCGCGTGTAGTAGATGGTCGCCTGGAGGGCGTCTTCCTCGCCCGTGTCGTTTCCTCCAGGTCTCTCTCTGGCCTGTTTCTCCATCTCTCAGAAGCCCATCGAATCCGATGGTGGGATTACAAGGAGAACAGTGCGTCTCTCTCAAACAGACGGGCCGTCGTTTCTCTCCTTGGCCACCCTCCCCTGGATGGGCACCTCTACCCTGGCGTCTCCCTGACCACGGGCGCCCCAGGGAGCAGGGCGTGGGGGACCACAGCTCTTCCCTAAGACCCAGGCTCGCCGCTTTGGCTGCGGGTCCCCACCCAGGCGATGGAGTTAAACAACGCAGTAAGTGCCTGTGGTTGGTCATCTCAGCCCCTCCTGCTGCGGGGCGTGAGGGTCAGGGGAGATGGCCCTGGAGTCTGCATAAAAGACGCGAGGTCTCCAGGCCGCTGGGCACCCTCTGTTTTGTTTCCCGGCGGCCGGCTGCTTCCCTCCGCTAGGCCTCGGCCCCGCCCGGCCTCCCGACCCGCTGCTCTTAGCTCTGGTTCGACTCCGGGAGTGTTGGTGCCAGAAGGGTCTTAGGCCCTGAGTGTCGGAATACCAGGCCGGCCAGAACCACTTACCATCTCGGACAGTCTCTCCTCGCCTCTGTTTTCCCCTCTGGAAAATGGGGTTGATGCTCCCTCCACCGTGGTTGTTCTGAAAACTAAATCCAGGCGGCGCGCTGCCCTTGGTTGGTCCTGGAAGGCGGCTGTATCTCTCCGCGATAACCCGCGTCGGGTGAAGCCGGCTGCGCCCGCGCGCGTCCGCGCTGCGACCCGGTGAGTCCGTCAGAAGGTTCACTCCTGAGCGGCCACAGCGCCGAGGGCGACGGCGTGGGCCGCGAGGTACTGTTGTCACGGCGCTCCCCGCGGCAGAAGCGAGAGGGGACTCCCCGCGCTGACAGTCGGGCCTGCCCCCAAGACCTCTGCGGCCAGAGGTGGTGGCTCTCGCTTCCCTACCAAGGCTGGGGCCTCCGGAGGAGCTGGAGACCCGCTAGCAACTCAGCGTGACGTCGGGTGTGACCCCGGACGCGTGGCGCTGCGGAATGGGATTAGGGCGGGGGAGCATTTTCTTACATTTTGAGACTGAATCTGAGAACTGCAGAGTTCTGTCCTACTTTTGGCATTAAAAGCATATTTCATTAAGTGTAAATATTAAAATATGCCTCAACTGTGCAGCTTTGACACCCGGGATCTTTAAAAAAAAAAAAAAACAATGACCAGCCCATTCTCTTGCGGTTTCTTGGAAGCCCCCGGGTCTTCCTGCCCCGGTATACACACGCACAAATATACATACAAGCACACACATACACGTGCACACATACACATACCACACATGCTCGCGCGCACGCGCGCGCGCGCACACACAGTTCCTCACGCTTGGTCCAACACTCTCCCCGCGACGAGGTAATTACGGTCCTTGCTGGACAGTGATTGGCCAGTCTGGTTCTCATCGGGGCCCCGTAGCCAATGGGTGGGACCTCGGCCGAGGCCCCGCCCCGTTCCTCCCGCCCCCCCTCCCCCCGGCGCGGGTGGCTCTGGCCCGGGGAATGCATCACGCGGGGCCGGACTGGCCATGACCCCACGCCTGGACCCCAGGCCGCCTGCCCTCGGCCGCAAGAGTGCCTGCGCGCCCAGGTCCGGGCGGCGTCTCCGGGCAGTGGCGGCGCGCAGGGCTCGCGCGGCGTCCTCGAGCTGAGCCGGCGGCCGCCGGGCCCGCGCTGCCCCGCCCCTGCTGGCCCCTCCCCTGCCCTCCCCGCCCCCAGCGGGGTCGGCCCGGGCGGCGACCAGCGCGGCGACGGGAAAGGCGAGCGAGGCGGCTGCCCGGCCGGCTGTCGGCACGCACCCGCTCCCCGCCGATCGCAGTCCGGCAAGGAGGCCGCTGCCTGCCCCGCGGGGCCCGACGCCAGCGCTCCGGGCAGCGGCTCTAGGGCCGGGCCGCGCGTGCGCCAGAAAGTCGCGCGCCACGGTCCCCAGCGAGGACCGGGACCGGCTGCGCCCCGGGCGCCCAGAACCCCGAGGAGCCCGGCAGAGTCCGACGGACCCGCGGCCGCGATGCCGGACGAGCTGACGGAGCCCGGGCGCGCCACGCCGGCCCGCGCCTCCTCCTTCCTCATCGAGAACCTGCTGGCGGCCGAGGCCAAGGGCGCCGGGAGCGGGGCCCAGGGCGGCGGCGGCCGCGAGGAGGAGGAGGACGACGACGACGATCCGGAGGACGAGGACGCGGAGCGGGCGAGGCGGCGGCGGCTGCAGCGGCGGAGACAGCTGCGCGCGGGCTCCGGGCCGAGCGGGGAGGCGCGGGCCCGCGCGCTGCTTGGGCCGGGCGCTCTGGGCCTCGGTCCCCGGCCGCCCCCGGGTCCCGGGCCACCGTACGCGCTGGGCTGCGGCGGCGCCGCGCGCTGGTACTCGCGGTCTCACGGAGGCTACGGAGGCGGCCTCAGCCCTGACAGTGAGTGGGGCGTGGGGAGGGGTGGCCCGGGTGGTGGGGCCCGGCTTCTTCCCATCGCATTTGCTCGGGGACTTTGGGTTCGTTGGCGGCCTTTCTGGGCCGCCCTCCTCCTGTGTCTGTGGTGGGCTCTACGGGCGCGTGTGGAGAGCCCCTGGGTGAGCAGATTTGGAGGCCCATTCTGCAGGGCAAGGTCCCCCACGCAGGGAGAAGCTTTGGCAGGGTCTGGGTTTGGCCCAGAGCCTTGGGAGAGCAATCTGGGGACAGGGGACAGCAGCAAAGAAGAGGAAAGAAAGGGAGGGTGAAATAGAACCGAGAACAAGAGGACACGTGAGGGGACACGGTGGGGAGAGGCAGAAGCAAAGAGGGAAGAGCGGAAGAAAGGCGTTGGGAGAGCAGGAAGGAGAAGCGGGAGAGAGAAGAAGAAAAATAGCAGACCGAAAAGAAAGCTGTACGTGATGGCGAGACAGAGCAAAGATAAAGGGCGGAAGACACGGCAGAGTCAAACTCAGCAAAATGAAGGGGGCATGGCGTGGGGGGAGCCCCTGCTCTGGAGCGCGGGGTTGGGGGCGGTAGTCTTCCACAGAAGCTGTGTCCGCAAAGCCCCGTCTCCTCTGCCAGCTGAAGACCAGGCCTGGGGCAGGGGCCTAGATCTCCCTGTTGGGTCTCCGCGGCCCCTTGGCCATGGCTGTGCCAGGCAAGGAGGCTGTGTTCCGAACCACCCCCCTCTCTCCTTTCTCTGCCCCTCCCCCTCCCTTGCCTTTGTTCCCTGCTGAGAGCTCTGAGGCTGGGGGTGGTGGATTTCAGCCCCAGAACCCACTCACTCCTCTTGCCCGGGCATTCTGGAGGTGCGTTCTGCTCTCCCCCTCCCCAGGGTGGCTGCCTCCCTTGGGGCCCTGCCCTTTGGAGGAGGACCCCCAGAAGCAGGACTAGGAAGCTCGGCTAACCTCAGCCCTGGGCTTTGCCAGCCCCTGCCCCCTGCACGCCAAAGTGCATCCTGCGAGGCCAGTAGAGGACTCGGGCTCCTGCTCTGAAGTGCTTTCAGCTCCTAGCAAAAGTTAGCACAGAAAGAGTGCTGTGGGTGGGGGTAGGTGGTTAGACCCCTGTCACCTCTTGGATAACCCCCTCCTTGGTGTAGGAGTGAGCACTTTGCAAAGGGACCCACCTCTCAGAACCTATGCCCAGAAGGTCCGGGACCCCCTACCCTCTTCATTTCGCTTCCAGGAAGCTTCAGCAGGCCTGTTTGGTTATTTGCCCTGAAATTGAGTGATCAAATGTAGTGCCCTTCTCAGGGGGTGTTTCTGAAAGGGTCTCACAGGGTGAAATGTGTTCCCCTCCTGCCCCTGGAGTTTTGCCCCAACCCAAGCCCCAGCCCCACCAGCAGCCCCCAGAGACGTGGTCCTTCCTAGTTCGTATAATGCGGGTTGGGGGTCCCTGTTTTGTACCAGAGCTGGCAGGCCCGGCTTGGCTTCCTGTGGCAATACAAGGGCCTCTGAATCTGGGGACCCCCCCATATCAGGGGTGCACCTGCCAGCCTGGAACCTGACCCCTCTTTAGACATAGTGAGGGCTCACACCACCGGCAGCGGCACCGGCAGGGACACAGCATACCTGCGCGGCTGCTGGGCGTGGGGCGTATGCACCACGCTGCTCACACCGGCTCACCAGTGTCTGCTAAGCGCTTACACTGCGGGCACACCGCTGCTTTTGGTGGGCCGGCCTGGCCAGACTCGACTGCAGGAATACCAACCTGGGGCCTCTGTGCACGCAGAAGGCTCAGCCCAAGGCAGAAGGGACGCTGGCCTGAGTTGGCATCGCAAGCCCGGAAGTCAGGCGGCTGCCCCCTTTCACGCTGAGCTTGGAGTCTGGACCAGCATCTGAGTCCTGGGCAGGCTCTCTCACCTGAAGCCATCATCCTTTGCCAGCCCTGGGGGTGGGGGGCAAGGCATTGATTCACCTCTGGGAGACAGGGTGGAGCTTGGTTCTTGCAGCGTGAGCTGGGGTGCGGGGGTTCTGTGGGCTTCTGCACCCCACACCCTCAGATTCAATCAGGGCCTTATGGGCTTGGGGTGGCGGGAGGGAGCCGAGTGTTTCTACACAGCCAGAGCTGCACTTGTCTGTGCGCCCTCTGAGCTGACTGTGGGCAGAGAGAGCACACTTCTGTGGACATCTGGATTAGGGGCACAGAAAACGGGGGTGAACAGGCCACCCGTGTCACCAGGGAGGAGTTTTGTTGGCCGGTCATCTGCATTTGCTTATTCTCCATCAATGGGAATGTTTCTATGCAAACGGAAATTCTGCATCTTCTCCTAGGAGTGAGTGGGGAGGGATCGTGGCAAGTCTTTATTTCTGGGTCTGGGGGTCTTGGCGGAGGGCTGAATGCCGGGGGTGAGGTGGTCTCTGTGCTGGTTTTCCGGGTTTATATTTCTCAGAAGGACCTTTCTTTCCTCTGTGAGGTGAGCCCCTGGGGCTGTTGAGTGTTGTTTCGATTCGAAGCCAGTGGTTATGGGAGCCAGTCTTTTTCGTGTGTTTCTGTTTGTGTTTTGGTGTTTCTTTTCTTCCCTTTTTTCCTCCCTCTGTGGATGCGCCCGCAGAGTGTTCCCAGCGTGTTGGTTTGGAGCTTAGCTCAGGTCTTCAAGTTCACCTCTGGATGCCCGGCCTCTCTCGGACCAGCGCGGGGTGAGATCTACCGAGCGTGGTGGAAAACGACCCGCCGCCATCGGCGGAGCTGTCTGGGGACTGTTTCCTTGCTGTGGTCGTGGTAGACCTCACGGGGTGCGGGGAGCAGCTGGCTTCAGCGACAGGTTCGCGGAGGGGATGAGCCTCCAGAACCAACCGTGTTCCTCCTCTTTCCCCCCTGCAGCCAGCGACCGGGACTCACCGGAGACGGGCGAGGAGATGGGCCGCGCAGAGGGCGCCTGGCCGAGGGGCTCCGGGCCGCGAGCGGTGCAGCGAGAGGCGGCGGAGCTGGCGGCGCGCGGACCGGCGGCCGGCGCGGAGGAGGCGGCGGAGCTGGCCGAGGCCCCCGTGGCGACGGCGGCGGCCGGGGAGGCCCGCGGCGGGGGCGGCGGCCGCAAGAAGAAGGCGCGCACCGTCTTTTCGCGCAGCCAGGTCTTCCAGCTCGAGTCCACCTTCGACCTGAAGCGCTACCTGAGCAGCGCCGAGCGCGCCGGCCTGGCCGCGTCCCTGCAGCTCACCGAGACGCAGGTCAAGATCTGGTTCCAGAACCGCCGCAACAAGTGGAAGCGGCAGCTGGCGGCCGAGCTGGAGGCGGCCAGCCTGTCCCCGCCGGGCACGCAGCGCCTGGTCCGCGTGCCGGTGCTGTACCACGAAAGCCCCCCCGCCGCCGGGGCCGCCGCCGCAGCCGCGCTGCCCTTCCCGCTGGCCCCCGCCGCGCCCGCGCCGCCCCCGCCGTTGCTCGGCTTCTCCGGGGCCCTCGCCTACCCGCTGGCCGCCTTCCCGGCTGCCGCCTCCGCGCCCTTCCTGCGGGCGCAGATGCCCGGCCTGGTGTGAGCATCCCCGACCTGCCGGGCCCACGCCTCGAGGCCAATCGGGACTTGTGCGGACGCGCCCCCCGGGGGCGTGGCGGCGGCGGTGGAGCCTGGAGGCCTTCGGTCGATCCGGGGTTAGGGGGCGCTCCGGTGGACCCACTGCGCCTCCGGAGCGCAGGCTGCTGCCTCGAGGGCCGTGCCTACGCCTGTCCGAGGATCGGCCAGAATGTAACAGAGACGCAGGTGATTGTGGCTCCACAGACAGTCGCTAGGCTGGGTCCCCGCCGGGAACACAGCATCACAGACAGTCGGCCCTGCAGCCCAGGGTCCTCCCCTCCCGGGGACAGGCCTCAACCTCTGAGCAAACCCAGCTCGCACCCCTCCGGAGCCAGCAGCTGGGCGCAGTCCACAGCAAATCCAGGCTGCCCAAGATGCTTTGTGGAAGGGCCCACTCTTCCAGGCACAATGACCCTGCCCCGGACTATGCATCAGCGACCTCCGGAGCACTGCGATCAGCCTGATGGCCTTGACCTTGCATCCAGGCAGAGAGAGATTCCCAGGGAGCGAGTTCCGGTGAGGGGAACGGATGAAGATCCCGCCAGGTGGTGCTTCCGTCAGATCGTCCATTCCGAAGGCAGGGTTCCTCTCCCGGGCTGCGGCCCTGGTTATCCCGGCGAAGACTTTTTTTTTTTTTTTTTTTTTAAACGAATCTACTTATTTGCGTATGGAATAAAAAGGGACATTTTCTGGACAGTTGCCGCTGCTTTGTAATCCCTGGGGCTGAGCTCCTCTCTGGTAATGCACTGTGGTGGGCGCCATCCCCAGCATCCTGGAGCACCTTCCAGTACTGGCCGCGGGCAGGTGGGTAGGTGGGCAGGGCAGGCCCCCACTTTACCTGGACAGGGAGGCCCAGGGAGGCCTTAGGGGAAGTCAGGGTTGCGGGGGGGAGAGGGACCTAGAGTGGAAGAAGGGATCCCCTCCCATCCCGTGTCGCTCAGTTCTGGGACCTTCAGTACAACCAGAAGTCAGGAGTCGGGCGAGGCAGAATCTATTACTTGGCCCAGGGGGCTGCCAGCTACGTGGGCCCCTGTGCCCACGGCTCCTTCCTACCCTGGAGCTGAGACTCATCTCTGACACCGGGACTCCTTCTTTTGGTCAAAACAAAACGTTGGCGCCAGACAGCCCAGCAGGGCCCAGCGAGGAGCAGGGCTCTCTGGCCGGGGCCTCACCCCCTGGGCCATCCGCAGTCCCTCTAGAACTGAGGGATTCAGACCCTGGGCAAGGTCCTGAGTTATGGGCTCTGAGTGAATGCCTATTGCTTAGCTCATTGCCCTGGCTGGATCTCTGCAGCCATCCCGTTGCAGGGTGGAAACAGTGGTCTCCTGTGTGAGGGAAAGATGCTTTATGGGGTGCTCATAAAGATGCTTTAAAGATGCTGCTCAAGTCTGGGGAGAGAAGCCATTCGGTTGCTTGAAAGGGTCGCTGCTGAGTCAGAATGGAACCCCTTGGAAACCTGTCTTCACCCCCCTGGCTTTGGGTCTTTGAGTGGAGCAGACATTCCCGGCTGAGATGCACAGCCCGGTCCCTCCGTCTGGCCAGTCTGGCCCTTGGAGTTCTCAGTGGTGGCGACAGACAGCCCAGGAGAAGGCGCCACGGGGGTCTCCCCACCCCCCCGGGGTGGGGGGGAAAGGAGGTCCATCTGTCTGCTCCTGCAGCCCAGCTCCCTGACCCAGAATCATCCCCTGCCCCAGCCCTTCCAGTTGGTTCAGTGTGCCCTGAGGCTGGGCTCTGGCAAGCTGGGGAGGGGGCGTCTCCAGGGGGACGGTGGGGGCGGGCAGCCAGTGGCCTAGGTGGTCCTTGCTCCTCTGGGCTCTAAGGTCCCCACCTTCAGGCTCCCGGAGCCCAGGGCCTGACCAGAGCAGGCAGGCCCCCTGAGAGCCTCACATCTCCCCTCCAACCGGTCCCCCACCGGCTGCTGCATTTCCTCCCCTTGAGGGTGGGGTCTGCTCTTCCTGGAGAAAGGGAGAGCTGCCCTTTCCCCATCGGTTTCACTGGACTTTGTTAGGAGCGACTTACCATCTGTTTCCCTACAGTGAGCTGGCTCCTAGCTATCTCCAGAGGCCTTTGGTCCAGACCAGAGGCCACGGGCGGAAGTGTGTGCCAAGAAGACCTTTGGAGAAGCAGTGGCATCTCTGCTTCCTCCCTCTCTCTCTCCCACTGGGCCCTCTCGGGGTCTCCACCGCACCCTTGGCTGGGGCTCCACGTGGGACCCTGGGCCTCTGTCCCTTTGGCGGCGGCCGCACACGGTCAGCAGACATACCCCTGCCGGTTCTCCGAGAGCTGTGCACCAGCATGCCTGCGCAGAGCTGGCCACCGGGCCAGCGCAGGTCCCGCCTGCGCACCAGGCGGGCAGCCGGGCGGTGCCGTGCCTCTGTGCTCCTGGCCGGCGGCACCGCACGCCGGGGCACCGCGCGCGGATACACGGCGGCAGCGCTGGGATTCGGCAACTGCGGGGATCCCGGGCACTCGGACCACGAATGGGATCCTTAAAACCCGGGTTAAAGACGTGTTGCCAGCGATGCAACCGTTGGATTCGACTGTTTGGTGGCTGATGCCGGCGCGGTCCCCAGGTCGTGGCGACCAGACCGACCGCAGGGCGCAGCGGAGCACCGTGTGGGTCCCACGTCCCCGGGCTGCTCGGTCGCCGCGGCGGCTCGGTCCGCACCAACCACGGCTCCAGGCCGGCTGGGGAGCCGCGTGGCCCCGGGGCCACAGGCAGCGAGGGGCTGTGGGCCGCGTTTCCAGACCCTTGGATCTGCCCCCCGGAAGCAGCGAACCTAGCTGCCCGGCCTGGGACTGTCGCCGGGGTCAGAGAGGAGGTTTCTGCGCGGCTGAAGGACTGCCTGGTTCCCCGGAGGCAGAGACAAGGTGGGCGGGGGAGCAGCTTCCTTGCCTGCCAGCTCCAAGCTCCACTGGGTGGGAAGGAAGCGGGAGGTGGAAGGGAGGCTTGTTCCCCCCTTGAGGGAAGGGTCGGCAGCTGGAAGCCTAACGCTGAAGTACAGAAAGTGGATCCAAACGGGGATCGGGCCAACAGGACTCCGGGAAACTGATTTTACCCCCTAATTACCCAGCGTGTGGAGTGTCCCACCAGGGGCCGCACAAACCACAGCGAAGCCTGGGCGGGAGAGGCAGCCCGAGGGGGTGGGGGGCCAGGCTGGGGATGAGCCGGGCTCCAAGCTCCAGCGCCACGGGCGCAGGTCGGCCTCACCCAGGCGCCTGCTGGCTCCGCTCCTGGTGGGGGCTTTGCTCTGTTTCTGCCCCGCGTGCCCTGGCCCTCTCCAGCCCTCCAACCCTAGCTTCTCCTTACACGAAACCCTATTCCAGCCACCGTGGGTTGCCTAGGGGCTTCCAGCTGCAGAGTCCCCGAGCCCAGCTGGGTCTACCAGGCTTTGAACATCTGGGCGGACCTGCAAGTTTCCCTACCAAGTTCGCGCAGAATCAGACGTGCTAAAAGGGACAGGCGGGTCCCATTCCCCACCCATCTCCTCCCCTCTTTCTACCCCTCCCCCTCCCCTCCCCCACCTCCCCCTCCCCTCCCCTACCTCCCCCTCCCTTCCCCCCCCCTCCCCCCTCTCCACCTCCCCTTCCTCCTGGGTTGCTCTGTGCGACCAGCCCCACCTGACCACTGCAGATCCTGGTTGAGAGAGTGAGTGGGCAGCACCTGAGCTCACTTCTACCCACCTCGTCCAAAGCCCTGGTGAGGGACTGATGAATTCTCCAGGAATTGCCCTTCTCCTACTCTGCACGTGGGGATTCCCCGACTCCTTCCCACCCAGGGTCTCCCCTCCTCATCAGATACAGGTCAGGGGCTGTCGTGCCTCCCCCCCAACCTCCTCCCCCAAAGCTTAGCTTGGCTTCAGGGGGAGAAGATTCCCCAGAGTCTTGGTGCTCTGAACCTACCCAGAAGAAGGCGGCCCACCTGGGCAAGAAGGAAGGGGCTGAGAGGGGTCAGCTGGGGCCCGAGAGAGACACCAGGGCCCGGCCAGCTCTGCTCTCACTCCTGTTTGTAGGTGTCTCCCAACCATCCTTCAAGGCCGTCTGGCCTCACCTGGAGATTCTCCCAAAGGGAAACTGGGGCTTTGAGGTCAGAGACCCTGAGGCAGGGACTCCTTGAAGTCAGTCACTGGGCCACTCCGGCCCAGATCCCCTTTCCCTCACCTGGCGCTGCTATGGAGGCCAGGTGCCTGGTCCTGGGGTCACTCCTCCCTGATGGGGGCCAACCAGGATCATCTGGATCATATCCTTGGGCCACCCTCACTGTGGGCGTCCACAAGAGAAGGGTCCCTGGCCTCCTGCATTTGTTTGCTAGGAGGGACGCCTGAACCCAGGATTCCAAGGCAGGTCCGGGAGGCGGCTCACCCCACAACTGCCCTCTGGGGGGTAAGAGAGACACTCCTATAAGGGTAGACTGGAAAGGGGCCACCCTGTTCTGATAGCACTGAACTTTGAATCCAGACACTTGGGCCAAGATCTGAAGCCAAGAGTTGGCCTCTGGGCTCAGCACCTGGAGAGCAAACAGGTGAGCGAGGGCTCAGCCCCGGCCAGCTCCGGCGGCTGTGGGCTTCAGCTTTTGTTTGTTTTGCTATAAAAGTGATAATGCGTATTATTATCTGGCAATTGCAGAAAAGTCAAAACAGAGATAATTTGCCTGCACTTGCACCATCAAAAGCCAACTGCTTCTGAGTGTGAGATGAAGCTGTGGATTGTGAGGCGATTTACAGATGTACTGTTAATTTAAAAAAAAATTCTTATCCGTTGACATGCACTCAAGTATTTATCAGTAAAATGATGTGATGTTTCTTTGAAAAGTATGGCAACAAGAACAAACAAATTAATTGAATAGTAAATACGAAAGTGAGACACACAGGGTTAGCCGGGCATTGATCGTTGTTGAATGGAGGTGGGTACATGGGAGCGGGGGGTGTTCATTTCAAGGCTATCTCTACTTTGTTTTGTATTTGAAAACTTCCATAATAAAAATGCTTTAACAACTGACTTTGCAGAAACGTCACGGGTGTGTATTCCTAGCAGCGGATTCTCCGCCCGGGGCCATTTTCGTTACAGGTTTATTTCCTTCGGATCTGACCTTGTTTGCACCCCGCTTGCTTTTCTTCCCTCCCCATCCTTACTCGAAGGGCGCATTAAAACCCATTTATTCGGTCTCCGCAGACAATGCTTCATTACGTCTTCAACCTCTCTGTCTCCGGGAACCTGTCCCTGCCCACATCGCTCTCCTACTGGCCCTGGCGGCCCTCTGGGTCCTGAACGCCGGTGCCGCCATCACCCCTGCCCGGGAGGCCTCCGAGAGCCGCAGAAGACCGGTCTGCACTGCCAGGGGTCGCTGGCGCCGCCTCCCGGCCTTCGCGGTGGGAGTCGCTCGCGGACCGGGGTCTCCTGCAACCCCTGCAGCCCAGGTCTCAGGTCCGACCCTGCTGCGGGTTCGGGGGACTAAGCCCTGCGGCCACCCATCCGGCCCTGGGTTCGCGTGTGCGGTGTCTCGGAACCTCCTTGACGCTCTCGGCCCCTGGCGCCGACACTAAGACTGAAGTGGGGGGCGGTGACTAAGGCTGGGGGGGGGGCGGGGGGGGGAGACCCCTGGAGGGCGTGTTGGGGAGAGGCTCCTTCTGGAGAGACAGACCGGTCCGAAGGGCCCTCTCCATCCCCGGGAGACTCGGTGTGCGAGGGGGTGGGGGCTTCTGGGATGCGGGCGACCCCGCCCCGAATTGCGGGACTCCGCGGGGTCTCGCTGCCCCCTCCCGGCCGGCCGCGCGCTTCCTTGCCCGCTCCGCGTCTCTGCTTCTGTCCCCTCCGTCTCTGCGTCTCTCGTCTGCATTCTTCTCCGCGCGCTTTCCTCCTCCCGGGCTCGGGAGTCGGCCGGTGCGTCGTCTCCGCTGTCGCGCGGCCTCCTGGGCTCCATCGCCCCTCTGTCCGGGACACGATTACCTCCCCCTTCGAACGGCCCCAGGTAGGAGTCGGGGAGGCTGGGCCCCCACCCCCGCCTTGAAAGGTTTATTTCTGGGCGGAAGAGCGCGCCCCCGGGACGCGGCGGCGCAAGGACCCCCGCCCACCGAGGCCCCGCGTCGCCTCGATCGGGCTGGTGGGAGTCGGGGTCGCCGCTTCGTGTCCGGATCCCGCGCCTGCCCCTCTGGGGGCTCTCGATCCAGGCTGTCCCCTCGCCAGGCCCGAGTGTCCCCTCTCCCCGCCCCGAGCTAACCGAGCTTAAAGGAGGGAAACGGGCAGTGGCGCCAGGCCTGCGGCTCCCGGGACCCGGCGGGCGGCCGGCGCGGAGCGGCCGCCTTCTGCTTCCGGGCCGCCGGGCTTCGGAGCGCTAGACCGGCGTCGCTGTGGACCCTCCCGGCCCGCGGCCCTGGGGAGGGGGCGCCCCCTCCCCGCAGTCCTTCCGGCCCCGCCTCCCCCCTTCCCGCCGGCGGCCCCCCCGCCCCCCGCCCCCTGCCCAGCTCACCTGGCGTCGCCTTGGCGTCTCGGAGTCTGGCTCGGCCCTCGCGCCCCGCCCCTCGGTTCTCACCTCGCTCCTTCCCGCTCCCCTTCCCCCTCGGGCTCCGCGCGCGCGTCCACAGGGTCCCCGATCCGGCACCTCTGACGCCGAGCTCTAGCCCAGCGGCCCGGGGCTGGGGCCGGGAAGGAGGGAGGTGCCTGAGCCCTCCCGGGTCCCCGAAGGCTTCTCGGAGGAGGGAGTATTAAACCCCCAAGGAGGAGAGGCGCTGCGGGCGGCCGTGCGCAGGTGGAGACGGCGGTTCGCCTCGAGTCTCGGACCTTGGGGTGGGCATCTCCCCGCCCCCCCGCCCCGCGCCACCACCCTCCGCTCTGTGCTGTCTGCCCCTCGGGTCGACCCCCCACCCCCAAGCACTCTTCCCTCCCAGAAAGACGGGGCGCGGATTTAAGAGTGCCCAACCGTGCTCAGCCTTCGCCGGCCGTCTGCGTCTGCGTCTGCGTGGATTCGGGAAAGTCGTTTCCCCTTTCTGAGCTCACCTTGCCCATCTGTGGAGTGGGCAGGCGGCAGTGGTGAAGGTCGTGGGGCCCGATGGCAAGGGCGCGGGCTCGAGGCTGCTGCTGGTCACACAGCCTTCCGCACCGACAGCACGGCGGGACGCCTACCGCCCACCCGCTCAGCTCGCAGGCTCCCTCTCCTTCGGCCTGTGCAGGGCAGGCCGCTGCGGTCCGGCTTGGTCCTGAGCGCCGAGGCAAGTCGCTCCCAGCCCCATTCGCGCGCCTAGTCGTGGTCGCACTGGGGCTCCAGGACACCTGAGGGGGCCGCCCACCCTCGCCCCGCAGGAGGGTGCACTGTATGCGCAGCAGGCCCCCCTAACGAACGACAGCTGCTCCCCTAAAAGCCAGCGGCATCTGCCCCTCCAGGGTCCAAGCTCCCACACTCCCGCACCCATAAATCCTCTGAACTTTGCCTCCTTCCCAGCAGAGACCCAGGCTGTCCACGTGCCCACCACAGGCAATTGCGAGCTCTGGCCAAGGGGCCGGGGCTGGGGCCCGGGAGGAGGGATATGCCTGAGGCCTCCCTGGCCCTTTTCCTTTCCAGCCACCCAACTGGCCTCGGAGATTTGGCATCCGGAGGTGGACACAGAGCCCGGCCCAGAGCCCTGGGCCAAGGGGCCCTGCTCCGCTGTTTCTTTTCAGGAGTCGGGGTGGATGGCCCTTGCTCGCATCCACGTTACCTTGGGGCGGCTTTCTTGGAGCTGGGAGCTGATATAGCTTTTTACCCAGGTTGTCAGTGCGGCCCCACGACAGCCTGGCAGGGCGAGCAGTGTCCCCAGCTTAGGAATGAGGATTCAGGCCCACCGACTCCAGATCACACAGACTGCAGCGTGGGGGAAGACAGAGCTCGGTCCAGCACTCTTTCCAGCAGGGAAATGACATGAGCCAGTGTGTGTGCTCCAGAGCTCAGCCCTGTGCGTGGCGGGCTGCCTTGGAGGGGCTCTGGGAAGATGTGAGGGTGAGGGCAGCTGGCCCGCTCAGAAGAGAGACGCCTTCAGGTTCAGTTCCTCCCACCCCCAGCCCTCCTCGCACCCACCCAGCCCACCTCTCCCTACCCCAGTCGGACTTTCTTTCCCTATCTCCATCCCCCCATGTGGGTTGCGGGCGGTGCCTCTGTACCCAGGCTGCCCCTGGGAAGGCCCCACACCGTGGAGTGCCTACCCTGGGATTTTCTAAGGCCCTTTGGAATGTGGGGACCCACGGGGCCTTAGTGGGGTCTGAGAGGGGAGCCCCAGCTCCTCGGGGTCCTGCGTGGGGGAGCACTCCTAGAGGCAGCCTGGCCAGCTGCAGGATGGGAGAGGTTGGGCCACGGACTGATGCTAACACGCTGATTCGTGATGATTCAGATTATTTATGCAGACAGGGGCCCCTTAAAACCTTTCCATTCCTCTGTGTGTGGGGGAGGGGCGGTTGGCGACAGCCTCCAGGCCCCTTTCCCAGAAAGTCTCCAGCTCCCTGAAAGGGATCCTTGCCAGTCTCAATCTCATTTCCTGTACCCATTTCACAGATACACCCAATGTGGCCCCAAGAAAGGCAGAGACAAGCACCCCGGGAGCCTGAGGCCACGTCTCCCTGCAGGGCCAGGGGGCAAGCCCCATCCCAGGAGTGGAAGAGAGGAGGGGGCCGGGAGGCCCTGGTGGATGCGACTCAGAAGCAGCCCACGACCGACCGTGCTGCTGCCCTTTGCTGTGGTCCCGCTTTCCTCCGGGATGTCCCGAGTGGCTTCACTGGAAGTCATCCTCCTGGAGGACCTGGAGGCGGGAAGCTCTGGGCCTCAGGACCTCCAAGCCAATCATCTGAGCCTGGGGCTCTCAGGGCTGAGAAAAGACCGGGGTTTTGGGTGTGTGTGCATGTGTGCCTGTGTGTGTGTGTGTGTGCCTCTGTGTGTGTGTGCCTCCGTGTGTGTGTAGGCGTGTGTGCCTCCGTGTGTATCTGTGTGTGTGTGTCTGCAGACCTCAGAGAGGGAGGCTTCACCCTGCGGCCGGAGGAGGTGGTGAACTCAGGGTGCGTCCCCGCCGAGCCTCTCGTGTCCTGCCGCCGCCGCGCGAGGGGCCTGCCTCGGCTACTCCCAGGCGCACAGGGGCCTGAGCCGGCGGGCGCCGAGAACCTGGGCCCAGGGACGGCCTGGGCCCCACCGACACTGGCCCAGGAGCGCAGCCTCAGTCTCACTGCCGGGTCGGTTCTGCCCAAGGTCACCGCGCGCCGCTCGGATTCCCCGCCTCCCGCGCCCCCCGCCTCGTCTCCGAGTCGAGTCTCGGCCTCTCGCCGCCCCCTTTCCCGGAGCCGCTCTCGGGGCTCCAGCTCCCGGAACCGCAGCGTCAGCACATCCGGGCCTCGCTCGCTTTGGTTCTGAGTTTTCTTAAATCGTGAAAATCCATTTCCCCAAATGGGCGGGAGCTGAGCTTCGCTTCGTCCAGGGGCGGTCTGCCCGGCCGCCCCCTCCCCACCCCCAGCGCGACCCCCGAGGCCCGGCATTGATCCCGCAGCTTGTGTACATCGCATTAGTCCTAATGGTTTTGCTGATGATTCAACTTTTTCGTTAAAAGCCGCCCCTCCGTCCTCACTGCTCCCCTGCCTCCGCCTCTGCCGGCCGCGGGCCCCTCGGCGGCGCGCCCGCCCAGAGCTTTCTTGGCCGGTAGAGACGCGGCTCCTGCAACCCGGGTCCGCCTCCCAGGGCGCTTAGACGCCTCAAGAGGAGCCCGCTCCTCGCAGGGAAGGGCGAGGGCCGGGTGGGTGGAGGGCCTGCGGCGGTTTGGGGACCCTTGGGGACCCTGCCCTCCCTGGCGCGTAAAATGCGGAGCTTAGATCTCGGTCATCCCGACACTTTACGAAGTCAGATCATCGGCCTTCCAAACTCGGACCTGGGAAGAACCGTAGAAGGATCCAGAAACTGAGAAGTCCCGCACCCTCGGGGCGCCTCGGTTGCCCATTCCATCAGCAGGGAGGCCGACTGGCTCCAGGTCGGCCACGGGAACGGTGCTGGGCCTGAAAGCAAAACTGAGGAAGCGCATGGCCTGGACAACGGGAGGCTGGGGCACCGCCTTCGACGTTCCCCGGCTGCGAGGGGCCTATGCCAGGTGGCCCTGCCTTCCAGGGCGAAACCCTGGAGCCCTCTAGGCCCCGCGGGCCCCAGCCCTGCGCCATGGGCGCCCAGCGCGATCTGCCCCGACACCTCCAGGCTGGACCGCGTCTGATATCACGAGGAAGCGTTCTTCGTTTCTTATTCGTTGTTGTAGAAAATTCAAAATATATAGGCAAGAAAAAAAGTTAGGGCACCACAAGCCTAGTTAACTACCCAGAAATAGTTTCCAATGGTTTGGGTTTGTTTGTTTTTTTTCCTTATTATTCATAGGCAGCACTTTGTCCATGCGTGTTCAGTCATGCTGGGCTCTCGTGACCCCATGGACTGTTGCCCGCCAGGCTCCTCTGTCCCTGGGATTTCCCAGGTAAGAACACTGGAGTGTGTTGCCATTTCCTCTTCCAGGGGATCTTACCCACTCAGGGACTGAACTGGTGTCTCCTGCATTGGTAGGGGATTCTTTATCACTGAGTCACCTGGGAAGTTCCCAGATAGAACTAAGTTTGCTGTAGGAGGACTCTCCCTTCCCTCATCCTTTTAAAAAATGAAGCTAAATTTACCTACAGAGAAAAGTACAAATGTTCAGAGTACAGTTAGATGAGCTTGGACAAACGTACACACTCATGTACCATCATCCAAATATTTTTTTTATAAAGAAAGGAAAACACACACACACGTCTGAAAGATTTAAGCCGGGAGAACCGCTGTTCCCTTTCCTAAAAAGTTTGTCAAAGTGATGCATGCACACAATTCCAAATGTCCTCTGTTCCCACAAAGAGAATAAAAAACACCAACCAGGAACGATTCCCCACCCCACCCCCAACAGCAGACAGCTGTTAACCTTGCCAGCTCTTCCTGTTCCTAACCTGCTCATATTTCTAAATGGCACCCTTAGACTATTTCTTGATTTCATTTTTAAAAAGGAATCTAGAGACTCCCCAGGTGGCCCAGGGACTGGGACTCCGAGTTCCTAGTGCTGGGGGCCGGGGTTTGGTCCCCGGTCGGGAAACTGGATCCCACTTGCTACAGCTGAGACCTGGCACGGCCAAATAAATATTAAAAAAAAAAAAAAAGAAGAAGAAGCCTGTCAAGTGCCCGTGGCCTCCAGTCTGGAAGATGGGAAGTAACTTGCTCACAAGTCAGTGCAGTGGTCATAGCCCTTTCCTACCTCCTCCTCAAAATGCCAAGCTCTGTAGGGAGATGGGGACCCAGAGTTCCCAGTGCCACCTGCCACACCTGCCCTCCACAGCCGGCTGAGTTGGGACCCATCTTTTTCTTTCCTACCAGTGTATCTCCTTGGCTTTCTCTATACTTGCCATTCATTTGTCTCCAAACTCCCTTCCCGAGGACCAGTCCCCTCTAGGAGGTGTTAACACCCAGAGACCTCCATCCCATGGGTGGGAGGAGGGGGAGAGGTGGGCCGCAGGCTGGGGCTTCTACATAAGACCCTCTGATTTCCAGCCTGGCTCCAGTTTCCGAGGCCACCAATCCCCAAGGCTTGCTGCTGGCCAGTCAGCTGCCCCTCACTCCTGGCCCCTCCCATGCTCCAGACACCCTCCAGGAGTTTTGAGAGGGGCGGGATGCATCATTCCCAGGGTCTTATCTCCAAACGCTTTTGAGTCTTCCCCTGCGACCCTTGGGATGTGTTCCACTCTGGTTCCCACCGGCAAGGAGCAGGTGGGTTTGTCCAGCATGGACTCTGAATTTTGAGGGATCCTACTGGAATGTGGCCCCTCGCTGGGGCTGGTTCCCTAAGGGTGACGATGAATCCTCTCGTGGTCTCCCTGGTCTTCATTAAAGCCCTGTTTAATGAAGGTGCCAGGCACTCAGTGCCAGGGAAAGCCAACATTCCTTATCTCCAGTGGGACTCCTTCAGCCAGGGCTCACCGTGCAACGAGTGTATCCTGGCTCCCCACCCCCTTCCCGCCCCACCCCACCCCACCACCAGGCCCGATGACCCCTCCATCCCTGCAGCCCCACTTAGTCTGGGGTCGCTACTACTTCTTATCTGACTCCTTTATGAGGCTGTGAGCTCTTTGGGGCTCTGCCGTCCAATCAGGCCGCTTAGAGGCTGTCCCCAGTGGGCGCTTAATCAATAGTTGTTGGATAAATAGTGAATGAGATCGTGGTTTAATTCTCCTATCAGCCATGTGATGTGGATGAAGTCTGCGTGGCCAGCAAGCTAGGGAAGGAAATCCAGATCTGTAAAGCAAATCTAATTGTTTTGCTTCTTCAGGTTTGTGGTGAGCCAGTGGAGACTGGCAAATACATCTGTATGGAACTGGGGGGCAAAGACGTTCAGGTGTGGTGGAGAAAGCCCAGGGGTGGGGCGTGGGCACTGTGCGGCTTTCAGAGTCGGGGGCGGGGGCGACGTGGGTATCAGTGCCGCCCTGCCCATGTGTGTTCTGCGCATAATAACGACACTGGGGGAAAAGGAACCCAGTGCTGCTCAGCTTTTAGAATCAGCATTGACTGAAATTGCTTTTCCCACTTCTGTACGTGTAGACTTATTTCAGGATGTAAAATGCATTTCTTACTGTGGTTATATCTGCAGAAAGAGTTGGAGGTTTGCTGAATGTGTTGCAATTCTTTTTGTTATCGTATACTCTTAAGTTTCTTAACTTGGCAGGAGAAGTAATACATATTTTTCTTCGTATTGCTCTTAGGTCTTAGAGTTCTCCAGAGAAACAAAACCAGTAGAAAAAAATGTACATATGTATGTACATATAGAAAAATATAGGATACATATATATATATATATATATATGGGCTTCCCTGGTAGCTCAGCTGGTAAGGAATCCACCTGCAGTGAGGGAGACCTGGGTTTGATCCCTGGGTTGAGAAGATCCCCTGGAGGAGAGCATGGCAACCCACTCCAGTATTCTGGCCTGGGGAATCCCATGGAGAGAGGAGCTTTGCGGGCTCTGTGGGGTCGCAGAGTTGGACATGACTGAGCAACTAAAAACAGAACACGCACACCACATATGTATGTCTATATGAGCGAGAGGGGGAGAGAGGGGATTTATTTTAAGAAGTTGGTGCGTGTGACTGTGTGGCTGGCAACTCTGAGTCCTGTAGGGTAACTGGCAGGCTGCAGATCTGTTCAAGTGAGGAAACTGCAGTGTGAGCCCAAATCCTGGAGGCAGCGGGCTGGAACCTCAGGCAATGTTTCTAGGATGCAATCTCGAGAACCCCTCTACTTCCGGGGCCCTCAGTCTTTGCACTGTTGTTCAGTAGCTAAGTCGTGACTGACTCTGCGACCCCATGGACTGCAGCACACCAGGCTCCCCGTCCTTCACCGTCTCCTGGAGCTTGCTCAAACTCGTGTCCATTGAGTCGGTGATGCCATCCAACCATCTCATCCCCTGTCACCTCCTTCTCCTCCTGCTCTCAATCTTTGGCACATAAGGATCTTTTCCAATGAGTCAGCTTTTTGCATCAGGTGGCCAAAGTGTTGGAGCTTCAGCATCAGTCCTTCCAATGAATATTCAGGGTGGATTTCCTTTAGGATGGACTGGTTTGGTCTGCTTGCAGTCCAAGGGACTCTCATGCACCTTCTCCATCACCACAATTCAAAAGCATCAGTTCTCTGGCGCTCAGCCTTCGTTATGGTCCAACTCTCACATCCGTACACGACTACCGGGAAAACCATAGCTTTGAGTAGACAGCCTTTTGTTGGCAAAGTGATGTCTCTACTCTTTTAATATGCTGCCCTTTGCCCTTAAGGCCTTCAGCTGACTGGATGTGGCCCAGCCACACTGTGGAAGGTAATCTGCTTCCCTCAAAATCTGTTGATTTAAGTGCGACTCTCACCTAAACTAGACCTTGACCGTGACATCCAGGCTGGAGTGTGAAGGATGCACACCTAGCCCGGCTGATGCATAGCCCTAGCGGCTCAGGGGCTTAGGCCTCCGTCTGAGTTTTGACCTCCTCCCTCCAGGTCAAGAGAGGAGAGGCCGCCCTGGTGCTGGTCTCAGTGGCATAACGGGAATGTGTAGAAGGATCTGAGCAGACTCTACGAGCCTCGGGGCTTTTCAGTCCACTGGGTCCTCCAGGCACAAGGCTCTGTCCCTGTGGGGAGTAGGACAGCCCTCACACTTCCGGGTCAGCTGTGCACGTCTCAGCCTGTCCGGCAGCAATCTGACCATTCACTGAGATTTTGGACAGCGGGGATGTGTGTTCACCACATCTGGGTCACCAGGACCCACCAAAGGCTGGGTCAGTACAGGGAGAGGCGGTAGCGTGGGTGGGGTCCATTTCCCTTGCGTCATCCGGGTGGCGGCTGTGGACGGGGGCAGGAGGGAAGGAGGGGCTGTGAGACAGGCCTACGCTTGTGTTTCATTGCTGTTCAGTTGCTCAGTCATGTCTGACTCTTTTGTGACCCCGTGGACTGCAGCCCTCCAGGCTCCTCTGTCTGTGGGGTTCTCCAGGCAAGAGTACTGGAGGGGGTTGCCATTACCTTCTCCAGGGGATCTTCCCAACCCAGGGATCGAACCTGTGTTTCCTGCACTGGTAGGCGGATTCTTAATCACTGAGCTATCAGGAAAGTTTTATTTCAGGTCAATTCAAGATGCAAATGCAAAATGAAAAAGCATAAAGAGACTGAAAGTGCTCTTAAGTTTTCCCCTGACCCCAGGTGAGGGAAGGTGTGTGGATTCTCCCTGACCCCAGGTGAGGGAAGGTGTGTGGATTCTCCCTGACCCCAGCTGAGGGAAGGTGTGTGGATTCTCCCTGACCCCAGCTGAGGGAAGGTGTGTGGATTCTCCCTGACCCCAGGTGAGGGAAGGTGTGTGGATTCTCCCTGACCCCAGCTGAGGGAAGGTGTGTGGATTCTCCCTGACCCCAGGTGAGGGAAGGTGTGTGGATTCTCCCTGACCCCAGGTGAGGGAAGGTGTGTGGATTCTCCCCTCTGCCTTTCACCAAGTCTCACTGCTCACTCAGCTAGAGGCCCTGGTTCCCAGCCACCCTTTCAGTTCTTCACCTGGCTGGATGACAGGGTTCTGACCAGTGCTACCTGCAAATCCTTTCTCGTAGCTAGGAATTGGGCAGCCCTTGGCACCCTTCTCTCCCCTTCCTGGTGCCTGGGATGGCTTGTGAAGGTCTGGTGGGGACGTGCCACTTAGAGCAAAGCAGAGCTGCCCTTCTCCCTGGACCATTTATCAGCTTGCATTTTTATGTGAGATAAAACCTTCTGTCTTACATAAGCCACTATGACTTGGTGTTTCCTTAGGAAATGGAGTCATTTCCTAACTAATACAGGAGGCCTTTCTAAGCTGGGCTGATGAGCATTTGCACTTGGCTGCTGATGACTGAGCACTGGCCACAACCGCATAAAACAAATCTGGAAGTAGTGGGCTTGTGTGGTGTTCTGTGAAGACGCCAGGGACCCAGGGACTCCTGCCTTTCTTATCTACCATCCTAATACATGAGGTCCATCTTCCAGGTCACAAAACAGCTGCTGAGGCTCCAGCCTTCACATCTTTGTTCCATTCAAGAAGAAGGGCAAAAGCAATAGGCAAAGGGGCTTCTTCCCCTCTTTTAGGAATTCCCAGAGGCTCCTTTCACTGACTTCCACCTTTATCTCTTTCACCACCCCTACATTTCAGAGAGAACGTTGTTACTAAAGCAGAATGGGGAATGGGTATTGGGAGGCAACTAGGAAGCCTTGCCCAGAGAAAGTTGTGAACTAGAGTCACAAATCAGCAACAAGACCAAGACCTTCAGTTGGAACCAACCTCCCCAGTTCTCCCCTGGCCACTGCCCCACCAGCAGCTCCACTGAACTCAGCCAGTGGGGTGGGGGGTATTCAGTCCCCACGCCCAGGCCAGGCTAGAGCTCTCGTGTGCCAACTGGGTGGTTCAGGGTTGGGAGCCTGGCTATCGTCAGACAGACCAGGACGAGTCCGGGACCCCGTTCTCTGGCTGTGTGGCTTTGGACAAAGTCCTTAACCTCTCCGAGCTGTCAGTTCCTCCCTTAGCTCTTGCTGACTGAGGGGATCCCGGGAAATAAGGGAAAAAGGCTGTGCAAACACCCCCCCCCCACTGCCGTGGCTGGGGCATAGTGGGGTGCACAGGAAGTGACAGCAGCGTCGACCCCCTGTCCTTGGCCGAGCACAAGGCGCAGACACTGAGACACAGGCTGGTGCGCCAGCGTCCTGGCCAGTTCACTTCCTCCCTGAACCGCGTGGGTTGGATGTCTGCCCCACTGGCTGAGCCCATCTGTCATTTTTACTACAAATTGCCACTCAATTGGCTTAACCCGAAGCCTGTTACCCCAAATAACCTGAGTGATTGCTTGCGAACCCAGGCTCAATACCCCTTCCACACTTCTCACCCACGGCTCCAGGGAGCTCCCATGGGTGGCCCGAGTCAGTCCCTCCCAGGGCCGGGGGACCAGCCCCCTTTAAAGATTCCGTCTGTTCCCCCGAGGATTTCAGAGGCCGGGTTTCCTCTTTGTGCCAGCTTGAGACAGGGCCTGGGTTTGAGTGCCTGCTCCTGGCCTGGCCTTGGGGCTCCTTGGGGGCTCTCCCAAGTCCGAATCTGAGGCTGGGAGAGATGTGAGGGCAGTGGGTGATGGGGTTCCGGCCTCCCCACCCTCCACAGACGGGCTAGAGTTAGCAGGTTTCATGGGGGTTCCCAGGAACTGGGGCCGGCCAGGACAGTGAGTCCCACGTGGGATGAAGAGCGCAGCCCTGCAGGGCCGTCCTTCCTGGCCCAGGGACCTTGGGCGGTCCTTGAGTCCAGGCTCCAGCGCAAAGGACTCGGGGTGAGAGAATGAGGTCCCTGCCGCCCCCAGGTCATTCGTTCTCCCATAAAGACCCTGGTCCCTCCCGTCCTTCCTACATGGGAGGGCGGTGCACGGGCTTGGATCAGATACACGCGGGGCCTGTTTCCCTGCTCAGCAACGGTGTCTCCCTGGGAGGGGCCTGAACTACCCCTCCCCGCGGTTTCTGCATCCGCAGATCTCCCCCGGGTACTGGACCCTGGGGGGTCAGCCCAGGACTCGAGGGCCCCTTGGTCCTGCCAAGGAGTCGGATGAGCCCAAAGGCTGCAGCCCTGCTCCTGGCATTGTGCCTTCCTGGGCGTCCATGGCGCACAGGAACCCCAGTCCCCACTGTAGGGGGTCTCAGTCTAGCAGGAGAGACGGCAGATGGAGGGAACACAGATGGGGCCACGGGGCTGTAAGTGTGGCCGCCGGTGTAGACAGACGCTGGGCAAAGGGGCGGGGCAGGTCCCGAGGAGGTGGAGCCGGCACCCAGGGTGAGAGGGAGTTACCCAGATTTGGGGGCGGGGAGCTGGTAGAATGTTCCAGACGGAGGAGGTGGTGGAGTCAAGGTCAGGGGGTGAATGAGGGCAGGTGGGTTGTGCTTGGGTGCAGCGGGAATGGCTGGGTGTTGTGGCCAGGCCTGGAGGAATGCGTGGTCTTGACCCCTGGCCAGGAGTCCGGGCTTCGTTCCAAGAGTCCGGGTCAGGGGAGGGGGCAGTCCTTGGTTTGAATCCCTCTGGCCTTGAGGGGCCACGATGCATGTCAGCAGGGCCATTGGATGCAGAAAACCACGGGATGAAGAAATCCCGGGAGGTGGGATATTTCCAGTTGGACGGGGTGTCAGAGGGCAGAGCCGAGCAGCCCAGGGGGTGTCCGGGACTCCCAAGTCAAGCAGGGGCTCCCTGCGGCAGAGGGGGGACAGGTGTGCTCAGGTGTGAAGTCTGTGGGCCCAGTGCTTTGACTGAGTGTTCAGCTCAGCTTGGGGCTCCCTCTGAAAGCCCGCCTACCCCCTCTCCAGAGCAGCACGTGCCCTGAGGGGCCGTGTCCCCTCCACGCACTGGGTGGGCGCCCTGCCCTTCCAGCCGCTCACCGCCAGTGCCACGTGCACCACCGTCGCCTCTGACACTCCCACGGCCCGCCCTGTGGGTGCCAGCCCCGGAGGTCCCTCGTGGTGTCATCTCCGGAATGAGGGTGGGATGGGGGCGGCTGGAGTGAGGGAGCCAAGGACCGAAGAGGCCCAGAGAGGCCAGGGGTTGGGCCAGGACCAGGGGTCCCCCCAGATTGCACACCGTATGGCCCCCACGGGGCACACATGACTGGAAGCAAAGGCTGAGGACCTGGGCCTGACACGGCATTGCTAGCGGGGTCAAGGGACAAGCCACAGGCCGCACAGGGTGACTAAGCTGGGTCCACGGCCAGCACCGCCTCTGGGAAAGGGGTGCTCACACTCAGAGCCCCTCTGAGCTCCCTGTTTCCTCCTGCGCAGCCCGCAGGGTGGGGGGCTTGGAGTGATGAGTCGGGAGGGGCTGGGGGGCTGGAGGGGAAGCCACAGGGTGGTGGACGCGGGTCTGCTGAGGTTGAGCTGGGGGCCTGGTGTGGCCTGGGGCCCCACCGCTGCTGCGTGAGTGTCCTGGGGCTGCTGGCACGGCCAAATTTCATCTCTCACGGCTCTGGGACCAAAAGTCGGAAGTCAGGGTGTTGGCCGGGCCCTGAGCCCTCACAAGGCTCCTGGGGAGAGTCCTCCCGGCTCCCACCAGCTCTTCGTGCTCCCCGGGACCTGTCCCACAGCTGTCTTCTCCCTGGTCGACACGTCATCCTCTCTGTGTGCCCAGATTTCCCCTTCTCATCATCACCCCGGCTTGTGGGCTTACCTGATCCCCTCCGCAAAGGCGCTTTCTCAACGTCAGGTTGCATTCTCAAGTCCTGGGCGTAGGACTCTCCAACCTGTGAATGTGGAGGCTCGACTCACCCTTCCACAGCTGCCGTTGTTCCTGGCATGCGTCCCGGTCACGTGCCTGCCACACGGCAGTTGTTGTCCCCATTGCAGAAGCAGGAGCATTGAGACTCTGAAATACCGCACATCACGAGAGGCAACCCCACCTCGTGACTCCTGGGTCGCAGCACCTGCCTGCAGGCCCGGCACCTCCACGCCCGGGGGGGCACAGACTGTTCTGTTTGGAGGAAAGGAATTTCTGTCTTGGTGTAACATGAGCTGCTCAGGAGACCCCAGGTTTGGAAGAGCCTCCCTGTAACAGAGGGGAACAGTTTTCTCTTTGTAGTGAGAGGCCCCCTGCTGCTCACCAGGAAGGTGGGGCCGTGTGCCAGATGGCCAAGTGGTGAGGACCCTGGGCCCCTCTCTGGGCAGCAGGCTTTGGTCTGCAGAGCTAGCAAGAGCCCTAACGGTGTCTCCTGCCAGTGTGTTAGTCGCTCAGTCACGCCTGAGTCTCTGCGACCCCCTAGACTGTAGCCCACTAGGCTTCCCTGTCCATGGGATTCTCCAGGCAAGAATACTGGAGTGGGTTGCCATGCCCTCCTCCAGGGGATCTTCCTGACTCAGGGATCGAACCTGGGTCTCCCGCATTGCAGGCAGATTCTTTACCATCTGAGCCACCAGGGAAGCCCAGTGATGTCTCCTGGCTGCCTTGTTAACGGCCCTGGGGTAGTCTTTAGCCCAGGGTCAGATGTCACCCCTGCCTTGTTTCTGGCGGGCTGCAGGCCTGAGTAGCCCTGGGGTGTCTGGGGAGCCCAGTCTAGGTTTGCCAGAGTGTGGTTGACTCGTCCACACCAGTCTGGAGCAAGTGCTAAGTTCTGGGCCTGGCTCCACCCACCACATGCTCTGTGGTCCCAGGATACCGGCTCGCCTCTTTGGGCCTGCGTTTTCTCCTTTGTTAAACAAGGGCATTCCAAGGTCTCTCTCCAGATATGCCAAAAAGAATTGTAGAAGCTTCCTACAAACTCTTCACTTCCATTTTATTAAAATATCACAGGCAACACTGCCCAGCAGAAAATATAAGAGGCCACACACGCAAGTTAAAGTTTCTGGTAGCGGCATTAAAGAAGTAAATGAACATAAAAAGAAACAGGTGCAGATAATTAAACAATCATTTCCTCTACTGTGTTCAAGATCATTATCATTGCAACGTGTAATCAACATCAAGACTGGGGACAGTTTATGTTCTTGGTGCCACCTTTGAATCTGACACACATTTCACACTTGTGCACGTCTCAGTTTAGAGGCTGAAATTTCACTGGAAATCCTTGGCCAGCAGCCCCGCCCTGGCTCTCAGAACAGCACCTCCCGGAAGCGTGGCTTGGTGCTTCCAGTCCAGTGGTGACGCTCCCTGCGGAAGCAGCTGGCTACCTGTGCCCTCACCTGGGACAGCATCGTCCAAACCGCATTCCTGGGGCATCTTGTTCCTGGTTGTGTGAACGGGTGATTCTCAAGTCACTGCTGGAATCAGATTTTCCTGGGAGCATGTGTGCTAAGTTGCTTCAGTCACGTCCGAGTCTTTGAGACCCTATGGGCTGTAGCCCGCCAGGCTCCTCTGTCCACAGGATTCTCCAGGTGAGAATACTGGAGTGGGTTGCCATGCCCTCCTCCAGGGTATCTTCCCCACCCAGGGTCTGAACCCTCATCTCTTACGTCATCTCTGGCATTGGCAGGTGGGTTCTTTACCACTAGCTCCACCTGGAAGCCTCTTTCTTGGGAGACATCTGGTCAGATGAGACTCCAGCTTTTGCTTTGATTGCAGGACTTCTCAGAGCCTTTGATGTGGCCATGAGAATTAAAAGTAGGTGAGGTAGGGAGTCCCTGTTCGGCCAGCACACTGAGAACCCTGGGCCTGATACTCCGAGGCAAGAACTGAGTCTATTTCTCCCTGTGTCTCCAGGCCGCTTTGGCACAGAGTGGCCCCTAGGTGTGTCCTGCCCACAGCAGGCGCCTGGCAGAGACCAGTCATTATAAACAAAACTTGGCTAAAGGAATTCCCCGATGGTCCAGTGGTGAAGAATTCACTTGCCAACTCAGGAGGACACCAGCTGGATCCCTGGCCGGGCGAGATCCCACATGCTGCCGGGTTACTAAGCCCGCGTGCCACAGCTACTGAGCCTGTGCTCCACAGCCCGTGCTCTGCAGCAAGACAAGCCCACACACCACAAATGGAGAGTAGCCCCCACAGCAGCGAAGACCCAGCACAGCCAAAAACAAACGGGCTAAAGAGAAGAGCTGAAACAAAGATATGTTAAAGCTCATAGGAAGGGTCAGATCCTCCACTTAAAGGATGAGGGAAGACTGCCTGGAGGAGGTGACATCGGAACTGAGCCTAAAGGGTAAACCTACGAAGAATAGGGTAAGGGGTGGGGAAGATATTTCTGACACATGAAGACCCAGAGGAGCTCTGTGCGTGGTCTGGTGCTCAGAATGGTGGATGGGGGTGTTGGTGCGGGAGTGTGAGAGGCTGCCTGGGGTGCGGGATGCTGCAGTGCCCCCTCACTCTGTGTGGGTCAGTGCTCCCTTGGCAGGGTGAGTGGGGAGTGGTCCTGCACTGGAATCCCTGGGAGTCTGCTAAACCCGGACTCCCAGCCTGAGAACCTGCAGCTGACAAGTTCCCAGGGGACTCTGGGGCCCCGTGTCTGTTTTTCTCCCCCACAGGCACAGAGATGATTGCATCTCTCAGCCTTGCAGCAGGGGCAGCAGGTGACTGGTCCTGACGAGCACAAAGTGGGAAGAAAGGAGTGGTGGAAAATTCTGGATGATGCTCCAACCTCTCTCCCCTGGCTCTGGAGGCTGAGGAGACTGCATGTACTGGATGAACAGTTACAGTAAGGCAGAGCCTCCGTCAGCCCGGGTCCCCAGGTGGGGCTTCCGTCAGCCTGCGTCCCTGGGCAACCACACGCAGCAGCGTCCCCACACGGGCCGTGCAGCGTGAGCAAGGCATATTCCTTAGTTGTGCTAACCTGCCTGAGGTTCTGCTCGTTATCACTGTGGAACTTAGCCTGTTATGATGAATGCACTTTCATCTGTTTCCAGTTGCTCCAGGGGGAACATTTCAGAATGTCTGTGGGCACTGATTCGGAGCAGTTGAGACGGTTCACACCCCCCTCCCTCCTTTCTCGTCCCTCCCTCCAGAGTGGCAGCTGGCCTGTGCGGCACCCTCATGAGAATTATGAGAAGGCTTGCCGTCCAGGCTGCTCGGCTTGGTGAGAGTGAGCAGAGAGAAAGCTGGATTTCAGCCTTGACCCACCCCCTCGGCCAGGCACTTGAGCAGTGGGCAACCCGCGCAACCGTACGGGGCGGCTCGACTGTTCACCTGTGGGGAGTAGAGGACACTGGGAGAGACGAGGCTTTGAGGAGGGGAGGGGAGAGACTGTTCAGTTCTGGACCTGGGAAATCTCCAGCAGGTAGATAGAAAAGGTGAGGTGGGGGCTGGGGAGAAGAAAAACCTGATAAAACTTTCCGAATGCTTTTCTCCAGCTGAACAGGATTTCGCTGTTGGTGAGGGGTATGTTCCTTAAGATTCCCAAAGGAGGGAGGGGTTCTGTGGGATTGGGGTCTCCACCATAGAAGGACGTTCCTCACCAATATCCCTTCCCACCTGCTGTGCTCATCTGTCCCTGGCATCAGAACCCTGAAAGGAGACACTGAAGTGAGGGTCCCTCCTGGACCACCAGGCAATGCAGACAGTGCTACAGAGCCAGCCAGCCGAAGGGGTCAAGGCCGAGGAAGCCCTTTCGCAGCACAGAATCACACTGACCCCTCATTCCCCACTTGGAAAAAATTCCTTCTTCTTGATCTGTCAAGATTTATTGGGGAACTCTTTTAAAATAACAGCTTTAGTGAGATATAACTCACGTATCATAAAATCACCCCATTTTAAAGTGTACAATTCAGTGATTGCTAATGTATTTAGATTTAGGTAGCTCAGTTGGTGAAGAATCCTCTGTAATGCAGGAGACCCCAGTTTGATTCCTGGGTCGGGAAGATCTGCTGGAGAAGAGATAGGCTACCCACTCCAGTATTCTTGGGCTTCCCTTGTGGGTCAGCTGGTAAAGAATCGGCCTGCAACGTGAGAGACCTGGGTTTGATCCTGGTTGGCAAGATCCCCCGGAGAAGGGAAAGGCTACCCACTCCAGTATTCTGGCCTGGAGAATTCCATGGACTGAATAGTCCATGGGGTCACAAAGAGTTGGACACGGCTGAGTGACTTTCACTTTTTTTATCTCTAATTTCACAACACTTCAATTCCCCCTAAAAGAGACCCAGGTTAAAAAGGCTGAGTGCTGAAGAATTTATGCATGTGAACTGTGGTTCTGGGGAAGACTCTCGAGAGTCCCTTGGACACCCAGAAGATCCAGCCAGTCCATCCTAAAGGAAATCAACCTTGAATATTCACTGGAAGGACTGATGCCGAAGCTCCAAAATTTGGCCTCCTGATGGGAAGAGTTGACTCATTGGAGAAGACTCTGATGCTGGGAAAGACTGAGGGCAGGAGGAGAAGGGGGCGACAGAGGATGAGATGGTTGGATGGCATCACTGGCTCCACAGACATGCATTTGCGCAAAATCTGAGTGATAGTGAAGGACAGGGAAGCCTGGAGTGCTGCGTCCATGGAATCGCAAAGAAGGTCGACACGACTTAGTGACTGAACAACAAAAGAAACCCAGCCCTCCGTTCCCCTTGCCCCAGTCCCCAAAGCCACGAATTTTTTCTGTCTCTACATCCTTGCTGATCCTGTACATTTCGTAGACATGAATCATACAACGTGCAGCCGTTTCTATCTGGTTGCTGTAACTTAGCATAATGTCTTCAAAATTCATTCGTATTGGAATCAGAATCAGAACAGGAATCAGAACTTCATTCCTTTTTTATGACCAAATAACATTCTGTTGCCTGGATATACCATTTTGTTTGTTCAGCAATCAATGTATGCACATTTGGGTGCTTTCTACTTTTTAGCTATTAGGAACACTGCTGCTGTGAACATTTGTACAAAGCTTTTGTGTGGGTGTATGCTTTCAGCTCTCCTGGGCACACGCCTAAGAGGTGGAAGCTGCTCCAATGACAAGGCTAACGTGTTTGAGGAACGGCTAGACTCTTCCAGAATGACTGTGCCATCTTACTTTCAGCAGCGCACGAGGGTTCCAATTTCTCTACAGCTTCACCAACACTTAACATTTTGTCTTTTTGATTCTATTAACAGTCGCCCTAGTGGGTGGGGAGTGATGCCTCATTGCGGTTCTGACTGGCATTTTCCTGACGACTAATGACGTGGAACCTCTTCGCATGCATCTGTTGGTTGTGCGTGTCTTCTTTGGAGAAAGGTCTGTTTGCACCGTTTGGCCATTTTTAGTTTGGATTACCTGTCTTTTTTATTCTTGAGTTGCAAGAGATGTTTATGAATTCTGGATACATGTCTCTTGGCATATAAATGTTCTGTAAATATTTTCTGCCATTCTTTGCATTATCTTTTTACTTTCTTGGTAGAGTCCTTTGTAGCAAAAATCTTTAAACTCTGATGCAGCTATTGAGGAGATTCTTAAATCTAAGATAATTAAAAACTGGCAGCTGCCATGTGTCATGAAAGTGAAAGTCGTTCAGTTGTGTCTGACTCTTTGCGACCCCATGGACTATACAGTCCATGGGATTCTTTAGGCCAGAATACTGGAGTGGGTAGCCTTTCTCTTCTCCAGGGGATCTTCCCAACACAGGGATCGAACTGGGGTCTCCTGCATTGCACGTGGATTCTTTACCAGCTGTGCCACAGGGGAAGCCCGCCATGTGCCATAGTAGGGTATTTATTGACTCACTTAAACCTCACGCCAACCAGTGAGGCTGGGACTGCTGTTGTCCTCCGGGTATAGTTGGGGAAACAGTGGCACAGACAGATCAAGAAAGAGGTTCACAGTCATGAGGCTGCCACATGACAGAGGCAGAACTTTAATAAGCCAGCTGTTTCCAGAGCCCAGGTTTTTAATCGCTGCTTAGTAGAGGCTCTGCTCTGTAACCTGGACCATGAACAGGGAGACATCATCATCACCCTCACTATTTTTATCGTTCTCACCATTATCAACTCCATCCTCATCACCCCATCCCCATGCCCAGCATCATCTTACCCTGATGTTCTCACCCTCACCACCATCTTACCGTGATGACCTCACCCTCACCACCACCACCACCATCATCATATCAGCTCACCACCCTCACCACCACCATCACCACCATCAGTTCAGTCTCAGTTCAGTCGCTCAGTCATGTCCGACTCTTTGCAACCCCAGGGACTGCAGCATGCCAGGCCTCCTTGTCCATCACCAACTCCCGGAGTTTACTCAAACTCATGTCCATTGAGCCAGAGATGCCATCCAACCATCTCATCTTCTGTCATCCCCTTCTCCTCCTGCCTTCTATCTTCCCCAGCATCAGGGTCTTTTCAAATAAGTCAGTTCTTCACGTCAGGTGGCCAAAGTATTGGAGTTTCAGCTTCAACATCAGTCCTTCCAATGACTATTCAGGACTGATCTCCTTTAGGCTGGACTGGTTGGATCTCCTTGCAGTCCAAGGGACTCTCGAGAGTCTTCTCCAACACCACCGTTCAAAAGCATCAATTCTTCGGCGCTCCACCGTCACCACCGCCACCTCCGTAATCACCGCCATCACCACCGCCATCACTGTCAAGGCCCCAGATAGTCTGCCGAGCTCCCCACCTGGGACCAGGCCTGGAGCGCCACGCTTCACATCTCCCAGCTACTGCATCACCCCACCTGCCCTGCAAGGACACCGAGGCTGGGAGAGTCACGGGCACCTACGTTTCCCAGCGCCTCATGGAACCTTGACTCAGGCCTTCTGGTCTCTGCGTTTAGTCTTGGTCAAGTTCCCTTACTCATTTCCCAGAGATGAGACGGAGGACAGGTGTCAGAGTTGAAGGGAGGGGAGGGGCCACTGGGGTCGAGTCCTGGCCAGAACAGAGGGCTGGCCGAGTGGTCTGCAGACTGCGGCTGCCAGGAGGAGACGCTCCAGAGAACCCTGAGACAGGGAGGCTGGAGGCCTGGCTCCCAGGCACGAAGCCATCCTGGACGAGGGGGAGGGTGGGGGGAACCGTGCCGACCCCATCAGTTAGTGCAATTAGCCGTCAGGATGGAGGCCCCGCGCTAATTGCCCGGTGGCAGCTGAGGTGCTCAGTAATGGATTAGCGGAGCGTCGCAGCCACTGCAGAGGTGGCCTCTACTCCCAGGGCAGCCCAGCCCTGCCAGGCCGTGCACCCCCCCACTCCCCCCCGGTGCCCCCAGCCACTTCCCAGGACTGAGAACACATGGCTGAGGGCCTACCTGGCTGCAACCTGCCGGGGGAGGGGGAGGGAAGCGGATCGCCAGACCAGAGGCCTAGGTCCCTGAGTCAGGCCCTGGGAATCCATTCCCCTGGGACAAAAGCCCTCTTCGCGCAAGTGGGCTGAGCTCTGGGGGCTAAAGACCCCCTCCCCAGGAAGCACTCGGTCAGGAGGGACCTCTGTGAAGACCTCAGTCTCTTCTTCGATAGGATGGGGAGGAGGGGAGCTCACCTGCCCACCTTGCCTCTCTGCCAGGATGAGAGGGGTTCTTGTCCCTAAAGGTCCCAGAGCAGGACATGCCGCCTGGGGCAGCTCAAGCCCGTGGTCAGTGGGCCCTACCTGGCAGCTCCCAGCTGCCTGGAGAGGTTCCTGTGTCTTCCCCAGCTGGCACGTACCTGGCTGTGTCCCGGGGGAAGATGTGTGTGGTGGGCGCAGGGCTTTCCCCTGAGGGCTATGGGAAGCCCCAGAAAGGTCTGTGCTGTACGATAGCAGCCCAGAAAGAGGATGCTTCAGGGGTTGGAGGGAGCCAGGGGAAGCCTCAGTAGGCGGTGGGGGGTCCTAAGCCTGGCCTGCGGTGGGATGGGGGGTGGGGAGGAGGCACAGGTGTGCTTGACCTTGGCTGGGACTGCGGTCAGCGCTTGGGACTGGCCTGAGGGAAGGGAGCCTCCTCACTGACCCTCAAGTTTCAACCAGAGCACCCCTCCTCCAGGAAGCCTTCCAGGTCTGCTACTGCTTGTCTCTAGGGCCTCATCAACTCCCCTGCCCTGTCCCCAGCCCAGTTTTCCCAGTGGCCTGTATCGCTGACCTCTCCCTCTTTCTAGGGCTCCAGGCATCAGCTCCCCTTCCCTTCCCAGACCTCCACCCCCACCCCCAGCTGGGTGGGACTCCTCCAGGCTCCCTGAACAGTGTGGGCTCCTGGGCCCTGGGCTGTGAGCTGGGCTCCATCCGGCTCTGGCTTCCTCATGCAGCAGCTCTGGGGCAACCAACTGAGGAATTAAAAAAATAATAATAATGAAGACTTTACTTTCAGAGCGATGTTTAAGTGGACAGGGGCTTCCTGGTGGCTTGGATGGTAAAACATCCGCCTGCTATGCAGAAGACCCAGGTGCAACCCCTGGGCTGGCAAGATCTCCTGGAGAAGGGAATGACAGTGCACTCCAGTATTCCTGCCTAGAGAATCCCATAGACGGAGGAGCCTGGCGGGCTACAGTTCTTGGGATCGTCAAGAGTCAGACGCGACGGAGCCACTAACACTACACTGCCGCTAGGTCTACAGAACAATTGAACAGGAAGTCAGGAGCTCCCTCCTGCTTCCCACAGACTCCTCTGTTGATAACCTCTGCTCCTCTCCTCTGCCTAACCTCTGCCTATCCCACCCTAACGCTGGTGGGATACACGGTTACCACCGATGAGCCAATACTGAGGCCACGAGGGTTGACCGTGCTGTGCCCACTCTGGGTTTGGACAATGTACCGCTGACGTGCATCCACCATCACAGTGTCACACGGGGCTGGTTCACTTCCCTAATACGCCTCTGCACCCCGTCTGTTCACCCCTGCTCCCAGCCACGGGGCAGCCGCCGATCTCTGTACGGTCGCTACAATTTTTCCCTTTTCCAGAATGTCACACAGTTGGAATCATACACTCTGTAGTCATTTGAGATGGGCTTCTTCCATTTAGTGACATGCCTTTAAGGTTCCCTTATGTCTTTTCTTGGCCCCATAGCTCATTTCTTTTCAGTCCTGAAACATATTACATTGTCTGGAGGTACCTCAGTTTATTTATCCGTTCACCTCCTAAAGAGCATCTTGGTTGCTTCCAATTTGTGGTGACTATGAATAAAGCTGCAATGAACACCTGTGAGCAGGTTTTATGTGCATATAATATTTCAGTTCATGTGGGTAAGTACCCAGGCGTGCCGGTGCTGGGCCATCTGGTGAGAGGACGCTTGGTTGCTAAGAAACCCCCCACTGTTCTTCCCGGGGGGGAGGGGGGGAGGCGCCACGCTGCATTCTCACAGCAGTGAGAGTTCCTCTTGCTCCCTGTCTTTGCCAGCATTTGGTGCTGTCAGTGTTTGGAATCTTAGCCATTCTGGTGGGTGTGTAGTTCGTGTTTCATCGCTGGTTTAACTTACCGGACCCTGATGATGTTTGAATTTGAAACTGGCCCAGATGACGAGAGCCGGATAAGTCGTGCGGAGTCAACCCTGGCACCCTCCTGCCCTCCTCCTCCGCTGCCCCGTCCCCAGGTCCTGCCAGTTCCAGCCTTCTCCCTCTTCCCGGCCACACTGTCATCTCCCTGCCTGCCCCTTCTTCTCTCCACCCTGACCCCCACCTGTCCTCAGTCCTCCACGTGGCACCCAGAGAGACCTGCAAACCGAAACCCTCCGGGCAGACACGCTCCACAGCCTCCCGCCACCCTCTGTTGTTACATTGTGGAAAGCCCCCTGCACCTACCTGACTGCCTCACCTCCCTCTCCAGTTGGGAGGGCAAGGGCAGCCAAAAGCTAGGTTCCCCAGAACGAGCTGAATGTAAAGGGTTGATTTAAGGGTGCAGGACACACCAGCATCGGGAGTGGGGAGGTGAGGCAGAACGGGTGGCAAGCCAGTTACCCATAGGGCAAGGAGCCCTCCTGCCATCTTGGAGCTGCCACTCCAAGGGTCCAGGGAGCCAGGGTCTGACCCCAGCCTTCCAGCCCTTGGCTAAGAGCTGCTGGAGTGGGGGTTGATTCCTGCACCAACTCCCATACCCCAGGCAAAGAGTTGCCATCCTCTCTGGGGCTGCCCCGTCCTTCTGCAGAGGGCTCAAGCCTCCCCCAACCCTAGGGGTCAGAGGGGGCCCAGACCTTTTCAGAGCCGGCTGGGCTATTTTTAAATTTTTATTGGAGTATAGATGATTTACAGCGTTGCGTTAGTTTCAGGCATACAGCAAAGTGTTTCAGCTACACGTGTGCGCTCAGTCATGTCCAGCTCTTTGCAATCCCCTTGGACTGTAGCTGACCAGGCTCCTTTGTCCATGGGGCTTTCCAGGCAAGATTACTGGAGCAGGTTGCCATTTCCTCCTCCAGGGGATCTTCCCAACCCAGGGATTGAACTTGCAGCTCCTGCAGCTCCTGCCTGGGGCAGGCGGATTCTTTACCACCGCGCCACCTGGGAAGCACGAGAAAACTCAGGCCCAGAGAGGTAAGGTCTTCGGCGGGAAACTTTCACCCGCTTTTCAGCAGGGCCGAGCCAGCTTTGAACCCGAGTCTGCCTGCTGCAAAGCCCTTGTTTTTTCCTGCATCATACCGACTTCTGTGTTACCTCAGGTAATCAAATAAAACATCGCAAGGAGAGATGAAATGTGAAAAGGGCTCGAATTTCTAAATCCAGGGAACAATCATCACTTGGGCAATGGTATTTGCAGCCTTTATGGTTTCCTCCGAAGTGTTTTTTTTTGGTAAGCTGATGAGAAAGACTCATTTTATGTCTAGAAGGATGGGAGTCTGGAAACAATAAAATCAGCATTCTCATAATTAGCCCTTAAATTGTTCCTTGGTATAAAAGTTTCCCTGCTCCCAGCTCCATCTTGCTTCTTGCACATTCTCGCTACACAAATCCGAACAATTTTTGACAAGATTTTTGAGTTTTGTCAGATGTGAATTGTTAAGATTTAATTGAAAAAATGAACAGAACGCAGCCAGTATTTCAAAGGGAGTGACCCAGAACCAATTAGAATTTAGTAACAATTGACCATTCAGCACTGAAATCCATGTTGGGAGCATCAGATTAAAGCCACTTTAATTCCCCCGCCGGCACCCCCCTCCTTCTGAACTCAAAATATCATTAGTGGGAGATTTCCCGGCAATTTTTTTCCAATCAGTTTTCCTGGTTTTAGAAGTTGAAGTTCAGCCGGCGGGGGCTGTGTGAGGGCGGGCGCTGGCTGGTCTTCTCCCGGGCTGAGATGATGCACAACATAGGTTACGTCTTGAAAAAACAGGTCAGGCCGAGTAACATTCCTCGTCAAATCGCTGCTGACAGCCCAAACAGGAGACGGGGAGGCCACAGAAAGGGCCTTTCATCTGAAGACAACACAGCGCATAATTGGTCATTCTTTCCTCCCCCTGCCTCTCCCTCTCAGCTGGGGGAAAGTTCCCAAACAAAGCCAGGGCTTCCTCCGGCAACTTCTTAATCCTTTCTGGCAGATGCTCTCAGGGAAGTGTCAGCTGAGGGTACGTGGCTGTGCGCGGCGGGCACCATGCCTGGCGCGTAGTAGGTGCTTAGGAGGGGAGCCTGGGAGGGCGGCCAGCCAGGGAAACCAACGAATGACCTCGGGGACCGGGAGGTCCCAACCAAGTCATCAACTCCATCCCCTGCATTAGGTTCGTGAGGGCTGGTCTGATCCGTTCCAGCCCTTCTCTGCAGACAGGGAGCTCCGTGGGACCCCAGAAGCTTCCAGTCCACCGTCATCTACCCCACTCCCTCTTGCGCTCCTTTGGGGCTTGCTTCCCTAGTGGCTCAGACAGTAAAGAATCTGCCCACAAAGCGGGAGACCCAGGTTCAATCCCTGGGTTGGGAAGATCCCCTGGAGAAGGAAATGGCAACCCACTCCAGTATTCTGCCTGGGAAATCCCATGGACAGAGGAGCCTGGCAGGCTGCAGTCCATGGGGTCGCAAAGAGTCAGACACGACTGAGCAACTTCACTTTCTTTCTTTCCTTTCTTTCTTTCTTCCCATCTGGATGCCGGATGCTGCAAGGTTTGCCTCATCCTTGTAGGCAAACCTACAAGGAAATTGCAACTTGGCAAGGTCAGGTGGTGGCCCGCTGAGGTTCTCCGCTGGGCCCTGGGGATCTGTGTGACCCCGTGAGCACGTCTGTGGCACGTGGGCTCCACTTGGTGCCACCAGGGCCCCCGTTCATTCTCCAAGGCTGGGTCCTGGAGCTTCTAGAAGCAGGGCCCTTCCCCCCCTGGCCCTTGTCTGTCTCGTCCCTGTTGGAAGGGTCCAGAATCAGGGCACATTCCATATCTTCTGACATTTGGGTGATAAGCCATTGACGCTGACATCAAGGGTTTCTTTCCATTATTACTTTTTGGAAAATTGAATTTATTAATTAATTGTCGGCCGTCCTGGGTCTTTGTTGCTGCTCAGGCTTTCTCAGGTTGGAGTGAGCTGGGGCCACTCTCTAGTCGTGGCTCCCGGGCTCCTGAGCGTGGCCTCAGTAGCTGTGGCTCCCGGGCTCCAGAGCTCGGGCTCAGCAGCTGTGGCTCCCGGGCTCTAGAGCTCGGGCTCAGCAGCTGTGGCTCCTGGGCTCCAGAGCTCGGGCTCAGCAGCTGTGGCTCCTGGGCTCCAGAGCTCAGGCTCAGCAGCTGAGGCTCCTGGGCTCCCGAGCATGGGCTCAGTAGTCGTGTTTCCTGGGCTCCAAAGCTCGGGCTCAGCAGCTGAGCAACTCAGGCTGAGTTGCTCTGGGGCTCGTGGGATCTTCCAGGAACAGGGACCGAACTGGTGTCCTCTGCATTGGCAGGTAGGTTCTTAACACTGGGCCCCCAGGGAAGCCCCGTTATGACTTTTAAGGTGAACTTGAGGAACTCTCCTAGAACTGGGGACAACCCACCACCTTCAGGTCACTTCCACCCCAAACTCCCTTTCGATATATTTCTGTTCATTTCCAGAAGTCAAGTGAGACCCCAAAGCTTCGATGTGAAGTTCCAAGAATATAAACACACAAAAAGCAAGCAAAGCAGCCCACAGGGTTCACCCAATTAATGTGGAGTTTGGGGTGTCCCAGAGTCTTCAGTCTCAGACCTTTGGTGTCTTGGTTTGGGTTCTCAGAGGCGGACACTGGGTCAGAGACCGATGGACAAGTGCCTGCTGGAATGGGGTCCCGGGAAGCGTGGGGCGTTGGGGTGGGGAGGACACCGCAACTGCTGTGCTGTCAGGCCTCCAAGCGGGCAAGCGGGGCGAGTCCCCTCGGACCCGCCAACTCCTGCCAGTCTGGCAGGGCTGCTCCCAGGAGGAGGCAGGGCGGTGGGGGACGTGATGGATTCCCTGGCGCTTCTGGCCGCACAGAGGCAGAGAAACTCGGGCAGCAAGAGAGAGCCCCAGGCAAAGGGACCTAGCTGCTGGCAGTTGGCGGCCAGGGCACTGAGGCAGCTGCGACGGTGGGAACTCGGGGTCTGCTGAGCGGGCGACGCAGACTCAGTCCACTCTCTGGTTAAGAGTTGGCAGAGGGGGGTCTGTCACCCCCCGCTGGGTGGCCTCGGGCAAATTGCTGTCCCTCTCTGAGCCTCAGTTTCCTCTCCTGTGTAGTGGGAAGGATGGTACTCACTCTTAGGTCTGTCTGTAGGGCTAAATCCAGCCCCTGTGGATAAAGCACCAGCTCCCGGAAGGGGCATTCCCAAGAGTGCCTGCAGCGTGCATACTCTGTAGCTGGGTCAGAGTCAGGGTTGGGTCAGGCACGCGGCCCCACAGAAAGGCCGCTTGCAGGCTCTTCTTGGTAGCTGAGTTGCTCAGAGGTTGAGGGTGATTAGGTTGTGCTCAGTCCTCACCCTGCTCCCAGGGTGCGGAGCGAGGCCACATTAGCAACTGGGCCTCGCCACCTCGGGGACTTCAGGGCCTGGGAGCACTGTGGCTGGGAAGAGGGGATATGCACTCCCTGAGGGCCGTGCTGAGGACTGCAAGGGGAGATACAGGCCTCAGGCGCTGACAGTGGAAGCAGGGTGCTCTGTGGCGTAGTGAGCTCCCCATCCCTGGAGGTGTGTAAGAGGCTGGCATCAGTGTTAAATTTTCTCGGTCGTGTGGGGCGCTCCAAGTCCTGGATGGTGGTGGTGCAGATGGGGCTGGCTGGATAGCATGCCTTTTACGATCTTTTCCACCCCAGAGAGTCTAGAATTCCATTTGTCTGTTCGGGGCCAGGCAGTGCAAACGTGCTCCTCATTTGATGCATTGCATCCGTGACTCCTTGAGGCTCCCCAGATAGAGTTCAGCAGCTCAGGCCTGGTCTGAATTAGTGGGACATTTAGGGGGAGATTCTGGCTTCAGCCTGAATGATCCGCTGAGTGGTGACCTGAGCCTTGATGGGAGCAGAGGAGCCTCTCGCCAGTGGACTCCCCAGGGCTCAGGCTGGTATGAAGGCAGAGGGGATCCTGCTGGGACTGGGGTGGGGAGTCCGGGTGTAGGGGGGGAATGTCCTGCGAGAGTCTAACCAAGCGGAAGCTCACGGCTCTGGGGGCACCATGGGCACAGATCCCACAGGGTGAGCCCGGGGGAGGAGACGCCACGAGAAAACCCAGCCACAGGCCGTCTGAGCGCCCGTGCCGGACTTCGGCCTGTCTGAACTCCGGGGCTGGGAGTGCAGGTGCTCCTTCCATCCCTGGGGCCCGTTCTCGAACTTCCCTGAGCCCCCCTGCCTTCCCTGTGCAGTGGTGAGGCCCCCAGGGCCCCCCTCCAGGAGGAAGAATCTGGGGGCGAGGCGCTGCAGCCGGGCCATGCCTGCCCAGGCTCGGGGGCTTGCTTCTGCCCCGCGGGCTCAGCCGGGCATCTTCAGGGCGCGCGGCGGGGGCCCTGTGCTCCGGCCACTCCCTGTCCTCCTGCTGCTGTGCGGTGTTACTCGGACACCGTCACGTGCGCTGCACACAAACGGAAGTACAGGAGACCCAGGTGAAGCGCGGAGGTGCCAGGCCCTGGGGATGTCGAGGGGAGCACGGCCGGGGTGGCCCGGTGGCCCCCTGTGGACCCTGGAGGTTGCTGGGGGTGAAGAAATGATGGGCCCTTCACTCACTTGTTCACTCAGCAGACGCTGAGCGCTCCTCTGAGTCCGACACGGTTACTGACAGACAGTAATGGACACAACTGATCGTGGTTAAGCGTAAAATCGTCATGAGGCTTCACAACCGGTGGGGTTCCTGGCTCTTTCCCTGGCTCCTGCGCACCTACAAGCTCTAGTCCCTGTCGACTAAGCAGCAGGTGCAAACGACACGTGTTGTTTTTCTAACTCGCTTTGGAGAAGCTAAGAGTATGCGATGCACACCTTTGTTGGTGCTGCTGTTTTTCAGTCCCTGAGTCGTGTCCAGTTCTTTGCCACCCATATAAAGAAGGCTGAGCGCTGAAGGGTTGATGCTTTTGAACTGTGGTGTTGGAGAAGACCCTTGAGAGTCCCTTGGGCTGCAAGGAGGTCCAACCAGTCCATCCTAAAGGAAATCAGTCCCGAATATTCACTGGAAGGACTGATGCTGAAGCTGAAGCTCCAATACTTGGGCCACCTGATGTGAAGAACTGACTCATTGGAAAAGACCCTGATGCTGGGAGAGATTGAGGGCAGGGGGAGAAGAGGGCGACAGAGGATGAGATGGTTGGTTGACACCAACTCAATAGACAAGCGTTTGAGCAAAGTCCAGGTGATAGCAAAGGACGGGGAAGCCTGGCATGCTGCAGTCCATGGGGTTGCAAAGAGCTGGACGTGACTGCCCATCTTCTCCTCCTCTTTATGGAGTTAGATGAAGGGGGCTGGCACACTGAGCGAGAGACAGGCAGCAGGTCCCCGCTGGGGCCGCAGAGCCGTCTGGGGCGACCCCTGAGCCCCACACCTGCAAGCCCCCAGCCAGTCAATGCACCAGAGCCACACCACAGAGTTGAATTCAGACTTCTCTTGCTTGCTGTGGGCCCTGAACAAGTTGTTAAGCCCTCTGGGCCTCAGTTTACCCATCCGTAAAGTGGAAATAAAAACTCTGCGTTATGGGATTTTGAGAGGATTAAGCAAGTTAATTGTGCTTCTGGAAGACTGCCCAACACAGTGATGTACTAAGCTGAACTCGGCCAATGAAATCGAGGTGAGCAGAGGCAAGAGCTCGGAACCCAGGTCTCCCGGCTCCCAGACTCAAGGGCTCTGCCCTGGAAACCCACACGCTGGGGGCCAGTTTCCTAAGCCTGAGCATCTTGGCGGATTCCACCCCCTAGCCCCCCTCCCCCCAAGGCTCCCATCTTTGGCGAGGAGGATCCGGCTTGCCTGTCTCCTTAGGGCGGCAGGGGTGGGCGGAGAAGAAAGGCTGAAACTGTATCCTCTGTCGGCCTGGGTCAGGGGAACAGACCCCCACGCTTTCTCCACCGTCAAAACCCCCGTAGGATTTTCTTGAAGTTCAGTTTTCACATCATATGGCTGAACATTTGGAACTTTTTAAACGGAAATTGTAGAAAAAATGAAAAGTATTTTCGTCTCGGAACACAATACCTTCCTGGCAGGGAGCCACAAGAGAAAGCTTGATGGTGGAGAAAAAAATGGTCATAATTGTCAATCTGGATTAATCCGGGCGTTCTTCCGCTTAACCTCGCGGCGGGCTGAGGGGGCTAATCAGCCTGCAGAAGACACTGTCTCTTGTCACTGTCCCGAGACCCAGGTCTCACACGCCAGCTAATTTTCTGATCACATTTCTTTAATTGTAAGCTGGGTTTAATGGAGCCCCCGAGGAGACTGACGCATAAGGGAAACGGGGGTGACCGGGCAGACTGTGCCAAGCTCATCGCCCGTGGCTTAGCGGAGGAAAGGTCTGGACACACCCGGTGGCCCTGGAGGAGTTAAGTCAGGGCGGGCAGGCGGGGCTGTGGGTGGCAGGCTCGTGATAAGGGCGGTGCTGGCTTAGAAACCCCATTTCACAGACCCTGAAGCTGAAGAGCAGACAGGATGGACCTGAGTCTTTGGGAACAAGCAGTTCTGTCCCAACCCCGGGCAGGAACGCACCTGTAGGACGGATGATGCCCTTCTGGAGTCGGGTGATGGGAGGAGAAAAAAGGCCACCCTCGTGCTGTCCGGGGAAGGGCGGAGGTCTGCACTGAGCTGGAGGAGGGCCATCTTTCTCCTTGACAGCGGCATCCAGGCCAGTGTGTCTTTGCCCAGTTTTCACTCACTGGGCCCTTTCTCTACTTTCAGACTCTCATCCCCCAGCATCACAGCTCCATCCTCTCTGCCTGCCTGTCAGGCCATGGTGTCCTCCAGGGGCTGGAAGTGTTAGAACCCTGGGCATCAGCTCTCCCGGGCTCTGCCTGCAGAGGAGACAGAAACAAGCGGGGTGGGGAGTCGTTGAAGGTGGCGAGGCACAGGGAGGCGGCCCCTATAGGCAGGGAAAGTGCGCTGGCCGGGGGTCACGGGACCAGCCCAGGCCACGAAACGTGAGCCGTCATGTGTGGCTCAGGGCCTTACCTCCGATGGGGGGCTTTGACAGAGGGCACCCTACTCCCCGCCCGCTTACCTGCCTTCTCCAGAACCTGGGAGCCATGTGTCCAGGCCTCAGTGACCTCTGGCAGAGCTGCCCCCTCCAGCGGGGCTCGGAGCAGCTCGGGGAGGCCACAGGGGCCCCAGGGAGAGCAGCTGGCATCCTTGGCATCCTCTGTTCAGAAAGGGAGCCCTTTCCTGGCTGACGCCCCTGCCAGGCCTGGCCTCTCACAGGTCGCCAGGCCAGAATCGAGCCAGGCTGGGGGCCGTATCTCATCTCACCAGCTCTCAGCGAGTCCCCCTTGGGGGAGACGTCTCACCTATCCCCATGTTCTGGGCACTGTGGTCGTGGAAATGAAAAGGGCGTCAGCACAAGGCCACGGGGGAAGTCGTCCCCTCTCAGCCAGAGGGGAATCCCTTGCTGCCGGCTGCTGCACAAAGGTGGGGGATCAACTCCTCTTGGGACCTCCAGGAAGCCTTCCTCCTGGAGGTGTTGTCACTTCGGAGAGTCTTAAAAGATCCACTGGAACTCGCCAGGTGGATGAGGTTCTGGGAGCAGTGGGAACACAGGAACAGGAATACCAAGCTGGTGTGGTCCTTTTTGGCCCCTGGGACAGGGGACATGGTCAGGGCTGAGTCTGGGGGTCTCCCTGGGCCTTGAGTCCCTGGTTTGGGAAGAGCACTTGCAGACAAAGGGGAACCACGCAGGGGTTTGGGCGGTACAGGGAGGTGAGTCGATCCTGGTCGGGGGAGGCACGAGCCACAGGCGAGCAGTGAGGACATCCTCTGGATGCCAGGAGCCTGCGGGGGTCACTGCAGGCAGCCACATGGGCCTGGGGGAGTGGGCGGGCAAGGTTTTGGAGGACTCGATGCCTGGTAGGGGGGTGGGTAGCCAGGGCACCTCCCGTGTTTCCTGGTCTGGGTGAACAGACAGACCCAACGTGGAAGTTGCAGGAACGGGTCACAGGGACCACCAGATTCTCTCCAGAGTCCCCGAGTGACCGCCGAGCCCCTTGCAGAGTCTTACAGGGGTTCGAATGCACACTGCTCGCGCCCATCCCCACCCTGGGGCATCACCCCGCGGCTGCTTCTGGAAGGAAATCCCTTCAGACGTTTGCAGCCACAGACCCTGTATCACAGGGTCCCCGGTGCCCCCTGCTCCCCTCCAGGCTCTCTCATCAGCATAGCAAGGGCTCTGGTGAGGGAGGGCCGGCCCCTCACCTGGACCAGCTGTGCCCCATGCCCGGCTGCGCTGCTGAAGGGAGTGATTAATGAGCACCTCCGTCCTCAAAGCTCTGGGGTGAGTCGGCTCTGCAGGCCGGCGTGAAAGGGGCTCCTTGAAATCTCCTTTTGACCTTGGCTTCCAAGCTCGGGTTTCCAAACTGGGGCCCTTGGTGGTCTGTGTCCAGCCTGGGTATCCACTCTGATCTCTTCTCTGGTGTCAGGTGCCGGGGCTGGGGGCTGGGTGGGTGCCACACCTGCCCTCCTGGAGCCTACGCACACTTTTAAAGGCTTCTTGTTCAGTCGGTAAGTCATCTCCAACTCTTTGTGACCCCATGGACTGTAACACACCAGGCTCCTCTGTCCATGGGATTTCCCAGGCAAGAATACTGGAGCAGGTTGCCATTTCCTCCCCCAGGGGATCTTCCCCACCCAGGGACTGAGCCCACGCTGCCTGTGTTGGCAGGCGGGTTCTTTACCACTGGGCCATCAGGGATGGATGGGTTGTTCTGACTCAGTCGTGTCTCGCTCGTGGCCATGTGGACTGTAGTCTGCCAGTCTCCTCTGTCCATGGAATTTTCCAGGCAAGAATGCTGGAGTGAGCAGCCGTTTCTTTCTCCAGGGGATATTCCTGACCCAGGGATCGAACCCGCATCTCCTGTGTCTCCTACGCTGGCAGGTGGATTCTCCCACTGCAGCGCCTGGGATGCCCTAAGCCTCCAGGGAAGCCCCTTTAAATGCTTCTGGTTTTGCCTTAATCGCCCTGTTCCACTGAGCTTGCTGTCGTCTTGTTTGGTATTCACTCCCTGTGGAATGAATTGGGGAATTAATCTGAAATAATTGCATCAAAAGCTCAGTGTTTTTCTGCTGAAGCTCTTTGTACTTAAGTTGGGGGTTGCTGCACTCTGCCCCCTCCCGGTTCTGGCTCAGTGAGCTGTAGGGCAGGTGGGTCACAGCGGGACCGAGGAGCTGAACCTGAGCCACCCTGGCTCCTTCTTTCCCAGAAGTGAAGTGAAGTTGCTCAGTCGTGTCTGACTCTGAGACCACATGGACCATAACCCACCAGGCTCCTCCGTCCATGGGATTCTCCAGGCAAGAATACCGGAGTGGGTTGCCATTTCCTTCTCCAGGGGATCTTCCTGACCCAGGGATTGAACCCAGGTCTCCTGCATGCAAGCAGACGCTTTACCCTCTGAACCACTGCTCTCCACCACCTTGCTCAGTCGCCTTCCTTGAGGGAACAGTGGCAAAACTGGCCCAAGCTCTCTGCCCTCCTTGCGTCTCTCTGCAGCTTTGCCACATGACCTTGTAGCTCCTCCCTCTGCAGGTGGAGTCCGCTTGGGCCAATAGGACGTCGGAAGTGATGGCTTGCCCGGTTCCAGAGAGGACTCAAAAGACAGTGTGGACTTGAGTCCAAATTGTTGCTATTTCCTTTCATGGTTTGTATTTTTTGTACTAGATTGAAAAATTCCTCCCTGTTATTGAAAAGTTTCCTTGTGGCTCAGCCGCTGAAGAATCCACCTGCAAGGCGGGAGACCTGGGTTCGATCCCTGGGTTGGGAAGATCCCCTGGAGGAGGGCGTGGCGACCCACTCCAGTATCCTGGCCTGGAGAATTCCGTGGACTGAATAGTCCATGGGGTCGCAAAGAGTCAGACACGACCGAGCAACTTTCACTTCACACGGGGTCATAAAGATATTACCTTCTGCTTTTCTTCCCCTGGAAGTTGTGTAGTTCTTTCATCTTTGTTTCTAACGCCCTGGAAACTGGTTTTTGTGTCTGGTGTGAGGTAGGAATTCCGTTTTTCACGTGGAAATCCCCCACATGGTCCCAGTTAGCACCTGCGCTGGATGCTCTGCTGCTGCTGCTAAGTCACTTCAGTCGTGTCTGACTCTGTGCAGCCCCATAGATGGCAGCCCACCAGGCTCCCCCGTCCCTGGCATTCTCCAGGCAAGAACACTGGAGTGGGTTCTGCCCTTCTCTTGATGATCTGTGTTCCTTCCTTTGTCAAAAGTCTCGTTTCCATTGTTGCTGTTGTTCAGTCATGAAGACATGTCTGCTACACCAAGGACTTCGAGACTCCGGGCTTCCTTGGCCTTCATTCTCTCCCTGAGTTTGCTCAAACTCATGTTCATTGAGTCAAGGATGCCATCCAACCATCTCTTTGTATTTCTGAGATTTTCAGTTTGTTCTGTCTTGACCCATTCACACTCTTTGTTAATTGTAACAATTTTAAAGTAATGCTTTTATACGTTTTCATTTCCTAAACATTTTAAAGTTTTTGATCCCTTTCCTTCTATTACCTTTATGTACGGGCTTTCCAAATCTAATGGGGAAAAAGCTCTGTTAGAATTTTTTATTCAAAGTTCATTGAATAGGCTAAGTTAGGGAGTACTGACATCATTATGACCTGAGTCTTTATATCCATGAATATATTATATTTCATAACTTTCCCCAGTAGACAGCGTGCATAGTTCTAAAGGTTATAGCTTGACTTGCTTAAGATTGGGATCTTTTCTCTAACAATTTTGTTATTGATCATTGGTGGCATCTGGAAAATCTGCAGTGTTTGTATCCAGCAACTTTGCTGCTCTTAGTTATTCCTGTGGAGTTATTTGTGCTCCTTGTACCAGTTTGCTCATAGATTATCTCAGGCTTTCTATGTGACCAATCATAGTATTTTCCAACACTTGCTTCTTTGATTTTTTCTTGTCCTATTGCATTATCTACATCCATCAGTACAATGTTGAACATAAATGACAAGGACATCCTTGCCTTGTTTGTGACTTTAATGGGAATACGTGGAAATAATCTATGTTTCTGATAGATTATTTCTGTTGGCTGTGGTAGAGCCTGGGAATCGCCCCGGCTACCCCTTCTCCCTTCACTTTTTTTTTCTGGTAGTAGAACCACTCCGGGTTTTAGAGGGCACAAGGATACCAGATGGAAAGTGTACTTTTCGGTCTTGATTTGGTCATATGCCCAAGAAGTGATGTGTGCAAATTCTGTTACTTTCCCTCTCTGCGGGAGTGGTGCTGGTGAGCCCACATTGACCAGGTGGGCAAAGACTACACCCTGGGATGTGTGAAAATCACACAGGAGGTTGGAGGAGCCTGCATCCCTGGTGAACTAGGGCAGCAGAGCCGCCTGTCTGATGGTCTCCCTGCTTTCTCTGCGTTGTCACACGTCGCAGGAAAAGTGATCTTGTCCTGATGCCTTTTGGGTCCCTTGGTTTGGCAGTGCAGCTTGTACTTTGTTTAAACTTACCCAAATAAGGAATTTTCATTCTATTCATAGTTAATTATTTTGAAAACGAAACATCGGTGAATGAATTCTATTGAATGCTTGCTTGGCATCTCTTAAAATGACCAAATTGATTTTTTATTTTACATCCGCCCTCCCTTCTGGAGAAGGCAATGGCACCCCACTCCAGTACTCTTGCCTGGAAAATCCCATGGACGGAGGAGCCTGGTGGGCTGCAGTCCATGGGGTCACTAGGAGTCGGACACAACTGAGCGACTTCACTTTCACTTTTCACTTTCATGCATTGGAGAAGGAAATGGCAACCCACTCCAGTGTTCTTGTCTGGAGAATGCCAGGGATGGGGGAGCCTGGTGGGCTGCCATCTATGGGGTCACACAGAGTCGGACAGGACTGAAGTGACTTAGCATAGCATAGCATAGTCCTCCCTTCATCTCTTGATATGCCATTGCTCATCACTAAAATTTTGAATTGAGAACTCTGCTGGCGTTTGTGGGATAAACTAAAAGGAGCTGTAGCTCTCCACACTGCTAGATTTGATTTGCAAATCTGCCTCTTAAGATTATTTTGCATCTATGTTTGTAATTGAAATTGGTATAGCATCCGCTTTTTGGTGTTTTTTGCACTTTTATTTCTTTCTTTCCGGCTGTGCTGGGTCTTTGTTGCTGAGCACAGGCTCTCTCTAGTTGCGGCGAGCGGGGCGCCTCTCTAGCTGCGGAGCTCCGGCTTCTCAGTGCTGTGGCTTCTCTTTGCAGAGCAGGGGTTCTAGGCACACGGGCTTCAGCAGTTGTGGTGCACGGGCTTGGTTGCCGTGAGCATGCAGGACCTTCCCACGCAAAGGATGGAACCCGAGTCCTCTCCTTTGGCACGTGGATTCTTAGCCACTGGGCCACCAGGGCAGCCCCACGTCTTCTTTTCGTGAGTTGTCACTTATCTCTGGGCATTAGGTTGTACTCGTCTCAGAAAAGGAACTGGTTTCCCGTCTGCCCCCTCCTCATTCAGTGAGGCAGAACGCACACACTAGGGCTTGTCTGTTCCTTGAGGGCTCGATAACTTGCTGTGACACTGTTTAAACTGGATAGCTTTCGTTTGCTTTTGAAGATGCGTGTTTGCGCTAATCAGTTCGCCTTCTGCATTGGCTATTGGTTTGCCCACGTCTTCTATTTCACCGTTAATTAATTTTGCTAATTAATTTCCAGGAACACTGTCCGCTATCCTTACACACAAAACGTATCTGTGTGTACAAATACTACGTTGAATTGTAGTATTCCTTGAAGAATACTTCTTCAATGATTTCTAAAGCCGTCCTACGTCTGTTTTGCTCCCTTCTTCGTTCCAGTGTCCTTTCTCTGCAGCACGTTCTTCCTGTTTGGTTTTGCTGGGGACTTTTCTATCTTATTTTCTCAGAGGACAACATTTTCATCTCCATTCACCGTTAGATGGTTTATCATTTCCTCTTTCCCACAGGAGATTCTCAGAACTGTGTCTAAGTTTACAGGCTTACATGCTGTTACTGTCGTTTAGTCGCTAAGTTGTGTCCAGGTCTTCTGTGACCGGATGCACAGACTTCTAGGTATGTACATTTAAATGAGCTTTATTTTTAATTTTGAAATTGATTGCGTTGTGGTTAGAGAACATCATTCTTTCCTGGTGGCTTAGATGGTAAAGCGTCTGCCCACAATGCGGGAGACCTGGGTTCGATCCCTGGGTCAGAAAGATGCCCTGGAGAAGGAAATGGCAACCCACTCCAGTACTCTTGCCTGGAAAATCCCATGGACAGAGGAGTCCGTGGGGTCGCAGAGAGTCGGACATGACTGACTGACTTCACTTTCACTGTTCACTCTGGAGAACGTAGTCTAGATAACACTTACCCTTTGAACTTTGTTGAGGTTCGTCTTTCGACCTGGTTGTCGAGTTGTGTAGATGTCTTACCTGTGCTTGGAAAGACATCATTTAAACTCCCCGAAGGAGGATGTGTTTTCACAGAGACCACCCCTGGGAAGGCAAGGCACTTTTGCATCTTTACGTGTGGTTACAAATGGCTGCGGGGGACAAGCAGCACAGAGGTCAGATAACACGTTTTATAGGAGACAACTGGAGCTCAGAGAGGGACAGCAATGTGTCTAAAGTGACACAGCTCCTGCATTCCAGGTGACTGAGGAGGAGTGTACCTCCTTCTGCCTGTGTCTGTGGGCCCGCCTTGACAGCAGTTGAAGGAACAGTGTGCAACTGCATGGAACAGCATGGGATGGCATTTGGCCTTCGCCCAAGCTTGAGCACCAGGTCCCGGCCTGATGTGGGCAGAGGTCGCAGAGGTTTTTTTACCTATGGCTTATTCTCGTTTGTAAACCCCAGACCCTCTGTCCTGCCGAGGGGCCCCTCCAGCCCTACTTGGAGCGCCTGCTGGGGTCCACGTGTCCCCAGTGGGCCCCTGACCCCCGTCATGCTCCTCCCCTGCACGGGTTCCACACCCCAGAAATGCCAGCTGTTCTCACGTCCCTGTGCCGTGTGCCCTCCCCGCCGCGCGTTCTCGCTCAGGCTGCAGCGGCCGTGTGCCCTCCCCGCTGCGCGTTCTGGCTCAGGCTGCGGCGGCCTCGCCCCCAGTTCTGCAAGGCCGGTCTGGCTTTGCTCTACTGCCCGCGGGAGTCCAAGTCCTCCAGACCCGCCTCTACCTGGACCATCACCAGGCCCACACCTTTGCCTCTTTCCTGCCTCCTGTGTCACCCCACATCGTCCCTCTCCAGAACCCTCCACCACGCCTCACTGGCTTCCTGGCCTCGCTGTCCCCCGCTCCAACGCAGAGCGGGTGTTTCTAACTCATCTGACCGTCTCTCTCTGGCCCTCGGGGCCTCCCACTGTCCCCTTCACCCGTCAGCAGCTGGTGCTGCCGTCACGACAGACTATCAGTTGACTCTTTCTCTGCCTCCAGATCACTGTCCACACAGCTTCCTATCTGCAAACCCCTTCTCCTTCTGTGATGTCTGTCCAACGCCATCCATCCTTGGAGACCTGGCTCTAAGTCACCTCCTCCAGGCAGCCTTCCTTGACTTCCAGGTTAGGTTAAGGCCACTCTGCCCTCCCAGCGCACTGGGGCTGCTCTTGGTCCTGGCTGTGATCACTGTGGTTGTGTGGTCATTTGCCACTTTCCTCATCACTGGGGACGGTGCCTTGACCCTGAGCTGCATCCCTGTCCCGGCTTTGTCTCTGGGGCTGATGTTCACATTGGCGGCCCCAGGCAGTGGTCTCCAGAGTTGCTGGGCGAGCCCTCTGGCCGGGGGGGCAGGTAAGACATCGTCACCCTCTCTCTCTCTCTCCTTGTGGTGGCCCCCCAGATGGAGGGCTTCTGCCTGCTGACCAAGGTCAATGCCCTTTCCAACGGCCCTTCATTAGTGAGTGGACATCTCGCTGAGTCAGCGGGGACCTCTTCACGGCCCCTGTTCAGGGTCACTAGGTCCCTGGAGAATGTGGCCGAGGGCGACCGGCCAACAACAGGGGCCATTGTCTTCGCTCGTCGCGGACGGGGTCAGCCCAGGCCCATCTGGACAGGGCAAGGGTCACGACCTCAGCCGCTCTTGAGAGGTCCTGCCAAAACACTGGGCGCAGCCAGCTTGGTGCTCAGGGAGTGCAGATGGCGTCCTCAGGGGCCAGGTGGGGCCTCTGGGGACCTGTCTTAGGGTCCGAGGGAGCCGCTTCATCACCAAGCCCTTTGTCCCCCGCTCACCCCCAGGAAGGCCTCTTCCATTGCAGCCCTCAGGTGAGATCGACACCTCCCAATGCGGGGCTCATCCCCTCCCAAACTCCCCCCATCTTCAGACATGATGCTCTCCTGAGCCAGGTGACCGCACCCCCACCCACCCCACTCCCCCCACCCCCTTCCTGTCCTTACCTGATCCCTCCGCTGGGCACGGACGTGGCCAGTAAGAACCCCAGCACCAGCTAGGTGGTCACCGGGTAATTCCGTCACGTGGATGCTCCACCTCTGGACGTGTCCTCGGGCCCCGTGGGAGCTGGACCCCTGGGACCCCAGAGCAGAAGCAACGTGCCGGGATCCCCTGGAGGTGCGTGTGGAGGCGGTGGCTGGAGGAGGAGCCCGGTGAGAGGGCCACCTTCCAGGGCTTCCTGTCTGGAGACGCTCCTGAATTGACGTTCTTCTGAGTCTTCCCTGAGGCTGGTTGTGCTCTCGTGGTCGCTGACGATGCTGTCTTGACTTCATTCACTCTCGGTCTTTCTGGCAGTTGAATTTTACAGGCTCAGCTGGCGTCTTCCTTCCCTGTCCCTCGAGGTCTCCCCATCCCAGGCCTGCAGACTCAGATGCCTCAGCTGCGCGTGGATGTGGTACGGATGGCAGGGGTTGTCATTGATTTGGGTGTTATGACATGAGCAAAACCTGAACCACGTCCAGCCCTTTTCCAGAGCTCTTTCCACCCAACCCTGGGTGGCTGTGAAGATGGGAAAGTGCCCCGCTGAGTGTCTGTGGCAGGAAGGAAGGTATAGGGGCTTCTCTACTTTGCCAGTGAGGGAACTGAGGCTCGGAGAGGCAAGGGGCCCGCACGCATGGGCTTGTACCCCCTCAAGAGGGGCCTCGAAGCTGGCCTGGCTGCAGAGGCTGCCCTGTGTCCCCCAGGCGGCCGCTGCGTCTCCTGGAAGGGAGGTGATTTCTTGTTCTCCCAGCGCCTGTCCCCACTGCCCCCCTGAGCTGAGCTGAGCTCGGCTGGGTGCCCCTGGCCTGGCCCCCTCCTGCGTGCTCCCTTCTTCGGTCGCCCGCCGCCATGCTCTGCCTCACTGGACTCAGTGCGTCTGAGCGAGGCTCTGTGTTCATGTGGCCAGGCCTCATCCAGGCTGTTTCGTTCCCGCTCAAGTCGTCCTCCCCTTCTTCTGCTCACCTGCCTCGGACCCCCTTGGTCTCGAAGGCCCACCTGAAGCATCCCGCCAGGTACATCAGGTCTGGGTCACAGGGGACCCTGGGGGTGGCTTCTCCCGGTCGGTCACTAGCTGAGAACTAGCTGTACCCCCCACCCCCACCCAGAGGTCCAGGGCTTGGCCCAGGAAACAGTCCCTGCCCCAGCTCGCATCAGGTTCTGGCAGGTTCCGACTGCCCGGGTTTGGGAGCCACTCTCTGCTGGACTGTCCGTTGACAGCGCCAGCTTCCCAAACCTCCCTGCCCAGGACCATGCTCCCTGTGGGACTGCCTCTGTGGACGGTAGCTCAAGTCTGCGCACACGGAAGGGAGACGACGGTGTGTCCTGGGCCAGGCAGGTCCCAGGTGTAAGCGTCAGCATCTCTCAGCCTCACAGGCCACAGTCCAGGCCTGCACACGCGTGGGGAGCACACGTGTGGGGAGCACATGCATGGTGAGCCGCTCGGTGACGAAGCAGCCTCCGGCAATGCAGCCGGGAAGCCCAGACAAGTTAGGAGATGTCTGGGGCTCGGGCTGCTCCGGAAAAGCCGCTAATTAAGATGTCTGCTGTCCTGGGGCTTCAGATCCTTGTCCTGTGGCTGATCGGGTTACAGTGAGCGACAGCTCAAAGGTGCTGCCTCTGGGCGCTTGCGTGGGGAGAGGGGACAGATAGCTGTGTGGACTGGGGCTGCCTCTCTGCACTTCCGGGGGCAGGTCTGAGGCAGGCAGGGGACCCCGCAGCCAGGGCCGACCCGGCCCCTCCCTGTGCAGTGTGGCGCACACAGTAGGTCCGTTCTTGTTTGCCCACTGAGGGGTCATCACCCAGTGACCCTGGGTGGACACCCCTGGAGGTCAGCATACTCTGCTCATGTAACAAGGCAGGGGACCTACACCATACGTAGGGCCGTGACTGCCCCCATCAGCCATCTGTGCACCTACTGTGCGCCTGGCAGGCAGCGTGGTCCCCTTGCCTTCACTGCTCCCTGGTGTGGGGAGCTGACACCTTCCCCTGACCCCAGCACCATAGATGGTAATGTGACCCGTGGGGCAAGGTCAGATCCCCAGGAGGGAAACCCCCCCAACCCTGTCCAGGCTGAGCGACACAGCCACACGGACCTGGGTTCAAATCCAGACTCTCCTCCCTGCTGTGTGGACGGCTGCGGCTCCCCTCAGAGCTCCAGTCCCTCCTTTACGAGTCGGGGTGATGAGGTGGAGGACTGATGTGGGGAGGAGGTGGGGAGAGCTCGGTCAGGCCGTGTGTCTGACTCAGTGCTGGAGACGGAGGCAGCGGGCGGGTGGACAGCGCAGCTCACCCCCGGGAGCTCTAACTACCGCCGCTGGGCAGGGAGTGGCCCCAGAACCCCAGAGATGCTGAGTCAGCAGGCCAAGGTCAGAGCTGCTGGATGGGCAGGACGAAGACGGAGGCAGGGCCTTAGGGAATATCTGGGGTCTGCGTGCTTTGCAAGCCCCAGCTGGACCCCAGAAAAGCAGGCCTCTTCTCCCCGTTCCAATCCTGCAAGAGTTGGGTGGGATGGGGGCAGGGCTCCTCTGCTTGGTTCATGGACCATGCGAGACAGGGCTGGCATGGGAGAGGGGCCTGGCTGACCTCAGAGGTCATTCACTCATTCTACACAAATTCCTAGAGCGCCTGTCCTGTGCTAGACACTGGGTGGGCTGGGGGTTAAAGCCAAGGCCCAAACATCGGCCTGCACCTGCTTGGGGCTGATATTCTAACTAGGGCGGGCGAGCTGGGAGAGGGCACCACAGAACCACAGGCCAAAATGGGCCGTGAGGCTGGCAGTGTCGACAGCACCAAAGCAGGGCACGGCCGGCCCTCCTGGAAGCCTGTGTGGCCAGAGAGGCTGGCAGGCCAGTTAGGCAGGCCCGGGGTGGGGACTCGTGGGAGGTCCAGGGGACCACGGCTTGGGCCAGCAGGCGGGCGGCAGGGGCTGCTGCTGGGCCAAACGAAGGGTGTGCTTGGGCAGCAGGGGGGCCTCGGGGAGGGAAGGCTGCGGAGAACTTGTGCACAGCCATGGGTGTCCTCAGCCCAGACACCCAGGGTCTCTGAACTAGATGGAGAGTTGGGTCGGAGTGGTGATGGTGATGAGGAAGGTTACGATGCTCCATTGAGGACCAGGGTGAAGGCTGGAAGTGCCAGTGACACGCGTGGTTCACGTGAGAGGAGGCCTGCGGGCTGCGGCACACGGCTGCCCGACAGCATGGCCATCTGGGAGGCTGGAGCTCTTACAGCGGCTCAGACTCCAAGCACTGGGGCCTCCGTGGTGGAGGCAAAGCCACCTCGGGGCAATCTCACTTCTCCCACCTGCTGCTGCTTCCAAGCAGGTCTCAAGCCTGCTCAGATACAAGAAGGGACACGGACCTCCACCTCTCCGTGGGAGGAGCCCCAAGGAAGTCGTGGACGTTTCAGAAAGACCACAGTGTCTGCCTTCTGACCACAGATTATTTATGTTCCTCTCTCATGTACAACACACCCACCTCCCTTCACACCCCCAGAAAGGCTCACTCTCATGGCCTCAGGCCCATACGCGAGGCGCAGGGTCTTGTCACGAACCTCAGGCCCAAGTGTGGACCTGCTGCCTGCGGTTCCTCGATCCCTGAGCACGGAGTCAAAAAAAAAAAACACCTGAAGATCTGTGAGCCAAGGATAGAGGTATTCCCACCCCTGCCCACAGCCAGCACACAACAGTGGGGAATGTAAAAAGCAGGAAGCCTGTGGAAGTCTCCAGTTGATGGCAATTCTGAAGCCCAGCTTGAATAGGCTCGTTCCCCTTCCTGGGGACTGTACTCCATGGCTCCTGGTTCATCCCTCCTTTGCCGTGAGAAGTGACCTGTGTTTGCAACCAAGTGACTTTCTCAGTCTTCTTGACCACAGTCGTTCAGAGTCCAAGAGCATCTGTATTTATTACCATCTCTGTGTTTCCACTAGTATAATCCTCTTAAGACTTTGTGGGTTTCCCATGAATCTTACTGATGTTCAGTCCCTTAGACCAGACACAGCCACACATTTATTTAGGAGAAGCTGTTCTCTGTCTTGAGGTCCCTCGGAGGTTCCTGAGATTCCCCAAACCTATTGTTGACTGTGTAAGGACAGAGACATTTTTGTTTAATGAAAGAGACATACTTTAGGTTCCTTAGAGGGTTTTTCTCTGTAAGGTTCCCCCTTGGCTCTTTCCAAATGCTGATAAAGGATCCTGGAGCCCTGCTCTAGAGTTGGTCTTCTTCCAGAAGCCATTTTTCATTTTGAGACAATTTGCTCCTGAAAGCGTCATAGACACTGCAGACTCTGAGCAGGCTGGGGAACGAGAAACACTTCCATGTGGAAACCCAGCAAGTTGTGGTGCCTTTACATTTTCTCTAATTTTTTTTCTTAAAAATTTCAGCTCTCCCTTTGGCTCACCTCTGTCCTCTGGCATTTGATCCTGGGCAGCAAGGAGAAGAGAGGTGGCCCTTTCATTATTTTTCCTGGGAGCCTTGGCTAGATCAAAGATCAGCCAGCTATGGCCCGCGGCCCACATCCAATTGCCGCTTGCTTTTGTGAACAAAGTTCTACTGGGATGCCGCCACGCCTGATGATTTATGCATTATCGATGGTTGAGTTTGAGCTGCGACCACAGACTTGCAGAGTTGCACCAGAGACGGTCCTTACACTTCTCAGCATCTCAAACATTTACTCTCTGGCCTTTTACAGAAAACATCTGCCAGACCACTCAGTTAATTAGGTCCATTTCCTTTCTTTGTTTCTTAACATTCAATTGTGCTTCTTTTTAAAACAATTATTTGGTTTTTGGCTGCAGGAGGTCTTTGCTGCTGTGTATGGGCTCTCTCCAGTTGCAGAGAGGGGGCTGCTCTCCAGTTGTGGTGGGCTGGCCTCTCAATGCGGTGGCTTGTCCTGCTGCAGAACACCGGCTCTAGGCACCCAGGCTTCAGCTGTTGCCGCACGCGGGCTCAGTAGTCGCGGCCCATGGGCTCCGTTGCTCTGTGGGATCTTCCGGGATGAGGGATCGAACCTGTGTCCCCTGCACTGGCAGGCAGACTCTGAAACACTGGACCACCAGCTAAGTCCTCTTTGTTTTTAATTTTTTTTTTTTTTTGATGTGGACCATTTGAAAAGACCCTGATGCTGGGAAAGACTGAAGGCGGGAGGAGAAGGGGATGACAGAGGATGCGATGGTTGGATGGCATCACTGACTCGATGGACATGAGTTTGAGTAAGCTCCTGGAGACGGTGATGGACAGAGAGGCCTGGCGTGCTGCAGTCCATGGGGTTGCAAAGATTTGGACACCACTGAGCGACTGAACTGAACTGAACTGAACTGAATTTTTAAGTCTTTATTGGATCTTGTTACAAAATTGTTTCTGTTTGACGTCTTGACTGTTTGGCCGTGAGGAGTGTGGGATCTTAACTCCCCAACCGGGGACTGTACCTGCACCCTGTGTGCTGGAAGCACGGAGTCTGAACCCCTGGACTGCCAGGCACGCTTTCACACTTCACTGCAGGTGGCCATTGCTCTCCTTGGGCCATCTCATGGCAAGGGTCTTGTTTCCCCATCCCATCTCCCTTACTCTCTCTCAGGCCCTCATTGGCCATCTCCTCAAGGTCTCTTTGGTTCCTGCCTACTGCCCAGGATCAGAGATGCTTTGGGATTGTCAAGGCAGCCAACCTCTGTCCTGTCGCAACACAACAGACCACCCTGAGCTTAGGGGCATGAACCAATGATCTTTTCGGAAAGGACTGTGTGGGCAGCCTGTCTCTGCTCCACAGCCTGGGGCCCCTTCTGGGAAGCCTGGCGCCTCCTGCTGACTCCACGGCTGGGAGGCAAGATTGTCTGAAGTCTCATTGCTCCCGTGGTTTCGTACCTGAACTGTGGACCTCAGGGTGCAGATCTGACCTCTCTACGTGGTGGGGCTTCCTCACAACGTGGCTGACTCTGGAAGTGGAGTTTCTTCCCTGCAGCTCAGGCCTCTCAGGGTGGTGTTCTGGTGAGCAAGCCTGGAGCCACGTCACCTTTTCTCTCCAACCTCGTCTCCATAACATTGGTTCCAAAGAGCCCCGAGCACAGCTGGACTCAAGGTGCGTGTGTGTGCGTGTGTGTGCCTGTGTGTCGCGGTCTGCGCCTCTCGATGCCACGAAGTCCCAGAATTTGCAGACGTATTTTAAAGCCACCATTCCCTTGTCTCCTTGTCCAAGTTCCTACCCTGTGGTAGGAATAATAACTCGGGTTACTCCACGTCGGGTACACGGGAGAGTCCCTGGGGTCCTGTGAGCACCCTGTGACTGCCCATTGCCATCACCATCTTCACTGTAATTGCAATACATACGCTTATCTGGTGTCTGTCACCTGGCCTGTCCAGCTGGAAGGAGACCTCATCCTGAAAGTTGCTGAAGACCAAGGAAGCGGCCTTCCTGAGCCGGTGCCCCCACCAGGCAGGTGCAGGGCTTGCCACACATTGTCTCAAGAGGCTGTCACGGTGGGTCTGCCTTCCCATCTTCCCAGAAGAGAGGTGCTGGCTGGCCCACGGGCAGGAGCGGGCCCCGAAGCAGTGCAGGCTGGCATGTGCCTGTGTCCAGGGACTGCTGGTCACTCTTCAGTCTGCCGGCTGTCTGTTCATCATCTGTGCATTGAGGACCTCTTTGGCCTCAGTTTTCTTATCTGTAAAATGGGATTGAAAGCACCTGCCCTTTGGGGGCTCCGTGAGTGCTGAAGGACACAACGCTGTGAGGAGTTTTCTGTCCCAGACCCGGGGCGGGGGGACTATGTGAAGGCTGTCACGTGGGCCACGGGTGAGGGTCAAAGAGCCAGCGCCTGGCCCCGGGGGATGCCCAGCGAGGTGCCCGGGGGGGGAAGCCGTGCCCGCTGTTCGCACATCGCTTGAACGCACGTCATTTGTGCATGCCGGCGGTTCACAACAGCAGCATTTACGGAACTCCTGCAGTACCCTGGGCCTTCTCATGGGGACGAGCAGACCAGCTGGAACCCTGCCCAGGCGGGTCTGTCTTTCTGGAGTCTTCGCAGCAAATTGTATTAGTTCTTTTGGCTCTTCATGCCACCCTCCTGGGAGTCGTCCATCCACGCCTCTGCTGCCCTAACCTGTGGCCACAGTGCTTCCTGGGGGAGCCGTCTACACCCGCCCACTGATGGTGGCGTGGGTGTGGGGGAGGACATTCTGGAGCAGAAGCTGCAGGGTCAATTTCAGACTTTCTCCAGCCCTCCCACCCTCCTCACTCTGCCGATAGAATAGCATCTCCCAAATTGCCTTTCCCTTCAGCCTGGGTCCTTAGACAGAAAGACAGGCACAGCTGAGCCACTGACACGGGCTGTGAATGAAAAATCGATGCGTTTTGGATAGAGGGATGCTTGTTATCAGGCAAAGCTGACTGATACAGTCCTGGGGGAGGATCTGGAGTGCTCACAGGCAGGTGCCTGGTTGAAGATGACTGAGGCTGGTCTAGAACCAGAGTCATACACATGCAGGAAGCTGATGGCTCACTCAGTCAAAGGGAAGATGGCTTATCGGCTGCCACGGCCGGAAGCAGGGCAGAGACCCTGCCTTCTCTTCTCCCCGCCCCCACTCTGCTTTGTTATTCTATTTTATTCATACCCCACCCTCTTTCAACAAAGGATCTGAAGTGGCTTACAGTGTGAGGCGTGTAAAACAAACAAAATCCAAATAGGCACCCTATACCAACGTAAAAGAGAATGCAGATGTTATATTACAAGGGGCCAACATGGGGCCGTATACCCGGAACCAAATTCCTGATTTTGGTGTCAGTGAGTCCTCCATTGAAAGGAAGGCATCTCTGCTGCACCTCATCTGTTAAAGTTATAATGCAGTACATCCCCCTCTGTGGGCTTCCCTGGTGGCTCAGATGGTAAAGGATCTGCCTGCAGTGCAGGAGACCCAGCTTCGATCCCTGGGTCGGGAAGGCCTCCTGGAGAAGGAAACGGCAACCCACTTCAGTATTCTTGCCTGAAGAATCCTACAGAAAGACCATGGGGTCGCGAAGAGTCAGACGCGGCTGAGTGGCTGACACTAAGGGATACTAACGTCCTGGTGGACTTGGGCTCCTTGGTGGCCTCTGAGCTTCCGGAAGCCAGGAGGATGACACACCATTGACCGTGTTCACCATGGGAATGGCGGACGCGGTCACTCCTCCTCCAGCCAGAGCCCTTACCTGGTGCCCAAATCTGGAACCAAGGGCTCCAGGGGGTGCTCCCCAGGGAGGGGGCCTGACGGGACCCGCGGGTGAGCCGCGTCCTTCTGCAGTCTTTTCACAGTCTGCTCTCCACCCCGGGCCAGCGCGGGGCCCTGCGTCAGAGCCAGCTGTTCACGACCTCTCCAGGCTCAAGTGGAAACAAGCCCTGGGTTTAGCTCTCCATTTGGGGGTCAAAAGGCATGAATTTCAGCGGCAAAATGGTCCACGCTGCAATCTTTGTTTTCTGCAGGATAAACGCTGAGGCCAGGCCCACGGGGCCTCCCGCTGTATCGCCCATGAGCTTCGGTAAATCTTTTGACAGGAGTCATTGTCTGGGACAGCGCCCCAAACGACTTCTCTAAACGAAGTCATTCATTCGGCGATAATGGGAGGCCGCCGGCCGGGCCTGCTGATGGCGATGATTCCACACTGATGACCCGTCTCGTCAAGGGCATTTGCGGACTGAATGCCAGCAGCGCCTCCAGCAGGGGAGAGGGCGCCCCTGGGGTCTTGGGTCTGGGCTGGGAGTCTGGGTTTCCCTGGGGAGGAAAGTGGACATCAGGACCCCCCTTTCCTTTCACCCAGGAGAACGCTGCAGTGGGGGAAGGCGGGCCCCCGCGTAAGTCAGGAAGACAGGGGCCAGGGGCTCATCTTGGGGCCCAGTGTAAATTTAGGACCCTGACACCACCTCTTTGGCCTCAGTTTTCTTACCTGTAAAGTGGGATTAAAAGCACCTACCCTCTGGGGGGCTCTGTGAGCGTTGAAGGACACAGGCTGTAAGGAGTTTTCTGTCCCAGACGCACAGTGGGGACTATGTGAAGGCTGTCACGTGGGCCACAGGCGAGTGTAGAAGAGCCAGTGCCCAGCCCTGGGGCATGCCCAGCGAGACGCCCACGGAGGGGCTATCTCCTGACTGAGGACCCTGGGGGCCGGCAGAGGGTCCAGACCGAGAGAGCGGCAGCTGGAGGCCCGTGGCACCCCAGCATCTGCATGGGTGGCCCCATGGAGCGCTCGCCCGTCCTGTGCTCGGGACGCACACAGTGCCTGGCTCTAGCCGTGTGCCGTGCACCTTGCCTGTGTCCACGCACACCCCATTCCCGTGGGTGCAGAAACCACGCCCGTCTGTGCCAGGCTTGCTGCCGGTGCTGGGGCTGAGGGTTCGGGGTGGCTAACCATTCCCGTCTCCCTGGGACCCTGTGCATTTTGGTGCTGGGGTTTGGCACTGGGGTTTGGCACAAACCCTTCATCCCGAGAAAACCCAGAGATCACCCTCCATCCTTTAGCTAATCTCCTCTCAGCTGCTCAATGAGGCTGGGGAGAATCTATACCCGTGCAGGACCGCTGAAGCTGGGCTTAACTCCAGGGGAGGCAGTTTCATGTGTTTGTTTATTCCAAGGAAATATCCATTCTCATAAAAGCGGGATGACTATGCTCCCAGGACCCCCAGGGATGATGCACCTCCAGGGCCTGACTCTAGACAAAGAGTCTTGAGCTGGTGCCACCCAGGTCTGGACTCGGTCATGGACCACGGCTTCCTGGTAGGAATAGCTGAGCTGCGTGGGGAAGGACTTGCGTGTCCCTTTGTCGCAGGCTGGGTGGTGGCGGGGAGGTGGGGGCAGGTCTCAAGCCTCCCGGAGCCAGACGAGCAAAGCCAGAGCCTCAGTTTCCCTCGCCTCCGACAAGAGAGACAGGGACAGTGGTTACGGGGTGGCTGCCCAGGCCTTGGCACCCAGCCATCCCCACCCACCTGGGTACGATCCTCCTGCCCGGCTGTGGAGATGGGCCGCTCTGATGGTGACCCAGAGGGCAGAGGCAGAGGAAGGAGAGGCCCCGAGCCTCCCTCGTCCCCCAGGCCGGGCCTGCAGGGACCCCCACCCACTCCAGCTCACAGCCCAGCAGCCCCGCACGCACACTGCCCGGCATCCAGGGACTGAGACCCTCCCCCTCACCACCCCCTACCCTCGCAAAACCGTGGAAACGCCCCACTTCCCTGATTGCACACCATCTATGCCTCCCTGGGAGGCTGGCTGGACCTGAGTCCTTGTTTGGGACTGCGTGTGGCCAGCTAATAGGTGATGGGGTGGACAGCTAGCCGTTAGTGCCCAGGACCGAGGGCGTGTGTTGGCCTTGGGGTCCATCAGGAGGTTGGGGCAGGGCCCTCTACAGCGTGTGGGAGGGAGGGGGCTGAGCTGTTTGGTGTCCCCATGGTCTCCCCACACACCTCCCCACACTGGCCTCAGACCCCTCACCCCACACTGCTAGGGTCCCTATGGTTCTGTCCCCCCCGGGACGGGGGCGTGGAGGAGCAAGGAAGCAAGAGCGAAGCCCAGCGCTCCAGAGACCTGACAGGGAGCAGAGTCGGCCTGTACAGTGGGGACCAGCCTGTGGCCAACTTCTCACATTGTCCTGAGAAAGCTGGGAGGACTTCCTGGAAGAGGAGGAAGCTTGGTGGTCGCTGTTCTCCCTGGGGAAGTGTGCTGGGGCCATGGCTCTGTCCACTGCCATGTCTGTGGAAGGCCGTGCTGGGGAAGCTCTGTGGGGCCAGGGGCTAGGGCAGGGACCTCCTGCCACTAGTGTGAGGCACTCAGAGGTGACGGGGCCGTCTCTTGGGTAGGGGACAAATGAGCTGCCAACCCAGGCTGTTTCCCCTCCAGAGGCCATCCTAGGGGTTCATGGTCAGGGCTGTGAAAGCGAGGCTTTCACATCGCGGGGGCTGCTGCCCCCGCCTTGGGAAGGACTGGGGTGGGGGCGGTCACAGGGGAAGGAGGAGCGATCTCAGGGTCTCTGTGGGGCCAGCTTGGTCCGCCAGGGCCTGCCGGAAGGTAGAAGCGCTCTGTGCATACTCACCCGCAGGCACAGGCTCATTTGCTCCCACAATGTCCGGTTCATTATTCCCCTTTTGCAGATGAGAAAAACCGAGGCCCAAAGGAGCCAGTTGCTTAGGGGCTCCAGAAGGCGTGGTGGGGCCGGGCTCAGAGCCGGGGGCTCTGCCTTTGCAACCTGCGTTTCCTCTGGCACCTCGCGGGGAAGTGTCTGAACTCACATGCAAACGGTCAGGCTTTGAGTATTTTTCTCGTGCGTTCCCGGCTGTGTCCTGGAAGCTGGTGATAAGATCTTTTAGGCACATTTGTTGGAGAAGGAAATGGCACCCCACTCCAGTGTTCTCGCCTGGAGAATCCCAGGGACGGGGGAGCCTGGTGGGCTGCCGTCTGTGGGGTCGCACAGAGTCGGACACGACTGAAGCGACTGAGCAGCAGCAGCAGCAGCATGTTTGTGGATTCTCACGCTATCAGGTAAAGAGTGGCTCAGCTGGTGAAGAATCCGCCTGCAGTGCGGGAGGCCTGGGTTCAATCCCTGGGTTGCAAAGATCCCCCGGAGAAGGGAAAGGCTGCCCACTCCAGTATTCTGGCCTGGAGAATTCCATGGACTGTACAGTTCAGGGGGTCACAGAGAGCTGGACACGACTGAGCGACTTTCACTTTCTTTCTTTCACGCTGTCAGGAGGCTACCTTCCTAAAATGTGGCATGCCCCCGCCTCCTAGGCCCTTTTAGTGAGTTATAAGTGTGTTTGTGTGAGGAATTCACTTTCACGGCTAAGACTGTTCTACCGTGTGAACATACCCTGATCCAAGCCGCTGCTCTCCAGCATGTCTCGTGATCTTGGGGGTGGTTTCTGGGTTTACTGCAGACAGCGATGCTCTGCCTGGCAGCTCCACGGCTCAGTGGGAGCCCGAGAGAACCTGCTTTCCAAGGTGCTCGTACCGCCCTTCCCTTGCTGGCATCCTCAGCGTCACTCCGAGTGTGGGACTGGACGTCACCGGTCCCCCGGGCGTGCGATGCCCTTTCCTCGCCACCTGTCTATACTTGCCTCGTGGTTGACGTGGGTCATTTCTCCACTCAGGGGCTGCTTGCTTTCTTCTTTTGTGAAACACTTTTCTGTTTTCCTGTTAAAAATTATTTTCCTATTGATTTGTCAGGACTCTATCCGTGCCTGGAAGCTAAGTCCCTTCAGTCGTGTCTGACTCTTTGCGACCCTGTGGACTGTAGCCCATCGGGCTCCTCTGTTCGTAGAATTCTCCACGAACAAGAAAGCTGTAGGGGGTAGCCATTCCCTACTCCAAGGGACTCTCTATCTTGTACATGAGTCCTTCGTCCATCATGCACATTGTGAGCCCACCCCATGGGCTGTCTTCTGATGATGGTTTACGCTTTGTACAGCCCCCTCTGGCTGCTGTTTGGAGGGTGGGCCGTCCTGAGGACCGCCGTGTTCTGGGGCGGAGAGGACCACGGCCGGGGTGGGGGTGGCCAGAGGGGAGATACGTCAAGTTGGGGGGACGCACAAGCAGGTGTGAAGATGCAGACAAAGGGGTCCAGACGGAGACCGTTTCAGGGACCTGCGTGTGCCAGAACCTTTCAACACTGAGGATCATGGCACCACTGAGGAGAGGGTGCTCCTGAGCAGAGGCGAGGGTGCTCCCCTCTCCCTGTGGCTGATGAAGGAAGGAGGAGCCGCAGGGTGGACCAGGCTCTTGGCCGCACCCCGCTCGGGCCTGCGAGTCCCCTGGGTGCGGCCCGGTCCCTTTCCTCTGCTCACACTCTGGTGCCTAGCCCCTAGGGTGTCCCCAGGGGCCTGGGAAGCCCCGAGCCCCCTCCCCAGTCCACTTCCCCTCCCCACTGCCCTCTGAGCGCATCTTCCTGTTCCCAGCCAGGCCCCTGGGCAGTGTGGGTACCACGCACGCCATCTCGCTTCCCTTGCCCACACCCTCCTCACCCCCGCGGACTGCCCCTGGCTCCCACCGAGGTCATGGCGCTCAGGCCTTGTCTCAGCAGACTTGGAGCTGCGGCTGGGCCGCCTTCCTCCTTGAAACACCTGCCTCTTCTCACCTTCATCACATGGTCCTCCTACTCTCTGCTGCCCCTCCCTTGTCTCACTCGGGGTCCTCCTTCTATGCCCATCTCTCCCCTGGTGCCCCCAGGGTGGGCAAGGAACCGGTCTTCCTCCCTTGACGCCCTGACTTTCGACAACCTCAGATGGGTCTGGTTGTGGGTGAGCTGTGTCTCCCGAAAGGGTGCGTCCCAGCCCCAGCCTGGTGGTTTTCACGTGACCTTATCTGGACACAGGGCCTTGTGGATGTTGTAAAGATGGGTGTGACCCTGAGGCCTTCCTGGAGCATCAGTTCAGTTCACTTCAGTCGCTCAGTCGTGTCCGACTCTGCGACTCCATGAATCACAGCACGCCAGGCTTCCCTGTCCATCACCAACTCCCGGAGTTCACTCAGACTCACATCCATCGAGTCGGTGATGCCATCCAGCCATCTCATCCTCTGTCGCACCCTTCTCCTCCTGCCCCCAATCCCTCCCAGCTCAGTAGCCTATCATTTTGCCTTTTCATACTGTTCATGGGGTTCTCAAGGCGAGAATACTGAAGTGGTTTGCCATTCCCTTCTCCAGTGGACCACATTCTGTCAGCATGCTGGGCCCTGAATCTAGTAAGACTGGCGTCCTTGTCAGAAGAGGGGCACAGATACACACGGGGGAGGCCGCTGTGTGAAGGCTCAGAACATGATGTGATGACAGAGGCGGATGTGCGGGTGATGCTTCTACAAACCCAGGAATCCAAAGGCCCCAGCGGCTCCTGGAAGTTGGGAGAGGGGCCTGGACCAGCTTCCCCATCACGGCCGCAGAGGGAACCAGCTCCCGCCGCACCGTGACCTCACCCCCGGCCTCCAGGACTGGGAGAAAGAAATACTCCTCCCTCCAGCTGCGGTCCTTTAGAACCCTCCCCAGCACACTGCTGGGGCCTCCCAAGTGGCACTCGGGGTAAAGAACCCACCCGCCAATTCAGGAGACGCACAAGATGCGAGATTGATCCCTGGGTCAGGAAGATCCCCTGGAGGAGGGCACGGCAACCCACTCCAGTGTTCTTGCCTGGAGAATCCCATGGACAGAGGAGCCTGGCGGGCTGCAGTCTACAGGGTCGCAGAGAGTTGGACACAACTGAAGCGACTGAGCAGACATATACTGATGCAGTGACCGTTAGTGTGTGGACAACTGCCCTGGTCTGGGGCTGGGGGCTCAGAGCGACCTCTGACGGTGGGGATCTCTGACCTGACCCCTGCCCAAGCATCTCTGCTTGGGTCTCGAGGTACCCCCAGCACCGGATCCTGAGCTGGGTCCCCAGTCACCGAAAGGGCATGATTCCAGTGAGACCAGCCTGGGAGCAAGGGGCAAAGTCTCTGGGTTGTGGACCTACTTTATGGGCAGGAAGTGGAGACGTTCGCACGTTCAGTGCCTTTTTATCGAGCCCTTCCTCTGCCCCAGGTACCAGGACGGGTGAGGATGGAGACCCAGGAGGAGATGGAGCCCCGTTTCCTAAACATCACAGCTTCATGGTGCAGGCAGGTGGGTCGCCTCACGGTGCAGACAGGTGCAGGGGCGGAGGGGGACCCCCAGCCCACCTCAGGGCTGAGGAGGTTGTTCCTGGGGGAGTGGCTCCCAGCTGGGCTTTGTACAGGGGAAGCGATTGACTGAGCCGAGGCAGGGCGTGGAGAGCCTGCTCCAGGCCAAGGCAGTGTGTGCAAAGGTCCTGTGGTGTGAGACAGCGCGGCCCCGGGAAACTGATGTGCACCCTGAGAAGGAAGGGCCTGTGTGTACACGTGCGTGCGTGTCCTTAGGGATCCCCGGTGGGTTGGGAATCTAGGTCCTCTCTCAAAGGGCCTTATGTGCTAAGCTTCGGAATTTGAACAAGTCTGGAAAAAAAAATTTACCACACTGACAGTTCAGTCACCTGCCCTGTGGCTCGGGGCAGGCCACTCGCCCTTGGGTTTCCCTTCTGTAAATGGGACCCAGGCTGAGCCCCTGCAGCTCAGAGGTCCTCAGCCTCCGGCCCCAGTCTCCAGGGGAAGCAAGGGGACCCAGATCTCACCACTGCCCCTGGCCCAGCCCAGGGCTCCCACTTGTGGCTCCGGGCTCCCGGTCCTGCAGAGGAGTGGGCTGGCTGGCTGTCCCAGGGCCTGCCGTCAACCTCGTGTAATGAGAGATGGGCCACACGGCTGTTACAACACCAGCAACAACCCGCCTATTAATTCTGCAACTGGAGAGGGGACAACCTCGGGGACTTATTGATCCCTCAGGGACACATGTTAGTGTCGGGGTGGGGGCAGTCTGTCAGCAGGAGACCCCATCTGGGCACCCAGAGCCGCCTGAGCTCAGAGACCAGAGGCAGCACATTTTTTACACTCACTTCCTTAGAGAGAGGCTGGTATCGACAGTCTGATCTCCGTCTGCCCAAGAAATTTGCAAGAAACCCTTTAGGTGCCATGAGGGGGTGTTGCCCTGTGGTCTCTCGCCAGGGCCGCTGAGATGATCTGTGCTCCTGAGAGAGAAGCCGCGGGGCTCGGGCGTGGACTTTGGTACAGGATTGTCCCAGGGGGTCCGGTGGGACACAGAGCCGCCCCACCCTGGGCTCCTCTGCCCCCTTCCAGCAGCCAGCCCCTGACTGCAGCCCCCTAGACCTGAGCCAGGCCCTCCCAGCTCTCATCCTACCCTGCGCTCAGCCCCTCTCCCCAGGCCCCCTTCACCAGCCACGGTCACCTCCTTCCCAAAGACTCCCGCCACACCCCAAGGACAGAATCCCTTGCCCCTCCCACAGCCCCTTTCCTGGAGGGGTTGGGTGCCGTCCCCCAACCAAGAAATCTGGTGTTTCTCTTTTGTGGTGTGTACTTAAATGTCTATCCTGGAGAATCTGCCTTTTTAGCCATCTTTTAGGGTACAATTCAGTGACGTTAGGTGCACTCACGACTAGTGTGACCATCATGCGGACATGCTAAGTCACTTCCTTGGTGTTCAACTCTTTGCGACCCCATGGACTGTTGCCCACCAGGCTCCTCTGTCCATGGGATTTCCCAGGCAAGAATACTGGAGTGGGCTGCTATTTCCTCTTCCAGGGTGTCTTCCTGACCCAGGGACGGAACCCGTCTCTTATGACTCCTGCATTGGCAGGTGGGTTCTTTATCACTAGCGCCCCCTGGGAAAGCCCACCATCTATTTCTAAAGCTCTTCCATCACCTGCTGTGAGGCTTTTGCAGTTAATGGTGATGATGGCTTTCATGGCCCACGTGGCCACGCTGTGTGCTCCGCTGGGTTCCCCGTGCCCATGTCCCCTCACTGCGTGCCCACAGCAGCTGCGGTGCATGGCTTTGGCTGTGGTCTTCAGCTCACAGTCACCCAGAGCCCTCACCTGGGAGGGAACGCTATCAGGCTTGGCTGTCTCCACCTGCGCACGCCCGTTCTGTATGTAAAGGGCTGACGTTCCCAGACCGGAGCTCCCTGGGTGGGAGGAGGTGTCCAGGCCTCAGTCTGACCCTTCACTGTGGTCCCTGGGCTGTGCAGGAGCTGTTGCTCTTACGTTCAAGCCCTGAGACCATCAGCGCACACCTCCAGCGGGTGGACACCTGGGCTCTGAGCGAGCTCACTCCTGGCAGGAGCCGGGGGAGGATCACAAGCTGAGCGGGTCTGGGTCTGTCCCCAGGGTCCTGGGCACCAGCAGTGGCAGCCACTCTGACTCGTCCCCATCCTCGTTCACTGCTCTCTGGCAGCGATGGGACCTCTGATGCAGAGCTGCCCTGGAGTGAGGACCACGTCCCAGCTCCCACGTCCTCGTTCACTGCTCTCTGGCAGCGATGGGACCTCTGACGCAGAGCTGGCCCTGGAGTGAGGACCACATCCCAGCTCCCAACCCCTGCTGCCTGTGGTCACAGGACCGAGTTCTGGGGGTCGGATAGGGGTGTGTTTCAGGCCGGCCAGAGAGGGAAGGGCCGTGCGCCAACCCCCACACACCTGCCAAGTGCAGAGTGGAGCTGGGCATCTCAGACCTGGGCAGAGGAGGCGGCTGCCGGGACTGGGGACAGAGCAGAGGATGTGGGACCACCCTGGGGAAGGGTCCACCCTGCCAGCCCAGCCACCCCGTGTCTGCAGAGTTCCGAACCAGATACTAATCACTTTTATTCACTTAAACTCTCTTAAACTGGGTTTTTCCAGTAGTCATGTATGCCTGTGAGAGTTGGACCATGAAGAAGGCTGAGTGCCCAAGAATTGATGCCTTTGAACTGTGGTGTTGGAGAAGACTCTCGAGAGTCCCTAGGACTGCAAGGAGATCCAACCAGTCTATCCTAAAGGAAATCAGTCCTGAATAGTCATTAGAAGGAGGAATGCTGGAGCTGAAGCTCCAGTACTTTGTCCACTGATGTGAAGAGCCAACTCATTGGAAAAGACCCTGATGCTGGGAAAGATTGAAGGTGGGAGGAGAAGGGGATGACAGAGAATGAGATGGTTGGATGGCATCATGGACATGAGTTTGAGCAAACTCTGGGAGATGGTGACGGACAGGGAAGCCTGGTGTGCTGCCGTCCATGGGGTCACAGAGTTGGACATGACTTAGCGACTGAACAGCAACAAAACTGGGCTCTCAAACAGTGGCCCAGCGTGTACCCTGACTGCTTCATCCATGTCATCGTGTTTTGTTTCATAAACTGGGAGCTCCTTGGGGGGAGGAATGCTGCTGATTCTCTTCCTTCCTGCAGCCCCCGTCCCAGGAACTGAGCAGGATGCCGGTGGATAAATATTTGGGGACTGGTCAGGGTCCCAGGACTCCTGAAGGTGCGGGATCCCCCGCTCCAGTCCTGAAGGGTTGGCTGTGGGGGTGCGGGCTCCCTGTACTGCCACAGAACTTGTCTTTGCCATCAGGCTGTGAGCTGCTGCTTTGGCCCCTGTCCTGCCCAAGACCCTGTCCCTCCCCACCTTTGAGATTCTCAGCGGCTCTGTGCTCCGGAGCTGACGATGGGAAGAGAGGCGGCTGGGCCTGGTGGGCACAGTGAGTCACTGTTAGACGTGTGGTCTGGATGGGTGTCAGAAGCTCAGGGGCGTGTGTGAGTCCTTCTCAGGGTGGACACAGAGCTCTGGGCACAGCGCTGCCTGACTGCTGCAGACAGAGGAGGCGCCTCGCTTGGGAGTCTGTCCCTGGCGCCCTCCGTCCTGGCCGTGGGTGGGCGGGGCTGGCTCTCAGGGCTGCTCTTTCCGAGATGGTGGGGAGCCTGGCGGCAGTCCCCTCAGGCTGCACAGGGCAGGTTCTGCCCAGCGGCCCCGCCCTCTGCCAACTCCCAGGCTGGCAGCCAGGCTCTGCTGTGTCCCCTCTGGACGACTCTGGCGGGCCCTCCAGGTCTCCTGCTCGTATCCAGGTCACCTTCTGCCCTTCATCCTGCCTGGAAGCCCCCGGGAGACACCATTACACCCCCTGTCTCCTCCCAGAAGGCATTCAAGCTCCTTCACCCCGCTCCCTGGACACCCTCTCGTGCAGTGGCTCCCGTGGGCTGGCTGGTCGTCTCCATGCGAGGGGCATGCTGGTCGGCCGAGGTTGGGCCAGGCCCTCTCTCTTGAAGGCCTGTACCAGGCTTGGTGGGAGAAGGTGTCAGACAAATGTGACTTCCTATCCCCCTCCTCTGGCCCCGCCCGGCCTGGGGCGCCTGCTGGGGTGGTGCTGAGAGGCCTGGAGATGCTGTCTGAGTGAGACTGCTAAGGAGGGCCTGGGTGCTCTCAAGCCACTGGCGTCTCCCTGCCTCAGGCTCCTGCGGCTGGCGCTGGACACACCAGATTCTGTGCAGAAGGACAGACCCTGCCCTCGGGCCAGCAGAGCTGTCCACCTGTCCCTTGACCTCCCCAGGGCACGGGGCCCCTGAGCGGGCCTGACCCAGGATCAATAGCAGAGCTGATCAGCTGGCAATGTGATACTAATGGACGCAGAATTAAAACGCGAGGCATGTATTAATCTGGACAGCCACGGGGGTCTGGCCGGGGCGGGCGGGCAGCCCTTAATGGAGCCGTATTGACCAGGCCGTGGAGACCGCAGCCCAGCTTGGATGTCACTCTGCAGGCCGGGAACTGGGTGTTTATAGATTTCAGTGTTTTATAGGTTCGGTTTAAAAAAAAAAAAAAGTGACCTCTCTTTTTTCCCCCAATCAATATACTCTTTTTAGCCGAGCATGATCACTGATATTCCATCAGTGCAGCCTCTGGGGAGCTTTGCAAATATCAGTGTTGGAAATATTAATATCTGATGGTGACGGGGCCTCAGTGACAGGGACACCAGGCGCAGACCTCCCCTCCTGAACACCCTCCCCTCCGCTGGGCTGTTTTCAGTCACTGGAAGGACCAGTGGGCACCTGGATTGCCACACAGTGCTGGAGGGGGGCACCGGCCTGCCTACCCAAGTTCAGGGCACACAGTTGGCACAGCCTCCCCGGGATAATGGTATGGGGTGGGGGCGCCGTGACCCCAGCTTCAAGACGAGGTGACGGAAGCTCAGGGGTGTCCGGCCCCATAGGAAGGGCGTGCCAGGTGAGGACCCTGGTCTAGCCAGCTGTGCCTGGTGCCCGTTCCGGTGCTGACAGAAGCTCTCTGCCAGGCTCTCCTCCCACCTCGTTTTTCAGGGAAACAGAGGATGGACCAGCGCCCCTCTCACGGGGTGCTGTGAGGCTGGAGTTTAGAAATCCAGACTTTGTGCACTTTAAATAAAGTGCTCTGGAGGTGGGAAGACCAGGGCACGCAGTTCCCGCTGCCCCTAACAACACCCCTACTTTTCAAGGCCTCCAGGTGCCTCTCACCACCCCTGCCCTCACCCCCAGACCCCCTGCTCTGGGGCCAATAAAGGCTGAGGCCCATCAGGTGGAGGGCGGGCAGGGCAGCTCCTCCATGCAGCTCTCCCTGGTTGCACGCTTGCCGCCTGTCACCCCATATAGCGTCCGTGGCTCTCCTCTCCCTGCCCGCCCGGGACCTCCCCGCACCCGCTCCTGGCCGCTCCAGCCCCGCCCTCCCCGATCTGCGCCCTCCGTTGACCTTCCTCGAGGTCAGATCTGACCTCACCTCCCCGCCTTCTAGACCGAGTCCCCTCTGCCGGGCGTTTGGCCGGCGCTGGGCTGGCCCCTGCTGTCTCTGCGGCACACCTGTCACCACCCTCCTGCTGTAGCTGCACTGCACTCAGGCTGGTCTTGGAAAACACAGGGTCCTTGGCTCGGCCTGTGCTCGTGCGTGTGCTGCGTGAAAGCGAGAACTTGGCTCTGTGGGGAGCGGGCCCGGGCCCGGGGCGGGCTGATCGCTGTCACACTGCTGCCTCCTTTACTCCAGGACTTGACTCTCCTCACCCCTCAGGCCCCTGCGGAATCCCTGCACCAGCCTCTCTGTGATGTCTCGGCCCAGCCTGGCGGTCCACGGGGTGACTCTTGCTAGGCTCCCCCTGGACTCTGCTCTCCACCTGGCCAGGGCCCTGTCCGCATCCTCCGCCTCCAACAGGCCAGGGCCTGGGCATTTAAAGGGGCAGAGAATGGATGGGGGAGGCGGGCCAGGAGCTGGTGATGGAGTGATGGGGAATTAAGGGCAGAGGACCCAGAACGCTGGGATCCCGGAGCCCCTGGAGGCTCTGGGGGTTGGCGGCAGCACTGACTGAGGAAGCCAGGGCTCTGGACTGTGCCCAGCACAGACGCTGTGGTGACACATCCCCACTCTGCCTCGGTCCCCTCCTCTCCCAGCAGGCCCCTGGGCTCCAGTTCCTTCCTTGAGGCCCAGTCCACTCACCTCCTCATCTAGAGCCCATCAGATCAAATTGCCAAAATCCGCTGGATCATAGAAAAAGCAAGGGAATTCTAGAAAAAAACATCTACTTCTGCTTCATAGACTATGCTAAAGCTTTTGACTGTGTGGATCACAACAAACTGTAGAAAATTCTTGAAGAGATGGGAATACCAGACCATCTTACCTGCCTCCTGAGAAATCTGTATGCAGGTCAAGAAGCAACAATTAGAACTGGACATGGAACAACAGACAGCTTCAAAATTGGGAAAGGAGTATGTCAAGGCTGTATATAGTCACCCTGCTTATTTAACTTATATGCAGAGTCAGTTCAGTTCAGTTCAGTCGCTCGCTCAGTCATGTCCGACTCTTTGTGACCCCATGAATTGCAGCACACCAGGCCTCCCTGTCCATCACCAACTCCCGGAGTTCAGCCAAAGCCATGTGCTTCGAGTCGATGATGCCATCCAGCCATCTCATCTTCTGTCGTCCCCTTCTCCTCCAGCCCTCAATCTTTCCCAGCATCAGGGTCTTTTCAAATGAGTCAGTTCTTCGCATCAGGTGGCCAAAGTATTGGAGCTTCAGCATCAGTCCTTCCAATGAACACCCAGAACTGATTTCCTTTAGGATGGACTGGTTGGATCTCCTTGTAGTCCAAGGGACTCTCAAGAGTCTTCTCCAACACCAGAGTTCAAAAGCATCAATTCTTTGGTGCTCAGCTTTCTTCACAGTCCAACTCTCACATCCATACATGACCACAGGAAAAACCATAGCCTTGACTAGATGGACCTTTGTTGGCAAAGTAATGTCTCTGCTTTTGAATATGCTATCTAGGTTGGTTATAACTTTCCTTCCAAGGAGTAAGCGTCTTTTAATTTCATGGCTGCAATCACCATCTGCAGTCATTTTGGAGCCCCAAAAAATAAAGTCTGACACTGTTTCCACTGTTTCCCCATCTATTTCCCATGAAGTGATGGGACCAGATGCCGTGATCTTCATTTTCTGAATATTGAGCTTTAAGCCAACTTTTTCACTTTCCTCTTTCACTTTCATCAAGAGGCTTTTTAGTTCCTCTTCACTTTTTGCCATAAGGGTGGTGTCATCTGCATATCTGAGGTTATTGATATTTCTCCTGGCAATCTTGATTCCACCCTGTGCTTCCTCCAGCCCAGCGTTTCTCATGATGTACTCTGCATATAAGTTAAATAAGCAGGGTGACAATATACAGCCTTGACGTACTCCTTTTCCTATTTGGAACCAGTCTGTTGTTACATGTCCAGTTCTAATTGTTGCTTCCTGACCTGCATACAGATTTCTCAAGAGGCAGGTCAGGTGGTCTGGTATTCCCATGTCTTTCAGAATTTTCCACAGTTTATTGGGATCCACACAGTCAAAGGCTTTGGCAGAGTACATCATGAGAAATGCCCAGTTGGGTGAAGCTCAAGCTGGAATCAAGATTGCCAGGAAAAATATCAACAACCTCAGATACGCAGATAATACCACCTTAGTGGCAGAAAGTGAAGAGAAATTAAAGAGCCCCTTGATGAAGGTGAAAGAGGAGAGTGAAAAAGCTAGCTTGAAACTCAACATTCAAAAAACTAAGATCATGGCATCTGGTCCCATCACTTCATGGCACATAGATAGGGAGAAAATGGTAACAGTGAGAGACTTAATTTTCTTGGTCTCCAAAATCACTGCAGATGGTGACTATATAACCACACAACTGAAAGATGCTTGCTCCTTGAAAGAAAAGCTATGACAAACCTAGGCAGTGTATTAAAAAGCAGAGACATCACTTTGCTGACAAAGGTCCATCTAGTCGAAGCTATGGTTTTTCCAGTAGTCATGTACGGATGTGAGAAGCCTACATAAAGAAGGCTGAGGGCCAAAGAACTGATGTTTTCGAACTGTGGTGTTGGAGAAGACTCTTGAGGGTCCCTTGGACAGCAAGGAGATCAAACCAGTCAATCGTAAAGGAAATCAGTCCTGAATATTCATTGGAAGGACTGATGCTGAAGCTCCAATACTTTGGCCACCTGAAACAAAGAGCCAACTCACTGGAAAAGACCCTGATGCTGGGAAAGATTGAAAGCAGGAGAAGTGGACGACAGAGGATGAGATGGTTGGATGGCATCACTGACTTGACAGACATGTGTTTGAGTAAACTGCAGGAGATATTGAAGGACAAGGAAGCCTGGCACGCTACAGTCCATGGGGTTGCAGAGAGCCAGACACGACCGAGTGACTGAACAGCAACAGCAATCAGAGCTCCAGCGGGCAGCCAGCCCTGGCCCTGGACGATGTCTGCTCCTCACCCACCCCGCCTGGCTGTGAGCTAGGGGCTGCTTCCACGTTTGGCCAAACATGTGAGTGAACGAATGCATGAAAGCCACAGGTGCCGGTTCCCTTCCTGTGTCTCGATGGGACACCCCCATTTCTCAGGGGTCCCCAGCCTTTGCTCAGGAGTGATGCTCCAGGCTGCATCCTGTCGCTTCATGTCTCTGGGCAGTTCAGCACCCGGGGCGGCGGCAGTGGGAAGGACTGGGGACAGCAGGGCCAGGTGGGGGGCCCAAGGCCTGCTTTGGGACCAAGACCGGGGATGATGACTGAAATCCTCCGTGGACGGAGGCCCGCCCCACGTCCCCCGGGCTGAATCCCTCGCCTCCCGAATCCCTCACCTCCGACCTTCGGAAGGTTGCCGCAGCCTCCCATGTGGACCCCCAGCCAGATGAATGGCTGAGCACTGGCCAGAGGGCAGTGGGGACTGTGGAGCAGAGGGGGCCACTGGGGGCGCAGGAGCGGCCTGATGGAGCCTGGCCATGCGTGGCTGGTGGCTCTGCTGCGCCCACCACGTGCTTGTCCATCACCTGAGGGGTCGGGGGTGGACCGGCTCCCAGCACACTCAGCAGGAGGCTGGGTGGCTGGAGAGCTGTCCTGAAAGGCAGGACGGCCCCTCCTCACCGCACCCCGACCCAAGCCCTTCCCTCTGGCCTCTGACTCCCTCCACACCCCCTCAAAGGCCCGGTGAGACCATCTCAGAGCCGGTCCTGGCTGAGATGGCCTGGCCACCTCCGAGTCCAGCCGGTCCTGCCAGCAGAGAAGTGAGCGAGAGCATGTTTGACACTGAATAATTAATTTTCATTCAGCGATAAAAACGTCGTCTATTGATTTACAACCCCTCCCGGCAATCAAGCTTTTCAACGGAAACCTGATTCTTAATTATTGTCCCTGGACCGGCCAGGAGGCGTGTCCAGCTGCCGCAGGAACAGCGCCAACTGCTCCCAGGGAGCTGGGCCCGTGGGGCCAGCTGCTGCCCGGCTGCCCGCTCTGTCCTACCTGCGAAACTGTGCCGGCCACAGTCTGTGCCACCTCCTCTGCAAAGGCCACCCTGGCCAACCCCGGCCTGGGCAGGAAGCAGGTCAGGGAGGCAATCACCACGCATGCCGAAGGGCAGCGACCTCCGCAGGGCACTGGGGAGCCGTGCCGCTCGCGGGGTGGGTGAGGCGGGGGCGGCTGCAGGTGGCAGGGCTGCGGAGCTGGCTCTGACGCCGCGTCTGTTGTGAAGGAGAAGCCGGCAGCCGTAGAGGAGTGGGTGGTGGCTGCAGCCGTCGCCTCAGCCCGGTTATCCCATCCTTGTGGGCTTCCAGCTGTGTTTGGTCTCGGTTTCCCTCCTGTGAACCCAGCAGGGGTGAGCGTGGCAAGTCCCGTCCTAGGGCACCCAGGATGCCGCTTAACCTTGTCGTCCTAAAATGTCTGCAGAACGACTTGGGGATCAAACCCTAGACCGACCGGCAGAGAGACGAGACCTGCCCACCCGGCCCCGTGGACAAGACGCTGGCCGCAGCCCAGCCCTGCGTCCTCTAGGCATATGTCCAAGTGGACGTGCTGGTCTCTGAGCCTCTGCCTGGTCTGGATGGAACCTATCTCCCGAGTGCTCGGAGGCCAGGGCTGAATGTGCGGGTGGCCCCGGGCCCTGCTTGCTCATGATGGTGCTTCTGCTCGCCGTGAGCCCTGGGGTGCCGGAAATGTCATTTCACAACAAAACAGAAGATGCCACCAGCACAGTGGGGGAAGGGGGTGCTGAAGCGCATGGAGGGACCTAGGATTTGTTTTCCCTCCCTCCTGCGCTGTGACTTCCCAGAACTTGCGGATGTCCTGGGCCGCTTTCTGCCCAACCCCGTGCTGGGTTGCATTTCAGAGCTCAGGGTCTAGGAACTGAGCTGCACACCCCGGGGCAGAGCCAACCTGTGGACGACCCTTGGGGACAAGACGGGACAGGCTTGACTTTACAGACAAAAGACAGAGGGGGACAGAGTGGGCAGGGCTCCTGACTGAGGGCTCAGACCCTCCCGGGCAGGGCCCTGCAAGCCATCCCACGCCCCCGCACCCCCTCCTGGCCTGAGCAAGGCAGCGGCTTCCTGGTAGAGGGGATGCGAACGCAGGGCCCCGCTGGCTCGGAGGTGAACCAGCGCAAAGCCAATTCGAGAGGCTTCTTGTCTTCTCATCATAGCTTCAATGGAGGCTGGTGGAGCATGTGAGAAGATCCAGCCTGCTGTCGCGGCCGTGGGCCCACAGAGGAGGAGCCGGCAGTCAGCTGCTGCAGGCTGGACCCGCAGGTGGCCCATGAGCTCATCATGATAACCTTGGCTCATCACACGCGGCAGACAGAGCGAGGCGCTTTAAGAATTCAGGAAGCAAGGCCTGCCTGGTGCGGTTGCAGGTGGCCTGGCATGGACCCGGGCGAAGGAGGTGAGGAGACAGAGCCTGGCTGGGGGGTGTCCGAGAGTGAGAGTGGGTGAGGGGGCAGAGGGCAGAGTCGGCCCACCCCTGGAGGCTCCTGGAGAGCACGGACACAGCGACTGTTGGGGGGCATGGTGTCAGGGGGCGGCTGCTTGTCAGGCTGGTCAGAGTTTGGTGGCAGATGGGGGACAGAGAGAATGATCTGGGGGAAGAGGGGACCGTCCGCTGGTGCCCCGCCAGCGACGGGCAGACTCGGGGAGGGGACGGACGCAGCCGTGGGGGCCAAGGGCTCGCCAGGCTTCCGCCCGGGTCCTGACTCTGCCCAGCAGAGGCAGAACGCTCCCTTCTCTGTGCCTGTTTCCTCACCCACCGCCGGCCAACACGAGGGTTGTTGTAAAGACTGAGCAGGGCCCTTGGCTCCATGCCTGGTACAGAGCTCCTTGCTGGGGGACGGTGGTGGCCCTCCCCCAGGGCCCGGGAGGCTCACGATGGAGTGAGGGTGACTCCCAGCGTCCCCCCACCAGCCGCAGAGCACCCCTGGGCAGAAGCATCCCTCTTCCCCTTCCCTCACTGAGGGCTCAGGGACACTGGGGTGAGCCCACCTGAAAGGCAGATGATGCGCACACACCCCTCGGAGAGCCGCCGGGAAGGACCAGGGAGCAGCCCACACGCCTGCCCTGGGTGGTCAGTCCTGCCCCGGGGCCTTTGCCCTCTCCGCGTCTGTCATGAGGGCCCCTCTTTGCATGGAGAGCCCCCACCTGCCCCCGGAGTTCTTCCCCCTGAAGTCTCCCCAGAAGCTGCAGCCCCAGTGTGGCATCAGCGCACAGGAGGGGCATCAGCGCACAGGAGGGGCACAGCACAGCCCTTGGCCGGGTTCAGTGTGGCATCAGCGCACAGGAGGGGCACAGCACAGCCCTTGGCCGGGTTTCCTTTTCACCCGTGTCTCCTGAACCGAGGCCGGGGTAGCCAACCCCCACGTTTCCTGATCGCATTTGGCAAATGACTAGTATTGACCTCCGCCCGGAGCTGGGGCGGCGGGGGAGGGGCTTAATGGGGCAATTATGGGATTTCTGTCACTCTCGGAGAGGCCTGGGCGGGGCTGGGGGCACGCTTCGAAGGCCGTTGACTCCCCGGCCTTGCTCACAGGTCCTCCTGGACCTCAGCTCACAGGTGGGAAAGTCACACGCGGCCCCAAGGCCCAGCACACCCTTCACCTCCCTGTTCAGGGAGGCAGGGACGCCCGCTGCTGTGGGTGGGCTAGGACCCGCGGGGGACCCAGGCCGCCCATCCTGACTGCCCCCCAGGCTGGGCTGTACCGCAGCGATCCTCACCCTGTGCCAGGCCCCTGCTGGGCCCTGGGGCTGCGTGCTCAGACCAACTCGGGAGACCCAGGCTGGAGTCACCGCCACCTCCTCTGCGTCTGCCCCCGACTGTTGTTCCAGAGGGCGGAGGACCGAGTGGATTTCCCCAGGCCCCCGGGGTCTCCAGCAAGCACAGTCCACCTGTGGCCCTTACGGGTCTCATTCCCAAGAGGACAGGGGTCCCCAGAGCAGCAGCAGGTGACCAGTGGCCTCCACTCCCACGCTTGTGTCTGACTCTTTGTGATCCCGTGGACTGTAGCCGCCCCCAGTCTTCTCTGTCCGTGGAATTTCCCAGGCCAAAATAGTAGAAGGGTTGCCATTTCTTCCTGCAGGGGATCTTCCCCATCCAAGAATCAAACTCCATCTCCTGAATTGGCAGGCCGATTCTTTATCACCAGACCACCAGGGAAGAAGCCCTCCAGTGGCTTCCAGGGACCCCCAAACTCCCGTTCAGAGCTGTGGACAGCTGAATTCATGGCATCTCAGAAGACGGCTCACCTCCACCCACCCTCCCCAGTTGGAAGGAGCAGCTCCCACACAGGACAGGCAGGGGGGTTGGCCGTGAGACAGGGGCTAACAAGACCTCCTTTCCAGCGGGGGGCTAGGGGCGTGAAGGCGGGGCAAATGCAGCCCCTTCAGAGGCCAACTGGACCAGCGGCATCTCTGCTGGTTCCAGTCTCCTGATCTTCGGGGAACCTCCACCAAGAAGGGGCCGCCACCCCCCCTACTCCTGAGAGAGGAGCTGAGCTGCCTGAGATCACAGAGCTGCGGGGCAACGGGTCTGGGCCCTGGGGCTCAGTAAATGAACCCACACGTGACCAGCAGGGAGACCGCCAGGAAGAAACACTCTGTCCTCTCTCCAGGCCCTGGTGGCTTCCTCCTCCGGCCCAGAGCCTGCTGGGGAAGGGGTGAGGGGCTCAGAGGGGCCCCCCTCAGGAGCCATGGCCTGAGTGACCCCTCACAAGGCTCTTGGGAATGGAATGAGACCATCGGTGAGAGATGCTAGGTCATCAGCCCTGGTCTAGGGGAGCCAGAACCATGTGGTGGGGGCTGTGATGAGAGACGGGCCAGAACCGGGGACCACAGGAGTGGAGAGCCTTGTGGGGGGGCGGTGGTCAGCCTCCTGGAGGACTGGCCTGCATCTGGGGAGGGGGGATTCCGCCAGGCAGGGCCCAGGAGTGTGAACAGGTGGAAACTGCCCACCCCTGCCAGGACCTGGGAACAAAGAAAGGCAAGGGCACCACCCTGCTGGCCGTGAGGGACACTGAGCTTCATCCTCATTGCCAATAGATGCCGAGATGGGCAGAAAGGCTCAAGGGGCCACAGCCTCTTCCCCCAGCCTCCTTGCCCTCCACAGCTGCTGGCCACCGGGAGAATCAAGATCTGAGCTGGCAGGGCCCTCGAATGGGAAACCGAGGCTTGAGGGGCTGCAGAGACGTGTCCAGGGCCACCAGGGGCCTCGCAGGGCCGTGCACAGCACGAGGTCACTCCCCGGGATGAGCCGCCAAAGCCTCACTTTCATCATGGGGGCTGTTGCTCCCATTTCCCAGATGAGTAAAGTGAGGGGATGACGGCCATGGGTCACACCAGGGTCCACAGTCAGGACATGTGGGGCTGGGTGTTGATCTGGCTCTTAGCTCTGCCTCTCAGTTCTGCTCCGGAACCTCCTCTGGGCACTTCAATGGCTCGGGCACTGCCTCCCACATGGAGACGCTCTGACGGTCGGGGGCAGGGGGCGAGGGGGACGAGGGGGTCCAGGCAGAATACCCGAGGCCAAGAGCCTTGGGAGGGCAGGGCCGTGGTGAAGGGCTGCCTCCCTCTGTCCAGCAGGGACAGGGCCTGGCATTGCCCAGAGGCGGTCACTCTGGAGGCAGGCGGGGACACAGCCACCCAGGGGACTCCGTGTGGCCACAGCTTCAGCCATAACCGGTGAGGGCTCCCAGCAGCTTCTTCTGCACACTGAAGGGGCAGGAGGGCTTTGACGCCCCTTCAGAAATGGGGGAGGGGGGTGGGGGGCTCCTCCAAGACCCCGCAGAAGTGCTGCTTCTCTGGAGCTGCAAAGGATGGAGGAGGAGAGGGGCCTCCGGGGGCCATGCTGGAGAAATGGTCACAAAGTGCTTTGCCTCCCCCAGGACCCTGGGGAGGGCCGGGTGGGGCGTGGCATCTGGGGGGTGCACAGCCTCTCTTCCTCTCTCTCCTACCCCTCACAACCTCGCTTTCAGTCCTGGCGTTTGATTTCACAGCCCCAGACCCAGAGCTTACCCTGAGACACCTCAGTGATGGAGTGTACAGGCTCAGCTCCCCAGAAGCTGGGCTCCTGGAGAGAGGCCTCTGGCTCACCTCTCATGGCTTCAAGATGGGCCCCCCCACAACCGCAGCCCTGACATTTGCTGCAAGGAGGGAAGAGGGACAAAGGGAGAGAGGAGGAGGGGAGGGTCAAAAGGATGGATACATGGGGTGGGCAGGGACTTCTTGCTGGTCCAGAGGCTCAGACTCTGTCCTCCCCACGCAGGGGGCCCAGGTTCGACCCCTGGTCGGGGAGCTACATCTCGCCTGCATCCCGCACCTGAATTCTCATGCCACGACAAAGAAGCCCGCACGCCACAAATAAGACCCAGCACAGCCTAAGTAAGTGAGTATTAGAAATAAATGGAGTCGGTGGCCTGAGGTCTAGCTGGGTGTGTGTGGACGACCAAGTTTGTTGACAGAATGAGTATGGTTACACCGGCACCGTCCTCGGTGAGAACACTACAAGCCCTCGCGCATCCATTTCACGGCACTGTTGAAGGGCTTCAGCGAAACGGTAACAGTCATCGTAGTCGGTACCAGGTCCGCTGTGTGGAAGGCCCCCTGGCGGGTCAGCTTGGCTCACCCCCAAAGACAGAGGTGAGCCGCGTGTCCAGCAAGCGGGGAGCCCCAGCCCAGGTCTCTCTGCCCTCAGGAGCCCCCCAGGTGCCCCGGGGGTCTTGAGAGGAGTTGAGTGACTTGCCCACCGTCCCCAGGGCTGCTACTGAGGCGGGCAGGGCTGGGCCTGGCTCCCGGCCCATTTCCAGACCCACGCTGATGGCGTGGTCTCCAAGGGATGGTAATGAAATAAAGCTGGTGTGACACGGCTCTTGTCGCCTGAGAGTGTCTAAGTGCTTTATAAACAATTAATCGCTCTCGCCCACTCTGGCGGCTGAGCACAGCGGGCCCGCAGGCCCGCAAGGGCTGGAAGGGAGGCCGGCCTCTGGGGGACGGAGCTTCCGCAGCCCGAGGCCCCGAGCCAGTGCTGAGCACCAGGCCGTGATGCTCTAAACCACAGGGGCCTTGGCTCTCTGGAGAGAGAAACCTGAGAGTCACGGTCTTTAGAATAACAGACACAAGGAGGGCAGAACCACAGAGTGAGAGAGGTTTGGACCCAAGGGGGCTCAGAATCTGAAGATTCAGCCCTGCCAGCTACTAGCCCAGCCCTGTGGTTTCCTCCTGCTGCCCCAGGCCCATTGCTTCTCCCTGGGTTCCCGATCTCCACATGGGAACATCCAAACACCCCTCTCACTGCGGGAGGAATAAATCAAACAGACCACGTGCAGAACCCAGTACGGGCAGCGCACGATGTCAAACAGGGAGCTCAGGAAACAGTAGCTACTGTAGCACGTGAGCACGGCCAGTCAGTCCCGTCACTCGGTCGTGTCTGACTCTTTGCGACCCCATGGACTGCAGCACACCAGGCTGCCCTGTCCATCACCAACTCCAGAGCTTACTCAAACTCATGTCCATTGAGTCGGTGATGCCATCCAACCATCTCATCCTCTGTCATCCCCTTCTCCTCCTGCCCTCAATCTTTCCCAGCATCAGGGTCTTTTCCAATGAGTCAGTTCTTCGCATCAGGTGGCCAAAGTATTGCAGTTTCAGCTTCAGTACCAGTCCTTCCAATGAATATTCAGGACCGATTTCCTTTAGGATGGACTGGTTGGACCTCCTCGCAGTCCAAGGGACTCTCAATAGTCTTCTCCAACATCTCAGTTCAACAGCATCAATTCTTCGGTGCTCAGCTTTCTTTATAGTCCACCTCCCACGTCCATACATGACTACTGGAAAAGCCGTAACTTTGACTAGATGGACCTTTGTTGGCAAAGTAATGTCTCTGCTTTAGAATCTTAGAATTATCAACTGAGACCTGGAGACAAGGAAGCTCTTTCTCTCCCTCCCAGCATCTGCCCACCTTCTGTTTGTGCCTGAGCTTATCAAGGAAGCACCTTATTAGTCATCACTTTCCCCAGGGGGGCAGATGCACACAGCAGGGGTTTAATCCATGTTGGTAGGATTGACTGTCTTGTATCTGAGAGTCCCCAGATCACAAGTTTTCGGACTCACGGACTCCTGGGGTGAGAAGGGGCCTTGGAGGCAATCCAGTCCACATTCTGTGCAGTTGCTGCAATGACCGTATGTGGGCCCCTTGGATGCCTCCCTGACAAGGAGCTCACTACCTGTCAGAGCTATTACTGCATTGATTCCTTCTGGCCTCCCAAACTCCCACAGCCACGACAAACACTCTTACAGAGTCACAGACTTCTGTTCAGGGCCTGCTGTGTGCCTGGTACTAGCTACTATGACTGGTACTGTTTCATTCAAGCCTTTCAACAGTGCCATGAAGTGGGTACCTTGTTATCACCCACTTGACAGGTGAGGAAATGGAGGAACAAGGGGATTTGGTCACTGGCTCACAGCTGGGAAGGCGCAGAGGAGCCAGAACTCAAACAGGAAAGACCCCCCACGCGGCTGCCCTCACTCCCCCTGCTCAACCATCCCGAGACAGAATATTCTGGACTGACCCCGGCCACGCGGCTGCCCTGACTCCCCCTGCTCAACCATCCCGAGGCAGAATATTCTGGACTGACCCCCTCTACGCGGCTGCCCTGACTCCCCCTGCTCAACCATCCCGAGGCAGAATATTCTGGACCGAACGGTAGAAAGGCTTCATGGATCAGTCCTTGCTTCTGCCGGAAGGTGACAGCTCACAAGGCCCTGCCTCCTGTGGGCCCAGGGCCCCCGCCCCTCTGCCTCCTGGAGCTGATGGCACGGGACTTCTTGGCCAGTTACCTGCCTGGCTCCACCATCAGATGGTGACTCCAAGGACGGGGGCCTCCTCACCTCTTGCTCTCCGGCGTCCAGCACAGGCTCAGACCCAAGTGGGACGTTCAGCACTTTTCTGCAGGAAGAAGAAAAGAGCTCACGCTTCACAGACATCGCTCAGTTATCATTGTCCCCATTTGACAGGTGAGAAGACTGAGGGAGGCCCAAGGCGTGAAGGGGAGCGGCCCGGAGGGTGGGCACTGCTGGCTGGCTCTCCCTTCCACCCTCATGTTGCAGATGGCTCTGCACGTCTCCCTCTGTTTCCCCATCTGGGAGGGAGGGGCTGGCACCATTCGCCGGCCATCTCTTGTCCTTCCTGCTTTATTTGGCATCAGTCTGTCCGACGCGTCCAGACACAGCAGGACAAAGCCACCGCCGACCCTCACATGCCGCCTCTGTGTGCGTGGCTCACCTGACCTCAGGCAGCCCTGAGGCTTTTGTCTTCACTTTGCAGTTGAGAAGCCCAAGGCACAGAGAGGCTAAGTACCATGCCCAGAGTCACACAGCTCTTGTGGCTGAACTGGGCCGGCCGCCCGGCACTTGGGCCCCAGAGTCCATGACCTCGACCTTAGCCCTCTGCCCCCTCCTCCAGAACCCCTTCTGTCTGGAGGGTGCTGGGAGCCAGAGCCCCCTCTCCAACGTATGACCTCGGCTCTTCTCTCAGAAGAAACTGCCTGGTTAAGACTTAAAGATGAAGGCAGGCGGAAGAAAACCACAAAACAGGATGGAAAAGGGGAAAACATTATCACCTTCGCATGGGAAACCTATTTCTGCAACGTGATAGCCTGCCCAGGAATCTAGGAAAAATGAGACTGGAAGTCCTCACTCTGCGATGCAGTCCTGACTCTGCTGATTCAGACCACCCTGACTGACTCTGATGAGTGAGCTTCTGAAGGGATCCTCTGCTCTAGCTTGCAGCTCACACCTTGACCAGAGCAGCCTCGTGTCTGTCGGACATTCCAGGCCCACTCTCAGCACCTCTGCCTTTGAGGACTGGCCTGGCCAGGTTTGAGAAAGGGAGGCTGGGAGGGGCAGGGCGGCTGCAGTTGCAACAGTGCTTTGGTTTCAGGCATGGGGGCTGGGGGAGGGGGCAGTTCACTGTGACAAGCAACAGGCCCAGGGAGCAGCCCCCTCACCCAGGGAGCACCCCCTCACCCAGGGAGCACCATCCTCACCCAGGGAGCACCCCCGCCCTCGCCCAGGGAGCATCCACCCCCTCACCCAGGGAGCACCCCCGCCCTCACCCAGGGAGCACCCCCTCCCCCCTCTCTCCACCCCGTGCCCAGTCCTGTGGCCTGGTCTGCAAGGTACCTGACATTTCACCATTGTGGCTTCTTAATTTTAGGGCGTGAAGGGCTGTCAGATCTCTTATTAAAAAAAAAAAATTATTCCATTTATTTATTTATTTAGGCTGTGCCGAGTGGCTTGTGGGATCTTAGTTCCCCGACTGGGGACTGAATCTGCGTCCTTGGCAGTGAAAGCGCCGAGTCCTAACCGCTGGACCACCAGGGGATTCCCAGGTCCCCTATTCTCAGTTCAGTTCAGTTCAGTTACTCAGTCGTGTCCGACTCTGTGACTGCATGGACCCCAGCACGCCAGGGTTCCCTGTCCATCAGCCCTATTCTCAATAATAATTAATTCACATATTCTTAATGCAAGATTAATGCAGTCCTGGGTGTTCATTGGAAGGACTGATGCTGAGGCTGAAACTCCAATACTTTGGCTACCTCATGCAAAGAGTTGCTGCTGCTGCTGCTAAGTCGCTTCAGTCGTGTCTGACTCTGTGCGACCCCATAGACGGCAGCCCACCAGGCTCCACCATTCCTGGGATTCTCCAGGCAAGAACACTGGAGTGGGCTGCCATTTCCTTCTCCAATGCATGAAAGTGAAAAGTGAAAGTGAAGTCACTCAGCGAAGAGTTGACTCATTGGAAAAGGCCCTGATTCTGGGAGGGTTTGGGAGCAGGAGGAGAAGGGGATGACAGAGGATGAGATGGCTGCATGGCATCACCGACTCGATGCACATGAGTTTTGGGTAAACTCCGGGAGATGGTGATGGACAGGGAGGCCTGGCGTACTGCGATTCATGGGGTCGCAAAGAGTCGGACACGACTGAGCAAATGAACTGAAATGAACTGAACTGAATGCAAGATACCAAAGCCCATCATGCATGCCACATATACAATGTAATAAAATACTCCCTGGGCTGGAAAGATTCCCTGGAGAAGGGAATGGCAACCCTCTCCAGTATCCTTGCATGGAGAATCCCATGGACAGAGGAGCCTGGTGGGCTGCAGTCCATGGGGTTGCAAAGAGTCAGACACAACTGAAATGACCTCAGCAAGTGCGTACGTGTTCATTCTGAGTGACTCCAATGCTAAGTAAAGGGCACATGAAAGAAATTTTCTGATTTCACAGAGAACAGCGGGCTGCCGTCCATGGGGTTGCACAGAGTCGGACACAACTGAAGCCACTTAGCAGCAGCAGCAGCAGCAGCTTTAAAGCCATACGGTGAGATTTGGTGAGCTTAAAGGCTTAGGAAAATCAGCTGTTTGAAAATGCAACTTCATGTTAACTTTAATCAGTTTCATGGTAATCAAAACCCCTGTGAAATGGGGATGCCCTTCCTGCAGTAAAACCCTCTGCCTCAGGCCCTAAAGATGGTGCAGAGTGCGGGCGACTCTGGGCGGGAGTCAGGAGACCGCTCGGCAGAGGGACGTCTGGGCTGACCTGGGGTGCTGTGTAAGGGGGGTGGGGAGGGCAAAGCATGGCTGGCAGATGCAACGGCACGTGGTAGGAGCCCGCGTGGCAGGGGTAGGGAGAGAGGGGGAGCAGTGCTAGGAGCCCGCGTGGCAGGGGTAGGGAGAGAGGGGGAGCAGTGCTAGGAGCCCGCGTGGCAGGGGTAGGGAGAGAGGGGGAGCAGCCAGAGGGGCCTGGGGAGGACACGACAGCACCCCAGGGCCTCGAGGGAGCAGGGAGGATGCTGAGATGCCGGCCAGGTCTGGCCTTGACCCGGATGGGCCCGGCGGCACACCGGCTGCGCCCGCCTGGGTGGTGTGTCCACTACAGGTCCTGAGGCCACTGTCCCCAGTGCCCTCCCTCTGCCCACTCCGGGGGGCTGGGAGCCCCACCCGGGCAGGGAGCACCACCGCTTCCAGCATCACTCCAGCGCCCGGGGCACGTTGTGCTGAAGGACGAGTGAAGGAACGAACGAACGGCAGAGGAGGGAGCGGGCACATGGCCGGAGTTCCAGTCTGCCGTCTCTCCCTGAAGACCCACCTCCCTGTGATCTGGGCCCTTCGAGGTGTGGGCCTGAGTTGGAGGGCTTCTGGGGTGGGTGCCTGCCGCCTCCTCCAACGTCCGAGGGGCCCCAGGCCCAGCAGCTCAAGCCCTTCGGCCTGGGATTTAGAGATGTGGATGCCCCGCAGGGCGATCGATCCCACTGCCTTGAGAGCGCATTACCCTGGTGCGGCCCCGCGTTAATGCATGCTGGGCGTTTCCCTGCCCTCCGCCCTGCTCTGCACCCCAGGGCCCAGGTCCCCCAATCCAGCCCCGGGACGCAGCTCATCTGGGGCCGGGTCACCTCTCCAAAGTGCTCAGAAGTGTCCAATTGCTCCCTGGGCACACCGCTTCCCCTGCTAAAGTGTCGCGTGGCCCCAGGGGGAGCCCTGCGGTACCAGCAACAAGTCTGTTAAAATGCCCAGGCCTCGCTCCCCCGGGGGCGGCCCGGAATCGCTGCGCGGAGGGGCTGCAGGGCGGCAGGAGACCCACCTGCTCCGTGATCTCAGGGTCAGGCCCACGCCTCCCCCGCGTGCACTCTGCTCCAGGCCCCCTGGCTCCCTGACTGCTGTCCTTCACACCCAGAGACGGGGCCCTTCCCCCGCGCCCACCGCTGCCTGGAACGTTCCGCCCAGAACCTTACGGGCCAGACTGTTTCCCGTTTCATCCCCACAAGAACAGGGTCCCGTTAGAATGGCACCCCAAGTAGAGCAGACTTGGTGTAGGGCTTTGCGAAAAACAAAAGAGCGTGTTTTCTTTGTTTTATCATTATGATGAGAAAAGACAATCCAACGTGATGAATTTGTCAACTTCCAAGTAACTCCTTAAATGGAAGGAGAAACGAGAGCATGTAACAGGGAGAAAATTGAGTGCTTTCACATTGTTTACATCGCTTCCCTGGTGGCTCAGAGGTTACAGCGTCTGCCTGCAGTGCGGGAGACCCGGGTTCAATCCCTGGGTCGGGAAGATCCCCTGGAGAAGGGAATGGCAACCCACTCCAGTATGCTTGCCTGGAGAATCCCATGGACTGAGGAGCCTGATGGGCTACAGTCCATGGGGTTGCAAAGAGTTGGACATGACTGAGTGGCTTCACTTCCCTTCACACTTCTAACTATTCTGGAGGGAGAGTGGACACACGTATGTGTACGGCTGAGTCCCTTTGCTGTCCACTGGACACTATCCCAACAACGTTAATGGGTTATGCTTCGGTATAAAACAAAAAGTTTAAATGCATAAACAAAGAATCCTATTTTCAAATTCTTGAGGGTTATTGCTGATGAAAAACTTGGTTCGCCAAACAAGGGTGAATGTTTTAAAGTAAGGCTTGCAGCCATGACTGCTCATGGCCTTCGGCGCCCTGCTGAAAGAGGCCCCAGCCTTTTCTCCGGTTTGGTTTCGTAGACACAGGTGATGTTCACACGCCTTGTGATCATGCAAGTGCATTCTGGGTGGAATTTCCCACATCACTCATTTCAAAACCGATGATGAAGCCTGGAATCAGAGATGACGCAGTGAGGTGAACGCCTGGAGGCTTGGACGCTCCTGCAGTTTGAAGGGTGAATGCAGAGCCCCCAGGAACCCCAAGGCCCTCCACCCCAGCCCTGACGGCCACGCTCTGGGCTCCCACGCTGACCGCTGGAACGGGCCTTGCTGGGCAGGTCCCTGGCCCCTTGTCTTCAGGCCGACAGATGCTCTGGGCTGCTGGAGCCAATGGTGGGAGCAAAGGAGTCTCTGAACCCGAGAGCTGGCGTCTGGGTTTTTGGCCACCATCCCCGGGGCCCACAGGGCTCAAACTCTGACCCCTCCCTTCAGGAGCCTTCCCAGGAGCCCCGTCCAGGCTGCTGGAGGCCGGAGGTCCTGGACCAGGGCTCTGCCTCCCCTGGCATCCCCGCTGCGGCAGAGGGCAAGGGAGGCCTGCGTCTCGCCCCATCCACTTGTGACCCGCTTCCTTACAGGTGACCCCGACACATACACAGGCCTTGCTGTGTCCTGCGCACAGCTTGGGCAGCCCCTCTGTAACCATCGTGGGTTCCTGCTGTCTGCTTTCTGGGTCCCCTCTAGAACGTTCCATGAGGATGGGGGCCCCACTGCCTTGTGTCTCAGAGCCTGGGGTAGAGTGGACACCCATGGGGTGCTTAGTGATCACTTGCTGAGTAGGTGCCTGGGGCAGCTGGCCTGGGCTCTATGCTGGCCCAGTCCATGGGGCAGGCAGGCCTCCATGCGGTCCTGATAGCCACCAAGGCAGCCCAGAGTCCTGGCACGGTGTGCCCAACCTGCGCTCCCAGCAGCACCAAAGTCCCTCTGCGGGAGGCCGCGTCACTGGCTGGCCCGGAGGAGGGGCCCTGGGCGGGCCGGCTCCAACACTGCCCTGGGGGTGCCTCCCCAGCCTGCGGGGCCAGATGCTGGAAAACCGTCTTTAGGTGCCGGCAAGAACCGAGCAGGGTGAGAAACACGGTGGGCCAAGGGGGGACGGAGCTCAGCATGAGACAGAACGTCGGATCAGCCCTCCTGTGCCGCGGGGACTCCGCCGACCTCAGCCAGCACGAGCTCCCCGTCGCCTGCCTGGCGGAGGACAGCCGGACGGCAGGTCGCTCTGACACTCAGCTACCACCCGGAGTGCAGGCCCGGCTCTGATCCTAGAAGGACCCTCTTCCTCAGAGTTTGTCACATGGATCCCAGCACAGACCGCATCCCAGGGTCTAAGCAAGCCTGTGGCCGCCACTCTGGGCCTGCCTTCTCATCCGCACTCCCAGCCCGTCACAGGACCTGCTGTGGGGGTGCACGGGCGGGCAGGGGTCCCCCTCTCAGGACCCTGGGTGACGGGGCAGGTGTGGAGCAAAGTGGTTCTCCCAGCCCGAGTGCAGTTCCCAGCATCTGAGGGCTGTGGGATGAGGCACACACGATCCCTGCCGGCACAGGGTGGCCGGGGCTTCTGGACAGACTTGGCAAGGGGCTCGGCCAGGCTCCAGTGAAGTGGGGCCGGCTGGTCCACAGGCAGCAGGCCACCGGGAGCCCAGCCCGGGGAGCCTCCGTGGGGCTGGCCCATCACGAGAGTGGAGCCATTTGGCGGTGAGAGGCAGAGCCTGGACCCGCTCAAGCCCAGGAGGGCAGGGCAGCAGGCTCTAGAGCGAGTGTGGTCTCGGTCGGCAGATGTGGCCCAGTTAATGGGCTGGGTGGGAGGGCTGTGGGGGGGCTGTGGGAGAGGACCAGCTGGGTTGGAGCTGGGGGGTCCGGCTCTTGCCAACAGCAGGACAAGGCTGGGCCTCTCCACGCTGGACGTGGCCTCGTACCCAGGGGTGTGCTGGGGGTCCTCTGGCCCTGGTTTGGGGGGTCCTCCTGCCTCCTCTCCCATGGCTTCCCTCTGCCTGTGTTCCCGCCCACTCAGGGAGAGTGTGGTGGAGTTCCAAAGAGACCACAAGCCTGGAAATGCTGCCTGCAGTGAGAGCCCCAGACCTGGGGAGTGGCAAGTAGCCCGGGGGAACTGAGCCACCAACTGGGGGCCAGGGTGCTGAGTCCGGCCTGACTGGAGCCTCAGCTTGTTCCAGACTGCAAGGGAGCAGGAGGGAGCAGGCCCCCCACCCCCAGACTGAAGCCAGGGCTCCTCGTCTTTGATACACTTTGGCCACCTTCCCCTGGACTCTTCTGAGAGGGAGAGGAAGTGGCCTCTGGCCACCCTCACGGCTCAAATCCACAGTAAAAAGAGAGACCCCCCCCCCATCCAGTGTCTGCATATAAAATGCCAGGGCAGGCTTCTGATTGGTCCAGCTGGGTCATGTGGTTGGTGCCTGAAGGGGTCACGTAGAGAAGGAGCGGACACTTCTCAAAGGTGAGCAGGTGTGCTCAGCCCTGAGAAGCTGAGGGAGGGGTCAAGCCAGCCCAAGAACCCCCGAGGAGCTGAGGGAGGGGTCGGGCCAGCCCAGGTACCCCTGAGAAGCTGAGGGAAGGGTCAGGCCAGCCCAGGTACCCCTGAGAAGCTGAGGGAAGGGTCAGGCCAGCCCAGGTATCACAGAACAGGGCAGGGGGTGAGTGGGGGATATCTGAGCATGGGCTCAGCCACAGGGAGTCAGAATCGGGACCAGCAGAGAGAGCGAGAGAGGTGAGGATTGCAGCCCCGCCTCCCTCTGTAAGGGCAGCTTGTGTGTATGTTCACATGCAGTTTACAGGGTCTTGACAAACGCTGGAGTCCTGTGACCACCGCCACAGTCCCAGTGCAGGGCAGAGCCGTGATCACCCCTCCAAGCTCTCTGTGTAGCTGAAGCCTCCCTGACCCAGGGCCTGTGGTATGCAATCTGCTCCCCAGCCCTGGTCCTTCTGTTGCAGAAGGTCATTTGAGCGGGGTCACACAGGAGGCGGTTCCAATCCGGCTCCTCTGGCTCTGCATAGTCCCCTTGTGATTCAGCCGGGCTGCCTGTGAGTAAGCGGTTCATTGTTTTACTCTGCTGAGTAGTATTTCACCCACTGGATGGATCCGATGGATTCCGCTGACACAGTCTCCATTTGAGGGACATTTGGGTTCATCTCCCTTGGATAAGAACCCAGGACTGTGTCTGGTGGGTCCTGTACAAAGTGTGTTAACCTTGGTAAGAGTCTGCCAAACCATTTCCCCCACATTCTCACCAGCAATGTGGGAGAATTCTGGTTCTTTCTCACTCTTGCCAGCACAGGTAGCATAAGTCTAAGAAAAAATTAGCTCTTCCCATACTTGTGGAGTGGTATCTCATTGTGGTTTTAATTTTTAATGTGTGTTTCCCAGTGCATAATATGGAGGAAGTTTTCATAAGCTCATTTACCATTCATATATCCTTACTGGTGAAATGTCTGTTCAAACACTTCGCTTAGTTTTTGTTGGATTGTTAATACACCTATTACTGAAGTATGAGATTTCTTTATATATTCTGAATTCAAATGCTTTATCAGCTACGTGATTTGTAAATGTTTTCTCCTAGTCTGTGGTTTTTCTTTCTCTCTTAGCAATATCTTTTGCAAAGCAATTTTAAAGAAATTTGATGAAGTCAAATTTATCTTTTTTTTTTTTTCTATTAAGGATCACACTTTTATTGATGTATCTAAGAGAACTTTACTCATCTGAGGTCATGGATATTTTCTTCTAAAACTTTTATAGTTTTGCATTTTACGTTTAGGCTTATAATGCACTCTAGTTAATTTTTTATAAGGTGTGAGGTACGGGTGGGTCTCACTGTATTCCCAGCACCACGTGTTGCAGAGACAAGCCTGTGTTTCTGAATCACCTTTGTATCTTCGTCAAAAATCAATTGGCCATACGCGCTTATGGTTCTGTTTCTGAACCTTGTATTCTGTTCCATTGATCTTTGTGTTTTTGTTTTTTTTCCCCCCAATATCTCACTGATTGCATTGCTGTAGCTTTACAGGAAGTCTTGAAATCAGGCTGTGTGCAAAGTCCAGCTTTTTTCTTCTCAATCACTTTTTGCTCTTAACCTCTTATTTGGAGATCATTTTAGATTGAGAGAATTGCAAGAACAGCACAGAAAATGCCCCCAAACCTTTCACCCAGGCTCCCCTAACATTAACATCTTACATAACCACAGTACAAAGACCTATACGAAGGAAGTCACTTTGATATACCAGATTTTCCATTAAAGTTCTTACTTCAGTTTCAGAATCTAGTTAGTCTGTGATTCCAATTGGATTTAGCGTTCACGTGTCCCCAGGCTCCTCCCACCGGCGTGGCTCCTCCCACCGGCGTGGCTCCTCCCACCGGCGTGGCTCCTCCCACCGGCGTGGCTCCTCCCATCGGCGTGGCTCCTCCCATCGGCGTGGCTCCTCCCATCGGCGTGGCTCCTCCCATCGGCGTGGCTCCTCCCATCGGCGTGGCTCCTCCCATCGGCGTGGCTCCTCCCATCGGCGTGGCTCCTCCCATCGGCGTGGCTCCTCTGACTTCCTTCGTCTTTCATGACCTGGAGACCCAGGACGTGCAGGCCAGTTATTTCATAGACTGCTTCTCAGTGTGGGTTCTTCTGAGATTTTCTCGTGATGCAGCTGAGGCGTCGCCAGAAAGAATAACGCAGGGGCTGTGTGGGCTCTTCCACCAGCCGCATCAGGACTGACTGTGCGTCCCGTTACAGGAGCACCCGGTCTCGGCTGCTAAGTCAGGCTGGAGCCTGCCAGACTTCTTTGTGAAGTTGCTGTTTTCCTTTTTGCAATCTGTAATACTGTTGGAAGACATACATTGAGGCTATGCAAATATCCTGCCTCTCCTGAAACGTTTGCCTACTGACTTAGCATCCAGCACTGGATTTTGCCCGCAGTAATTTTGACTGTGGTGTTCTAATGGTAATTCCCTGTTTTTTCCTCCTTGTTACTCGGAAGTCTTCCGTAAGAAGGAGCTCTCCTGCCTTTCTTTCTTTCTTTTTCCTTTCCTTCCTTCTTTTCTCCCTCGCTCTTGTCTTCCTTCCTCGCTCGCTTTCTTTCTCAGTATGGACTCAAAGATGTTTATTTTATTCTTTGGGTTCTAATCCAGTACTTTGTCTATTTTGTTGTTTAAAGTATTCTAGCTTTGGTCACTGCACACGCTCTCACATGAGCTCCAGTGGTCTTGTAACATGTACTCATCTCTCTTTTAAAGCAACCCCCAAATTCCTAGAACCCCAAGATATTCCAGGTTCTTTTTTTCCCTGCATTTTCCCACGTGCTTGCTTGTCATCTGTATTTCCTCTTCAGTGGATTCTTGATCTAAATCTTTTCCTCTTTTTTAAAAATAACCATTTGTTTTCTTATGGGTGACTTTTGAGAACTTTTTGCTCCTCTATACTGTGACTGTAAGTTCAGTTCAGTTCAGTTCAGTCACTCAGTCGTGTCCAACTCTTTGCGACCCCATGAATCGCAGCACGCCAGGCCTCCCTGTCCATCACCAACTCCCGGAGTTCACTCAGACTCACGTCCATCAAGTCAGTGATGCCATCCAGCCATCTCATCCTCTGTCGTCCCCTTCTCCTCCTGTCCCCAATCCCTCCCAGCAGCAGAGTCTTTTCCAATGAGTCAACTCTTTGCATGAGGTGGCCAAAGTATTGGAGCTTCAGCTTTGGCATCATTCCTTCCAAAGAACACCCAGGACTGATCTCCTTCAGAATGGACTGGTTGGATCTCCTTGCAGTCCAAGGGACTCTCAAGAGTCTTCTCTAACACCACAGTTCAAAGGCATCAATTCTTTGGTGCTCAGCTTTCTTCACAGTCCAACTCTCACATCCATACATGACTACTGGAAAAACCATAGCCTTGACTAGACGGACCTTTGTTGGCAAAGTAATGTCTCTGCTTTTGAATATGCTATCTAGGTTGGTCATAACTTTTCTTCCAAGGAGTAAGTGTCTTTTAATTTCATGGCTGCAGTCACCATCTGCAGTGATTTTGGAGCCCCCAAAAATAAAGTCTGACACTGTTTCCACTGTTTCCCCATCTATTTCCTATGAAGTGATGGGACCAGATGCCATGATCTTTGTTTTCTGAATGTTGAGTTTTAAGCCAACTTTTTCACTTTCCTCTTTCACCTTCATCAAGAGGCTTTTTAGTTCCTCTTCACTTTCTGCCATAAGGGTGGTGTCATCTGTATATCTGAGGTTATTGATGTTTCTCCCGGCAATCTTGATTCCAGCTTGTGCTTCTTCCAGCCCAGCGTTTATCATGATGTACTCTGCATATAAGTTAAATAAGCAGGGTGACAAGATACAGCCTTGATGTACTCCTTTTCCTATTTGGAACCAGTCTGTTGTTCCATGTCCAGTTCTAACTGTTTGTGAGAAATGTGATTTGCAAATATTTTCTCCTGGTTCATGCCTTGTCCTTTCATTCTGCGAAGAGTTCTTTTTGTTTGTTTTTAATTTTTGTTTTACAGAGCAGATGTTGTAATTTTGGTAAAGTTCAACTTAGCAGCCTTTGTTGTATGTGGATGATGTTATTGGTATCCTGTCTAGGAATATTGCCTAATTCAAGGTCATATGTTTTCTATGTCTTCTAGAACTTTTATAACTTTATGTATTTTTTAATACGTAAAGGAGAGCAAATCAATCAATCCTAAAGGAAGCCACCCTGGATATTCATATTCATTGGAAGGACGGATGCTGAAGCTGAAGCTCCAGTACTTTGGTCACCTGATGCAAAGAACTGACTCATTGGAAAAGACCCTGACGCTGGGAAAGACTGAAGGCAGGAGGAGAAGCGGGCAGCAGAGGATAAGATGGTTAGATAACATCATTGACTCAGTGGTCTCGAATCTGAGGAAACTGGAAGATATTGGACAGAGGAGCCTGGTGTTCTGCAGTCCATGGGGTTGCAAAGAGTCAGACACAGCTTACTGAACGACGTGTTTTTTCAGTGTTTCATTTTGAGTTGATGTGGTTATAAGCTGTAAGGTTGAAAGTTCGTTGCACATAAACGCAGACTTTCTAGCATAGTTGATTGAAAAGATTGTCCTTTTGATGCTTAATCGCTGCTGTGCCTTTGTCAACAATCATTGACTGCCCATGGGTCCATTTTTAGGGTCTGTATTCTGTTCTGATCTGTATGTCTGGCTTTCACCAATGCTTCCCCATCCTGATCACTGTCACTTTGTAGCGAGTTTTGAAACCGCATGGCATGGGTCTTCTGGCTTCCTTCTTTCCGAATTTGTCCTGTGATGTCGTCAGTGATTGTGGTTTCTAGCCTGCAGGCTGCACATTTTATACCCAAATACTGCATTTCCCGTGCTACTGTCGGTGCGTCTGTTCTAATCTCAAATTCCATTTCTTTGTTGCTAATAGAAATGTAACAGATTTTTGTTTGTTGATCATGAGTTGTTGCAGCTCTCATTTATTAATTCTAGAGCTCTTTTGTGTAGAGTCTTCAGGATTTTCTACATAGAAGTCATGCTATCTATGAATGGAGATTTATTTCTTATTTTCTTATTCTTTTCATTTCTTTCCCTTGCCTTATTGCACGGGCTAGGACTTCTGCTGCATGTTGAATAAGAGTGTTGAAAGAGGACATCCTTAGCTGCTTTCTTTTCATTTAGGTTATGACCAACCTAGACAGCATATTCAAAAGCAGAGACATTACTTTGCCAACAGAGGTTCGTCTAGTCAAGGCTATGGCTTTTCCAGTGGTCATGTATGGATGTGAGAGTTGGACTGTGAAGAAGTCTGAGCGCCGAAGAATTGATGCTTTTGAACTGTGGTGTTGGAGAAGGCTCTTGAGAGTCCCTTGGACTGCAAGGAGATCCAACCAGTCCATTCTGAAGGAGATCAGCCCTGGGATTTCTTTGGAAGGAATGATGCTAAAGCTGAAACTCCAGTACTTTGGCCACCTCATGCGAAGAGTTGACTCATTGGAAAAGACTCTGCTGCTGGGAGGGATTGGGGGCAGGAGGAGAAGGGGACGACAGAGGATGAGATGGCTGGATGGCAACACTGACTTGATGTACATTGAGTCTGAGAGAACTCCGGGAGTTGGTGATGGACAGGGAGGCCTGGCGTGCTGCGATTCATGGGGTCGCAAAGACACGACTGAGCAACTGATCTGATCTGATTTTTAATTGAAGGATAATTGCTTTATAGTATTGTGTTGGTTTCTGCCAAACGTCAACATGAATCCTTGGCTGGTTTTTTAATCTTGAGGGAAAATGCCCATTTTTTTTCACCATTAAGTAGATATTAGCTGTCAATGCTGTCAATTCTCTTGTTCAGGTTAGGAGGTTTCCTACTATTTTTGGTTTGCTAATTTTTTTTTTTATCATGAATAGATTTCAAATTTTGACAGATGATTTTTGTTCCACTTATTGAGATCTTCATATGGCATTTATTCTTTAACCTATTAATATGGAACATTACATCGATTAATTGTAAAAATTTTAACCATCTCATGAAACTTGGTTATGGGAGGCTTTACGGTCATTGAGGTGTTGTTCGTGGCCCTTGTCGCCTTTCACGAGCTGTGTGGTCTGAAGTAACAGCCACTCTTTTCCTGCTGATATTGATCATTTTTGCCTTCCCTTTTCATTTCTTGAGCATTTGTGCTAGAAGTTTATTGATTCATTGATCTTTAAAAATAACTTGGCTTTTGGTTTATTGATTTTTCCTACTGTTTTAAATTTCATTGATTTCTTCTCTAATCTGTATAATTCGCTTCCTTCTGTTTGCTTTGAATTTATTTGCTTTTCTTTTCCTAGTTTCTTCCAATGGAAGCTTATATTATTTGATTTGAGATTATTAGTCTTTTCTAAAGTAATTTTAAGACTATAAAATTTCCTTTAAGCACTGTTTTAGTTGCATTCCACAAATACTGATAGGTTTTATTTTCATTTTAAAATATTTTAAAATTTCCCCAGACACTTACTCTTTTATCTGGTTCTCACAAGTGTGTCGTTTAGTTCCTAAATACTTCTCTTTTTTTTCCTGAAACTCTTGTGTTGCAGATTTCTAGTTTAATGTTGTTATGGTTCAAGATCAAATGGTTTCTATTCTTTTGGATTTGCTGAGATTCGTTCTGCAGCCCAGGCATATTTTTCTGTATTTTTCTGTTATTGTATAGAATGTTCTCTGCATGTCAGTGGTCTAACAGTGCTCTTCAGGTCTTCTTCATTCTGACTGGGCTTCTGGGTTTTTGGTTTTGTTTTTTTCTGTCCATTTCTGAAACAGAGTCGACATTTCCAAGTGCAGCTGTGGATTCGTCTGATTCTTTCTTCAGAGGATGAGCCGGTTGGATGACAGCACTAATCCAATGGCCATGAATCTGAGCAAACCCCAGGAGGTGGTGAAGGACAGGGAGCCTGGCGTGCTGCAGTCCCTGGGGCCGCAGAGAGTCGGATGCCCCTGAGCAGCCCTCAGCCCCTGAGTCTGGGGCTCCTGTATTTCCCAGGTGCACACGCCTTTGGATTGTTATGGCTCCACTTTTGTCCTTATGCAATGTTCCTCTTTATCTCTGACAACCTCGCTTTGTCTAAACTTGGCTGATAACAGCATAGTTCTTTCGCTTAGTGTTATGTGATTTAACTCTTTTCATCTCTTTCTTTTTCGGCCGTGATGGGTCTTTGCTGCTGTGTGCGGGCTTCTCCCGCTGCAGACAGTGGGGGCTGCTACTTGTGGTGGTGCTCGAGCTTCTCACTGCAGTGGCTCCTCTTGTCGCAGAGCACGGGCACCAGTTGCAGCTCGCAGGCTCCAGAGCTTGGGCTCAGCAGCTGTGGCACATGGACTTGGTGGCTCTGCCGCCTGTGGGATCCTCCCCTACCAGGGCTCGAACCTGTGTCCCTTGCATTGCAAGGCAGATTCTTAACCCCTGGACCACCAGGGAAGCCCTCTCTTTTCATCTTTTACTTTTTTGTAATCTATTTATATCTTTATATTCCAAGTAGGTTTCCCATAGGCAATATTTAATTGATTCTCAATTTTTAAAGATAAAAGCTCACAATCTGCTTTTTACCTGGTATGTTTAGATATGCATGCTTAATGTGATTATTGATAAGGTTTGATTAAAATCTGGGGCTTCCCTGATGGCTCAGACAGTAAAGAATTTGCCTGCAGTGCAAGAGACCTGGGTTGGGAGATCCCCTTGTAGGAAATGGCAACCCACGCCAGTACTCTTGCCTGGGAAATCCCATGGATGGAGGAGCCTGGTGGGCTACAGTCCAGCTATCTACAGTCCATCTAGTCTTTTTTTGTTTGTTCCATATATTCTTTGTTTCTTTTTCCTGTGTTTTAGCCTTTTCTTGTGTTAACTGGGTATTGTTTTATGATTCCATCTTATCTTGTCTATAGATTTATTATTTATATCTCTTAAACAACTTTTAGTGTTTCCCTTTAGTTTAACTATATATCTTTAATAAACCAGAGTTTACCTTCAGATAACACTGTACTATTTCACATGTAAAGACCTTGGAATGTCATATTTTCAACTTATCTTTGTTGCCGTATTTACTTTTATACATGCCATAAACATATTGTTACAATTTTTGCTTTAGATAGTTTATCTTTTAGAGCAGTTAGAAAATAGAAAAAAAAAAAAGGGTTTAATTTCATCCTCATTGGTTCCATGTCCAGCGACTTCATTTCTAAATTTCAGCCCAATGGAAGGGTTTTCCACCTGAAGAACTACTTTAGCACTTCTTTTGCTGCTGATCGCCTTGAAAAGCATTTTGTTTCAAATAAGCAATTTTTGTTTATTTGAGAAACTTGTTACTTCCTTTTCATTTAGGAGAAGATATTTTCTTGAAGTTTACAGTTTTTTCTTCCTTCCAACACTTTAAAGATGCCTTCCACTGTTTTCCGTCTTGCATCATTTTGATGAGAACTCCGCTGTAAACTGTATCTTTATTCTTCTGTATGCACGCATGCTCAGTCACTTCAGTCGTTTGACTCTCTGTGACCCCGTGGACTGTAGCTCACCAGGCTCCTCTGTCCATGGGGACTCTCCAGGCAAGAATACTGGAGTGGGTTGCCATGTTCTCCCCCAGGATTCTTCTGTATTTAATGCTTCTTTTCTCCCACTCTGGTTGGCCTTATATTTCCTCTCTGTCTCTGGAGTGTACATCAACATGTGGTTATGTGTTTGTTTGAGGTTTTTAAATTTGTTTGTTTGGTTTTGGTATTTATGCTGGTTGGTGTTCTCAGAGCTTTTTTAAAAAAAAAATTTATTTTTAAAGAGCAGTTTAGGTTCCAGTGAAATCGAGAGGTAAATACAGAGATTTCCTATGTACCACCTGACACCCCACCCCCACATGGGGAGCCTCCTCCACAATCAACCTCACTCATCAGAATGGTATGTTGTTTACCAAGGATGAACCTTCATTGACAGGTCACAGCCACCTAAAGTCCACAGTTTACCTGAGGATGCACTGTTGCTGTTGCAATTCTGTGGTTTGGATACATGTATAATGACATATAGGGCTTTCCTGGTAGCTCAGTTGGTAAAGAATCTGCGTGCAATGCAGGAGATCCTGGTTCAATTCCCAGGTTGGGAAGATCCTCCGGAGAAAGGATAGGCTACCCACTCCAGTATACCTGGCCTTCCCTGGTGGCTCAGCTGGGAAAGAATCCGCCTGCAATGTGGGAGACCTGGGTTCGATCCCTGGGTTGAGGAGACCCCCTGGAGAAGGGATAGGCTACCCACTCCAGTATTCCAGCCTGGAGAATCCCATGGACTGTATAGACCATGGGGTTGCAAAGAGCTGGACACAGCTGAGCGACTTTCACTTCATAATGACGTATATCCCTCATTATAGTATCACACAGAGTGCCTCCACTGCCCTAAAAACCATCTGAACTCTGCCTTCCTCCACCACCTCCCCGCCTTCTTGGATCCGTGTGTCGTGTCTGCCATTTGCCATTTCTTTGACTGTCTCTTCTGTCCATTCTCACCTCCCCTTCCAGGATTTCAGTTACGCACGTGTCAGAGCTTGATGTTGCCCCACAACCCACGCCTGCTCAATCAGCTTTACTTCTGCTCTTTTTTCTTGCTCAGGTAATTTTTTGACTTGCCTTCATGTTTGGTGGCTCTTTCCTCAGCTATGCAGCTCCTACTGATCCTACTGAATCTCCCACGAAAGGCCTTCTTCCTCCCTGTTTATGCATTTTCATCTGTACTGTTTCCTTTGGGCTCTTTCTCAGAGTTTCCATCTCTTTGCCAAAATGACCATCTGATCACGGACCTTGTTCCCATCACACCGATCATGGTTATTTCACTTTATTATTTTTTTTACCACACCTTGGGACATGTTGGGGAATCTCTATTCCCCAACCAGGGATCAAAGCTGCACCCCTGCTCTGGAGGCACACGGTTTTAAACACTGGACTCCCAGGAAAGTCCCAGTGACTTCAGATTCCTGGCCAGACAGTCCCTGCATGGGCACCGCATGGGAGCCTGGTTCTGAGGCTTGCTCTATCTCTTTGGAATAAGTCTGTTTCTCCAGTCTTTTCACAAGCCCCAGATTTTTTAGTGAGAAGTCATACGTCCTTCTTTCTGCTAGACCTTTACCGTGGGGTTTTCCGCTGCTCTGGGTGAGGGTTGGGAAGGGCTTGAGAGGTGCTGTTGCTGAGGCGATTCCGCTTCAGGGGGCAGTGTAGACAGATGGTGTTGAGCCGCGCCTGTCCGCTCTGAGTTTGGCGTCTTCCTCGGACACTGTGCCTCTGAGAGGTCCTTGCTCCTGGTTTCCTTGTCTGTGCTCTCCCAGCTCACTTTTCCTTGGGCTTCACATCTGGTTACCGTGGTGACGGGAGCTGGAGGGCGTGTGGTGTCTGTGGTCCTGATTCAGCCTTGGTTTTAGGGCTGCAGTTGTTCCAGGAATTCTTGGGGCTGTGGTCTTCCTGCTCACTTTCCAACTGTTCTTGGGGGTTCGCTGCTTAACCCTGCCCTTACCCCAGGAGAAGGGTCCCCTTACACAACTTCCCCGAAACCCTGGCCAGATTAAGGTTTTGTTCCACAAAGGACCCAAGTGATGTTTCTTGCCCCTTCCACATGCTGCCCTTCTCCTCTGAGGCCATGCCACCACAGTGGGCATGTCTTTGGGTTCCTTTGAGACCTTTTTTGAAGGTTTGCAAGAAAGAGCCCCCAGAGGATGGGGTCCTCCAAGCTCTCAGCGCCCCGGTGCTGCCAGATGATGCTCACCCTCCCAGGGCACCTCCTGGTCCTGCTGATGTCCTCTCACTGATGCCCATTGTGTCATCCCTGGGGGCCGGGCTCATGGCCCCTCTCTCCCTATAGAGCAGTCTTGCCTTGGAGTTTGAGACAGCTCGTTGCCCGGTGACCTCAGCTTTCCCACACATGCAAAAGTTACGAATTTGAAATTGGCTCACTTCCTTTTTCCTGTTGAAGAGCATGTGCCGCGTCAAGACAATACAGACGTGCAGGGAGCATGCTCGGGCCAAGTCCTGTGAGTCTGACCCTGCCCGGGTGGGCTGCTTGGCCTGGACAAAGCACATGGATTTCTGGATCCTTGTCACCAGGGCCAGGCTGGAACACAGCAGAGGTAGCTGCAGGAGTCCAGCAATCTATCATGTCGTTTTGCCTTTTAATACATCATAACCCTTTGCTGAAAGCAAATAGGAGAGGAAAGCAGTTTTTGTGCCCGTTTCCTTCTCAATGGCCTGTAATGTGGAGAACTTGGAGCTAATCGGTCAAGAATTGGGCTGAGACGGCGCTTTCTCGTGGCTCTAGTTACCCCGAGGGCACCGCACGCTTCAAATTCCACCGCAGACCTGGTTTTAGGATGGGGGCCGGGCTGCTTTGCCAGAGAGGATTTTTTTCCTCAATATCTGCTCCTGCCTCAACTCTTGGTCTCCCTTTGCACAAGCCTCAAAGGGGGCAAGCTCTCGTCCACCCCCAGAAGCGTCCCACTGTTCCTCGCAGCTCGGTGCCCGTTACCTGGCCACAGGTGAGAGTCAGACCCTTCTTCTGGTTCAGATTAAGCCCCATCTCAGGCAGAGTAGGGCTTCCCTGGTGGCTCAGATGGGTAAGAGTCTGCCTGCAGTGCGGGAGACCTGAGTTCAATCCCCGGGTCGGGAAGATCCCCTGGAGAAGGAAATGGCAAACCACTCCAGTATTCTTGACCTGGAAAATCCCATGGATAGAGGAGCCCAGTGGGCTACAGTCCATGGGGTCACAAAGAGTCGGACACGACTGAACGACTTCACTTTCACTTTCAGGCGGAGTAAGTGCTCGCATCTAGTCTTCCCGCCGGCACCGCTTTCTCCTTGAATCTGCAGACTGCCGGTCACTTTGTCATTTCTCTTTTTCCAAGAAAGCTTGTGAAGTTGCCGTTTGCCAGGCTTTTCGGCTCCGTTGGGTTGTTGGCTCTCTATATCTAAGAAAGGAAGAGATACAGAGTTATCCTTAAAAGCACCTGCTTGCACAGGGCGCTCACATCCCATCGGCCAATGCTCATCAGGGGGCCAGACCTGCCAAGGCTGCCTGCTGGCCCCTCTGCCTCCTGGAAGGTACCGGGAGTGACACGCGGGAAGCAGCCGCGTCCCCGGACTCTCACATGTGACCTCTCAGGGAAGGAAGAAGAGAAGAGGAATCCCATCCTCCAGCGACCTGTCCTCACTGAGGGATGCACTTGAAGCCTCATCACAGGCCAGGTGCTCCCGCACATCCCGGGTGGACTGAGCTGTTCCCAGTTGGGACCCGAGTAAGGGATGCTGCTGTGAGCATCTCGGGGCTCATCCCCTGATGCCCCTCTCTCCCGGACGGGCCCCTCTGGGCTGTACAGGGGAGTGGAACTGCTGGGCTGGGAGCTGTTGGGGTTGGGAGACGACCCTGGACAGTTTTCCAAAGGGTTGCACGGGCTTCCTTTCCTACCAGCAAAGAAGAAGAGTTCCTATCGCTCAGCCCCCATCCCCAACATCGTTCTCTGTCAGACTCACTCCAAATAGGCAGCATCCAGAGCAATAATTAAAAAAGGACCCAGCCAATCTCTGTGGCCAACCCTGGAGGCACCTTCTGTTGTGGTGAGAGGCCCTGGGTCCCCCAACTTTCCAGCAGCTCCCACGCATCTGCACGAGGGTGTGGGGCGGACAGGGGCACTGTGCACGGGCGGGGGCGGGGCTTCCGCTCTGGAGCGAGCAGTTGTCAGCTTCCCTGAGCAGGTGTGGACTTGGCTCAGGGGACGCAGGTCTCTTTGGGGCCTGCGTGTCACCTGGAACCGGTGACAGTGACCGGGGCCCCGCTGTGGCCCTGCCCAGAGCCCAGAGGCCGCGGCCCCGACCCGCGTGTGCACCTTCTCCCAGCCGGGCCCCGGGAGGCGGATTCCGCTGTGACGCCCATCCCCAGGGCGAGGAAACCGAGCCCCAGCCCATTTAGGGTTCCCCCAGAGAGGCTCGGATAGGACGAGCTGGGTTTGGGCCCTGGGTTCTCCTGCTCTGGCCTTGGTCCTTGGAGGCGTGGGAGGCAGCAGCACGTCAGGGCAGCTCCGGGCTCTGCAGCCCCCGCGGGGCAGGTGGGGGCCGGGGGGGTGGGCACAGCTCGGTGCTAATCTGTCTCAGGGAGCTGACCCGTACGTGGAATCTGTCGGGCAGCCCAGGGCTCGCCAGCTTAAGGACGCACGATTTCACCGCAGGTCAATCGTTCCCCAGGCTGCCCGAGGCTCTGGGGCCCGGTGAACAGACGCCTGCTCTCTTCTCACGGACCGACTCATCTGGAAGCTTCCATCTGGGCTGTGGGCCCGGCCGACTCTGGATGCCACGTGGCGCCCCTGCCCTCACCTCCCCACGCAGCCCCCCCGCCCCCCGACAAGGTCCAGGCCCTCACGGGACGGCCCGCGCCTCCGGCTTCCTCCGAATGACGGGGCTTCTGCTACACGGGCCCAGGATCCAGCGCTCCAGACGGGGGTGGGGGGCGCAGCGCCGTTTGGCTGGCCGCCCGGCCAGGAACCTCCCCTGCATTCTGCATGACCGCGGGGCCTGTTCCTTGCGCCTGTCTGCTCGCGTCACATCATGGAGGGCTTCTGGGGGCTGCGGCCGGCTCTGAGCACAGCCGGGGTGGTGGAGGCGGCCCAGCTGCTGCGCTGGCCCCTTGGCGGAGGTGCTGGGCCGCCGTGGCCCCCGAGGAGGGGCAGGGCAGTGGGGACCATTGGCACGGCCTCTAGAAACAGGCCTTTGCCCAAGTCGTGCCCAGGAGAAGGGGCAGCGAGGCTTCTCCATTTACAGGGATGAGAACGTGGAGGGCGGTCAGGTGCTGTGTGTGCGATGGTGTGAGCCACACGAGGCTGATGCTGGGTGCAGCTGTGTGTGCGTGTGGAGTGTGAGTGTGCAGGCATGTGTGTGTGCCTGCATACATGGATGTGCTCAAGAGTGCATGTGCACACACCTGTGTGTGTGTGTGTGTGTGTGTGATGGAGAGAGAGGGTCTCGGGGGCGTCCAGACATCCTGGCAGGATCTGGACACACAGAGCCATGAGAAGCAGCCCCTGCTGCTCCCAGTCAGCCCCCAGGCCAGCTCCGCACAGCCCCAGGCACACGGAGCGCAGGGCTCACCCCTGGAGTTCCTGTTTCCAGGTGATTAAGTTGAATCATCTTTTATTGCTTCAGTTCAGTTCAGTTCAGTTCAGTCGCTCAGTCGTGTCCGACTCTCTGCGACCCCATGAATCGCAGCACGCCAGGCCTCCCTGTCCATCACCAACTCCCGGAGTTCACTCAGACTCACGTCCATCGAGTCAGTGATGCCATCCAGCCATCTCATCCTCTGTCATCCCCTTCTCCTCCTGCCCCCAATCCCTCCCAGCATCAGAATCTTTTCCAATGAGTCAACTCTTCGCATGAGGTGGCCAAAGTACTGGAGTTTCAGCTTTAGCATCATTCCTTCCAAAGAAATCCCAGGGCTGATCTCCTTCAGAATGGCTGGTTGGTTATTGCTTAGTATCTTCAATATGGGTGGGACCATGTGGCTCCCTGCAGTGTGAAGCCGAAGCTCCTTAGCTCAGTGTCACAGGCCCCTGTGATCCCAGCGGTCTTTTCACCAATGACCTCTCCCCTCCTGCCCCAAGGCCCTCCTGTGTACATCTTGAAGGCAGATTAAGGGACTGCTTCTGGAAGCCTCGATTTCCCTGTTTGTAAAGTACAGGTATGAGGAAATTGGGGGTGAAGGCTGCGGCTTGCTCAGCACAGGCCGGGCGGGCACGTGAGCCCTAGGAGCGCGTACCTTCTGACCTGCACGGCTGTCTTCTCAAGGCGGCCGTGGGGATGGGGGGTCTACGCCCTCTCCTGTCTGTGTCCTCATGGCATCAGAGCCCTTGCCTTGCAGACGGCAGGCCCACCATTCTGATTTGCCAGGAGAAAGATGGCAGACGTCTGTGTTCTGGGAGATGCAGGATGTCAACAATGCGCCCCCTCCCCCCACCCCATAAGGTGAGGGGCTCACCCGAGGCTGAAAACGGATGCCCAGAAATTCACCTGGCCAAGGAGCTCTTTGCGGGGCCCAGGACCCTGTGTCCGGCCGAGGCCAGGGGGAGCCGGCCCATTTCCCGTGACTGTTTTTGCTCTGATGGTCAGGTTCACGGGCAGTACGCGTAATCAGAAGCATTCGGTAGCGATCTAATTAAATGTTAACACATCATTAAAGTGATTTGCGATAAGCACAGTTAACAGTTTGATAAATCCATTCCTGGCTGACTCCATGCTGAAAACGATCGTTCTCAATCAGCCGTGGGCTGTTGACATCCGCTCAGCTTCGGGGGGCGGGGGTGGGACACCGCACAGGCTGGCAAGGCTCCTCTGCCCTCCCAGGCCTTCCAAGCACTCAGCTCCCATGTGGGTTGGTACCTGGGGAGTGTGGGGGGGTGGTGTGTGCACTCGGGGTTCCGTGGAGGCGTGGGAGGGGCAGTTCATTTCTGGGACATTTTCCAAGTGGCAGGTGTTTGGGTGTCCAGGCGGCCGCCCGACACAACTTGCAAAGGATTAGGGAGGCGCTGCTCTGCCCTGGTTAACACTCCGTAATGAAGGCGGCCTCCCAGTTGAAGGCTGTGAATCACTGCCTGTTAATGGGATTAATTGCTCAGGAATTAACTCTGCGTTTCTGCACACCTGGTGATGTGGGTGGGGGGTGGGAGCCAGTTCTGCTTGAACATGGATGTCCTGACTTGGGGGCAAGGGAGAAATGGCTCAGGGAGGGCTGGGGTGGGGGCGGGCACAGAGGGTTTGCTCAGGGAGGGGATGACAGCCTCAGGAAAGACAAAAGGGTCTTGTGGCAAAGCTCTACATGAAGGACACAGGGTGCTAATCCTCGAAGACCCACAGGGGCCCCTGGAACAGCAGGGACCTTTGGATTCTGATAGTCCAACCTCCCGAAGAATTGATGCTTTTGAAGTGCAGTGTTAGAGAAGACTCTTGAGAGTCCCTTGGACTGCAAGGAGAGCCAGCCGGTCTATCCTAAAGGAAATCAGTCCTGAATATTCATTGGAAGGACTGATGCTGAAGCTGAAACTCCAATACTTTGGCCACCTGATGTGAAGAACTGACACATTGGAAAAGACCCTGATGCTGGGAAAGATTGAAGGGGGGAGGAGAAGGGGATGACAGAGGATGAGATGGTTGGATGTAATTACCGACACGACGGACATGAGTTTGGGTAAACTCTGGGAGTTGGTGATGGACAGGTAGGCCTAGCGTGCTGCAGTCCATGGGGTCGCAGAGAGTTGGACACGACTGAGCTGAACTGAACTGAACCTCCTGGCTTCACAGTCGGGGAAGCTGAGGCCCAGAGGAGGTGAGAGGGGAAGCAGGAAGCCGTGTGGCTGGGCCAGCAGGTCTTTTCACCAGTGAGCTTTCCCCTCCTGCCCCCAGGCACGTCTATATCTCTCAGGCAGATTAAGGCTTCTCTAAGCCTCGGTTTCCCTGTTTGTAAAGTGTGGATACAAGGGAATCGGGGTGAAGGCTGCGGCTTGCTCACACGGGCCGGGCGGGCACGCGAGAGAGGCGTGCACATCTTCCGGCCTGCACGGCCGTCTTCTCCCGGCGGGGAGGGGAGGCGGGGTCGAGGTCTGCTCCTTCCTCCGCGTGAGGAAGGCTGGGCTGCCCTGGGCCCCAGTGCCTCTGTCTGTGATACCCTGGCCTCGGGGTGGAGAGAGAAGTGCAGGAGGAGGCGGGAATCAAGTGCAAGCAGTGGGCCCGGCCCTCCCACCTCCCTCCACCCAGGATGAGGCTCTGCTGAAAACACCGAGGGCCTGGAAACAAGGCCCCATGCTTGGGTCCACGCAGGCTTGATCTTCCAGTGGCTGGGTCACTGGTGAGCTCACTTTGGTCCTAAGATAATCCCCAGAGCACCAACAGTGTGCCAGGCACTGGATGGCCAGGAATCCTCGCTGGACTCCGCTCTCACCATGCCTCCTCTCTCTGAGACTCCACCACGTGAGTCTTCGGCAGGCTTGACTGACGTTGTGAAAAGTGAAAGTGTTAGCCACTCAGCTGTGTCTCTTTGGCGACCCCATGGACTGTGGCTGGCCAGGCTCCTCTGTCCATGGGATTTTCCAGGTAAGAATACTGGAGAGGGTAGCTATTTCCCTCTTTAGGGGACCTTCCTGACCCAGGGACAGAACCAGGGTCTTCTGCATTGCAGGCAGATTCTTAAGAGTCTGAAATGCCAGGGAGAGATGCTGCGGACTTTGTCCCAATTCTGGGACCGCACACAGCTCAGGCCACTGCGTGGAGTGCTCTCTGCCCTCACCCCGCAGCTCCTACTCATCCACTTCTGGGTCTGAGCCTCAGTGCCACCTCCTTGAGAAGCCCTCCAGGACTCCCGTGACCAGGCTGGCTGCCCCCGTCCTGTGCCTCCCTCAGCCTCTAGACCTCTCTTATGCCTCCTCCCCTTCACTTGTTAAATACAGGTCTCCTCACTCACGTGAAAGCTGCTGCGGAGTGCTTCCTAGCGGAGTCCCGGGGCCAGTTTTATTCCTGTAAGCCCTGGCGTCCGTATCTGTACCGCGGTGTAATAGCAGTTCCTACAGCTCAGAGCTCTCCTGTGGATTAAAAAACGACGCTTGGGAAACCTGTAGCTCAGTGCCTGGCACCTGCCGAGGGCCCACTGATGTCAGCCCGACTGTGAGGACTGCTCTCTGCAGGCGGGGAAGCTGCCAGGGGCTCGCGTGCTGGTCCCTGTCTCCCAGTCTCAGTAAATGGACCCTCGCGGTCCCTTCTCTTGCTGAGCTTCCTCACAGTGGGGAGAGGAACAGTGGCCAAAACAGTGAAAGGCCACGAGAGGTGTGAAAAGAGAACAGAAGAGGGTGACAGGTTTTGGGGAGCCTGGTCTCGCCTGATCTGGGTCTCAAGTCATGGCCCAAGGAAATAACGTGTGAGCGTATGTGTGTGTATGTTAGGGGTGAGGGGGGGACAGCTGTGTGTGGGGGACATTCCAGGCATAGAGAACAGCGTGTGTAAAGGTGTGGAGGCCCGGGGCTTTGAACAGTGTGAGCATCTTGGTGTTTCTGGTGCACAGTGCACAAGGTGCATAGTGTCTCAAGCAAGGCTTGGCAGGCGCGTGAGAACCATGCTGGGCAGGAATCTGGGAGTCCGCTGATGAGGAGCAACTTTGTCTGATGTAAGAGGTGTGGTTGGTGAAGGGTTTATCCAGCTTGACAATCTCATAGTTTAACTTAGAGTGTTTAGTCTATTTACATTTAGTGTAATTACTGAGAGAGTTGGCTTATAACTACTGTCTTACTATCTGGGCCTTCCTGGTGGCTCCGACAGTAAAGAATCTGCCTGCAATTGAACCCTGCAGGAGACCCGGGTTCGATCCCTGGGTCAGGATGATCCCCTGGAGAAGGGAATGGCAACCCATTCCAGTACTCTTGCCTGGAGAATCCCATGCATAGAAGAGCCTGGTGGGCTACAGTCCATGGGGTTGCAAAGAGTTAGACTGGGCTGAGTGACTAATATTAAGTTACTATTTGCTTCCTATTTGTCTTCCTATTTCTTGAATTCTTAGAATTAATCTCTTTTAATACAATTATCCCATTTCTCTCTATTAACTTTTTAGTGTCAATTATAGAGTCAGACACAGCTGAGTGACTAATACTAACTTACTATTTGTTTCCTGTTTGTCTTCCTATTTCTTGATTCCTTAGAATTAATGTCTTTGAAAACAATTATCCCCATTTCTCCCTATTAACTTTTTAGTGTCAATTGTAACCTAGAAATTAAAACACACATTATTGACTCATTACACTCTCATAAAATTGATTTCTTTCTTACCACAGCCTGATGATGTTAGAACCTTGCTGCTGCTAAGTTGCTTCAGTCGTGTCCAACTCTGTGTGACCCCATAGACGGCAGCCCACCAGGCTCTCCTGCCCCTGGGATTCTCCAGGCAAGAACACTGGAGTGGGTTGCCATTTCCTCCTCCAATGCATGAAAGTGGAAAGTGAAAGAGAAGTCGCTCAGTTGTGTCCGACTCTTCGCGACCCCATGGACTGCAGCCTGCCAGGCTCCTCCGTCCATGAGAGTTTCCAGGCAAGAGTACTGGAGTGGGGTTGCCATCGCCTTAAGACACTTTAATTGCATGTATTCTACTTGTATTTTACATGATCATTTCCTGCCTTTTGTTTATAGATAACCTTTAAGCCCCGTAACACACTCTCATTTTTTGAGTGACTGTGTTGCGAAGCTCACACATCTGTGAGCATGTCGGCCCTTTCGTTACTGTTCCTCCTCCCGGCACCCACACGCTTTCCCCAGGTTATCTCTCTTTCGTCTCCTTTACAGGGTTTCCTTTAGTGCAAGCACGTCCAGTGACAAAGGAAGCAAGCTTTGTCTGTCTAAAGCTGTCTTTCACTCTCATCTGAAAGAACATCCCGTCTGGACAGAGTCCAGGCTGGCAGGGGCTTCTTCCAGTGTTGTGACGAGGTCATTCCACTATCTTGTCGCGTCCGCGCTCTCCTTGGGATGTCAGTCTGTTTCCTCATCTGTCTTCCTAAAGGTGAGGAGGTGCGGTGTGTGGTTTTCCTCTCTGGGTGTTTTTAAGATTTTCTCTGTCTTCTTCCAGTGGTTTTTCTGTGGTGTGCCCAGAGGGCGTGTTTGCTTGTCTATTTTTGAGTTCTAAGTCTCTCCTGCTTGCCTTTGCAGAGCCTTTTGATTGTGTGAGTTTATTTCTTAAAGCTATTTGGCAAAAATCAGGTCAGTATTTCTCCAGATTTTCTTCAGACCCATCCTCTCTCTTCTCCCTCTGGGACTCCTTTTCTAACTTTATCAGGGATGTCGGTTTCCGGCTCTTTTCCACGCTCCTTCACGCATTCTCGATGTGTTTTCCCTACGTGGTATAATTTCTACATTCTCTATTGACCTGTCTTCCGTGTCACAAGTCTGTCACTGCCTCCTGCTTTGTCCAGCTGTAAAGTCCATCTCGCAAGCGGTTACTTTCCTTTTTATCTATACATTTCTCTTTGGCTGCGCCGGGTCTTCAGTGCTGGGCTTGGGCTTTCTCCGGTTGACGCACGCAGGCTTCTTGTTGCGGTGACTTCTCTTGTTGCAGAGCTCAGGCTGTACGGCGTGCAGCTTTCAGTAACTGGGGTGTGCAGGCTCAGTACTTGTGGCTCATGGCTTGTGGGCTTCCCTGGTGGCTCAGACCGTAAAGAATCTGCCTGCAGTCAGGAGGGCCAGGCTCAATCCCTGGGTCAGGAAGATCCTCTGAAGAGAGGAATGGGCACCACTCCATTATCCTTGCCTGGAGAGTTCCATTGACAAGAGGATCCTGGTGGGCACGGTCCATGGAGTTGCAGAGTTGGACGTGACTGAGTGACTAACACTCACTTTTTCTTTTCCCTTTCGTGTGGAATCTTACCAGACCACAGACCAAACCCACGTCCCCTGCGTTGGCAGGTGGATTCTTAACCACTGGACCACTGGGGAAGTCCTATGAATTTTATATATTTTTTAAATTTTTCTTTAGATTCTAATTCTCAGCTGTAATTCCCCTTTAAAAGATGGATTTGAACTACACTCTACTTGTTTTAAGCGTATGTCAATTATAGTTGTTGAGAAGCTCTTGCCAGCTTATTCCAACGCTTGGATAAACAATGGATCTGTTTCTGTTGGCTGGTTTGCCCCTCTTGGCTTTCTTGCATGTGATGCTGTCTTTTGGCATCCTCATAATTTCTCATTTACTGGCAGTTATTGTGTATAAAATTGTAGGGGCCCAGGTGACTTTATTTTCTGAGAGTGGTCCTTGTTTCCTCTGACAGGCAGACCAGGTGTGGGACTGATCACCTTAGGAGCTGATGCCTGCTGGCCTGGGTTTCAGATTTGAAAGGCGCCACCTACCTCTGGATCCCGGTTCTCTCAGTGCAGCCTTTCAGATCTCCAGCCAGGAGCTTGCCACGTTCACTGATCTACTCGTCCTGGCGGGTCTGGGTATGGTTAGCCCACAAGACTGTGGAAAATTCCATTCTGCTTTTCAGAGGTTTTCATAGCTTTCTATTGTCGCTTAAAGATGTAGGCATTCCATACCACCTTATCTGCCTCCTGAGAAACCTGTATGCAGTTTCAAGAAGCAACAGTTTGAACCTTACATGGAACAACTGACTGGTTCAAAATTGGGAAAGAAGGATGATACGGCTGTATATTGTCACCCTGCTTATGTAAGTTCTATGTAGAGTGCATCATATGAAATGCCAGGCTGGATGAGCTCAAGCTGAAATCAAGATTGCTGGGAGAAATATCAACAACCTCAAATATGCAGATAATACCATTCTAATGGTAGAAAGTAAAGAGGAACTAAAGAGCCTCTTAATGAAGATGAAAGAGGAGGGTGAAAGAGCTGGCTTAAAACTCAGCAAAAACTAAGATCATGACATCTGGTCCCATCAGTTCAGTTCAGTTGCTCAGTCATATCTGACTCTTTGTGACCCCATGGACTGCAGCTCACCAGGCTTCCCTGTCCATCACCAACTCCCAGAGCTTGCTCAAACTCATGTCCATCTAGTTGGTGATGCCATCCAACCGTCTCATCCTCTGTCATCCCCTGCTGCTCCTGCCCTCAATCTTTCCCGGCATCAGGGTCTATTCCAATGAGTCAGCTCTTCTCATCAGGTGGCCAAAGTATTGGCCAAAGTATCAGCTTCAGCATCAGTCCTTCTAATGAATACTCAGGACTGATTCCCTTTAGGATGGACTGGTTGGATCTCCTTGCAGTCCAAGAGACTCTCAAGAGTCTTCTCCAACACCACAGTTAAAAAGCATCGATTCTTTGGTGTTCAGCTTTCTTTATGCTCCAACTCTCACATCTATCCATGACCACTGGGAAAACCATAGCATTGAGTACATGGACCTTTTTGGCAAAGTAATGTCTCTGTTTTTTAATATGCGGTCTAGGATTGTCATAACTTTTCTGTCAGTAACAGACTTTATTTTCTTGGGCTCCAAAATCATTGCAGATGGTAACTGCAGCCATGAAATTAAAATTAAAAGATGCTTGCTCCTTGGAAGAAAAGCTATGACAAACTTACTGTATTAAAAAGCAGAGATATCACTTTGCTGACAAAGGTCCATATAGTCAAAGCTGTGGTTTTTCCAGCAGTCATGTATGGATGTGACAGTTGGACCATAGAGAGGGCTGAGTGCGGAAGAATTGACGCTTTAGAATTGTAGTGCTGGAGAAGACTCTTGAGAGTGCCTGGAACAGCAAGGAGATCAAACCGGCCAGTCCTGAAGGAAGTCAACCCTGAATATTCATTGAAATGACTGATGCTGAAGCTGAAGCTCCAATACTTGGGCCACCTGATGCAAAGAGCTGACTCATTGGAAAAGACCCTGATGCTGGTACAGATTGAAGGCGGGAGGAGAAGGGGATGACAGAGGATGAGACGGTTGGATGGACATGAGTTGTAGCAAACTCCAGGAGACAGTGAAGGACAGAGGAGCCTAGCCTGCTGCAGTCCATGGGGTTGCAAAGAGTTGGACACGACTGAGTTACTGAACAACAATCCGTTCCCCATCAATTCTGGAGTCTGGCAAAAATCTTGACATGGAAATGGTCTGTTTTGGAAGCCCCGAGGGCCTCCGGTGTCATCAGTCTGGCTCTGCAAGCCACCAAGAGTTCTGGTGGGTCCTTCAGTTGCGCCCACCCAGCAGAGCTTCCAGGACAAGCTCATACCTCACTTTTTGCTCCTGCCTGGAAGAGCCAGCACTCCCCAGGAAAAGGAGCCAAGGGTGGCTCGACCACCCTCTGCACCCTTCCCTGCCTCCTGGTTCCTGTTGGTTCATAAGCAGCCAATGCTGTCCTTGGAGGGGAACTTGTTCTGCCGTGGACTCCCCGCTCCTCGACTCCCCCCTACACAGAAACTGGGATGGGTTTAAACAAGCAAACTACATCAACTTTTGAGGGGCGTTGTTTATTTGCATCATTTACCCACTCTTTCTGGTGGCTCAGCTGGTAAAGAATCCGCCTGCAATGTGGGAGACCTGGGTTTGATCCCTGAGTTGGAACGATCCCCCGGAGAAGGGAAAGGTTACCCACTCCAGTATTCTGAGCAACTTTCACTTTCACACTTTCACTTTCATCCAGTCTTTCATCAAATTACATTGTTTAGCTCTCACCAACATCTGTGAGCTGCACCCTTCCCTTCTCCAGGGCTGCTCTGGAAAAGCCCACTGTCTCGGGAATCCCTCCTCAGTCACCCCATCTAGGCTCCATGCCCCCTCTCACTCCCTACCCCTGTCCTGCCTGTCCTTCTCCAAGGCTCATCACTGCCTGGTGGAATATTTACATCGCCCATCTCTTTGTGCTGTGTCGGCCTCCCTAGGAAAAAACCATTCCACAGACCAGAACTTCTTACTTGTTTAGTCCATCGCCGAACACGCAGTCCCTTGGACTGCCAGGAGATCCAAGCAGTCCATCCTAAAGGAAATCAGTCCTGAATATTCACTGGAAGGACTGATGCTGAAGTTGAAACTCCAATACTTTGGCCACCTGATGCGAAGAACTAACTCATTGGAAGAGACCCTGATGCTGAGGAAGATTGAAAGCAGGAGGAGAAGGGGACGACAGAGGATGAGATGGTTGGATGGCATCACTGACTCGATGGACGTGAGTTTGAGTAAACTCCGGGAGATGGTGATGGACAAGAAGGCCTGGCATGCTGCGGTCCATGGGGTTGCAAAGAGTCAGACACGACTGAGCAGCTGATCTGAACTGAACTGAACTAAGCGTGCCGTACTGTGCCACCATCGGCCCAGGCCTGTAACAGATGCTCAATCGATATTTGTGGAATGAACGAGGAGCATCACCCTGTTTCACAGATAAGTAAACCAGGGCCAACTTTGAATAACTTAATCGAATAAGGGCACAGATAGCCGGACTCAGCGCATCTTCCTGGGGGCGCAGTTCTGCTGACTGTAGGGGCAAGGACAGCTGTGACCTCTGTGCTGTCCCGGCTGCGAGCTCCTAGAGGGCGGTCTCTCCCCTGTGTGGCCCCTCCAGCCCGCCTGCGCTTACTCGGGGCTCATGACCACAGAGTACCGTCCTGTGCACCAGGGTCCCTAAGAGGACACAGTCCCCCCAGGCATCTGGTTGGTGGGGAGGCAAGTGCATGAACAGGTAGTGGGAGGTACTGATAGGGGTGACAAGGCCCAGCCTCGAGGACAGGTGACGCCGCTCGGGGACACATTTAGCATTCCAACGAGGGGAAGCAGAGTCCGGAAGCATGAGTGGAAATTTTGAGACACTCGGAGCCAGAGCAGTGGTCCCAGCTGGGGGCCTGTGTGCCCCCTGCCAGGGGAAGGTGTGTGGGTGCAGGGGGTGGTGTGGGGCTGGGGGAGGCCAGCGGGGTCCGAGCACACAGGGGCCGCCTGCCCGGCCTCTGAGCAGGCCTCTGAAGCTGCCCCTTTGAAAGCCCAGCATGGGGCGGGGAAATGCCAGCATCTTTGGAGACGACTGCAGTGAGCAGAGTCCAGGGAGGGTGGTGCCCAGCCCGGGCCCCCAGGGGAGTGGCCCCGGGGTGGGAGCAGGTATTGATCGGCTGCTCTGGGCAGGAGGCAGTTGATGGATGAGGCACTGGGTCCCATGGCAGGCACGGCGCGTCCACATCAGGCCACTGGCGCCCAAATCGTCTAGAAAGCCCATCGCAGACGGCGGCGCTCGGCGCGCCTCGAAGCAGCAATTACAAAGCCAGTCATTAATTAAATAAGACCTGCTTTTCTGCAGCCACACGTGGGAGGCATCCTGCTCATTCAACTACGCTTCCATTCAGCATTTGCAGGGCGGCAGGTGCACGTGAGATGCTGGGTGAGAGAGTTCCGGGCCCATCTCTGCTCCTGTAAAGCCGAGGTGCCCAGCCACTTGGACTCCTGGACCTCGGCTCCTCCCCGCAGGGCAGGCTTGGCTGCACCTCCTGGCTGGGAGAGGAGGGGCTGTGTGGATAAAGGAGATCGTGAGGGTGGGGTGCCCAGCAGCGTGGGGCCCCTTGCACGTGTCTGGGATCAGCGCCAATCCAAGCACACTATGCCCGCCCCAGAGAGGGGCAGGGTGGAGGCACAGCCAGCCTCCAAGAACTCAGGGCGGCCCATCTCTCTCTGGAGCTGTGTGCAGAGCTAGATGGAGCCCCTGAGCGGGCCCTGGACTCTGCAGCTACCAAGGATGCCGGGCAGTTGGGAAACCTGTGTGTCCAGAGAGGACCCCAGCGAAGCCTTCCTGTCCCCACGGCCCAGGCTGAGGCTGTGGTCACCTGTCCCTGTGGCTGGCCTGTGGTGCACGTGGTTCCCCTCCCTCCACGGCCCAGGGGATCCAGTCCAGACGCAGCCGGCCACCCTGCCTCCTCTGCTGTTGGCTGTCTGGTCGCTGCCCGGGCAGTCGTCCTGCTCGTGCCGCTGCCCAGCGGGTCCAGTTCAAGGCTCGGCAAAGGCCCCCACTCCAAAGGCAGACCCGAGTGGGGGTGCACACTGCCCCCTTGGCTCCAGGCTTCCTCCTCCTCCTCTTCTCTGCCTGGGCTTCCTGGCTTCTTTCTATGACTTCCTTCTTCTCCTCCTCGTCCTTGTGTGTGTAGGAATTTTTAAAATTGCTTTTATAAAACTGCTTAATTTGTTTACCTCTAAAAAATGTTAGGGAGAAGGAAATGGCAACCCACTCCAGTACTCTTGCCTGGAGAATCCCAGGGAAGGGGGAGCCTGGTGGGCTGCCGTCTGTGGGGTCGCACAGAGTCGGACACGACTGAAGCGACTTAGCAGCAGCAGCAGCAAAAATGTTAAGTGATGTTGGGGAGTCATTGAAGGCTTCCCAGGTGATGTTCGTGGTGAGGAACCTGCCTGCCAATGCAGGGGATTTAAGGACACGGGTTTGATCCCCGTGTCAGGAAGATCCCCTGGAGGGGGGCACGGCAGCCCACTCCAGTACTCTTGCCTGGAGAATCCATGGACCGAGGAGTCTGGTGGGCTGCAGTCCATGGGGTCACCAAGAGTTGGACACGACTGAAGCGACTTAGCACTGAAGGGGTCCCTGAAGGCCTTGAAAACAGGGAGTAAATTAAGTTCCTAAATCCAGTGTCAGGGGATGGAAATGCTGCCGGGTGTCGTCTCAGCCCGCTGCTGTGCTTTATCAGCCGGCATGGGACACACCAAACGTGCTCAAATGCAAGCATCGTTTCAGCTGCTTTGCTGTAACAGCCGACACTGCGGGACGCAGTCACGCAGCGTCTTTATCTGAGTATCTCGGTAACACTTCAGAACGCACACACCATTGCCACCGGCTTTTCAAAGGGGACCATTACGGTACTAAGAAGTTAATTATGATTAACAAGAAGGTGGGTGGAAGCGAGGCCCTCTGGGAAGGTCTGTGTTAGAGCCCACACGTTTGGGGGTTAGAATCGTGTGGAAGATGCTTCACGGTTTCCGCCCTCTCCGGGGTCAGGGCCCGGCCTCTCTTTGAAGGTTTCGGTCGTCTGCGGTCACCTTGGAAACCTAACTGAACTTAGCCCCCTGTATCCGCTGAGACAGGGAGGGTCTGCTGCAGGGCCAAGACGCCTCCCGGCTCACACCGACCGAGCGTCTGTACCACGGGGACACCGGGCTAGGCCCCGGGAGTGATGAGGGAGGCAGGTCTGGGGACGTCCACGCCATCGGAGGAGCAGGGCCGGCAGCGAGCACACAGAATGTGGAGCTGGCGGTGCTGCGTCGGCAACGGCAGGGACAGGAGCATCCCCGCGCGGGCCAGGCACGCACAGACGTCCTGAGGTTGCTTCACCCGTTACGAGTGGGGCTCAGAAGTCGGGCCTCCTGATGCAGCTTCCAGGGCCCAGGGCCCAGGGCCCTCACCTGCCCTCCTCCCTTTGAACGCCAGGCTGCTGGGGGGTATACATGGCAGGCAGGCAGGTGGGGGTGGCCCCATTGCCCCCGAGCACGGCTCCCCATCACTTGGCACCCTCTCGAGCGCCCACCCCGCCCGGCACGGCTGCAGGTAGTTCTCTCCGTGGGCCGCCACCCACCTGGCCAGCCTCATCGGGGGCCGTGTGACCGTGATGTGAGTTCTCTGGGGCCCAATTTCATGAGCTGTGAAATCGCAGTGACACCCCAGGACTCTCAGAAAGAGGGAGGCTGTGTGTGCAAAGCCCTTTGCTCCAGGTCGGCCCCCACCAGTGTCTGCTGACTCAGTGAGTGAATGAATGAAGGAACGAGGCCCCCAGTTCCGCAGCTGGACACGGAGGAGCAGTGAGCCCACTGTCTGCCTGGCAGCGCAGATGACCTCTCAGCTGCCTGGGTGCCTGCAGGCCCGCAGGGGAGCCACCGCCGCGGGCAGGCGGGCAGGCAGGTGGTGCGGGTCCTGCCCCACAGAGACTCCGCGGGCCCCCTCCTGCTGACCACTGCTCACCCTCCCCGGCACCATCACAGCAGTCGGGCTGAGTGCCCCACTTAACACCCCGACGAAGTCACAGCACTGGGGCAGGGGGGAGGTGGGCAGCCGTCTCACCAGTCTGGAGACCCTGACTCACCCGGACCTGGGCGTAAACCCTGTGGCAGGGAGGGCACTTGGCTTTGGGTTTGGACTGAAGCCTGGAGGGACCTGCAGGGCCCCGAGTGAGTCGGGGGACCGTGGAGAGGGTGCTGGAGGACCGCGTCCAAGGGAGCGACCTCAGAGCGGCCCCTGGACACGCAAGAGCGTGTATCCACCACTGCCTGGCCTCGCTGGCGGCTCTGTGAGATCCCCAGGCTGGGCTTCGGGTGCCTGCTGTGCTTGCTCGGCCCCCACAACAAGCTTCCGCAGGCTGGGGGCTTAAAGGACAGGTTGGTCTCCCACGGCCCCGGAGGCTGGGGTCTGAGCCCGAGGTGAGGGAAGGCCCGCTCCTCCTGAGGCTTCTCTCCTCGGGGGCGGGTGGCTACCTTCTCTGCATCCACATGGCGTCTTGTGTCTGATCTCCTCTTATAACAACGGGTGTCAGGTCATACTGAGCCCACCCTAATGACCTCCTTTGACTTTGATCCCCTCTTTAAAGATACTCTCTCCAAATACAGTCACGTCCTGCAGTCTTGGGGTTTAGAATTTCGACACATACACTTCGGGGGGCACCATATAACTGGACCCTGCAGTTAGCCAGGGGTGGCCGTGGGTGTGGACTCAGACCTTCGGGCCTGTATCCTGGACACCTTCCAGGCCACAGCAGGGCCTACAGGTGCACTGTCCCGAGGCTGAGAATGGCCCTGTGTGGTGACTCCCGCAGCTTCCCTGCTCTGGGAGACTCCTGGGTGTCCTGGAGATGCTGGCCTCTGCTGGCACTCAGGGGACACTGAGTCTCCGTGCTCAGCTGCCCTCTGTGTGCCCAGATTTCAGACCGGTGCCTGCACAGCAAGGTCTGCGGGCTGGTAGGCAGGGTGAGCGGAGGTCTCCCAGAAGCTGGGACATTAGGTTTGGGACCCCACCAGGCTCATGACCACCCTGCTTCTCTGTCATCCTGACGTTTCCTCCCCAGGAAGCCTCACAAACTCTCCGACTGCTTCCAGAATCGGTGGCTTCAGGCGGAATTTCCCAGCACATTTCTCAACTTGAGAAACATCTCAGGGTCCACGCGGGGTCTCCACACCCCCAGGCCCGAGCCCGGGAACCACCCGCTTTGGGGACTTGCAGAATTACACGCGGCCCTTTTCAGCAGCAGGATTCACTCTCCTGTTATTTCCAAAACGCGTCCAGACAACACGTAAGACCGCCGGACGAGACAAATTCATTAGGCTCCTGAATAATGCAGGGAGGTTTGGGGAGCAAACGAGCGGGAGGTGTTCCCTCGTGGGCTCTGCACGTATGGATTTTCCTTTAAGAGACAGAACACAAGTGGATATCGGTCTGATTGTCGCTAATGACATGGGCGCACCGGCCCTTGGCTCTCAGACAGCCACTCATTAAGGGGAGTGGCCGTTGTTTCCTCCCCTGGATGAGTGTGTTGATTAAGCTCTTCGACGCCGTCCCCGGCACTGTTCAGGGACAACCACCCTGCTTAGGGGGTGCACGGCCATACTGTTTTTTCCTGAAGGAAGAGCTCTCTAAGGGAGTCATTCTGCTTTGGGGACTGCCCTTGGGGCAGACGTCCCCAGTCCACTCCCCGCCACCCGGGCTAGGTAAGTGAACAGGGCCCCCTCTTAAGGGGACACTCACTCTTCAGCTTCAGAAGGAGCTATTTTCCTGGCGAAAGGCAGAAACCTGGCCTGAGAAGCACAGCACCCGTTCCACGCCAATGACACCAGCGGCCTGTCTGTCCCTGCGTTTGCCCGCCCCGCCCCAGAGGGCCTCAGCTTCCTTTGGGGGACGGTTCCCAGACACGCACACTGCTTTTCTTCCCTGAATACCTGCACCTCCTTCCTGTGGCTTCTCAGTGAGCGGGATCACTCGCAGGGCAGAAACACCCCGGAGTCCATGTCCTCAGGAGGGACCTGTGACCCGTGATGGGATCTGGTGACTCAGTACACCCTGGGGGGCGCAACATGCCCTCCCTCTGAGGTTTCCCCCACATGGCTGGGTCTCAGCCGTCCACTGGGGTAACCCCCCATCACCCAGCTTCCTCCCTTCCCCGTCTCACCTCCCGACACCCACAGCCTCCTTCTCAGGGTCGCCTCCCAAACAGAGACTTGTCCACCTGTAGGTGGGGAAGCTCCAGGTCTGGCGAACAGCAGCCCACGTCGGGACGCAGCAGGCTGGCCAGCCATTCACCATGTCCCCCCATCCCTCCCCCGGGGCCTGGGGCCCCACGACAGGACGTGCGCTGGGGAGAACGTACCCGGCTGCGTTTGCCTAGGTTCATCAGAGAAAACTGAGCCGCTAGGATGGAGACACGCAGAGGTTTCTCACCGGGGCTTGACGCGTGTGATTTTGGAGGCTGAGAACCCTGAGGGTGGACAGTGGTGGCTCCCCTCCCCGGGGGCAGGAGAAGGCGGTCCCGGCCCCACGGTCAGGCCGGGGAAGGCGCGGCTCAGCCTTTGCAGTCTCGTCTTCAACTGATGAGGAGGGCCACCCACACTGTCTCCCAATCCAAAGGCTAAGCTCATCCAGAGACCCCTTTGAGATACACCCAGAGTCGTGTTGACCCCACGGGCGGTCACAATCAACCCATATCGTGGACCGTCACATCCTCCTAGTGGTTGCTGGGTAACGGCCGTGAACTCCTGTGAATCCCCAGGGACCCAAAGGCCCCCATGGTCCACGGGGCTGAGCAGGGATGCAGCGAGGCCAGGGGCTAGATGGAGCCGGTCCAGTTCCCCTCACAGGGGGTCCAGTGGGCCTGTGCACACGCCCAGCAGTGGCTGCCCCAGTCCCAGGAGGCAGAGCGAGAACAGGGTGCAGAGAGCTGGCAGGAGCCCACGCTGCACAGGGAGCCTTGAGGATGCGGCGCCGGGCGAGACTGCCGGGCCTAGGGTGCAGGTCCTGTGTGATGCTGGCCCCCACGCCCCTTCTCCTTCCTTCAGTTCTTCCCAGCCCGGGGCTGCCCCCATCCAAAGGCAAAAGGCCGATTTGTGGGAGCAGACTGAAACTTCATCTGCTGACCGAGGACGAAGCAGGGCGGGCTCCTGCTCTGAAAGCACCTTCTCCCAGAGTGCAGGCGAGGACGAGCTTTCTATAGGAAAGCGGCTGAAGGGGTGGTGTGGGTCCGAGGCCTCTGTCACTGAGGCTCACGGAAATGCGCGGCGGTTTCCTGGGACGAGCTGAGTGCTTTCCTGCCCCTTCACGGTCCTCGGGGACGGGCAGTGAAGCAGGAGGCACCAGCAAGGTGCCAACTGGGCGGGGGTCTTAGTATTCAAATGAGATGCGAATGAGCTGTCCAGCCACCTCTGTCCCAGTTTTGAAGTCTGGCCAGTGAATTTGAGCTCCTCGTGGTTCCTTGTCCCCATAGTATCAGATGTTAGGATCCAGCCAGTCTTGGTTTTCTGTAGATTTGCCTGGAGGGAGGCTTTTATTAGAAATGGCAGGGCGGTGGAAGCCACTTCTAATTCAGGCGGAACCCAAGGAAGGTGCCCTCATGTTTTACAGAGATGGTTTTGGGTGCGTTGGGGACCCTCAGGTTGCCCCCCTGGGTGACAATTCCACTTACATGAAGCACCTTAGTAAAACTCACAGAGACTGAAGGTAGAGCAGAGGTTGCCAGACACTGGGGAGAGTGCGGGCTTCTGTTTAATGGAGGCAGAGCTCCAATTTGGGAAGACGAGGATGCTCTGGAAGTGAATGACAGTGATGTTCGCTAGGCAAAGTGAAAAACTTACAGAAAGACAGATACTGTATGATATCACATGTGTGTGCAATTTAAAAAATACACTAGATGAGTGACTGTAACCAAAAAAGAAGCAGCATTGTAAATCAACTGTACTCCGATGTAAAATAAAAATTAAATAAGATGCAGACTCACAGGCACAGAGAACTCACATACATACAGGGAGAAGGAATGGGGGGGCAACCTAGGGTGGGAGGAAAGTCACCTGCGTGAAACTTTTGACAATTACACAGCACTAGAGGCTCAGATGGTAAAGTGTCTGTCTGCAATGCGGGAGACCCGGGTTTGATCCCTGAGTTGGAAAGATTCCCTGGAGAAGGAAATGGCAACCCACTTCAGTATTCTTGCCTGGAAAATTCCATGGACTGAGGATCCTGGTAGGCTACAATCCATGGGGTTGCAAAGAGTCGGACACGCCTGAGTGGCTTCACTTCACTTCACTCTTCGTGAAATGTAAAGACTCTTTCATCAATATCTTTCATTCAGTTAAAAAAGTGTGGTGACTTCCCAGGGGGTCTGGTGGCTAAGACTCTGTGCTCCCAGTGCAGGGGGTTCAATCCCTGGCCGGGGAACTAGATCCCACAGGCCGAAACTAAGATCCGGCACAGCCAAATAGATCAATCAATATTTTTAAAAAACCGTGAATGATCTTTAATGCCATTGAACTGTACACTTGAAAATGAGAAAAATGCTAAATTTTGTATTATGTGCATTTTACCACAGTTTTTTAAGAAGTGGGAAAAGACTTGGTAGCATCCGCGAACTGGTCATCTCAGCTTTGAAAGGAGAATCATTACAGTGAGAGAGATCGACCGGGGTTTCCATGATGGCCCTTTGCCCCTAACTCCTAAGGTGGTAAACCCAAAGCAATTGCACATCCCTGGAGAAGGTGAAGAGACAGAGAAACACAAACACGTCTGTGGGAGACGGCGGGGCGGGAACGCCAACCCCTCTCCCCGCAGCGGGGTCAGTGAAAAGCAGAGGCACTTATCGGACCCTCGTTATGGGCCTGGACGCAGGAGGAGGCCATTCCAGAGAGAAATCGACACCCACTGTGAGGCATCTGAGGACACCCACCGCAAAGCTGGACCCTCAGACGTGGGATGGGCGGCCTCCACTAGCCAGGAGGTGTAGGGGGGTGTGAGAGTCCCGGGCTCTAAGCCTCACTTGGGTCTGCTGCCTCCCCAGGGTCCTTCCCAGCAGTGTCTCAGGGGGCCTCTCTGGTCCCAATCGCCGCCATGGTTAGATCCCTGCAGGAAACACTCAGATTGAAAGCTGAGGAGTGGTTATGGAGCTGACGCACACTTTTGTACTCTAAGAGCCCCAACCCGAAATGACATCAGCTCCAAGCCCTCCGTAGCCTGGGTGCTGCCTGATGACCCCGTCTCAGACTGAGACTGACCCCTGCAGGAGACCGAGGGCCCCTCTGTGGGAGAGTAAGGAGTGTCCCCTACCCTCTTGCAGCCGGTGGTGTCTGGATGCCCCCTGCCTGCTTGCCGGAGGCTAGAGTGCCCAGGACCGAGCCCTGCACTCCCGGCAGTGGCCCCTGGGTGTCCTGGCATCGTGAGATCCCTACTGCCTTCTCCCACTTTCAGGCCTCAGAATGGGGGTGGGGTGAGGGAGTGAACGGGGCCTCTGATGTGGGGGTACTCACCCATCCGGGGCTCCTGATGGTGAAAGGCGCTCAGAGAACTGATGGCCCTCGGCCGCCCCACGCCCCCACAGGGCGTGCGTCAGCTGTCCCTTTGTACAGAGAAGGGAACTGAGGCTCAGGGAGGCGACACTCCCGGCCAGGCCATCAGCTGGATGGGGGCGGCAGGGCGGTGCCTTCTCCTGGCAGGAAGGAGCTGGCTGGGCAAGTTCCCAGGCACCTGCCACCCCCACCCGGGGCTCACGTCTCTGCATACTCCACCCGCCCCATCACCCAGAGGATCCAGTTCCCTGTTCCCACCGATATGTGCAGGCGACATCTCTGGGTCGGGCACCAGCCTGACCTGGTGGTGGTTCCAGACCTCTGCTTGTCCATGTCCCAGGCTGGGACGCCTACCACCAGACAGGTTCTCTCTGCCTCGGGCACAGCCCCACAGGGACAGCTCTTGTGGGTGGGGAGGCGCCTCCCCGAGTCCTCGGACACGTGGGGAAGGAGACAAGTCTGCCTGGACCCTGCTCCCTGCTCCAGCAGCTCAGCTTCTTTCCCCGATGCCTGAGTGCTGGGGTTTTACCTCCCTCGCCTGGTCTGCCTCCTGAGCACCCCCATTCTGTGCACGCTGACCAACAGGAAGGAAGGGGCTCTCGCTCCTTCAGTGCCCACACATGCCCCTCTCTGTGGCAGCCGGGCCTCCTTTTAACCTTTTGGATCAGTTTTTTATTGTTGGGCTACCCACTCCAGAATTCTTGCCTGGAAAATCCCAGGGACGGGGGAGCCTGGTGGGCTGCCGTCTATGGGGTCGCACAGAGTCGGACACGACTGAAGCGACTTAGCAGCAATGAGTTGTCTAGTCAACTACTGTAGTAGTTGAAGCTGAAACTCCAGTACTTTGGCCACCTGATGTGAAGAGCTGACTCCTTTGAAAAGACCTGGATGCTGGGAAAGACTGAGGGCAGGAGGAGAAGGGGACGACAGAGGATGAGATGGTTGGATGGCGTCACCGACTTGACAGACGTGAGTTTGAGTAAGTTGGTGAAGAACAGGGAAGCCTGGTGTGCTGCAGTCCATGGGGTTGCAAAGAGTTGGACACAACTGAGCGACTGAACTGAACTGTAGTTACCTGCTCAGTGGACAATACACACGTGTCCACCTGCGGTTCCGGAGATCAGAAGTTCAGTGCGGTCTCATGGGGAAAAAAATCAAGGTGTCAGAGGGTCCAGGATCCTCCTGGGGGCTCTTTGGGGGCCTGTTTCCTGCACTTCTCGGGTCTGGGAGGCGCTGCCCACACTCCTGGGCTCTCGGGCCATCCACCACCTGCACAGCCAGCAGCCCTTGGCGGGGTCCTCACGTCCCGCCCCTCTGACCCTGCCTGCCCCTCCTCTGCACTGACGGACCTCGTGACTGTCTTGACCCCGCCCCACACCCCCCACTGACAGCCCAGGATCTTCATCTCTGTGCATTAAGACCAGCAATTAATTAAGATCAGCTATCTAAAGTCCCTTGCAGGTGCCAGGGGTTCGGACGGGGACCTCTCTGGGGCTGTCATTCTGCCCCATGCCTCCCTCTGGGAGGGTTTCAGGGGTCTTGCTCAGCCTGGAGATTTCTCCAGCCTGCGCGGCTGTCTCCTCATGGGAGTCTTCCCGAGCTCACGGCCACAAGCCTGCCTTCTGGGCTCAGAGAGCAGCGTCAGCTGCACAGCCCTGGCTGAGTTTCGTGCTGGGTCAGGACTCAGGAAGGCAGGAAGAGTTACAGCCTCACGGCCTCCCTGCTTCCAGGGAGTGGCTCTGCTGGGAGGCTGCCCGCGAATCCTGCCTCCTGGGGCCGAGGCCGCTATAACGAGCCGCTTGCCCCTGAGCTCTGCAGCTTCATCTGCGCCCATGAGCGCCTCTCACCCAGAGCTGGGAAATAGGGTGTGGCGGGTTGGATGGCGTCCCCTCCAAGGAGACGTCCCAGGCCTGAGCCCGCTCCCAAGGCGGCCTCGTGTGGAAGTAGGTCGATTGCTCCAGTCGATGACAGAGAAAGCCTGGGGCCTGTGAGAGTGCAGAGAAGGCACCTCTCCCAGTCTAAGGATATCAGGAAAGGCTTCCTGGAGGAAGTGACCCTCTCAAAATGCCATAGTGTTTAGTTGACATGATAATGTAGACCTCAGAGCAACTGCAGGCCAGACCCAGGAAAATGAGCTGCAAATGGGCCAGTATTAGAAGTCGTTAGTTAAGGCAGGGTTGTGCTGGATTAGGGTTGCCTTAAACCCGGTGACTAGAGTCCTTATTAGAAGAGGAGAGACCCTGGCATCCCAGGAGAAGCTTTGTGACCGCAGGGCAGAGGAGGGGTCGTGACACGTGTCCAAGCCAAGACTTCCTGGAGCCGTGGAAGCTGGGAAATAGGCCTGGAACGCCCCCCACCCCCGGAATCCCCCAGAGGGAGACAACCCTGCAGACCCCTCGATTTCAGACTCTGGCCTCAGAACTGGGAGAGAGGTATCTGCTACTTTAAGCTGTGCAGTTGGGGGTTATTAGCTACAGCAGACCTTGCTGACTGATACATTGGTTAGCACTCAGAACAGCTAGCACCATGGGTCTCCTTTATAAAAATTCAACAGAATAATAAATGCAAGAATAACCTACAGCCGTTCATTCATTCGTTTATTCGTTCAACAAATAGTAATCCAACAGCTAACACTTATCAGAAATTATTCTAAACTTTGGGAGGAGAACACACACGTACATACACAGCCTCCTTGTCCAGGAAAAAACCCACGTCTGCATACACAGGGAATAAAAGTCATGACAGAAGGAGGCCTGGGGCCTGTGAGAGTGCAGAGAAGGCACCTCTCCAGTCTAAGGATATCAGGGAAGGCTTCCTAGAGGAAGTGACCCTCTCAAAATGCCATAATATTTAGTTGAGGCAATAACGTTCACCTCAGAGTAACTCCCTAGTCCAGACTTAGAAAAAAAAATTCTTTTAAGTCGCCTAATCATGTCCAACTCTTTGTGACCCCATGGACTATAGCCCGCCAGGTTCTTCCATCCATGGGATTTTTCAGGCAAGAATACTGGAGTGACTTGCCATTTCCTTCTCCAGGGGATCTTCCCAACCCAGGGATCAAACCCAGGTCTCCAGCCTTGAAGGCAGATTCTTTACCGGCTGAGCCACAAGGGAAGCCCAGACTTAGGAAAACGAGCTGCAAATGGGCCACTATTAGAAAAGAAGGGGCAGTTCACACCAGCTGGTTCTTTCTTGATTCAACCAACAGCCTGTCGGGCAGGTTTCCAGACCCCAGACCACGAATGCCCTGCCCCGCCTGAGAAGGGAGACAGCCTGGGGTCTGAGGCAGGGAGGGTAGGGAGGCCCATTTCTGGCTGCAAGTTGCAAGTTCGGCGTCTCGTTTTGGACACGGTGACCTAAGAGCCCAGAATGCGGTGTGTGGCTGTGTGGATGGGGCCCCAGAATGGCCCTGGGGATTGTGCGGGGGGTGGGGGCGGGATGCTGGTTGCTCGACCCAGCCAGCGTCTCCCGAGGGTCTTGCCTGTTCGGGCTCTCCCGTCTGCAGGGAAGGGGTCGGGAGGCAGGTAGAAGGGGTCGACCCACCGTTCCTGCCCATCACACGGACCCCTGGTGGAAGGACCCTCGGGCTGGGCCTTGGAGCTGGTTCCGGGGCTCCTGGCCTCCGAGCAGGCTGCTGTGGGGGTCTGTCCACGGACCCCTGCGCTGTCTGACCCCAGCTTTCACTTTGATGAATGTCAGACTCAGGAAAGGGCTGCAGGAAAACTGCAAAGACTTCCCGCCTGCCCTTCACTCCGGTCCCCAGACGTGGACGCTCGCGGCCTTCGCTTTTTCTCCTCTCCCCTTGCTCCCTTTCTCCTTCCCTCCCTCCCTCCCTCTGTGTCTGTCTCACACTCACACACACATACACACGTGTGTGCACACATCCCTCTGTTCCCTGTGCGGCCCATGCCTCTGTGCATCGTGGCTGCATTTCGGGAAGGACCCCGGGGGAGTGCAGGGTGGGCTGGGGAGGGGGCGGCTTCCCCCTGAGCTTCCTGCAAGAGGCCGTCGCCCAGGACGGGGGACGCCTGGCTGCAACAAAGGCTGCAGGGAGCCCACCGTTTCATACAGGATCCTCAGCGCGGATGTCAGGGCTTTGAGTCATTCAAAGGCAGTCCAGGGCACGTTCTTTAGGCTGCTGACCGTGACAGTAATAACAGTAGAAGAAAGTGAGGTTGCTCTATGGTGTCCAACTCTGCGACCCCCTGGACTTAGCCCGCCAGGCTCCTCCATCCATGGGATTCTCCAGGCAAGCATACTGGAGTGGGTTGCCATTTCCTTCTCCAGGGGATCTTCCCGATCCAGGGATTGGACCATGAAGCTAATGTCAGACCTCACAGACATAGCCACCCTGAGCTCTCACCCAGCCTGTGACAACCCCGAGTTCAGAGAGGAGCAGATGGGCCACTTCCGGAGCCCCACAGCCGGGGGGGCAGGCTGGGGACCCAATGCAGGCTGCCCAGCCCTCGCATCCCTGCCAGGGACTGCCCCTGCTGCCATGCCCCGGACACCCCCCAGCTGCACAGCACCTCCACATCCTCAGGCCTCGGGGTGGGGGACGTCTGCTTTGCCCACCTACAGGGCACAGAAGCGGGGGGATGGCTCGGGCACCCACGCCTCCAGAGACCCCGCAGCCCAGACCTCCCCAGCCCCGCGCTGTGGCTGAGGGGCAGGGGCAGTGTGTCCGCTGCAGCCACCCGGCCCCCACGTCAGGGCTTGGTGACGACCCTGCCCCACTCTGTGGCAGAGAAAGTGGACTTTGCAAATCTATTGTTTAAATCAAGAGAAGTAACCAAGATAAAACAGAAGAGAAGGGAAACAGGGCTGGGAAGAGGAAGGGGTGGCTCAGAAAAATGGTATCAGGCCCGTTTGGGGGGAAGGGCAGCGTCTGAGCCCCCGGCCTCCCCCGGCGTCTCCCACAACTCCGGGGGAGGCCCGAGTGTCCGAATGCTGATGGAGGTCCAGAGCCCTGGGCTGGGAGAAGGGTTTGCGCCGTCTGGACTGCATCCCTAGTGGGTGCCAGCAGGTTGGCCCGCATGCCCGGGCGCCAGGGTTTGCGAGGCGGGTCCTGGGGGCCAGGGCCTTGCCTTGCAGCCCTCCTGGCCTCCTCTCCGTCCACCCTGGGGGAGGGTGATGAGAGGTGGCTTTGAAAGGGAAGTTGTGTCCGCAGGGCGGCGGTGGGGGAGGGCAGGGGTCCTGGGAACACTTAGGCCCTTATCGCTGATCAAAGCCCAGAGGTGCCGCCCGACAGGCGAGGTGTGGCCCCACCTGGCTCTCATTAGGCGCTGGCGGCTGGCTGCGGGCTCTGCTCTTGCTCACAGACCCTCCGAGACGGGGGCTCCGCCGGCGGCCCTCCCACCGCACCTGGTGGCCCAGTGGCGGGCCAAGCCAGGCACTCGGACCACGGGGAGCCCAGCCGTGTGCCGCACCCACCCCCCAGCAGCCCTGCCTCTCCGGGCACTGCCCGCTCGCTCAGCCCCTCCAGCCTCGGCGGTCCTTCCCCCAGGAAGACCCCTGCACTTCGTCCTCCTGTCTCCCGTCCCGTCTGCGGCCGCTCTGCTCACCCCCCTCAAGTCTGTGGTGCCAAGAGTCTTACACCACGGCTCCCACATGGCCTGGGCGCAGGTCCCCGCCCTGTCCTGCACCGTCCTTGTCTCGGGGACCAGGCACCCTGTATCCTTCCCGGTCACACTCCCGAGGGGATCGGGGGCATCCCGCTCTCTGGCCACCCCACGGCCCCTCCCAAAGCCCGGCTGGGCCTCTGTACCCTGGGGCCCAGCTCGTGCACCGCCCCGTGCAGCGTGGGGTTCCTGGGGCTAAGTCTGCCTCCTAGTAACCTTCCATCCTCAGTACCTGCCCAGTGCTGGGGGTTGGGTGCCCCCCAGGGCAGGGAACACCCCCAGTGGTGAAGAGGTGGCATTGAAACCCTGCTCTGAGCTCTCTGGTCCCCTCCAGGCCAAGCTCCTGGGTCCTTTCAGGGGACCGAGATGGGCCCACGTCCGTCACCCCCAGCCCCAGTAGGGACGAAGGCAGAGTGGTGGGAGCCCCAGAGTAGGAGCTGCAGGCTGGCGATCCACATTTGGCTCCGTGCGCGGTGGATCCACTAACCTCACCCCCTGCAGGTCCTCCTCTCTCACCCTCAGAACTTGGAGGGACAGAGCAGGACTCGAGCGCTCGACAGCACAGAGCGGGGCTGTTGCACCAGGCTGTCCGCTCTGCTCCCTGCAGGGTGGCGGCCCTGTGCCCCAGCTACCCCCTTGCGTTGGTCCCAGAGGGTGGCCAGCCTCTCTTGGCACTCCTGCATGTCCCTGCCTGCCTCCTCTGTAGGGAAATGGTGTTCACGGGCTGGACTGCCCTGATGGGGAAACGAGGCACAGATGGGGGTCTCAGGGGGTGGGCCACGCTTCCCTCCCAGAGAGGGTGTCTCGTGTGGGGTTCAGAGGGCTGAGGGGGGCTGCTTCAGCTCTGTGGGTGCCCTTCCTCCAGGCCCAGCTGCTCCCCAAAAAGCCTGCCCAGGACTGGCGCCTGAGTCACAGCAGGCCTAACAAGGGTCACGGGACACCCCACAATGGGTGAGGCGGGGTACACAAGGGGAGCTCTGCAGTTTAAGCCCATGGGACCCACCAGGGCTTCCCACACCCACCCCATCCCAGCCTCAGCTTCTGCCTCTGTGAAGTGGGCATCACCACTTCTGATCTGTCCAGTCTCTGAGTTTTGGGGCAATAAAGCTAATAGAGCAACCGGGTACTTCCCCAAACCTTGTGTGCTGAGCCACTCAGTCGTGTCCGATGCCCAAACCTTGTGTGTGCTGAGCCACTCAGTCGTGTCCGGCTCTTTGTAAGCCTTTGGACTGTAGCCCACCAGGTTCCTCTGTCCATGGGATTTCCCAGGCAAGAATACCGGAATGTGTTGCCATTCCCTTTTCCAGGGGATCTTCCTGACCCAGGGATCAAACTCAGGTCTCCCGCATGGCAGGCAGATTCTTTTACCATTGAGCCACCAGGGAAGCCTCCCCAAACATTAGGGCTGTGTTGATTCCTGGAAGGCTGATCCGGGGGCGATGGTCACGCCGATGGTACTCTGTCTCGGAGTGCAGACTGGGTCTCCCCACCTCCCGCCCTCCTGCCCCCCTTCCCATGCTGTTCTACAGTCTCGAGGCTGGCTTACAGGCACCCTGAGCACCCCTCATCTGGGTCCTTCTCCCAGGGGTACAGGCTGATCGTGGGGTGTCACTTTTTAACTTGCATTTGGCGGCCCCCGGGTTCCTGGGAACAGTTGGTGGAACAGGGTGAGCTTCAGAGTCAAGCGCAGCCCCACCATGTACAACGAGAGGAGCAAGGGATGGGCGTCATCGAGGTCAGGGAGGACACAGGAGGTTAGAGGAGGAGGGGCCTGCCCGACACCAGGTGGCTGGAGCGCTGTGGGGGCGCCGGAAGGTGCCAGTTCAGCGCGCTTGGCGCTTCTTTCCAGCAAGTGGCAACAAGGACCGTCTCCATGTCATTCTGTCTGCGGGGGGCTCAGCGCGTCCTCTGTGGTGCCTGGACAAATGTCACCCCCAGGTGACAGCCGAGGACGTGCAGACACATAGCTCTCGCGGCGCCCCTTCCCGCGTGGGGCCGGTTCTGGAGTGGGCAGTCAGCTGTGTCCGAGTGGCGACGGGTGGCCGAGGTCACCCGTCCTTGCAGACGGCCCCTTCTCATCCCCCGGCACTCTCGCCGTAAAGCAGGAGAGACGAGAGCCAGTCATCAGCGTTTCTGCGGAATACGAACTCCAGGTTCTCCTCCCAGACTTCTTCCCTGCGCGCAATTCTCCATTGTGACTCCGAAATATACGCACAGTTTGTAACTCGTTCAAGCGTTTTCCATTATTTTTACTGCCTCACGTGGATGAAATTTTGAATGGCTGAATGGTATTCTGTCTCAAAGATGCTTTGAAATATCAGCTATTTCCAATTGCTTTCATATTAGGACAAATAGTCTATTACACTAACATATTTTCCATATTTTAGATTGTATTCTCAAGCCGAATTCCTCCAGGGCAGTAATGGCTCAGTTTTGAGATCTCAAGAAAGTGAAAAGTAAACAAAAGTACAAAAGCACCCCCCCGCCAAAAAAAAGAAACAACAAAACACCCAGATGACTGACCAAAGTCATTCTATTTTCTTTACAAGATCTAGAAGAAACCCCAAAGTGGTGGTCAGATGCCGTGAAAGTATCAATTAAATCGATACTTTGCAATCAGCTCTCGTTTCAGTGTCTTGGTCTTCTAGTTTCGAGACAGCACGAGACAATGTTAACATTTCCTAAAATACCCGTATTAGCAGGAGCGTATCTGCTGAGCCTCTCCCACAGGCAGTGGTTGTCAAGAAATCGGAACAAATGTTTAGTATTAGGAGGAGTCTAAGTTATGGGAGAATTTCATATGTTATGATTTATGCATCCGTCATTCCAATCATCTTAAATAAGAAAAATGTTGGTTTTCAGTTGCCACCGAGAAGTATCTGGTCTCTTTTAGAAGAAGATTAACCGCACAGAGGGGCGGCCCAGCTCTGCAGGCGAAGCTGACACTTTTCTTATTATGTACCTGATAATTCAGACAAGATTTAATCAAACAATCCATTTCTAATGCCCACTCGGTATTAGCGTTCTGTTTTGAATTTGCCTCTATTTGTGTCACATCCAGAAAGACCGTCTCCATTACATGTTTTTAAGTTCCACATTTTCAACTTATATATGAGGTAATCCAATAAGTAAAGCTAAGCCAGTGGAAACTGCTAGGGTTATCAAGGTTTTTCCCAAGAAGCAAGGAAGCATATATAGACATATGTATATCTATATATAATATAGATAAAAATGTAGTATGAATAACAAATGTATTAAATACATGTTTTATATTTTATATGCATTTATTAATATGACTTTATTATTATACTTTTTGTGGTGGTAGATTTGGGTCAAAAGGAGTTTTTTAATTGAATTATAGTTACAAGGTTGTGTTAGCTTCTGGTATACAGCAAAGTAATTCAGTTTTATATATATACATTTTCACATTCTTTTCCATTATGGTTCATTACAGGGTATTAATGGGGAAACAGTGGAAAGAGTGTCAGACTTTATTTTTTGGGGCTCCAAAATCACTGTAGATTGTGACTGCGGCCATGAAATTAAAAGACGCTTACTCCTTGGAAGAAAAGTTGTGACCAACCTAGATAGCATATTCAAAAGCAGAGACATTACTTTGCCAACAAGAGTCCGTCTAGTCAAGGCTATGGTTTTTCCTGTGGTCATGTGTGGATGTGAGAGTTGGACTGTTAAGAAAGCTGAGCACTGAAGAATTAATGCTTTTGAACTGTGGTGTTGGAGAAGATTCTTGAGAGTCCCTTGGACTGCAAGGAGATCCAACCAGTCCATCCTAAAGGAGATCAGTCCCGGGTGTTCATTGGAAGGACTGATGCTAAAGCTGAAACTCCAATACTTTGGCCACCTCATGCGAAGAGCTGACTCATTGGAAAAGACTCTGATACTGGGAGGGATTGGGGGCAGGAGGAGAAGGGGCTGACAGAGGATGAGATGGCTGGATGGCATCACCGACTCAATGGACCTGAGTTTGGATAAACTCCGGGAGTTGGTGATGGACAGGGAGGCCTGGCGTGCTGCGATTCATGGGGTCGCAAAGAGTCGGACGCGACTGAACGACTGAACTGAACTGAACAGGGTACTGAGAGTCGTTTCCCTCTGCTGTTCATCTGTTTTGTGTGCAGTAGTTTGCGTGTGCTAATCCCAAATGCCGAGTTTCTCCCTCCCCACGGCTTTCCCTTGTGGAGCCCCAAGTTTGTTCCCTGTGTCTGTGAGCCTGGTTCTGTTTTGTAAATAAGTCATTTGTGTCATATTTTAGATTCCACATATGAGACATCACATGGTGTTTGCCTCTTTCTGTCTGACTTACTTCACTTAGTATGATAATCTCTAGATCCATTCATGTTGCTGCAAATGGCAATATTTCATGCCTTTTTGTGGCTGAGTAGGATTCCGTTGTGTGCATGCATGCGTGCTAAGTTGCTTCAGTCGTGTCCCGCTCTTTGCGACCCCACGGACTGTAGCCCGCCGGGCTCCTCAGTCCTTGGGGTTCTCCAGGCGAGAGCACTGGAGCGGGCTGCCCTGCTGTCCTCACTCCACCGTCCTCACTGGTCTGTGACGCTCATTTAGCTGCTTCATGTCTTGGCTGCTGTGATCAGGGTTCCCATGAACGTCAGGGTGCATGCATTGTTTGAATGAGTTTTGTCCAGATACATGCCCAAAAATGGGGTTGCTGGATGATATGGGAACTCTGTTTTCAGCTTTCTAAGGAGCTTCCATACTGTTCTCCATGGTGACCGCCTCAATTCACATTCCCACCAACAGTGTAGGAGGGCTCCCAGAAGGGATTGTTGAATACTCACTAATCCCTCTAGATTTTGTGAAACAAAACACATTTCCATTCAGATGTGTAATGACGTTTGCCGTCTAAATGGAACTGTTTTTAATTATTTAATGTGCTCAATAATTATTGGCTCTAGCCTCACTTGGGACTGGATCCGGGTTGAACCCGATTCTCAGGTATGAACGAGACAGGTCTGTGTCTGCAGAGGCGGGACTGGTGTCAGGATGACCAGTCACGGCAGCTGGGTGTGGAAGCGTGGGGGGGCCCTGGACGGTCCCTTTGGAAGTGGGGGGAAGGGCCCGCGTCAGCCCTGGCTTTTGGAGGCCTGGACCATGTGAGCTGGCTTCTTAGGAGGAGAAATTTGCTGGGCGTGATGACTATAGTCTGCATTTCTATTTCAGAAAAGCATTGAAATCGTTTCTCTAGGCTCCACTGTTGAACATTCTGTATTCATTCATTTATGGAGTCAACGACTATGTAGGCGCGTATGCCAGGGTCAAGCCTATTTCTGTTCCCAGAGCTCTGAGGTGGCAGAGAAAACGCTGTGGAAGGCCAAGGAATCCAAGGGAACGGCTTTTCCTTTCTAGGGCGATAAGTGTCAACCTGCTTTTTAAATAACTTGGAGCTAATTACGCATTCACCAATCCCGTCCTTTATTCACATACTCAGAATATTTGTCGAGTGACAGGTCTTCGTAAAATAATGAGCTGCTTCATTGCCGCCGCTTCCTAGCACGTCTGTGTGTCTAGACGCACTCGCTGGGTTTGATTCTCCAAGCTGGGAGCCTTGCTCGGGGCTCTTTGTGGAAAGCTCCCAGCGACAAAGACGAATGAGGGGCTGATTCCACAGACAGTGAGCAGTCAGCGCAGGCTTTCTTGAACACCTCGAGAGATGTGGACTCCTCTGGATATTCTAAAGTGGTTTCCCCTGGAGTTTTTATAAAAACTGGAGCCCCTGAAACGGATTAATATCTTGGTCCGGCAGCTGCAGAGACCGCATCCGAGACATTCCTGTGGCATTTCCGACCGCGTTCAAGCCAAGGAGCTCCTGGGGTGGAAGGGGACCGCTTTTATTTAGGGGCTCTGTGGATTTGGGCTTGCGGAAAACTCCTTTTTGTCTGACCCAACTGGAACGCCTGTTGCCACCCCCGCCCTCACCCCTGACTCCCCTTCACAGACATTTTGTTCAAAGTTTCTATTCCGTACTTTGTTTTGTCCAGGAGACCAGCTTTGTTTTTTAGTCGCTAAGTCGTGTCTGACTCTTTCACGACCCTATGAACTGTAGCCCGCCAGGCTCCCCTGTCCATGGGATTCTCCAGGCAAGAATACTGGAGTGGGTTGCATTTCCTTCTGCAGGGGATCTTCCCAACCCTGGGGTTGAACTCTGTCTCCTGCATTAGTGGACGGGTTCTTTACCACTGAGTCAACTGGGAGACCAACTTAGAGGATTTTAAAGTTATGAGGTGACACAGTGTCTCGATGTTGGGTTCACACATTGCCACTGAGTCAACTGGGAGGCCAACTTAGACGATTTTAAAGTTATGAGGTGACACAGTGTCTCGATGTTGGGGTCACACATTGCCAGCTTTTATGGAGGCACTATCCCCGATTTGTGCATTCACTATATGAGTCTCCAGAGAATCCCACACGTTGGGTGCTTTTTTCCCAAGGAGACAGAGAAAGGAGGCTGAACAGGAGAAAGTGTGGAAGAGGCAGAAGAGGGTGCCAAAGGGAAGGACACGGACCTGGGATTTCCAAGGCAGGATGGCGTTTACTGGCTCACGACTGTGGGTGACTCACCCGACCTGCTTAAATCTTAGTTTCCTCATTTGAGAATGGGAAAAAGTAATATTGGGGCAATACATCTTAGAGGAGTTATGACATTCAAATGAAATGATGGGTGTGAAAGCTCTTTGAAAACGGCAAACACCGCATAACAGGAGATGGGAGTGAAAGTGTTAGTTGCCCAGTCATGTCCAGCTCTTCAGGACCCCCGGGACTTCTCCAGTCCATGGAATTCTGCAGGCTAGAATACCAGAGTAGGTAACCTTTCCCTTCTCCAGGGGATCTTCCCGCCCCAGGGATCAAACCAGGATCTCCTGTATTGCAGGCAGATTCTTTAATGTCTGAGCCACCAGGGAAGCCCAGAGTGGAAGGGATGGTCACTAATTAGTGGGAGTAGTGTTTACGCTCATTTGTGTCCGACTCTTTGTGACCCCATGGATTTCTCCAGTCCATGGAATTCCTCAGTCAAGAACACTGGAGTGGGTAGCCTATCCCTTCTCCAGAGGATCTTCCCAAACCAAGGAGCGAAGCTGGGTCTCCTGCATTGCAGGCGGATTCTTTACCAGCTGAGCCACCAGGGAAGTCTTAAGCATATGTACAAAAATTTCTAAAACAAACAGAACAGAAAAGCAATGTCTTTGTAATATCATATTACTAAAGACTAAAAATCTATGATTTGTACAGTTTTAGGAAACAGACCCACTAGACAAACACTGGGGGACAAGACTGATGAGGCCCCATGGAGAGAGGAGGGGGATCTGTCGTTTGGATCCTGATTTTCAGTAGGATATGAAAGATGTTGCACTTCAGAGCAAATGAAGTTAAGACCAAGACGGAGACAGCCCAGTCCAGCCGAGCCTCCGCTGGGTCAGGAAGGACCATCAGGGACGAGAACACAGGTCAGCGTGGGGAGGGGCCGTGGTGGGCAAGGATGAGCCAGGCTCCCCTCTGCTTCACAGTACGCTAATAGGAACCCAGACCCATTCTGGTGACTTCTGGAGAAAGAGAAGTCAGAAGAGTTTCACTCACTACTTACCATCCATGCTTGACTTATTGAGCACCCACTGTGTGCCAGATGGGGCCAAGAAGTTTATAAATTTTTCCAGAGGATAAAGGGATGTCAAGCTTAGGGCAAAATAAGGTAAAAGTGGATTAACTGGGATTTTCTCTCCCGGCTGTGATGGACTAGCTGGTACTTGCTAGACCTGTACAAGTGAGGTCACCAGCATTTGACAACAGGTGGAACAGACTGGTGGAGGAAGCGAAGCAGGGAAGAATGTAATGCCTCTCTCTCAGCACTTGCACACAAAGGCAAAATATCAGTGAGATGCCGATGACCTCAGCATCACCGTCAACCACCCGACCACACCGACACGCACAGAATGCTGTGCCAACGACCAGAAGAGGTACCTACCACATCGTGGGATGTTGGCCAAGACGGACCACTTCTAGGACAAGAAATAAGCAAATTTCAGAACACTGAACCTTCAGAGAATGTTCTCTGACCATAGGAGAAGTAAATGAGAAATCAATCAAAATAAAATATCTTGAAAGTCCCCAAATATTTGGAAATTAGCAAGCTTCCCCCGTGGATCAAACAATAATTCACCAGAAAAAAATGAGACTTTATCTTAACCTGAATAACCATAGAAACATTATCATCTCAGAATGTGTGAGATATAGATAAAAATAATTTTTGTGGAATTTATTTCTTTACCTATGGTAAGCAAGGGAAAGTGGTTTAAAATCAATGATCTATGCTTACATTAAAAAGAAAAAAAAAGGAAGAGACAAAGAAATGCAAAATTAGTTGAAAGAAGGAAGTAATGAAGATAAATAGAGAAATAATGAAATAAAAACAAAACAGAAAATTCATAAAAAACAAAATTTGTTCTCTAAAAAATTAAAGAATTTAATAAACTCCTAGAAAAAAACAGAGAACATATAATTTACCAACATAAAAAATGAAGATAAAATTTTACTACAGATCCTACAGTCACTAAAAAGAAAATAAGAAGTATCATAAAAAACTTAAATAAGAAGGTAGGAGAAAACTTTGGGAATTGACGGCATGGATTGTGGTGATAGTTTCAGCAGTGTATACTTGTCTCTAAATTCATCAAATGCATACACTAATTATATACAGCATTTGGTCTGTCAAAAAAATTGTAAATAAAGCCAAAATCCCAGCCATATGCCCCATAAATTTGATAACTTAGATAAATGGACAGATTTCTTGAAAACTGCACATTATCAAACTGACTCAAGAAGCAATAGAAATTCTGCATATCTCTAAAATTAGTAAAAAATCAATTTTTTAAATCATATACCTTCCTACAAACATAACTCCAGTTCCCAATGGCTTCACTGGCACATTCTGTAAACCTTATCAGAGAGAAATAGTACCGGTGAGACTCGTATTCTCTTAGAAAATAGAGAAGGGAAACATTCAGATCCCTTCTTTTTCGAGGCCAGCATTACCCTGACACCAAAACCAGACAAAGAAATTACAAAAGAGAACAGACCAATATCTTTCATGGACTTGAACCAGAACACATCTTTCACAGAAAAATATATTACACGACATTCAATAACAAAATATTAGCAAATTAATTCATCTATACACAGGAAGACCCGTGCGGTTTATTTGAGGAATGCGAGGTTGGCTCAAGATTTCAAAAATCAAAGTAATTACTGCATTAACAGAATAAGGAGATAATCCTGTGATCATTTTAAAGCAGGCAGAAAAGTAATTTTGTGATATCCATTCTGCAAAATTCATTCATGATGAGAACTCTCAGCAAACCAAGATTAGAAGAGACTTTCCCTCAAGTACATTGAGAATAGCCATGAAAACCTGCAAATAGCATCTCACTTAAGGGGGTCGGCTGAATGCTTCCTCCTAAGCTTGAGGGCAAGGCAATTGTCTGTTCTCATCCTTTCTACCATTGCACAGAAGGGCCTGGCCGACTCAATAAGGCAAGAAAGAGAAGTAAACATAATTAAACAAAAGGCACACACGTTGGAAAGGAAGAAATAAGCTATATTTGCAGTAGCATCTTTCCTTTTCTCCTTTGCCTTTCCCTTCTCTTCTTTTCACAGCTATTTGTAAGGCTTCCTCAGACAACCATTTTGCCTTTTTGCATTCCTTTTTCTTAGGGATGGTCTTGATCACTGCCTCCTGTACAATGTCACAAACCTCCATCCATGGTTCTTCAGGTACTCTGTCTATAAGATCTAATCCCTAGAATCTATTTGTCACTTCTACTGTATAATTGTAAGGGACTTGATTTAGATCATACCTGAATGGTCTCGTGGTTTTCCTTACCTTCTTCAGTTTAAGTCTGAATTTGGCAATAAGAAGTTCATGATCTGAGCTACAGTCAGCTCCCAGTCTTGTTTTTGCTGACTGTATAGAGCTCCTCCATCTTTGGCTGAAAAGCATGTAACCAATCTGATTTCAGTATTGACCATCTGCTGATGCCCATGTGCAGAGTCTTCTCTACACAAAAGAAAGCCTTCCTCGGTGATCAATGCAAAGAAATAGAGGAAAACAATAGGATGGGAAAGACTAGAGATCACTTCAAGAGAATTAGAGATACCAAGGGAAGATTTCATGCAAAGATGGGCTCAATAAAGGACAGAAACAGGACCTAACAGAAGGACCTAACTGAAGCAGAAGATTTTAAGAAGAGGTGGCAAGAATACACAGAAGAACTATACAAAAAAGATCTTCATGACCCAGATAACCACGATGGTGTGATCACTCACCTAGAGCCAGACATCCTGAAATGCAAAGTCAAGTGGGCCTTAGGAAGCATCACTGCAAACAAAGCTAGTGGAGATTATGGAATTCCACTTGAGCTATTTCAAATCCTAAAAGATGATGCTGTGAAAGTGCTGTACTCAATATGCCAGCAAATTTGGAAAACTCAGCAGTGGCCACAGGCCTGGAAAAGGGCAGTTTTCATTCCAATCCCAAAGAAAGGCAATGCCAAAGAATGCTCAAACTACTGCACAATTGCACTCATCTCACAGGCTAGCAAAGTAATGCTCAAAATTCTCCAAACCAGGCTTCAACAGTATATTAACTGTGAACTTCCAGATGTTCAAGTTGGTTTTAGAAAAGCAGAGGAACCGGAGATCAAATTGGCAACATCCATTATATTATTTAAAAAACAAGAGAGTTCCAGAAAAATATCTATTTCTGCTTTGTTGACTCTGCCAAAGCATTTGACTGTGTGGATCACAACAAACTGTGGAAAATTCTGAAAGAGATGGGAATACCAGACCACCTGATCTGCCTCCTGAGAAATCTGTATACAGGTCAAGAAGCAACAGTTAGAACTGGACATGGAACAACAGACTGGTTCCAAATCAGGAAAGGAGTACGTCAAGGCTTATTTAGCTTATTTAGCTTATATGCAGAGTACATCATGAGAAATGCTGGAGTGGATGAAGCACAAGCTGGAATCAAGATTGCTGGGAGAAATATAAATAACCTCGATATGCAGATGACACCACCCTTACGGCAAAAAGCGAAGAAGAACTGAAGGGCCTTCTGATGAAAGTGATAGAGGAGAGTGAAAAAGTTGGCTTAAAGCTCAACATTCAGAAAACTAAGATCATGGCATTTGGTCCCATCACTTCATGGCAAATAGATGGGGAAACAGTGACAGACTTTATTTTTTTGGTCTCCAAAATCACTGCAGATGGTGACTGCAGCCATGAAATTAAAAGACGCTTGCTCCTTGGAAGAAAAGTTAAGACCAACCTATACAGCATATTAAAAGGCAGAGACATTACTTTGCCAACAAAGGTCCATCTAATCAAAACTGTGGTTTTTCCAGTGGTCATGTATGGATGTGAGAGTTGGACTATAAAGAAAGCTGAGAGATGAAGAATTGATGCTTTTGAACTGTGGTGCTGGAGAAGACTCTTGAGAGTCCCTTGGACTACAAGGAGATCCAACCAGTCCATCCTAAAGGAAATCAGTCTTGAATATTCATTGGAAGGACTGATGCTGAAGCTGAAACTCCAATACTCTGGACACCTGATGCAAAGAACTGACTCATTTGAAAAGACCCTGATGCTGGGCAAGATTGAAGGCAGGAGGAGAAGGGGATGACAGGGGATGAAATGGTTGTATGGCACCACTGACTCAATGAGTTTGAGTAAATTCTGGGAGCTGGTGATGGACAGGGAAGCCTGGTGTGCTGCAGTCCATGGCATCACAAAGTCGGACACGAGTGAGCGAGTGAACTGAACTGAACTGCAGTAGCTTATGTATTTATATAGAAAATCATAAGAAACCAACAATTCGCTAGACCTTTAGGTGAATTATACAAGGTCAATATACAAAAATCAATATTTCTCCAAGCTGGAATTGGCTTGGAAGGTATATATATTTTTTTAAGATTGGAATTTGGGACAAAACAATTGTAAATACCATTTGTAGTAATAAAAATATATATAGGTATAAATTTCATGGAGATTTTATAGGACCTCTGCATAAAAACTCAAAACATTTCTGGGTGAAATTAAAGATCTACATAAATGAAGGGATATATCATACTCATGGATTGGAAGATTCAGTGTTGTTAAGATGTCTGTTTTCCACCAGTTTATTCCACCAATTGAAGGGGTTAGTTAGTAAACTATGTTCCTCAGCTGACCGCCTGCTTTTATGAATAAAGTTTTATTAGAACATAGCCATGCCTTTAGTTTATGTAATGAAAGACTCTGATGCTGGGAGGGATTGGGGGCAGGAGGAGAAGGGGACGACAGAGGATGAGATGGCTGGATGGCATCACCGACTCGATGGATTTTGTGAGTTTGAGTTTGTGAGTTTGAGTGAACTCCAGGAGCTGGTGATGGACAGGGAGGCCTGGCATGCTGTGATTCACGGGGTCGCAAAGAGTCAGACACGACTGAGTGACTGAACTGAACTGAACTGAACTGAACTGATGGATGTTCCATGGCAATCTTCAACGGCTGTGTTGACTGCTCATGATAGAGACTATATCATCCTCAAAGCCAAACATGTTTACTATCTGGTCTTTTAGGAAATTTTACCCACCCCTGATCTATAGGTTTAATGCAATCACAATCAAAATGCCAAACTCTTTTGCTCCTTGTAGTATTGATCCTACTTAATCCAGGCTCATACCTTTTACGAGCTCTGCTGTGGTCTCGTTGTTGCTCAGTTGCTCAGTCGTGTCCGACTCTTTGTGACCCCGTGGACTGTATGTAGCCTGCCAGGCTCCTCTGGCCATGGGATTTCCCAGACAAGAATACTGGAGTGGGATCTTAATTTCCCTATTTATTGACTGTGCAAAATTTGATTCCATACTTACCCTCAACATTTCGTTTAACTACAAGTTTTCTAATCCTGAGGTTTTTAAAATTCTAGTCATCTGTTAAAAACCTGGTTTCCAAAGTGGTGTATTTCCCACAAGAAGGGTCAGAAATGCCATACTTTCTGAATGCCTGCACGGCTGCAGGTCGATGTCGCCTGTTTCTGCCTTTGCGCTCGAGGTCATCTTGGCAGAGGGTCAAGCCCCCGAGCTGTTTCTTCAGTCCTTGGTGGCCGTTCCCTCCTGGCACCGAGGGCTGCCTCTCTCACAGCCTCTCCTTTTGTCTCCATCTGGCAGGACTTGATCATGAAGCGTTGCTCGCCTAGAGGGACTGATGACTGCTCTATGAGCTGAATCGTCTTGCTCTTCGGATTATCATTCGGTTGCCTTGCTCTTGAGCAACTTGTCTGTTTATTTATGGCCGCGCCGGGTCTTACTGCTGTATGCAGGGCTTTCTCCAGCTGCGGCAATCGGGGGCTACTCTGTTGCCATGCACAGGCTTTTCATCGTGGGGCTTTCTCTTGTTGCAGAGCAGAGGCTGCGGGCGCAAGGGCTTCAGTAGCTGTGGCTCACGGGATCAGGAGCTTGCAGGCTCCAGGAGCTGTGGCTCACGGGCTTCAGTTGCCCACAGCACGTGGAGTCATCCCGGATCAGGGGTAGAACCCATGTCCCCTGTACTGGCAGGCGGGTTCTGAGCCACTGTACCACCAGGGAAGTCCTTTTCTGCTTTTTTCAATCTCATTTTTTCCTCCACAAACTTTTCATCCAGATTTTTTTTTTTTGTGGCATTGATGATGGTGTAGGGTCATTGAATAGCAACCTCTCTAGTTTTGCTTTCTAGGTACCTGAAAATGTCTCTTTAACCTTGAAGTTCAATAATCTGACTCATTGGCTGTCGCCTCGCCCTGGAAAGTGACCAGCTGCTCAGTCTGCAGACTAGCGTTTCCTTCATTCCAGGGCAAGTTTGTCTTGTACGATGATCTCACTATGTAATCTCTTATGTCTAATTTCTCTTCTGTTTTGGGGTCACCTCCTCAGGGTCACCAGCTATCTCCGTGGGATTGTTTTGTTATTCCTTTATCCTCGTCTCTGGCTATTTCCACGTCTTTGCCTTTCTGCTCTGATTCGCTTGTTTGCCATTACTTCATTTTGGCCATTTTTCCAAATCCAGCTCCAGGAAACTCTCTGCGATTCTTGAGACCCTGAGCTCCTGGCTCCCAACGGTTTCCGTCAACACTCTCTGGGGTGTCTGCCCCACCCCTGTATCGTCTTCCCTTACCAGAGGTGCTCAGGGTTTGCCAGCTCCACCACCCCATGCCAAGGGGGCACTCAGGAGTGATGCCAAGATGCCCGGATTCGTGTTTCTCTTGGTTGCATCCATGAAGAGCCGCAGCAGGTTGCTAACCCCTAGAAATGATTCGCCTGGATGCTGCAGTGAACACCCACCAGCCTCTGTGTCTGGAGTCTTCACCAAACTCTCTGGTTGGGATGGGAGCCGGAGCCTCTTCCCTCTCCTCTCATCTTACCTGACATCTGAAGGGCGCTTGAGAGCTGTCAGTCCAGCGGCAGTGTGGACAAGGGATGGAGGGAGGTCAGCTGGCTGGACACGATGAACTGGATGAAGCGAGGAGGCCAGGGAGACGGGTGGATAGGGGGCAGTCGCTCGGCGGCCTGGCCCGGGAGACACAGGAGGGCCCGGAGCGGTGAGTGGCAGTCACCCGGCAGTCTCTCTCATGCTGGGTCGGAAGCAGCTCCCTGGATGTCTGGTCTAACTCTTCCCTCTGCCTGTCTTCTGCTCCCCAGCTGCACAGCCAGCTCCTGGTGGCCAGGACAGGCTCCGAGGATCCGCTGTTTCTGCAGACCCCCGGCCCAGGCCTCGTCACAACGTGGGGCAGGCACTGGGGCCTGACTTCAGCTCTGCCTGTTACTGCCGCAGCCCTGGGGCCAGCGCAGGCCTGGGGCCGGGGCACTTCCCAGAGGGACGTCTGGGGGCTTCTGACTAGGCCTTGCTGCTGCGGGCTCTGCATCCGTCCCGCAGGGTCCTGCTGTCTCCTTGCTCTCCGCCCCGTGTTGTGGGCAGTGGGCTGGGCGAGGGGTGTGGGCTGCTTACAGGCTGAGAAGGCTGGCTCTGCATTTCCTAACGAGTTCGGCAGAAACTGTGCACTTTCCTGGAGAAGGCAACGGCACCCACTCCAGTGCTCTTGCCTGGAAAATCCCATGGACGGAGGAGCCTGGTGGGCTACAGTCCATGGTGTTGCAAAGAGTTGGACACGACTGAGCAACTTCACGTCACTTCGTGCACTTTCCATGTAAAGGAATCTTGGAGGGTTGTCCCAAGAGCGATGACTCAAAATCATAATTCCGACATTTGCCCCCACCCTGCCCCTAACACTTGCCTGGCATGCCTGATCTGCACCCGCTCAGGTGCCCAGCATCAGAGGTGTCAGACCAGGCTCCATCTTTCACCGCACAGGCCCGGGGTGATGGCTCTGGAGGGTGGTGAGTCCTGACACCCAGCAGTACAGAGGGGCTGGGGACAAGAGACCCATCCATGGGGAGGGCATCCCCCGGCACTCTTGCCCACCTCACCACCTTTGCCAGAGAATCGCCTCCTGGCCTTATAGCCTGGCCTCAATTCCAGTCTCATCCACCCACCTGGAGGGCCCCGTCCAGGCCCCACTTCCCGTAGGAAGCCCCACTCTCTCTCTCCCCCAAAGTTTCTTTGGATCTGCACTGCACAAACCAGCTCGGGGCGACTTGGGCAACAGGCATTTATAGGAAGATCCTGGCAGAACGTGTGGGATTGAAAGAGTGGCCTGGGCTAAGGGGCCCGAGACTCGCGCTCACTGCCTCCTGTCGCACCCGGGTCCTGGGTGTGGGCCCTGACTGCCATGCCATCCCCCGGGGTGGGGCAGATGCAGATGTGGTGCTGTCAGCCTGGGGGGCACCTAAGCCATTCTGGGAAGAGAATGCCACCCCACCCAGAGCCAGCTCTGCCGGGCCTCTCCGTGTCCGCCCCGTGCAGGCCCAGTGGGCGTGGAGAAACCCCCCATCTTCATCCTCTCACCCCCTCACCTGGTTGGGAAAGGCTTCGGTTCTCCCCACCTAGTGGGTGGGGACCCCGGGGTCAGAGCCACGAGGGGCAGGCTGCTTCCCCAGAGCCCTGCATGGGAGGGGCTTGGAAACGCCTGCTCGCCCGTCTATCCGTGTGCAGCTCTGGCTGGTGTCAACTCTGGAGCCCAGTGAGGACGAAGCTCAGCTTCTCGGGTGAGAGCAGGACGAGGAATGCGGGGAAGGGGCAGCTCTGGAACCTTCTGCTCCTCCCACGCCGCGTGGGCCCCGGTTACCTACTGCGCCCTCTCACCCGGAAAACAGTGATGAGGCTGCAGGGCGTCTTGCGGACGGTGGAGAGGGCAGACCCGTGAGCTCTTCTGAACGTCAGGGGCCCCAAGGCTTCGGTCAGAGCCGCCCCGCTGAGTCTGGCTACAGGCACTCCTGGTTTCAGTCCTTCATGGGCCCGACGCAAGTGGGGTCCAGGCGTCAGGGCTCAGTGCTGCCGTCTGGCGGTCCAGGGCAGGAGGGTGAGACCAACCCCCGGACCTGGCTCCTGGCTCTGGCGGGTGACCTTGGGGGCCACGTGCGGATCATTCTCTGGGCAGCCATGTGACCTCCAGCCTCAGTGTTTCCTGGCACCACAGACCTGGGGGTGGGGAGGGAGGCTTCACACTGTAGACCTGTAGCCAGAAGTTCAAAATCAAGGTGTGGGCAAGTGTTTGTTCCCCTAGGAGCCTCCGGGGGAGGAGCTTCCTGACTCTTTCAGCTCCCAGTGGCTCCAGGTCTCCCAGCGTTGTTGCCGATTCTCTCCATCTTCACGTGGCCTCCCTGTCTCCCTGTGACTCTGTCTCCCGTAAGGACACCAGTGATTAGACTCCACCCTAATCCCGTTCTCACCTTCATTACATCCACAGAGGAGGCCGCATTCTGAAGTTCCAGTGGACGTGAGCTTAGGGAACACGATTCATGCTCCTAACACTCACCACCACCGCGTGGGCTTTCCCGCCCTCCTCCTCCAGCTTCTCAGAGGTCAAGGGCCTGGCCTCAGCCCAGAAAGCCTGGTCCCATCTTCCGAACCCCGCGCCCACCCAGGGGTCCAGTCCTGGCTCTCTCCCTGCCTGGACTTCGGATATTCTAGGCCATGCAGGACCCTGGGTGTGCCCAGAGTCAGTGGAGTCGGGGTGATGGGGACAATGCCACTTCCTCCCGCCCCATGCGCTGGGTATGAACCGCGCAGGACCATGGGGTAACCTCTGGCCGTCAGCATGACCCCCGGGAGGACAGGTGCAGCGAGCAGAATACAGGGGGGCCAGGACACCGAGGTCCCAGCACGCCTCCCGCCCGCAGGGGCATCTGGGCTCTGTTTGCCGTCACAAAACCATGCACTGGAGTTATCGCTGCTGTTCGGCCACTCAGTCGTGTCTGACTCTTTGCAGCCCCGTGGACTGCCGCACGCCAGGCTTCCCTGTCCTTCACTACCTCCCGGAGGTTGCTCAAACTCACGACCATCTCGTCCTCCGTCACCCCCTTCTCCCCCACCCCCGATCTTTGCAGCGTCAGGGTCTTTTCCAATGACTGGGCTTAAACCACAGAAGCGTGTCCTCTGGCCGCTGTGGAGGCTAAAAGGCCAAGATCAGAATGCCGGCAGGGTGGGGCACCGGGGAGGCCTCTTCCTGCTTTGCGGATGCCTCCCTCTCAGGGTGTCCTCACGGGGTGAGGGGAGATCTCCACGCCTTCCGGTAAGACCTCCAGCCGTCACATCGGGGCCCCACTTAATGACCTCGGTGAACCTTAATTATCTCCTAAATGACTTCGCAATGGGGCTCAGGGCTTCACCTCTGAATCTGAGGGGTGACAATTTAATCCACAGCAGGTGGTGAACGCTGAGGTCTGAGACGGCCCTTTGCAGGAACGGGTAGTGGGAGAGGGGTTGGTGAAAACTAATGGCAAGCGGCCTTGTATGCAGATTTGGGGGGCTCGGTGCTAGAGAGCCCCAGCCCACCCCACTCACCTCCACATGGATCTGCTGCTGCCCGCCTTCCCAGGCCCCAGCCAGCCTCAGGGAGAAGAGGCCAGTCTCCTTTCCTTCCTGTGAATTCCCACGGAGGGGCCGGTGGACCTGGCTCACACCCTAGGCTCGCAGGTGGGACCCCAAGAGTGAACCATTCCGGCCCTTCCATCCAGGGGTCCAGGGCTGCCTGTGCTGACCTTGACTCCACCGGCTCCTTGAGGTCACCAGTAAGGGGCCCGAGGCTCGGAAGGGTGGTCGCCGCGGGGCCCTGCCCCTACCCCAGCATCCTCGAGGACAAAGTGGACTCCCTCCCCACACCACTGCCTGTGTCCGGGCGGGCCCGGCTCCAGGAATCCCTTTGCTGGTCGACCTCCATTTCTGAGCAGCCTGTGGCCACCGTCTCGGGGAGGTGTCCTTGGCTCTTGGCCCCCCAGAGCACTGGATCCCACTTAGCGAAATGGCCCTCCTGCTCTCCCTGAGAAGAGGCGTGGTCCTCTGGATGCCCACGGCCACCAGGAGACAGCCCCTGCCCCACCTGTGGTCACCGTGAGGCTTTGTTGCTATTGCAAGCTAAGAAGGACGAATGCCTGCCTTGCCCCGTGCGTGGGCCCGATTGGCAGCGAGGTCTTCCCCAACCTGTCATCAGTAATTGGGGACAAATTAATATTTACTAAGCAGACTCCCATGAATAGGGGGTGGGCATGAGAAGGCAGGGGGAGGGGCAAGACCTGAGCCTCCGCTCCTGGCTTTTAACTCCGCGCCCGCCCCCCCACCCCCACCCCCAGCAGAAACGTGATCCCGGGCTAATTGTTGGAGCTGTTTTCTCAGCCTCTCCTGCCTGACCCAGCTCCCAGTGCTGCAGTGCCCTCCTGCACCTCCGATGCAGTTGTATACATCAAAGGAGCAGGAGGAAACCTCTTAATACCCTACTTCCCTTTCCCCCCTGCCCCACCCAACTCAGGACCAGAGCATCACAGCTCAAGGTCCCGGTGGAGAGGGGCTTTCTAAAGTATTCGAAAGCATCCCACTCTGGCCGCTTCCCCCTTCAGCATCTCGTTTCACCCCCATGGCCCCCGGTGAAGGGAATGTCCCTGCCCCTGTCCTCTGATGGAGGGGATGGAGCTCAGAGAGGTTAAGTGAGTGACCCAAGGTCACACAGCAGACCACAAGCTGGAGCTTTGATTCGAAACCAGATTGCATGCGTGTCCTGGAGCTGCTGACATAAGGCACTGCAGACCGGGCTGAAAACAACGGGAACGTCTGCTCTCAGCCCCAGAGGCCGACGTCTGAGGCCAAGCTGGGGCTGGGCGCCCTCCTCCGAGCTCTGGGTGGACTCCGTCCTCACCCCTTTCTGCTCCACTGGCCTCCGCATCCTCGGCTCTGGGCTCGCAGTGGCCGCTGCCGTCCCTGTCTGTGGTCACTCGGCCTCCTCCCCGTGTGTGTCCGTGTGTCCGAGTCTCCCCCTGCTTGTGAGGACACCAGGGTTGGTGGAGGGCCCACTCCACTCCGGAGTCACCACCTTCATAGCATCAGATGTCCAGATCAGGCCAGCCTCACAGGCACCAAAGGTAGGGTGGGCCAGGCCTCGACCCCACTTCCTGGGAAAGTCGCCCTCCCCTGTGGGGCTTCCTCTCAGGCTTAAGGACGTGGCCCAGCCCCACCTTTGGTCTCTGTGAGGCTATGAAGACGGCAAGGCGGTGGGGAGACGAAGCACGTTCCCCCCTGACTACCAGCAGCAGCAGCCCCTCGAGGCAGCCTGGGTGGGCTTCCCCACGTGAGGGTCCTTCCTTTCCCACGTCCCGGCTGTGGGCTGAGGTGGAGAGGGTGGGCGACATCAGGACCCCCTCCCTGGGGCCGCTCCTGGTGCCGTGGGCAAGGTGGGTGGTGCGGGACGCTCTGAGCCACAGCATCACAGGCCAGGGGTTAAGTGGCTGCCCCGGGGCACACGAGCACTCAGTGGCAGGTCGGACAGGGACAGGGGTCAGCTCACCCCATGCCCAGGGCTGTTTCCAAAAGCAGATTTGGCTGAAAGCTGCTAGTCCGGGAGATTGCTTCAGAAGGCACTGGAAGCCTCTGGTTGGCCGAGGTTCTGTGAGGCGAGTTCTGCAGACTGGCAGCCTGGTTTCTGCAGCCCGGGTCCCGCCCTGCAGTACAGGGGCTGGGTGTGGGCGCTGCTGGAGCAGGACTTGGGGAGCAGAGGAGGGGACACCACCAGGAGGCGGTTTTCAGCCTCAGCAACGGGGACCTTACAAGAAGCAGAGGTGTCCGGCGGGGGGTCCCTCGCAGAGGGGTGAGCTCTCCGTCACTGGAGACACTCAAGCTGGTGCCGTCTGCTCTCAGGAGAGCCGTGGAGCAGAGGCCGTTTGGACTAAGTTTCCTGTGAGGCCCTTCACAGCCCAGCGCTGTGATCCTGCGAAGCCTGGGAGGGTGGGCTGGGGGCTGAGACCCTGCTTCTCCACCCCAGGCTCTCTCCCAGGCACATCGGGAAGGTGTGACCCTGAGTCCTGGGCACACGCGTGTGAGCCAGGGTGCTTCCTCGGCCTGGTGCCCATAGCTCAGCGCTGGGCCTAGGGGACCGGGGCCGGAGGGGTCGGTCCTCCAGGAAGTGACAATCGGATCAGATGAGCACGTGCTTCAGGACGGAGCCTGAGGTCACTGGATGAGCACCCGGGGAAGACATGGGGAGGAGCGTCCCGAGCTCACTTCCACGGAGGGGCTGGAGGGCCAGCAGGTGGTGGACCGCAAGGAAGAACCCACGAGGCTACCCTTACCAGCCACGCCCCTCTTTAAAGACGTGACTTATGTGGGAAGTCAGTCACTTCAGAAGGCACTAGAGGCCTCTGGTTGGCCGAGGTTCTGTGAGGCGAGTTCTGCAGACTGGCAGCCTGGTTTCTGCAGCCCGGGCAGTGCAGGGGCCAAGGCGGGTGCTGGAGGGGGGACCTGGGGACCTAGGAGAGGACACCAGGGGGAAGCAGCTTTCAGCTCGGCGAGGGGGCATTTCAACCCCACCTCCAACCCTCCGTGACCCCGTAGGACCCTGCAGACCCCCGTCGCACTGCCTCTAGACTCTGACCTCTGGACGGACCCGCATCTCGGGCCCCAGGGCCTCTCTCTGCCTGGTCGCAGGCCCGGCCCTGCGAGGAGTCCAGTCCCCCCACTCTCCAGGCGCGATGGGTATCAGGGCACAGGTCTCCACGGCCCTGCTCACCAGGGTCATGAGCTGGCTGTCACCCCTTCTGCCGTCTGTCTGTCTGTCCGTGTCTCTGTGTCCATCTGTTGACAAGCATCTGTCTTTGCTTCTTGCTAGAAAGAACAAGCAAGCAAGCAAACAGGGCCCTTGGAAGTAGGAGGTTAAGATACAGAACAATGGCAGCAACAGGGACGACAGGGTGAGAGGAGAGGCGGCGGGAGACGAGGCCGGCTCAGACCTGCCGGAAGGGCCTGGGCGGCGGCTGCGAGCTGCCAGCCGCCAAAGCAATGGAGCCACACGGGGATCCCGCAGGAGCTGCTCAGCTTCCTCTGACCCTGACATCCAAGCCAGGGGTGGGGGCACCCCCACCCATGCAACTCCCTGAACCTGGGGCCGCCAGCTCAGATGCACCGAGGAGCAGAGCCCCAGCAGGGGGTCAGCACGCTCTCCCCGCCGTGGCTGGAGGGGACGCCCCTGTTCCAGGGCATGGACACGCATGTTCGGGGAGGGGTGTGCGAGGAATGTTACCTGCGCCATGACCTGGCCTGTGGTCCCATGCAGGGTACTCCCGGGCTGAGGCCACCCCTGCAGGGGGCAAAGGCCGGTGGATCCCCTCCTGGGCCAGCCAGATCCAGCCCAAGCTCCCCTGGGGAGCTCCTAGGGACTGAGAAGTATGAGTTCCCGGCCCCTACTTCTCCCAGTCAGCCTTTGAGTTCCCCCAAGAGGGCCCATGCCATGCTGGCATCTCAGTTTATCCTCAATAACCCTCAGGACAACTCTTGGTCGGGAGCATCAGTCCACCTCTAAACATGAATAAACCGAGGCCACCCGATGACCAGGCCCCAGGCCCCAGCTGGTAACTGAAGGAGCCATGTCCTGGCCCAGCTGCCTCCTGACACTGCACTTGGGATGGTCTGACACTGTCCTTTTGCGGAGAAGCTCACTTGAGCATCAAGTCAGCATCAAGGGGAAAAGGTAACAAACGAACCAGCCGGAGATGAAGAGCTGAGATGGGAGGAGACACGGGGAGCCTGGCCCTTCTCCCTGCACCCCCTCCTCCTGACTTGTTGGCACAGTTCAGGACACCCACCCCAGCTGGGGGACCCGGGGGTGGGGGGCACTTCACACACCGGGGTTTTGAAGCTGGCAGGAGGGGACCGGAGCTCATCTTACTGGAGTCTGCCTGCCACCATCCAGACCGCCTCCTGCCGGTTCCCAGGCTCAGGCCACCACACTACCCCGCTCCCAGCAGAGAGGAGAGCCCTCTGCGGAGATGATGGACATTACCTGGTCCAGCGGGCAACTGACATATCCCTGCCTGTCCTTGTGACCAACGTTGCCGTATCATCCACTCAGGAGGCCCTTGAAAAATCCCTGCCCCTTTACACCACTGTGAGTCCATCCTACACCCTGTGACCCATCGGTCGCCCAGAGCATTGAACCACTTAGACTCTGCCAGGAGGAACAGTGGCCACTCTGTCCCCAGCCCCACGCCCGTTCCTCCCAGAGGAATCCCCCTCCTCCAAGGACACACAACTCTTGACCCCAATTCCCACCAAAGCGCACCCTTTGGTCTGCCTCGTGACTTGAGCCCCAGACTGTCACCCCGGGCTTGAACCAGACCCCCCCAGTGACCATGGTCAGCAGAGGGCAGGCGGCCGCTTCCCTCCTGGCTGTGTTCCAAGGGCAGAAGAAAGGGCTGGAGCTCCATGAGCACCTACTAAGGGCCCCCTGAGCGAGATCCAGACGCTGAAGCACTTAAGATGGGCTCACGGGTAAGATTTCACAGTTCCGGCCCCAGGAAGATTTCTACTCCAGAAATTTTTTCTTTGCACTCACCCAGAAGATGATAAATGAACCAGCAAAGGGTGTCGCCATCACCACAGCCAAGGCAGGAAACACCCCTCGCCCCCGCTTCTTCCCCGTGCCCTCTGCCGCTGGTCTTGGCGTTTGCTTTTCGTGCTGAGAACACTTAACACGAGACACGCTCTCTCAGCAAATGCCAATGAGGCCGGAGCCGCGTTTTCCACTAGAGGCGTGCTGTGCGGCCCCTCTCAAGCCCACTCCTCTGGGAACCGAACTCTGCACCTAGAATGACCCCTCCCCGGGCCCCTCCCCAGCCCGGGCACCCTCCTCTCGGTGTCTGCTTCCCTGAGTCCGTCTGTCCTTCGACCCCACAGGTAGGCGGCATCGTGCAGTTTGTCCCGTGCCTGCTTTATCTCACTCCACGTAATCTCCTCCAAGCCCATCCGCGTTGCCACAAATGAGACTTCTCTTTAAAATTCTTCTTCAAGGCAGAATAGCATTCCCTTGCGTGTCCGTAGAGTACTTTCTCTATTCCTTCTAGCCAGTCGGGTTGTTCCCGTGCCTTGGCTATCGTGAATAATGGTCCAGGAACGTGGCTGGGCAGGTTCATGTTTGAGACACTGCTTTGGGTTTACACCCAGAGGTGTGTGGCTGGGTCATATTAGACTTTTCATTTTTAAATAAATATTTATTTGTTTATTTGGCTGCCCCAGTCGTGTGGGATCTAGCTCCCTGACCAGGGTTTGAGCTCTGGCCCCCTGCACTGGAAGTGTGGGGTCCTGGCCACTGGACCACCAGAGAGGTCCTTATTTTTCATTTTAAGGGGACTCTGGACACCCTGCACAGGGTCTGCACCGTTTTACAGTCTCACCAACAGGGCACAAGGGCTCTAGCTTAGGTGAAAGTTACTCCTGCCTCCAAGAGGGCTGGGCACAGCTGAGGGGTTTTTCCAGGCTGCAGGGGCAGGAAGTGGGGGACTGGGATCTGTGTCCGGAGCCCCTGGGTCCTCCACTTTCCCTTCCATGGACCTGGGGCTGTGCCCCCCGCCTGAACCGAGCTATCTGTGGGGCAGGGTGTCTGTGGGCAGAAGGACAGGCAGGAGGGGCAGGCGCTGGGGGCTGTCCCCTGCCAGGGACCCCACTCAGGGTCGGGGTGGGCACACAGCTGCAACGGCTGCATCACCTCCTCTCCTCCTTGCTTCCTCCCCCCGCGCCCCCATCTCTCTCCTTTCCAGGGGTAGTGACAAGTCCTCCAAGTCCTGTGTGACCTGGAGTCCAGGGCCCAGGGAGACTCTCTAAAGTGGGATTTCCTGCCTCCCATTGCCACCCCGACGACACCCCCACCCATCCACCCCCAAATCAGGAGAAGGCAGTTCAGAGACTCAGCTTGTTGTTAAGGAACTTCCCCAGCCAAGCTCAGGACACGCTGAGCACAAGTTCCCCTTCTCGAGGGTGTAGAGTAAAGGGCAGAAGCTGGATGGCATCCCAGGGACTTTGGGGGGCAAGCTTCGGGGTCCTCAGGGAAAGAACTTGTCCTTAACGTCTCACCCAGCGACCCTCTCTCTCTTGCTCACACATACACACAGAGTCGCCGCTTTCAAGACAATGCTTTTAAAGCAGACTCTGTATCAGAGAAATGGTGGCCCGTGTGAGTGTGATCTGACTGAATCAGACAAGATCGCATCCGTGTCCCCTCCCCCGCCCCCGGGTTGTCGGGAGCCCCGAACACCCTGGGAACCAGCAAGCGCCAGCTTTGAAAGGTTAAGGCAGACGCGTCTAAACTGCACACCTCCCCCCCACCGCAACCCCAAGTGTAGCCAAGCCGGCCTCCTCCTTAGAAAGAGGAATTCGATCAAATGTTAATCCTCTCCACATGTAGAATATTCCAGATAGCCCCGAGCTCTGAGTGCCTTTTGAACTTGTGAACAGAAATTGATTCAAGGTGACGAATTTGTAATCAGTTTATGATTGATGGGCCGCGTTTCCAGAGAGGCAGCTCGGTGTCCGCCCCCCCGCCCCCCCACCCCGCCCGGGGAAGCAAATGTGTTTCACTTTATCTCGCCCCATCCCGGGGCCCGGAGGACCCGGAGAAAGAAAATAAAGTCAACTGCAATATTTAACTTGTGTTAGAACAGATGCCACTTCATTAGGGGATCCAAGGGAGGAAGCGCTAAAGCAGAGCTTTGGGCTCGCCCTCCCGCCTGGATAGGGGGCAGATCGGATGTTAAACTATTAGTGTGATTAGGTGAATAATGACTTTGGAACTAATTTCGCTGGATTGGAAAGAGAGCAGGACAGGGCGAAAGCAGAAACATCTGCTAGAATATTCTAATTTCAAAGGGTAATTGCGGAAGGCCAGCTCCAGGCCCCCTTCCTTCTCTCCCTTTCTCTTTCTTTCCTTTCTTTTTGTTAATCGAAACTGCCTTGAAGTGACTTTTGAGTGCAGCCCTAGCAAAGTTCAGATGGAAAGTTCTCAGGGTAGAAGCCCAGGGGACTGCCAAGCAGGCTGGCCCAGGGCCCCAGGAAGCCACTCAGCCGTCAGCCCGCGTCGAAGCTGCTCCCTGAGCGCCTTCAGGGCAGCAGGCAGTGGCCTTGAACTTCTCAGGCCGGGCTACCTCTGGGATCTGAGGAAAACCTTAAACCACGTCCGTTCCATTTGAGAAAAGAACAGGCTCACGGCATGAAAGCCTCTGGGGCAGGTTCACAGACCCCTGCGAGGGCATCATTTCCAGCCATCCTTTCTCTGCGGTCACCTTGGCTCCCCTTTCTGTCTGCGGGCAGTGGGGTGCTGAGGAAACGGGGGTCCAAACCAAAAGAGCAAACCCTGGTTTGTAGCATCTGCCAGTGCCCGTGGTGTAAACGCCCCTCCAAGGCCAAAGTCAAGCCACCGACTCGAGGTCACGGAGCTGACGTCGCTGGGACGGGATGGGCATGTCCAGTTCTTGCTGGCCCGAGCCACCTCTGCATGCCAGTGTTCCCCACCACCGGGAGCACACTTCCTGGGCCTTCCCCGCCTGAGAAGCGTCCCCGGCTCTCCAGGGTCAGCCCCCTTGCTCCCAGGCTGTGTCCGGCCTCTTGAGGCTTGGGCTCCCCTGTCCACAGGGCTCCTCCGCCTTTTTCCCCTGCCCAATAGTCACGTGCTCCAGCTTGCCGAGTCGCCCCCAGCTACATCGTCCTCCTCCTCCCTTTCTGTCTTTACTTTCATCCTTTCACCAACCAGCTCTGAATGGCTGTTCTGTGCTCCACATCGGGGTGATGGGACAGACTGGGCCCCTGGCCTCACAGACCTCATGGCAGAGTGGATGGACAGACCTCATCGGGAGATAACAGGAGGGCCCGAGCTGAGAATCCTTCGGGAAAGGGAGGTTAAAGGGCCTAATCCGATGGTGGGGGCTATGGAAGGCTCCTGAGGGTAAGCAGGTTTGAGCCGAGCCCGGGCAGGAGAGCATGAACGGCAGAGAAGGAGGGCGGGTGGTTCTCTGGGCAGAAGAAGGTTTGTCCAAAGGTCCTGGGGTGAGCTCAGGTCATCACTGAAATCAGACCCTTACGGGGCAGGCAAGGGGGCCATGCCAGCAAGGTCGCCTCCTTCAGGGCCTCCTGGGGGAGGGCCCAGCCGGCCTCTGTCCTCAGGACAACAGGAGATGCAGGGCGATTTTGATTGTAAATTAAAGGTCATTTTTGCAAAGGTGACACGTACACAGGGCAGAGTCCAAAGGGCGGCAGGGAGAACAAGTGCGCCCTCCTGACCGCGGCAGCCCAGCCTGGTGCCCCTAGGCCAGCCTCCAGGACGGTGCCGCCTCCTCCCCAGGCCTGCACCCCGCGGGTCCAGTCACTGCAAACGCTCCTGCAGAAACCCGCCCCCACGGCGCCCTCTGCTCCTGGCTTTCCTGGCCTCATGTACCCATGTGTGTCTGTGTGTGTCCGTGTGTCTGGATGTGTCTGTATGTCTGTGTGTGTGTCTGTGTGTCTCTCTGTGTGTCTGGGTGTGTCTCTGTGTGTATGTCTGTGTCTGTGTATCTGTATGTCCGTCTGTGTGTTTGTCTGTATGGACCTGTGACTGTGTGTGTCTGTGTGACTGTGTGTACGTGTGTGAGTCTCTCTGTGTGTGTGTCTGTGGGTGTGTGTGTGTGTGTGTACATGTGCCCATGCAATCCTGCTCCAACGTATCTCAGAGGGTACGGCAGGACAGAACTCAGGCTCCAGCATGGATACATACCAGCCCAGCACCTTCCTGATCCCCTCTGTCTTCTCCCTGCTGTGGACCAGGTCCGGTGCCAAGCAAGGTGGGGGCAGGGAGGGGCCTTTGGAGATGCTCCCTGGGGACTAACATCCAAGAAGCACCAAGGTGGATGCCTCTGTGTTCCAGGCAAGGCCGGAAGGCCCTCGGCAGGCTTGTTTCAGCTTCTAGAAGGTCAGCAAGCGTTAAATGAACACCTGCTGTGCCCTGGGTATGGAGGGGAGATGCAAGCAGAAAACGCAGCCTCCAGCCCCCAGAGCAGAGGCTCCCAGACGAGGGCAGCATGCGAGCTGGGAAAGATGGACCCAGGGAAGGTCTGGATGTGTCAGGAGGAGCTGAGGCTGTAGGCCTGGGCCTGGCCCATGGCTGGGCAAATCATCGCTCCTCCCCAGGTCCCCAGGACAGCAGCAGGAGACTCTCTGAGACCCTCCATCTGTGGGAAGGGGACACTGTGAGTGTGTGGGGGACTGAGAACGGGGAAGTGGGGGGACACCCATCCTGCTTGGGGGGTTGAGGGGGGTGACTGTGGGGTCCTGGAGGCGAGGCCCCCCAGGACGCATGGAGCATCTGCAGAAACTGTGAACTCTTGACAAGCAAAGCCCTGAGACTGCTTGTTTAATTAACTTTAAAACTTTGATTTAATATTTTTTTATTAATGTAGGAATTAAAGAGCCTCTTGATGAGGAGAGTGAAAAAGCTGACTTAAAACTCAACATTCAGAAAACTAAGATCATGGCATCCGGTCCCATCATTTCATGGCAAATAGATGGGGAAACAGTGAAAACAGTGACAGACTTTATTTGTTTGGGCTCCAAGATCACTGCAGACAGTGACTTCACTGCAGACGGTGACTGCCGCCATATATTGAAAGACGCTGGATCCTTGGAAGAAAAGCTATGACAAACCTAGACAGTGTATTAAAAGCAGAGACATCATTTTGCCAACAAAGTCTGTATAGTCAAAGCTATGGTTTTTCCAGTGGTCGTGTATGGATGTGAGAGTTGGATTATGAGGAAGGCTGAGCACCAAAGAATTGATGCTTTTGAACTGTGATGTTGGAGAAGACTCTTGAGAGTGCCTTTGACAGCAAGGAGGTCCAACCAGTCAATCCTAAAGGAAATTGACCCCGAATATTCATTGGAAGGACGGAGACTGATGCTGAAGCTGCGATACTTGGGCCACTTGTTGTGAAGAGCCAACTCACTGGAGAAGACCCCGATTCTGGGAAAGACTGAGGGTAGGAGGAAAAGAGGGTAACAGAGGATGAGATGGTTGGATGGAATCATCGACTCAATGGGTGTGAGTTTGAGCAGACTCCAGGAGATGGTGGAGGACTGGGAAGCCTGGCGTGCTGCAGTCCATGGGTCACAGAGAGTCAGACATGACTGAGCGACTGAACAACAACCCAATACAGTTCCCTCTGTTATGGAGTAAGACCTTGTTGCTCATCCATTCTATATATACTAGCTTCCTGGAGAAGGAAATGGTAAGCCATTCCAGTATAGTTGCCTGGAAAATCCCATGGATCGAGGAGCTTGGAGGGTTACACTCCTTGGGGTTGCAAAGAGTCAGACACGACTTACGGACTGAGCACGTACGTTAGCCTGAATCTGCTCACCCCAAACTCTCTAAACCAAAGGATATATGCAACTGTTTTGGAAAACAATTACCACATGACTCAGCAGATTCCAGAGAAATGAAACATACATCTACCCAGAAACTTGTACATAAATGATTAGAGCAGCATCACTTTAAATGAATAAGTTTTGCAGCCAAAGAAAAAGCCACAGCCAAAAAGGAGAAATCGTCCCAACGCCCATGCACTGATGGAAGGGCCTGCAGGGAAGGGTATGTCCACGCAGGGGCTGCTGTGTGGGGTTGCATGCTTGCCACAATGTGGATGACCCTCATAACGCCATGCTTGGTGAAAGAAGCAGCCACAGGAGGCCACACATTCTACTCATGTCTACCACATGTCCAGACAGGGAATCCTCCCGAGACAGTGTGCGGACCAGCAGTTGCTGGGCTGGGGGCGGGAGGGTGGAGCTGAGGGGTAGCAAGAGGCGGGGGCTTCTTCCCAGGGGATGAGAACGCTGTGACGCTGAGTCGTGACAGCTGCATCTGTTTACGCTATACACCCCTGAGGCTCTCCTCAGGCCCATTTCCCAGGTGGGTAAGTGGTGTACGCTATACACCCCTGAGGCTCTCCTCGGGCCCATTTCCCAGGCAGGTAAGTGGAGGCTGACGGGTGCCGGTGGCTTGCTCAAAGCCACAAGGATGGTGGGGGTGGGGAGGGGATCACTCCGCAGTGGGAGGAGCGTGGGGCTGGATGGGGAGCAGGTTCGTAGGCCAGGGTGGTGAGCGGGTTACGGAGCTGGGCGGTGGACAGGCAGGCCCTGGAGTGAGGGGTTAGGCCCTCCTGCCCCGCCCACAGGCCCTCCTGCCCTGGGCCCCACCCCTGCTTCACAGCTGTGGTCCTGACCGTGTCCACAGCCCAGACTCCAGCAGCGAGCCGGGTCTGGTGCTGATGACCAGCACATCCCGGGAAAGTGGACAAACAAGCGAACATGGGGGACAGCGAGGTGTCCGCACAACTCGTTCAAGGGCGATACTGCGGACAGTAAACGGGATGCTGTGAGTAGCTCTGCTGGGACGACTTCAGACGCCAGGACTGTGCCGAGAAACCAGGAGTGTGGGCATCCGGGGAATGAAAGGAGCACTGGTCAGGGCTGCAGGGGTGGAGGCTTGGCTGCAGCAGCCCTGAGGGCTCCCTGGGGGAGGAGGCACTTGATCTGGGGAGACAGATGGGGTGCCAGCCACCTCACTCCCCTGAAAAGAGGAAAGGGGAGAGTCTGTGACCCTAGGAAGGACATCCCTTGGCCACCCCCCACCGCCGACACCTCTCAAGCTGGCCATTTGCGCATAACCATTTCCAGCCACCGGGCCCTTAGAGGGACCTGTCGCTCTCAGACCTGAGTGTGTGGCCTCTGGGAGGAAAGGGCAGGCGTCTGGGAGGACAGCACATAAGTGCTCCTCTACGCCTTCCCCCCTACTCAGGGTTGTAGCTGTTTAAGTTGCCATTGATTTTTTTAATTGGATTTTAAATGGTTTAGAAAAAAAATCTTTCTCTTCCTTCATTTAGAAAGTGTTTGCATTGCCAGTGTGGAGGACTGTGGGGTGGGAGGCAGGGGAGGGAGGGAGGCGAAAAGGAGGTAGGGGGCCGTGAATCTGCACCAGCTGTGAGCAGAGGTAGTGCCTCCATGCCTGAGCACAAGTGTGTGTGCATATGTGTGAGTGTGCATACGTGTGTGCATGAATGCAGGTGTGTGAGTGTGCATATGTGCATGCGTGCATGTGTGTGTGTGTGTGCATGCATGTGTGAACTGTGTGCCTATGTGCACACACAGGAGTCTGCATGTTGTGTGTGCGTGTAAGTGTGTGAGCATGCGTATGTGTGCATGTAGGTGTGTGCATATGTTTGTGCATGCATGTAAATGTGTGTGCACATGTGTGTGCATGTGTGTGTGTGCGTGTGCATGTGTGTGTTTGTGTAGGTATGTGTGCATGCATGTGTGCATGTGCGTGAGTGTGCACAGGTGTGTACATGTATGTAGGTGTGTGCACCGTGTGTGCATGTATGTAAATGTGTGACTGTGCAAACGTTTGCACACACAGGAGTCTGCATATTGCTTGAATGTGTATGTATATATTTTTGCTTGCACATATATCGGAGAAGGCAATGGCACCCCACTCCAGTACTCTTGCCTGGAAAATCCCATGGACGGAGGAGCCTGGTGGGCTGCAGTCCATGGGGTCACTGAGGGTCGGACACGACTGAGCGACTTCACTTTCACTTTTCACTTTCATGCATTGGAGAAGGAAATGGCAACCCACTCCAGTGTTCTTGCCTGGAGAATCCCAGAGACGGGGAAGCCTGGTGGGCTGCCGTCTATGGGGTCGCACAGAGTCGGACACGACTGAAGCGACTCAGCAGCAGCAGCAGCAGCAGCATGCACATATATGTACAAGCGTGTGCATACATGATTGAGGTAGAAAGCGCCTAAGCGCGGGGACCCCTCCCCTCCTCCCCGGGAACCCCGTCCTCGTTTTCTCGAGGCCCTCGCCACTGTCGAGCGTGGGTGATGACGACGCTCCACGCCGCCGTCCTCCCTGCCAGGCCAGGTTGGCGTTATTTCCTGTCACTGACTTCACAGAGAAGGAAGCCAGGCCCCGAGAGGGCAGACCGCCTTCCTGAGGCCCGACAGTGGCAGGTGGCCCAGGGCCAGGATCCTCCAGACCTCAGGCGCCTGGGCTCCCTGCACCCCTCACCCTGGCAGGTGTGGGGGCTTCCCCAAGCCCCTCCCGCTCCGTGGCATTCCCGGGCTGCCCCCCAAGGCCCTGCAGTCCCTTTGAAATTGGCCCTTGAAGTCTGATGAGGCGTGACCCACTTCTTGCTGCGTCTCCTTTGCAGGGTCCCAGCGGTGGTAGAGTTGCCTCTGTTTTCAAGGAAGCAGCCTGCATGTCCGGGTGGGGGAAGGTTCCTGGGCCCTGGAGGCCAAAGTCTGCAAGTCGCCAGCAACAGTCCTGGGCCCGGTGCTGCCACCCACCTGCTGACCGCTCCCCTCTCAGTGCCCCCTCCATCACCCTGCCGACCTGGCTCCTGACCCCGCTCCCCACCCAGTCTGTACTGGGGTCAGCGGTGAGACAGGTCAGCCCTCGGTTTGGAAGAGCCCTCTGCGACCCCTCGCTCTGGGGCTCCTCCCCTCTTCTGAGCCTGCCCTCCTCCAAAGCCCACCGGGCCTGGGTCCCCCTCCCGCGTCTCTGCTGCTGCTACTCTCCCTCCTGCCCTCCACCTGCCTCTGGGGCTGGCAGGTCCTTGGGGCTCCAGGCCAGCCCCTCCCCACTCATCTCCCCACTCACCTGGGACTGTCTCAGCCCTCTCAAGACTCCATCTCGCTTCTAGAAGCCTCTGTGAGCTCCAGCTGTCTCCTGGGCTCTTCTACCTGGAGGCCCCATTGGCCACACACTCTTACCAAGGCTAAAACAGAACCACCTCCCCCACTGAGCCTCCATACCTGTCGCTGCCCCCAGCCTCCAGACGGCATCTCCAGCCACCTTGTCCCCTTGTGCTCCCTCCCTGCACCCCTGCCCCCGTCATCTAACCGGCCGCGTGAGTCCTGGGGCCCCATCCCCTGTGGCAGCTCTTGGGTCCCCGTCTCAGCCGCCCCTCCCAGGTCTTCCTGCTCCCATCAGCCCCGTAATCCATCCTCCAGGCACTCTGGCCACTGTGAAGTCCATAGTAGACCAACACTCTGCTGACAACTAGAAAAAGCAATTTTTAAAGATACATTTGGAGGCATCAAAGTGTCCCAGGCAACTAGGCCTTGAGATACCAGAGCTCAGATAGATGGACTGAGAGCCGTGAGTCCGGCATGAGGCAGTTTTCCTTGAAAGTGAAGTGTAGTCGCTCAGTCGTGTCTGACTCTTCGGGACCCCATGGACTGCAGCCTGCCAGGCTCCTCCATCCATGGGATTTCCCAGGCAAGAGTACCAGAGTGGGCTGCCACTTCCTTCTCTGGGGCATTTGCCAAATCGTCAGGCTGCTCAGGAGAAAAGAAACCAAGAAGACCAGGGCTGGGTGTCAGTATCGCAGTCCAGAGGAGAGAAAACAGGACGTTCCCAGTTACCTAAAGAGCAGGCGTCCCAGACAACGCCTCAAGTCTTCACTGGGGACCCTCGGAGGGACCCAGTCTGGGAGTGAGGTGAACCTGAGGAGAAGGCAAGGCTTGGGCAGACTGTAACCCAGCTTGCTACCAGCTCACCCCCTGAGCAAGTTCCAGTTATTTGCCCCTGCTCACCTCTCAGAAGATGAACAACAGCCTTCTCCAAGGAACAGAGCACCGTTCAGAACCTCTACAATTTGTTATTCATGGTGTTTCTCATTTAATGCAAAGTTAACGAGCAAAATGAGAAGCAGGGTCAAGAGAGAAAACAGAAGCTAGAAACAGACTCATGGATGACCCGAACGCATGGTAATAGGGTCACAACAAACATAACTGTGACTGATACGTGCAAGAAAAGAAGGAGAGTCTTAGCAGAGAAGAGGCGTCTGTAAAGAGCAGTCGGTGGAGCTTGAGGAACTAAAAAGTCTAGACAGAGAAACTAAGAGCTCAGGGGATGGATCACGGGCGCAGAGGGCAGAGCAGAGGGACGAGCGGACAGATTGCAAATCGGGGGAGAAGAGGCCCTTCAGGCGGAGTCCAGAAGGCCAGAGGGTGGGTGTTACAGACCAGAGAGAAGACCGTATGGGGAAGGCCAAAAAGGCCAGACTGAGCCCTGGGCAGGCATCACAGGCAGGGAAGGAGACGAACAAGGAAGACGGGAAGGGGTAAGGGCTGGGAATCGTCCACAGTGGGAGGAAGTGCCAGTCACAGATTCAGGAAGCCTGCAGAGCCCCAAGAAGAATGGATACGCAGGATGTTTGTCTTCCTCTGTTGCTTTGCTGCATTTGGCATGACCGTCTCTAGGCCCATCCATGTCGCGGCATCGTGTCACATTTTACAGCTGAGTAGTATTCCACTTATATGTATACACCCCACATCTTATTTATCCATTCCTCTGTCCGTGGACACTTACTTAGGCGGCTTCCACGTCTTGGATATCGCCCCCTGCCCCTGCTTCTGCTCTGCAGCTTGGCTCCCTGACCGCCTGATGCTCCTCCCTCGGTCACCCCTCTCTGCAGCGTCGGTAGCTCTCTCAGGCACCCCTGTGCTACGCAGCTGGGCCCCGAGCCCTTGCTCTCCAACTCCCCTGCCAGATGGCCTGGACTTGGCATCCAGCAGGGGCTCCATGAGTGACCGTGCACGGGCTGAGGACGAGCCCATGAACAGCGCTGGGAACTCAGAGCCACAGACACGTGGGCAGCAGCCGCCCCCGCAGCGAGGCTTCCCCCAGAAGCCCTCCTGCGTCCTCTTCACTTTCACGCAGAGACGCGAGGGCACTGGCACTTCAGGTCCTCTTCCTCTCGGTGTGCCCCCTCCTGCCACTGAGTGCCCGTCACACACACTGGCATCCAGAGCGACACAGGCTGCAGAGCTCACCTCCTTCCGCTGCTCCACCTTACAGATGCGGGCACAGTGGCCCACCCCAGAGGAGATCCGCCTGCCGGGGGTTACGCCAGGTCCCAGCTTGTGACTCAGGACCCTGCGCGACCACCCCAATTTCACCTGCACGGCCGACCGTCCGGTACTGAGAGTGATGCTGCTCTCAGGGCAGGGGGGACCGGTCAGGCTTCCCAGAAGACGAGTGCAGCTGGTCACTGGACCAGCTCCCCGGGCTCCTGATGGTGGGAGGTGGGCTTGGGGGCTGTGCTGATGACTCAGGGAGATCACAGGTGGTCTGGGGACAGGTGAGTAACCCCCACCGTCCCCCAAGGGACACAGGAGGATTTGTTCATCAAACAAGCTGCTGGGTGAACACAGGGGGCCAGGGGTTGGGATCCCTCAGGTGAGCTCAGACAGCTCACCCGGCGCTGGGGGAGGCAGGAGGTCTGTTGGGGCTCCTCTGACACCACGGCAGACACCCACTGTTTACATTCACTGCAGATGCAGCACTGCAGGGGTCGGTACCATCCCCGTCTCACAGATGAGGCAACTGAGGCCCAGGGAGGCTAAGGTTAAATCTGTGGTTGCACACTTGGTCTGAGACAGAGCTGGATGATGAGCCCAGCGATGCCACACTCCAAGGGCACCCTTTTCTGCAGCGTCGGCGAGCTGAGGGCCCGAGGGGCATCCCCAGCCTTGCCCCCAACCCCAGAGGCCCAAACGCACTTACGGGCTCCCAGCAAGCCCTCTGTCTGGGTGCCTGGGCTCCACGGGTGTCCTGCCTCCCTTCGTCTGCTTCGTTCTTAACTCCTGACCATCCTTTAAGCCTCAGAGCACGTGTCCAGAAGGCTGGCCCCAAGCACGGGCCAGGGACTTCACACGCTCGCTGGCTTCCCCGCAGGACTGGGCGGCAGAGGCCAGCCCGGATCCCTCTGCCCGTCGGTCCCCTGTGTGTGGCTGTGGCCTCCTTAGGGACGAGCCTCGTTCAGCCACCCCTGGTCCCCAGCACCCCACCCCCGGCCGGGCTCATAGTGGGTCCTGGAGAACGCCTTTGAAATGATCAAGTCTTCCAAAACAGGATGCCTTTCCACCACTCTGGGTCATCCACTTCTTACCTGTTCTCAAAGCATGCACAAGCACTCACACACACGCACACACACACACACACACACACGCTAAGCATAGCATCCAGTTATAAACACGATCTTCTAAAAGCATGAATGAATGGCATTCCTTTTTCAGTGAAATCAGCTGGATTTGTTGAATTGATTTTGTCATTGTTCTGGGTGAGAGACAGGAGACTCAAATCTTAGGTTGCTGCCAAGAATACATTCCTTCTTGCATTTGGGGGAATCATTTCACAGAGAATGGAAGGGCAGAGCTGTGATGAGGGCACCCAGCCCTCTGAGCACAGGGGTGTGGTTGGGGGGACTGGCCCAGGGCCACACAGCAGGTCAGATGGAGCTGGACTGGAAGCTAATAAATAGCACCCTCTCCCTGACAGCCACACCAGGGAAAATCTAAGTCATTATGGGAATAAAAATATGAATGTAACCTCTCAATTAAGGGAATCTTTCATTGCTAATGTGCATCAATGAGAGAAATTATAGAATATGTTGCAAGTCAAGCCCAAGAAGCTATTATAAGACAGGAGATGGTGGACAAGCCTTTAAACCTCGCCTTACAGCATTACAGCAACAGGCATGCTTCCCTGGTGGCTCAGACGGTAAAGAATCCGCCTGCAATGTGGGAGACCTGGGTGCGATCCCTGGGTCGGGAAGATCCCCTGGAGAAGGGAATGGCAACCCCACTCCCATATTCTGGCCTGGAGAATCTCGTAGGGTTGCAAAGAGCTGGACACGACTGAGCAACCAACACTTTGACTTTGCAACGTTGAGAGGAAATGGTTAACCGATGGGATCTGCTAGGCAGAACGCGCGACACCTAGTGGTCACACGGAGGAATGCCGGCCGGAGGCACCAGAACGAGCCAGGGTCCACGCAGTGGCAGGTGTCCTGGCAGCTGCTGCTGGTGCTGCTAAGTCGCTTCAGTCCTGTCCGACTCTGTGCGACCCCATAGACGGCAGCCCACCAGGCTCCCCCGTCCCTGGGATTCTCCAGGCAAGAACACTGGAGTGGGTTTCCATTTCCTTCTCCAATGCGTGAAAGTGAAAAGTGTAAGTGAAGTCGCTCAGTCGTGTCCTACTCTAGCGACCCCATGGACTGCAGCCCACCAGGCTTCTCCGTCCATGGGATTTTCCAGGCAATCGTACTGGAGTGGAGTGCCATTGCCTTCTCCTGGCATAGGACCCTTTAAATACCGACGATAGAGACAGCCCTCCCACAGATCACCGACTTCCCTTCCCTTAATTCTCTCTTCGTGTGTGTGTGTGTGTGTGTGTGTGTGTGTGTGTGCGGTTGTAGAGAGACACACACAGACACAGCAGAGAATGTGTGTGTGTGTGTGTGCGCGCACATGCAGAGATGGGGGAAGGAAGACTAGGGAGACGCTGGGAGGGGATCTTGGGCTCAGTCTCACCCCCGGCCCTTCTGCTCGAGCTCATCCTTCTTTACCCTCACACATCCTGGAAACTCTCACACAGTGGGAAGAGGATAGACTATCTCCCCACCTGGTTCAGGTCTGGCTCCTCCGCTGCGCCCCACCCCAGCCCCACCAAGAAGCTTCGTGGCCCTAGACTCCCTGCAGAGTCTCAGCCTCAGTCTCCTCCTCAGTGAAATGGGCACACGGGCCTCCTCCCAGGGTTTGCATGAGAGGCAGATACAGCAGCACCTGGACCATGCCCGGCAGAGCGTGGGGGTGTGAGTGGCCCCTCCAGAAAAGGGACCAAGAGGGTCACCCGGTGTGGCTGGCCATGCCGACCTCCAGTCCGAGTTTCACTGGATCTCTCGGCGGGGTGGAGATTTCAAAACTGCTACCATATCTCATACACCCCTCTTGGTTTCTTAACACCCCGTTCTCTGCCCATCATCAGCTATACTTCTCTGTCACCTCCAGTATCTCCTTCTCCACCAGCCCCTCTTCCCCATCACCGCCCTCCTCCATCACCTCCTCTTCTCCGTTTCTGCTGCAAGCTCGTTCCCTTGTGCCCACTGCAGCTGCAACTCCTCCAGGCTCTGTCCCCAGCTGTCTGACTTTTTCCCTTGTGCCCTGGGTCCTGGAATCTGTCCTTACCCACGACTCAGCCGCCGCCTGCGTCGGCGGCTCCAAACCTGTGTCTCTAGTCCAGGCCTGTCTTTGGGACCCCAGTGCCCACACACCACAGAATGCACGTGTTCTGTGGGTGTCCCAGGGGCTCTCACTCACTCCCTGCCCAAGTCCCCTCCCCACCTGCTAACCCACCTCGCAAGTCCCCGCCTCCTGTGGGGCCCCCTCTCCATCATCCTGTACCACCCTTGACCCACTCACACCTCCTGGAGCTTGCCCAGAGACTGGCCAATGCCCTGCAGCCCTGGCACTACCCTGGAGCATCTTGTGGGGCCAGCCATGGATGAGGCGCTTGGGAATGCTGAACCCAGCACATCCACACTTACAGCTGATAGTGGAGGACCCTGGCCTAGATGTGGCAGCGACCTGACCAAGTTCGCCAGGGTCAGGCCCAGGCTGACCCCTCCCCTGGACCTAGACCCTTGCCCACTACGTGTGTGGTTGATTGTCTTCTCATCGGGTTCAGAGAGGGGTCATGGCTGCCATATGCCCTGTTTGATCAAAGATGATCGCCATACTTTGGTCCGGCTCCTTCACAGGAATTGCATCAGCAAAGCACCTTCTCTCCTCTCAACTCATCTCTGTGTGTGAAATGATGCCTTTGTTGTTGTTGATAACTCTCAATTCAGAATCACTCATGCAAAGGGCAGGATAAACTAGATGGAGCTGTGTGAGCCTGGCCTTCACCTGGTTCTCACGGCAGGAAGGCCTGGAAACCACCAGCGGGCTCCCCGTGTGCCCCAGGGGTAGTGGGGGCCTTGCCTGTGTCAAGGGGCTGGTAGGAGGCATGAGGACCCAGCCCCAGGCCTCATCCTAAAGCCCAGGCCCACCCCGCCCTGCAGCAAGCCGCCCGTCCTCCTCAGAGAGCGGGAGCGTCTCTTGCCGAAGAATCATCCAGGGCCCCCAGACTTGGAGGGGGAGGAACAGAATGGGGCCCCTTTGGAGGGGGCTTCTGAGCAGGAAGGGGGTCCCTGCACAGGCTCAGCTCTCCATCCAGGTACCCTCCTTTGGAGCAAGTGGCTGAGCTCACGGCAGAGTCTCAGGCTCTACCCGGAATGAGAGCACGTGATGAAATGGACACAGAGCTGCCACCCCACATCTGCCCGGGGCCGCCGGCACCCTGGCCCTTCTGCACCCTTCTCCTCCCAGCAGCCCCGGAGCGGGTACCTTCCTCCCAGACAGGGAGGCCGGGAGCTGCAGCCCCTGGAGGGACAGGACCTGTGGAGGGAGGGGGCCAGGTGGAGCCTGCCTTTCTCCCTGCCCGGTCCAGTCAGGCTCTCCACCTGCCACTTACCACCCACCGGCGGCCTTCTTTACATCGGAGCCCCAGGCTGCCCTGCCACCCTCCCCACCTCTCCGTCGAACCTCACACTCCGTCCCTGAGTTCTAAGTCCTCTCTGCTCCTGGAGGGGCCGTCTAAATGTGCCCCTGTGGCTGGCAGCATCTCCCTGTGATCTGGGAATCCGTCCCCCTCCCCGTCTTGGCTCCACCCCAGCAGTGCTGTCACAGCACTGGGCAGCCCGGCATCCCGCCCCCGGCATCAGTGGCTCTGTGCTCCCCAGTTGGCTGTGTTGCCACCTCCCTGTCCACCTGCCTCCACTCCTGGGGGGTCCAGCAAGGGGCAGCAGATCGGGGGGGACCACGGTGATCCTGGGCACAAGCACCTCCGCTTCTGCTCTCGCATCGGGAAGGTGGGCAGCTCAAGGTCATGCATCGGGGTCCTAGCACCACAGCTCTGCAGCTACCAGAGTGCTGGCATCCCAAGGCGGCCTGAGTAACGCCCCCACGCATATTTCTACATCCAGATCCCCAGATCCTGTAATATGACCTTCTTTGGGGAAAGAGTCTTGGCAGACGGGATTGAGTTAAGGATCTTGCCTTGGGGAGAGCAGCCTGGGTTATGCAGGTGACCCTGAATCCAAGGATGGATGTCCTTATCGGAGGGAAGCAGGGGGACATTTAACCACACACCCAGGGAGGACAGAGGCTGGAGATAGGGGCAGAGGTCAGAGCAATAAAACTGCAAGCCGGGGCGCAGGGGCTGCAAGAAGCAGGAAGGAGCCTCCCCTACACCCTCAGAGGGAGCTTGGCCCCGCCCACACCTTCATCTTGGACTTTCGGCCCCCAGAGCTGTGAGAGAATGGATTTCTGCCGTGTTTAGTCCCGCAGCTTGTGGCCTTCTATTACCACAGCCCCAGGAAACAAATTCACCATTTCACAAGAAGCTTCCAAGTGCAGAGGAATACTGGGTAATTTGAACACAGGGCCTGATGTGTGCATGGTCGTGACTGTGATGTGAGCAGAGTGCAGCAGGCTGGGTGTGAGAGGCAGGAGGCTTCCTCCCGATTCTGTACCTAACAGCCAGTACCCACTGCAGCCACACACAGAGCTCAGAGCTGAGCTCCTCAAGCACATTTCCCCCTGATTTTCACAGCAGTCATATAAAGCAAGGGCCATTGTTGACCCCATCTGACAGATAGGAAAATTGAGGCAAGACAGGGGAAGTGGCTCATGCAGAGTTGCCTGCCTTGTCCCCAGGTACGTCAAGGAGATGGATGAGGCAGGGGCAGCCTTTCTGGGTCCGTGAGGAGAGACATGGTGGACTTCAGAAAAGAAGAGTCAGAAGGACGACAGCATGGAATGAACTAGCCCACCCTAAGACCATCCACCTGGCAGACTTCCTGTGTGGGAAACCAGACGTGTCCTGTAATTCACTGTCAGGTAGGCATGTGGTCCTGTCCCTGCTCTTGTTGTCTTTCATTTAATGACAATAACAGGAATCATCTGCTACGAGAGCATGATCATAAGCGGTCAACACAGCCAGCTCCCTTGCTCACTGCGGCCAACTTTGTGTCAGCTCTCCAGGATGAGTGGCCGCCATTACCCACATTTTGCAGCCGAGCAAACTGAAGCTCAGAGTGACTGTGTCAGTCAGTGAATGTCTTTTTTGAGAGCTACGGCGTGCCAGATGCTGTGGGTGATTGTATTCGTCAGGTCAGGCGGCCATAGCAAAAGACCCAGATGGAGGGGCTGAAACAACAGAAATTTGGACCTCATGGTTCTGGATGCTGGAAGCCCAGGATCAAGGCGCTGGTTGCTCCTGTTTCTGGTGGAAGCCCACTTCCCGGCTTGCAGAAGGCCACCTTCTCCCTGCGTGCTCACATGGCAGAAAGCAAGCTTGGTGTCTCTTCTTCCTACAAGGGCACTAATCCCACCAAGGGGGCCCCACCCTTACGACCTCATCTACGCCTGATTACCTACCAAAGGCCCCAGGCCCCCAGTATCATCACACGGGGGTTAGGGCGTCAATGTAAGTTTTGAGGGACACAAACATTCTGTCCTGGCAGAGGTGCAGGGGCACAGAGACAAGCCAGGGAGACGAAGACCCTCATCCGTGGAGCTGACGTCCTGGAGACTGCCCACAGAGAGAGCTCAGATTGGCCAAGATTCCAATTCTGATTCCAAGTTCCCGTGTCTCCTCATGACGCCATATCGTCACCCCACCTGGCTCTCAGATCACGTTTGTTCACCCCTGAGAGAGGAGCAGGGCAGGCTGATTAATTTCTTTGTGTAGATGATGACATCTTAGCCCCCTTCCTTAAAGCTAAAGCAAGGGGGGATTTATCTACCCGCCTACTCATCCATCCTTCATCTGTCTCCCACATGGTCATCTGTCCATCCATCCACTCACTCACCATTCATCTATCCATCTACCCACCCATCCACCCATCTATCCACTTACCCATCCATCCATTCACCCATTCATCTATCCACCTACCCAACCCTCTGCTTATCCACCCATGAATTTATTCAACAGAGATTCCTTGAACAACCCCCAAAGCCTCCTTCACCATGTCAGTGCCCATCCTCAAATCTCCATCTGCTGCTCAGCTGAGCCTCTTGGAGGCTCAAGGAGACTGAGTGTCAGAGCCTCCACATGACATCATGCTGCTGGTGGCCATAGTAACCACACTGAGAGCCACAGAGCCACCCAGGAACCTCCCATCTGTGACACCTTTGTCTCCAACCCACAGCCACTCTCCTGCCTTTCAGGGGACTTGCAGGGCCCGTCTTAGCCAGGGGCCAAGTGAACAGGCTACCACCCCAGAGGGAAGGAGGCACGCTTTTCCTTCCTGCTCATTGCTCTGTCTGCTGGGGCCTGAAACTGATCTTCCATAAAGGAGGGGGGGTCGGCCAGCCAAACTCAAAATGGAAAACAGACCCTGGGCAGCTAGAGAGCTGGCCCAGACAGTCCAGGATCAAAGGAGCCTGTGCTGTCCAGCAGGCTCAGCACGGCGTCTGGTTATCAAATTTGCACTTGGCAGTGTCTCTCTGCACCCTACCCCCAGAGGCAGGGCCGATCTGGCCGAACCCAGTTGACGCCCCTGCGCAGGGGGGCTAGAGCGATGCCCAGGCTGACGGCCTGCTGGACCTGGGGGGCTCCGCTTCAGGGCCTCTTCTATCGCTGCCAGCTGCATGCCTATCACCTTGTATTCAGCCGGTGCCGTGTGCACTGAAGTTTGGTAAGCTGGTGCTAGCTGGCATCCATACTCCACCCACCAGAAAGCTGTCAGTGCCTGAGTCCCTGGGGCTACCTGGCTGAGCTGGGATGCAGACCTCCAAAGCCAGCACCCTTTAGGGATCTGGGGCTCCTTCTCCACGTAGCTTTCTGTCCTGCAGTCCGGGGTGGGTTAGAGCCAGACACTGCGAACCTGAGGGTCCTCGTGAAGGAAGGGACCCCATCAGGGGTGACCCTCAAGGGAGCCCAGAGCCTGACCGGAAGGTGGAAAGGGAGTGAAGAAGGAGAAGGCGGGACAGCAGGGGCACGCGCCCGCTGGGGGTCAGCATCAGCCTGTGCCGCACACAGACCGTGCCGGACACAGGGCCAAGGACGGGGAGCACGGGGGTTGCGTGGCTGAGCTGGGGAGCGCTGCAGGTCTGGGCCAGCCGTGGTCGGGGGGGAGTCACCTGGGGGCCCCGCTCTGCTCAGCACGCCCTTCGTCCTCAGCAGGCTAGACCAGCACGTGCTCATGACGGAGCAGCCACAGGGAAGCAGAAACAGGCGAGGCCTTCGGAGACTGAGGCTCTGCGGGGACACAGAGCCACGTTTATTTCTCTCTCTTGGCTGAAGAGAAGCACAGGCAGAGCAGAGCCCCAGTGGGAAACCACCAATCGAGTTAATGGGCAAAGGCCTTGGAGAAGGAGCAGAATCAAACCCGGCCTAGGGTTGGCTTGGTCCCCGGGGCAGACATGACCACCTGGGCCATTGCCAGACTCCGGGCCCACCGCGGCCCAGCCTGCCTTGGCCGGAGGCTCCCCGGACCCCTCTTGACCTCCACTGGGTCGCTTCATCTAAATGCCCATCACGTCCACCCTCCACGGCTGTCCGAGCCCGCTTGGTTCCTGACCCTGACAGTGACCCCTGACCCTGCCTAGAGGCTCTCTTGGCCGCTGTGGGTTCGCGACTCCCCTGCCCGTGGGGCGGGGCTCACAGACGCCTGAGGGCCAGCTGAGTGACGGCTGTGGCCGAGAGCCGGGCGGACCCGGAGCCTCGCCTTCCCCAGCGCGGCCTCGTCCATTATCGGCCGGGGGCGCTTGTCATCACAATCCGGGCGTAAATCGGAATCAAATGTGGGGCCCGAGACGGCGGGAATGCTCCATTTCACGTTTGAAAAAAAAAAAAAATCTGGGAAGGGCAACGCTCCTTTCTGTCAACTTGAAAGGGAAGGAGAGGCGGCAAAGGAAGGGAAGAAGCTGCGATAATTCTTGAAAACTTTGTTTTTCATTTTCCCTCCTGGCTCCTTGGGCTCCAAGAGAGAACGGGCCGAATCCCACAAGAAAGACGGCTCGGTCAGGGCCTAAGCAAACCCACGTGTCTCTGCTGCTCTTTAGATGTCTTGAAATGTCTTTCAAATGTCCGGGCCCTCACACTCTCAAGCGTGTTCGCGGGAGAACTCCTCCCCACTGGGGCTGAAGCAGGCTTGTTTCTTGGATCCCAGGCAGCTCCAGCCACATGCCTTTCATGTAGCCCCGTTTCCAACCCCGTGCAGGAATCACAGAGGTCCACTTGGTTGATGAACAGCCATCGAGCGTGTCATTCCCGTAGCCTAAGCCAGCCCTTCTGGTGGAGGAGGAGAGGGGGTTCACTCAGCGAAGACCCCACCCCGGAGTCCACAGCGAGGTTGTCCCGCAGGGCTTGATGCCGTCCAGCCCCTCCTAAGCCCCAGGGGTCCTGCTGCACCTGCATGGACAGGATGCATCCTGCTGGCAGGAGCCTCACGCTTCCTGGGTGGCAGGCTCTTCTGCGTATTTACAGTCAAACCGTCACAGAGGGACATTCAGGCCACTCGGTCTCCAGGGCAGCTTGAGAACTCCCCTCCTTATCATCTTCTCGCCCCAGGAGGTCTGTGTCTTCCAGTTCGACTTGGGAGCCCAGTGGAGACCAGAGAGAAGGGGGAACAAGGTCAGAGTCCTCAGTGCCCTGGGGCTCCCCTGTGAGGTCACCTGGAGCTGGAGTGCCTGGAACTGAAGATCTCTCCCCCTTTCTCTCTGTCTCCTCCTCCCTCCGTCTCTTTCCTTTCCCCCTCCTCCCCCTCCCCCCAACCATGCTGTAATAACTGCCCCCTTCCCCTTATCCCGCCAGGACTGGAGGTGGTAACAGCCCGGCTGCTACTAACCTGGCCCTAAGCCCTCCTTCATGGTCCTCTACAACCCTACCTTTGTAAAGAAGCCCCCTCTAGCGATCCTGCTTTGTGTGCCATCTGATCCTGGTGGTCCCATAATGACCCACACACAGCCCTAGATAATGCTGAGTCAGGGCATGAGCAGAGAGGCCTAGAGTGGCCCCCTCTGGGGGCCTGGTGCAGCCGCTGTCCTGCGAGAGGGAGCACAGCTGTTTCACAGACTCAGCAAGCCTGGTGGGGACCCACTGTTCACCCAAGCTCACCGCACCTGTCACCTGCTCTGATCCCCACAGTGGCCAAAGTCGGGCCTTACTGTTTGTTCAGTGAATAAAGAAATGCACGCATGGGGCATTTCCAAGATGTACCAGGTTGGTGAAGGGAGGAGGTGGACCAAGGTGAAGAGTAAAAACAGAGCAGGTGAGGGAGCCTTGATGGGGGGCAAGGCCGCCCTGGAGCAGAAAAGCAGAGGCGGGCGCGAGCCCTCGTTCTGCCCCGCCGGCTGTGTGACCTTGAACTTCCCTGTGCTTCGCCCTCTTCACCTGCACAGCAGAACAAAGAAATCCTGTCCAGCTCTTTTCCGAGTCAGGATACTGTGCAGACCTACTGAGGACATGCCTCGTCGATGACGAAGCCCTGCCTCTGAAAATGCTCAATGTGACCGTCACTGGCCAATCTAGGATTCTGACCCCTTCTACTCTCCCCAGATGCTGTTATGACTCCCACAAGACACGCAGCCCCTCGCAGCCGGGCACCCACACGCAGCCTCAGGCGAGCCATCCTCCTATCCCCGTGCTTCCCACGCACGTCCCACAGACCACAGACCTCAGTGTAACAGCTGGGCCTCCCTGGTGGCCCAGACGGTAAATGACTTGCTTGCAGGGTTCGATCCCTGGGTCAGGTTTGATCCCTGGGTTGAGCAGATCCCCTGGAGAAGGGAATGGCCATTCACTCCAGTATTCTTGCCTGGAGAATCCCCATGGATAGACCAGCCTAGTAGGCTATAGTTCATGCAATTGCAAAGAGTTGGACACGACTGAGTGACTAAGCATGGATACAAAACTACAAAAAGTATCAATAAACTTGGGATAGGCAAATTCTTAACAGGACATGAAAATACTAACTATATACACACATATATGGGGCTTCCCTGGTAGCTCAGCTGGTAAAGAATCTGCCTGCAATGCTGGAGACCTGGATTCGCTCCCTGGGTTGGGAAGATCCCCTGGAGATGGGAAAGGCTGCCCACTCCAGTATTCTGGTCTGGAGAATTCCACGGACTGTATAATCCATGGGGTTGCAAAGAGTCAGACACGACTGAGCGACTTTCACTTTCTTTCATATACATATATACATATGGTAAAGAATTTGTATCCAGAATACATATTTTTTTTAAATTATGATAAAACAATAAGATAACCAAACATAAAGGTGCACAAGAGACGTGAACATGATGTAACTGAGGAATATCTACTCCAGGGCCCCCTGAGCCACACAGCCAGCTGCGCTGGGACCTGCCCGCCAGTAGGCCAGTAGCCTCTGCACAGGGCAGGGCCTGGCAGCCAACCGGGCCAGGGGCTGGCATCACCTACCTGTGCGCCCACAGGCATCAGCCCCACCGCAACAGCAGAAGCATGCCACTCACACGGGGGACCCCTCGAGCACAGAGCATACGGCGCTGGTGAACCAGATGGGACTGTGCTGCTGGGCCTCATAGGATGCAGCCTACGTAAGCCCACTTCTCCAAGATCAGAAAACATAACCAGCCTAAAAAGCATACAAATAGAAACAGAGACTGAGAGAAGATAAGGCCACAGAGGAGAATGTTCCAAGCAAAGGAACAAGATAAAAATCCCAGGAGAAGAACTTAGCAAAGTGGAGGTAATCTACCCAATACACAGGTAAAAGCAGTGATCATAAAGATGCCCAACAAAGTCAGGAGGAGAATGAATGAACACGGTGGGAAATTCAGCGAAGAGTTAGGAACATAAAAAAGTCAGGAGAAGAATGAATGAACACGGTGGGAAATTCAGCGAAGAGTTAGGAACATAAAGAAGAACCAAGCAGAGTTGAAGGACAAAATAATTGAAACGAAAAATACACTAGAAGGAATCAACAGTAGATTAGATGACACAGAGGAATGGATCAGCGAGCTGGAAGGCAGAGTAGTGAGAGTCACCCAAGATGAACACACAAAAGAAAAAAGAATTTTTGAAAATGACGATAGTTTAAGAGATCCCTGGTACAATGTCAAGTGTAATAACTCAGGAACCCTAGAAGGGGAAGGTAGTGTGAATGGGCCAGAGAAGTTACAAATTTGAAGAAATAAGAGCTGAAAACTGACATGAGAAAAGAAACAAACATCCAGATGGGGGAAGTTTCTCTTCAGTCCCTCAGTCCTGTCCAACCCTCTGCAACCCCGTGGACTGCAGCACACCAGGCTTCCCTGTCCTTCACTATCTCCCGGAACTTGCTCAAACTCATGTCCATTGAGTCAGTGATGCCATCCAACCATCTCGTCCTCTGTCACTCCCTTCTCCTCCCGCCTTCAATCTCTCCCAGCATCAGGGTCTTTTCTAATGAGCCAGCTCTTCACATCAGGTGGTCAAAGTTTTGGAGCTTCAGCTCCAGCATCAGTCCTTCTAATGAATATTCAGGATTGATTTCCTTTAGGATTGACTCATTTGATCTCCTTGCAGTCCAAGAGACTCTCAAGAGTCTTCTTCAGTCAGATCAGATCAGTTGCTCAGTCGTGTCCAACTCTTTGCGACCCCATGAATCGCAGCACGCCAGGCCTCCCTGTCCATCACCAACTCCCGGAGTTCACTCAGACTCACGTCTGTTGAGTCAGTGATGCCATCCAGCCATCTCATCCTCTGTTGTCCCCTTCTCCTCCTGCCTCCAATCCCTCCCAGCAGCAGAGTCTTTTCCAATGAGTCAACTCTTCGCATGAGGTAGCCAAAGTACTGGAGTTTCAGCTTTAGCATCATTCCTTCCAAAGAAATCCCAGGGCTGATCTCCTTCAGAATGGACTGGTTGGATCTCCTTGCAGTCCAAGGGACTCTCAAGAGCCTTCTCCAACACCACAGTTCAAAAGCATCAATTCTTCAGTGCTCAGCCTTCTTCACAGTCCAACTCTCACATCCATACATGACCACTGGAAAAACCATAGCCTTGACTAGACGAACCTTTGTTGGCAAAGTAATGTCTCTGCTTTTGAATATGCTATCTAGGTTGGTCATAACTTTCCTTCCAAGGAGTAAGCGTCTTTTAATTTCATGGCTGCAGTCACCATCTGCAGTGATTTTGGAGCCCCCAAAATAAAGTCTGACACTGTGTCCACTGTTTCCCCATCTATTTCCCATGAAGTGATGGGACTGGATGCCATGATCTTCGTTTTCTGAATGTTGAGCTTTAAGCCAACTTTTTCACTCTCCACTTTCACTTTCATCAAGAGGCTTTTGAGTTCCTTTTCACTTTCTGCCATAAGGGTGGTGTCATCTGCATATCTGAGGTTATTGATATTTCTCCCAGCAATCTTGATTCCAGCTTGTGTTTCTTCCAGTCCAGCATTTCTCATGATGTACTCTGCATATAAGTTAAATAAACAGGGTGACAATATACAGCCTTGACATACTCCTTTTCCTATTTGGAACCAGTCTGTTGTTCCATGTCCAGTTCTAACTGTTGCTTCCTGACCTGCATACAAATTTCTCAAGAGGTCTTCTCCAATACCACAACTCAAAAGCATCAATTCTTCAGTGTTCAGCCTTCTTTATGGTCCAACCATAGCTTTGACTACAGAGTCCCAAATAAGATCAACCCAAATAGGTCCACACACAGACTCATTGTCATTAAATATAAAAAAATCAAAGATAAAAAGGGAATCTTAAAAGCATCAAGGAAAAAACAACTAGTTATGTACAAGGGAACTACCATAAGGCTCTCTGTTGACTTTTCAACAGAAACTTTGGAGGCCAGAATGGAGTGACATGACATATCTAAAGTGCTGAAAGGAAAAAACTTACAATCAAGAATATTCTACCTGCAAGGTTAATTCAGACATGAAGGAGAATTAAAGAGTTTTATAGACAAGCAAAAGCTAAAAGAATTCAACACCAGTAAACTGGCTTTATAAGAAAGATTAAAAAGATGTCTCTAAGCAGAAAAGACCATACAACAGATATGAAAATTGGAAAAGGAAAAGGGTCTTCCCAGGTGGCTCAGTGGTGAAGAATTTGCCTGCCAAACAGGAGACCTGAGTTCCATTCTGAGTCTGGGAGGTCACCTGGAGAAGGAAATGACAACCCACTCTAGTATTCTTGCATGGAAAATCCCGTGGATGGAGGAGCCTGGCGGGCTACAATCCATGGGGTCACAAAGAATCAGATGCAACTTACTGACTAAATAGCAGCAGCAGAAGAGAAAAAAATCTCACTGGTAAAGGCAAGTGTACAGTAAAGGTGGTAAATCAACCACCCCAGCAGGAAGGTTAAAAGACGAAAGTATTAAAATCATCTATATTCACAATAAATATCAGACTATGTGTAAAACTGTGGGAAATTCTTTAAGAGATGGGAATACCAGACCATCTTAACTACCTCTTGAGAAATCCGTATGCAGGTCAGGAAGCAACAGTTAGAACTGGACGTGGAACAACAGACTGGTTCCAAATCAGGAAAGGAGTACATCAAGGCTGTATATTGTCACCCTGTTTATTTAACTTACATGCAGAGTACATCATGAGAAATGTCGGGCTGGATGAAGCACAAGCTGGAATCAAGATTGCCGGGAGAAATATCAATAACCTCAGATATGTAGATGACACCACCCTTATGGCAGAAAGTGAAGAAGAACTAAAGAACCTCTTGTTGAAAGTGACAGAGGAGAGTGAAAATGTTGGCTTAAAGCTCAACATTCAAAAAACGAAGATCTGGTCCCATCGCTTCATGTCAAATAGATGGGGAAGCAATGGAAACAGTGAGAGACTTTTTTTGCGGGGGGGTGAGGCAGGGGGCAGTTTCCAAAATCACTGCAGATGATGGCTGCAGCCATGAAATTAAAAGACGCTTGCTCCTTGGAAGAAAAGTTATGACCAACTTAGACAGCATATTAAAAAGCAGAGACATTGCTTTCCCAACAAAGGTCTGTCTAGTCAAAACTATGGTTTTTCCAGTAGTCAAGCATGGATGTGACAGTTGGACTATGAAGAAAGCTGAGTGCTGAAGACTGATGCTCTTGAACTGTGGTGTTGGAGAAGACTCTTGAGAGTCCCTTGGACTGCAAGGAGATCCAACCAATCCATCCTAAAGGAAATCAGTCTTGAATATTCATTGGAAGGACTGTTGCTGAGGCTGAAACTCCAAACTTTGGCCACCTGCAGAGAACTGATAGGCAGAACTCTGCATACAGAGAACTGACTCATTTGAAAAGATTCCAGTGCTGCAAAAGATTGAAGTTGAGAGGAGATGGGGATGACAGAGGATGAGATGGTTGGATGGCATCACCGACTCAGCAGACTTGAGTTTGAGTAAACTCCAGGAGTTGGTGATGGACAGGGAGGCCTGATATGCTGCAGTCCATGGGGTTGCAAAGAGTCAGACACAACTGAACGACTGAACTGAACTGAACACAAAACAAGAGACGTAAACTAGGAAGTCAACATTAAGCACAGTAGAGGGGAAGTAAAACTGCAGGGTTTTTATAATGCACTCAAAATTAAGAGATTATCAACTTAAAAACACATATATGTACATCCTCCTTAGTAATCGCCAACCAAAAATCTATAATAGATATGCACACATAAAAAGAGAGAAAGGACTCCAAACACTAAAGATAGTCACTACATCTTTAGGGAAGGAAGACAGTCAAAGAAGAAGAAAGGTACAAAAAAGAACTATAAAAACAAGAAAATGGACAAGATGGTAGTAAGTATATAATTAATAATTACTTTAAACTTAATTACCTAATAATTTAATTTAATTACCTTTAAAATAATTACCTAATATTTTAAATGTAAATGGACTAAATGCTCCCATCAAAAGACAGAGTGTCTAAATGAATGCAAAAGCAAGACCCATATGTATGCTGCCTATAAGAGACTCACTTCATATCTCAAGATACACACACACACAGAGACTGAGAGTGTGGGAACAGGTATCCATGCAAATGTAAACAAAAAGAAAGCTGGTGTGGCAATACTTATATCAGACAAAATAGACTTTAAAACAAAGACTGGGCAGGAGACCAAGAAAGACATTACATATTGACAAAAGGTTCAACTCAACAAGAAGATATAATCATTTTGAGTATATACGCATCCAACACAGGAGCACCTAAGTATATTTTTAAAAATCTCAAAAAAAGGAGAAACTGACAGCAGCCTAATAACACCCACTCACATCAATGGAAATGTCATCCAGACAGAAAGTCAGTAAGGAAACACTGGTCTCAAATGACACTTTAAACCAGATGCGCTTGGTAAATGAACGAAGGAATCACATCCAGTAGCCGCAGCATACATTCTTCTCAAGTTCACATGGAACATTCTCCAGGATAGATCACAAACTAGGCCAGAAAACAAGTTTCAGTAAATTTAAGAGGATGGAAATCGTATCAAGCATCATTTCCAACCAAAACAGTAAGAAACTTGAAATTAACTACAAGGAAAAAATTGCATAAAACAAAAATAGATGAAGGCTAAACAGTATGCTACTAAACAACCAACAGATTGCTGGAAAAAATCAAGAAGGAAATTTAAAAATATCTGGAGACAAATGAAAATGTAAACACAATGACCCAAAATCTGTAAGACACAGAAAAAAACAGTTCTAAAAGAGACTTACAGCTCTACAAGCCTACCTCAGGAAACAAGAAAAATCTCAAATAAATGACTCAACCTCACACCTAAAGGAACTAGAAAGAAGAACAAGGAACAACCAAAACCCAAGATTAGTAAAAAGGAAAGAAATAATAAAGATCAGAACATAAATAAATAAAATGGAATCTTTAAGAAAGATCAGTAAAACTAAGAGCTGGTTTTTTGAAAAGATAAACTGATAAACCTTTAGCTAGACTCATCAAGAAAAAAGAGGACCCAAGTAAATAAGAACAGAAATTAAAGAGAGTAAGTTGCAAATGAGATCCCAGAAATAAAAAGAATCATAAGAGATTACTATGAACAAATATACATCCATAAAGCAAATACTCTAGAAGAAATGGGCAAATTCCTAGAAATGTGTGATCTCCCAAGACTGAATCAGGAAGAAATAGAAAATATGAACTGACCAGTTACGAGTAATAAAGCTGAATCAGTCATTTTAAAACTCCCAACAAATAAAAGCCCAGGAAGAGACAACTTCACAGGTGAGTTCTGTCGGACATCTTTAAAAGAGTTAACATCTATCTATTCTGTTCAAACTATTCCATAAAACTGAAGAGGATGGAACACTTCCAAACTCATTCTACAAAGCTTGAATACCCTGATACTGTAACAAGATCAAGACACCAAAAAAGAAAAAAAAAAGAAAAAAGAAAATTGCAGGCCAATATTGCTGATGAACATGCATGCCAAATTTCTCAACAAAGTGTTAGCAACAGCAATATGAATTCAACAGCACATTAAAAGGAGTATGCATGATGATTAAGTCAGATTTGTCCAGAAATGCAAGGATGATTCAATATCCACTAACCAATCAATGTGATACACCATGTTAACAAATTGAAGAATAAAAATCATATGATCATATCAAAAGATGCATGAAATGTTTTTGACCCATTTCAACATCCATTTATGATTAAAACTCCTAACAAAGTGGACAGATTGCCAGTTTCTTATAAAGTCAGACAAATAGTTACCATGTGACCAAGCAGTGCCAGTCCTGTTCGCTTACACATGGGTATTACAATCATATGTTCGCACAAAGATCTGTCTGCACTCAAATGTTCAGAGCAGTGTCCTCCCCTGGTGGCCAATCAGGTTTTTCTTTAATCATTATGAACTCATTGATTTAAACATATTTAATGCACCTCAGATCACTGCAGTTAATATCTGCATTATTCTTAGTGAAGTTCAAATTTTGCATGTTTAGCCAGTGGTGGCCTCATCTCTTTGACTTATGAGTCTTTTTCTAATGTCTTTTTTTATTGGGTTGACTTATTTAGTGTGATAAAATAAACATAAAATTTACTACTTTATGATTTTTCATTGAAATGTAACTGCTTTACAGTGTTGTGTTAGTTTCAAGTGTACTGCAAAGTGATTCAGTTTTATATATATGTCATTTTTCAGATTCTTCTCCCTTATAGGTTATTCAAAATACTGAGTATGGTTCTCTGTGCTATACAGTAGGTCCTTGTTGGATTTTGGCCATTTTAAGTGTACAGTTCAGCAGCATTAAGTACACTGACGTTGTACAATCTCATCACCATCCACATCCAAAACTTTTCCATCATCTTTTCCAAACAGGAATTCTGTCCTTGTTAAATACTGATGCCTCATTCCCTTCTCCCCCACCCCCACACCCATCATTCTACTTTCTCTATAAATTTGCTTGTCTGCATACCTCACTGATGCTGAAACTGAAACTCTAATACTTTGGACACCTGATGCGAAGAACTGATTCATTGGAAAAGACCCTGATGCTGGGAAGATTGAAGGCAGGAGTAGAAGGGGATGAAAGAGGATGAGATGGTTGGATGGCATCACTGACTCAATGGACATAGGTTTGAGCAAGTTCCTGGGGTTGGTGAAGGACAGGGAAGCCTGGCATGCTGCAGTCCATGAGGTCACAAAGAGTCAGACACGACTGAGCGACTCAACTGAACTGATACCTCACTTTGCCAACAAAGGTCCATCTAGTCAAAGCTATGGTTTTTCTGGTAGCCATGTATGGATGTGAGAGGTGGACTATAAAGAAAGCTGAGCACCAAAAAATTGATGCTTTTGAACTGTGGTGTTGGAGAAGACTCTTGAAAGTCCCTTGGACTGCAAGGAGATCAAATGAGTCAGTCCTAGAGGAAATTAGTGCTGAATATTCATTGGAAGGACTGACACTGAAGCTGAAGCTCCAATAATTTGGCCTCCTGATGTGAAGAACTGACTCATTAGAAAAGACCCTGATGCTGGTGAAGATTGAAGGTGGGAGGAGAAGGGGATGACAGAGGATGAGATGGTTGGGTGGAATCACTAACTCAATGGACATGAGTTTGAGCAAGCTCCAGGAGTTGGTGATGGACAGGGAAGCCTGGTGCACTGTAGTCCATGGGGTCCCAAAGAGTCAGACACGACTGAGCGACTGAGCTGAACTGACATACCTCACATACATGGGATTATACTACATTTGTCTTTTTGTGACTGCCTTGTTTCACTTAGCATGTTATCCACAAGGTTCATCTATGAGGCAGCATGTGTCAGAATTTACTTCCTTTTCATGGGTCGAATATTATTCTGTTGTGTGGAGAGATCACACATTGTTTACCCTTTCTTGGGCAGCCTCTGTGGGTGGAACTTGCCTGGTGCACAGAAGGTGCCTAGCAAATATTTTTGAGTGAAAGAATGACCAGGGTCAGGGTACTGGCTCTGTCACTTCCTTTGTGTCCCCTTGTTTACACACCTGCTTGTCTCTCCCATGTGACCCTGAGCCCCATGAAGGTGGGGACTAGTCTAATCTATTGTTTCTCAACTATATAATGTTGTGCCTGGCAACAGTGGGTGCTGGTGAGTGAGCGGACAGGGATGTAATGGTTACAAATGGGAGTTGATGAGGCAAAGGGTTTGGAAAAGCTGAAATGATTGTGCTAGGACAGAAGTGGGCTTGACTTTTGGGAAGGGAGAGTCCGGTTAGCTGAGGAGGCTCGCACGCATGCAAGGGTATTTCAGCACCAGGGACAGCTCCTAGCACCGCACCATCCAGGACTCTCCCATCCGCCTCACCCACGGGTGGACGCCCTGGGCCCCAGATGGCTGAGAGGGAAGGCCCTTCCTGGGGGTCCATATGTCATGGTTTACTGGGGGTTCTGGATGTATCAGTGGCACACCCTTTCCTGGGAGGATGAGGAAGGGCAGTGCAGAGGAGGGCAGTAAGGACATGTTCCTCACCTGATGACCAAGGATGGGTCAGCAGGACCAGACTCTCTCCTCCAGGCAGGGGCTCTTCCACCAGGAGAACAGCAGTCTGGGGGCAGGACCCTAACCTGATCTTAGGAAGTCACATCATCATATCTGTGGAGCCAGAGCTTCGCTGGTAGATCTGGGAAATAGGTGCCCTCACACCCTCTCAACCTACGGTGCGTGTATGCACGCTGAGTCGCTTCGGTCATGTCCAATTCTTTGTGACCCCAAGGACTGTAGCCCTCCAGGTTCCTCTCTCCGCTTGCCTTCAGTCATGTCCAATTCTTTGTGACCCCATGGACTGTAGCCCTCCAGGCTCCTCTCTCTGTCCATGGGATTCTCCAGGCAAGGATACTGGAGTGGGTTACCATGCCCTCCTCCAGGGAATCTTTGCGACACAGGAACTGGACCCATATCTCCTGCATCTCCTGCATTGCAGTCAGTTACTTTACCCACTGAGTCACCCGGGAAGCCCCAGCTTAGGGAGCAGGGGCCTTGTTTTCTTTCTTCTGACAACCCACTTCTAGAGGCAAACCAAAACCGAAGATGGGGGCCTTGACCCTTGACTCTGAGATGGTCGCCAGGGGAAACAAACCTGTTTGGGGTGGGAAAAGAGAAGACTAAATTAAAACAGGCTTGAGCAAGGGGGGAGATGGGATCAGGTCTCATCTCTCACCAGCTCCGAGACCTCAGGATTGCTCAGTTACAAAAGGGCACAGTTGCACCCATGAGGGAGATGCGAGCTGGTGGGCTCCATGCTTCATGCTCATGGAGCCCACACTTTGGGGAGGACCCGGCAGAGAGGGCAGCCTCTGCCCTTCCTTGACCTCCACGCTGGTGGCAGGACCCTCTCTGAGTGTCAGTGGGCAGAGGAGGTTGTGGCCTGGGCTGTGTTCCCTTCCTCGTCCCCTGACAGTCACACTGCACCTCTCTTCCAGAAAAGCTTCTAAATTTAGGCAAACATCTTTTCCTCTGATGAGAAAGCCGATGCCGGTAAGCAGACTAGCTCAGAGCAGGGCGGGAACTGCCCAGGTAGGAGCGGAATGGGGAACGTCACCCTCAGATCAATCTCTGACAAGTTGTTCCTGGAACCGTGCTTTAACACAAGGTCACCACCTCCCTCTCCTCTGCGAGTGTCGGCCACAGGCAGGGCGCATGTCTCTGCCCCTCCCCGCACAGGAAGCGCCCCTTCTTTTTTTTTTATTTTGAATTGGGGTATAGTTGACTGTCTATAAAACCATCCTCAAGAAAAAGAAACACAGAAAGGCAAAATGGTTGTCTGAGGAGATCTTATGAATAGCTGAGAAAAGAAGAGAAGCTAAAGGCAAAGGAGAAAAGGGAACATATATCCATTTGAATGCAGAGTTCCAAAGAATAGCAAGGAGAGATAAGAAAGCCTTCCTCAGTGATCAGTGCAAAGAATTAGAGGAAAACAATAGATTGGATAAGACTAGAGATCTCTTAAGAAAATTAGCGACACCAAGGGAACATTTCACGCAAAGATGGGCACAATAAAGGACAGAAATGGTATGGACCTAACAGAAGCAGAAGATATTAAGAAGAGGTGGCAAGAACACAAAGAAGAACTATCCAAAAAAGATTTTCATGACCCAGATAATCACAATGGTGTGATCAGTCACCTAGAGCCAGACATCCTGAAAAGCAAAGCCAAGCGGGCCTCAGGAAGCATCACTATGAACAAAGCTAGTGGAGGTGATGGAATTCCAGTTGAGCTTTTTCAAATCGTGAAAGATGATGCTATGAGAGTGCTGCACTCAATGTGCCAGCAAATTTGGAAAACTCAGCAGTGGCCCCAGGGCTGGAAAAGGTCAGTTTTCATTCCAGTCCCAAAGAAAGTCAATGCCAAAGAATATTCAAACTACTGCACAATTGCACTCATCTCACACGCTAGTAAAGTAATGCTCAAAATTCTCCAAGCCAGGCTTCAGCAATACGTGAACCGTGAACTTCCAGATGTTCAAGCTGGATTTAGAAAAGGCAGAGGAAGCAGAGATCAAATTGCCAACACCCATTGGATCATCGAAAAAACAAGAGAGTTCCAGAAAAGCATCTACTTTTGCTTTATTGACTATGCCAAAGCCTTTGACTGTGTGGATAAAAATACACTGTGGAAAATTCTTAAAGAGATGGGAATACCAGACCATCTTACCTGCCTCTTGAGATATCTGTGTGCAGGTCAAGAAGAAGCAGTTAGAACTGGACATGGACTAACCAACTGGTTCCAAATCAGGAAAGGAGTACATCAAGGCTGTATATTGTCACCCTGTTTATTTAACTTATATGCAGAGTACATCATGCAAAATGCCAGGCTGGATGAAGCACAAGCTAGAATCAAGATTGCCTGGAGAAATGTCAATAACCTCAGATACGCAGATGACACCACCCTTATGGTGTCATGGATGTGATGGACTTGAGTTTGAGTAGGCTCTGGGAGTTAGTGATGGACAACGAGGCCTGTTGTGCTGCAGTCCATGGGGTCACAAAGAGTTGGACATGACTGAGTGACTAAACTGAACTGAACTTATGGCAGAAAACGAAGAACTAAAGAGCCTCTTGTTGAAAGTGAAAGAGGAGAGTCAAAAAGTTGGCTTAAATCTCAACATTCAGAAAACTAAGATCATGGCATCTGGTCCCATCACTTCATGGCAAATAGATGGGGAAACAATGGAAACGGTGACAGACGTTATTTTTCTGGGCTCCAAAATCACTGCAGATGGTGACTGCAGCCATGAATTTAAAAGACGCTTGCTCCTTGGAAGAAAAGCTATGACAAACCTAGACAGTGTATTCAAAAGCAGAGACATTGCTTTGCCCACAAAGGTCCTTATAGTCAAAACTATGGTTTTTCCAGTAGTCATGTATGGATGTGAGAGTTGGACTATAACGAAGGCTGAGTGCTGAGGAATTGATGCTTTTGAACTGTGGTGTTGGAGAAGACTCTTGAGAGTTCCTTGGACTGCAAGGAGATCCAACCAGTCCATCCTAAAGGAGATCAGTCCTGAGTGTCCGTTGGAAGGACTGATACTGAAGCTAAAGCTCCAATACTTTATCTACATGATGCGATTAGAAAAGACCCTGATGCTGGGAAAGATTGAAGGTGGGAGGAGAAGGGGACGACAGAGGATGAGACGGTTGGATGGTGTCACCGACTCGATGCACATGAGTTTGAGCAAGCTCCAGGAGATAGTGAAGGACAGAGGGGCCTGGCGTGCTGCAGTCCATGGGGTCCCAAAGAGTCAGACACAGCTGAGTGACTGAACAGCAAGAATAGTTGATTAACAAACAATGCTGTGACAGTTTCCGGTGAACAGCGAAGGGACTCAGCCATACATATACCTGCATCCAGTCTCCCCCAAACCTCCCTCCCATCCAGGCTGCCACATAATTGAGCAGAGTTCCATGTGCTGCACAATAAGTCCTTCTTGGTCACCCGTTCTGAACATAGCAGTGTGCACATGGCCATCCCAAACTCTCTAACCACCTCTTCCCCCCACAACCATAAGTTCATTTTCTAAGTCTTGAGTCTCTTTCTGTTTTGTAAGCAAGTTCATCTGTATTATTTCTTTTAAGATTCCACATATAAGGGATGTCATATGATACTTTTCCTACCCTGCCTGACTTACTTCACTCAGTATGACACTCTGTAGGTTCGTCCATATAGCTGCAAATGGCATGATTTCATTCTTTCTAATGGTTGAGTAATATTTCATTGCATCTATGTACCACATCTTTTATCTATTCCTCTGTCGATGGGGTTCTCAAGGCAAGAATACTGAAGATATGAAGGGGACAACAGAGGATGAGATGGTTGGATGGCATCACTGACTCAATGGACATGAGTTTGAGTAGACTCTGGGAGTTGGTGACGGACAGGGAGGCCTGGCGTGCTGCAGTCCGTGGGGCAAACAGTCAGACACGACTGAGCGACTAAACTGACTGTCGATGGACATTTAGGTGGCTTCTGTGTCTTGGCTACTGTAAACAGTGCTGCCATGAACACTGGGGTGTGTGTATCTTTTTGGACCATGTTTTTCTCTGGATATATGCCCACGAGTGGGATTGCAGCATCATATGATGGCTCTACTTGTACTTTTTAAAGCAACCTCCATACCGTTCTCTGTAATGGCTGCACCAACTTACACTCTCATCAGCAGTGTAGGAGGGTTCCAGGAAGGGCCCCTTCTTTCTGAAGATCTGGTAGCAAAGTTGAGTTTGGTCCCCAGACATCAGAGACAGAGGCGTCTCTGCCTCTTAACACTCTGTCTAGGTTTGTCACAGCTTTTCTTCCAAGGAGCGGGCGTCTTTTAATTTCATGGCTGCAGTCACTGTCCGCAGTGATTTTGGAGCCCTGAACCATTAGGGAAGCCCCCAGTCACAGCCCAGCCATTCTAGTCTTCTCTGTACTGGTCTCCCCACTTTACTACTGCCCCCTAGAGATTGTTCTTGAACCACCGGGTAGCATGATCCTTTTTCCCACCTCATTTCTCCTCTCCAAAGCCCCCAGAGATTCCTCTACTCACTCAGAGTAAAAGCCAAGGCCTTCTCAATGCCTTCAGTGGTAACTCTATCTGGCCGTTGTAACTTCTCCATCACTTACTCTGGACCAACCAGCCTCACCTCCTCACTGCTCCTGGAGCAGCCAGACAGAGCACACCCCAGGGCCTTTGCACCATCTGCCCTCCCCATTCAGAGCTCTCTTCTCCAGACAGCTGCCCAGCACATTCCCTCAAGTCTGTGCACAGTAAAGCCTACCCTGGCCACGGTGCTCAAAGTCCTAACCCCAAGCTCCACCCCACTCCCCTTAGCCCTTAGCCAAAGATTTCTACTCTGCTGGGAACATGTAAAACCTTCTGTGATTCTACTGAAGCCATGAAATTAAAAGATGCTTACTCCTTGGAAGGAAAGTTATGACCAACCTAGATAGCATATTCAAAAGCAGAGACAGTTCTTTGCCAACAAAGGTCCGTCTAGTCAAGGCTATGGTTTTTCCTGTGGTCATGTATGGATGTGAGAGTTGGACTGTGAAGAAGGCTGAGTACTGAAGAATTGATGCTTTTGAACTGTGGTGTTAGAGAAGACTCTTGAGAGTCCCTTGGACTGCAAGGAGATCCAACCAGTCCATTCTGAAGGAGATCAGCCCTGGGATTTCTTTGGAAGGAATGATGCTAAAGCTGAAACTCTAGTACTTTGGCCACCTCATGCGAAGAGTTGACTCATTGGAAAAGACTCTGATGCTGGGAGGGATTGGGGGCAGGAGGAGAAGGGGCTGACAGAGGATGAGATGGCTGGATGGCATCACTGACTCGATGGACGTGAGTCTCAGTGAACTCCAGGAGTTAGTGATGGACAGGGAGGCCTGGCGTGCTGCGATTCATGGGGTTGCAAAGAGTCGGATATGACTGAGCGACTGAACTGAACTGAACTGAACTGAAGCCACTCTCCCCAGGGAATTTTGCTCAAGTTGTCTTTCACAGACGAGTACCTGGCACCTACAAGGTAATAGAACCTGGGTGCTCTGAGGTCTGCAGATTGTGTAGAGAGGAGGCTGCAAAGGGGTCTGAGAAGAGGCCATGGGGATGTATGTGGAAGTGAGGTGGGGGCTCCTCCTGCCCCACGTCAGACCACGCAGGCCCCCAGCAGCTGTTCTCCCCTGGTTCTCAGGATATGCATGTCTTTCTGATGAACAGGGGCTGGGAGTTCTCTGAAACTGGTGCTAAACTTGGGCACGTGTCTGAATGACCTGGGGAGGGGGTGTGTGTTAGTCACTCAACCTTGTCCAAGTCTTTGACCCCATGGACTATAGCCCACCAGGCTCCTCTGTTCGTGGAATTCTCCAGGCAAGAACACTGGAGTGGGTTGCATTTCCTTCTCCAGGGGAGAAGGGATTGAACCGGGTCTCCTGTATTGCAGGGAGATTCTTTATCATTTGAGCCACCATCAGGAAGAGGGGGAGGGGGGACTTGTTAATACAGGCTGCTGGGTCCCATCACCCCAGTTTTTGATGCCGAAGGGCTGGGGTGGCACTGAGAAGTTGCATCTCTAACTCCTTCTGATTGACCTCTTTCTTTGGCTGTGTGCACGTGGGGTCTTCATTGCTGGGCGGGGACCCTCTAGCGCGGAACTCTGGCTCGGTGTTGCTGCTCTGCCACTCTGTGTGTGATCTCAGCTCCCCAACCAGGGACCGCAAGGTGGATTCTTAACCGCTGGGCCACTGGGGAAGTCCCCTTCTGGCTGATTCTGATAACGTATCTGTAGACAGAGGGTACGTGCATCTTCAGCTGTACTCAGTTCAGTTCAGTTCAGTCGCTCAGTCATGTCCGACTCCTTGTGACCCCATGAATCGCAGCACGCCAGGCCTCCCTGTCCATCACCAACTCCCAGAGTTCACTCAGACTCATGTCCATCGAGTCAGTGGTGCCATCCAGCCATCTCATCCTCTGTCGGCCCCTTCTCCTCCTGCCCCCAATCCCTCCCAGCATCAGAGTCTTTTCCAATGAGTCAACTCTTCACATCAGGTGGCCAAAGTACTAGAGTTTCAGCTTTAGCATCATTCCTTCCAAAGAAATCCCAGGGCTGATCTCCTTCAGAATGGACTGGTTGGATCTCCTTGCAGTCCAAGGGACTCTCAAAAGTCTTCTCCAACACCACAGTTCAAAAGCATCAATTCTTCAGTACTCAGCCTTCTTCACAGTCCAACTCTCACATCCATACATGACCACAGGAAAAACCATAGCCTTGACTAGACGGACCTTTGTTGGCAAAAAAATGTCTCTGCTTTTGAATATGCTATCTAGGTTGGTCATAACTTTCCTTCCAAGGAGTAAGTGTCCTTTAATTTCATGGCTGCAGTCACCATCTGCAGTGATTTTGGACCCCCAAAAAATAAAGTCTGACACTGTTTCCACTGTTTCCCCATCTATTTCCCATGAAGTGATGGGACCAGATGCCATGATCTTCATTTTCTGAAAGTTGAGCTTTAAGCCAACTTTTTCACTCTCCACTTTCACTTTCATCAAGAGGCTTTTGAGTTCCTCTTCACTTTCTGCCATAAGGGTGGTGTCATCTGCATATCTGAGGTTATTGATATTTCTCCTGGCAATCTTGATTCCAGCTTGTGTACTAGGAGTTGCTTTGAAAGTGGTCCTACTGATCTGTATCCCACGAATACAGGATCATAAGTCAAGTGTCCACCTACACACAGGTCTGTGTCTAAACATTCCACTTAACTATTAATATCTATAGACACACCTTTTTTATTGCGCTTCACAGACATGACTTGTTTGTTTGTTTGTTCACAAATTGCAGGTTGGAGACGACCGTGCATTGGACGAGTCTATCAGTGCTGTTTTGCCAAAAGTGACTCCTCACTGCATGTCTCTGTGCCACATTTTGATAAGTCTCACAATATTTCTAACTTCATTATTACTGTACTTGTGATGGGTGATCTGTGACCAGTGATCTTTGCTGCTGCTACTGCAAACGTTAGTACTTGCTGAGGCCTCAATTAGCGGTTAACTTTGTTGTTGATACTCAGTTGCTAAGTTCTGTCTGGCTCTTTGTGACCCCATGGACTGCAGCATGCCAGGCCCCTCTGTCCTTCACTATCTCCTGACGTTTGCTCAAACTCATGTCCACTGAGTCAGTGATGCCATCTAAGCATCTCATCCTCTGTCGCCTCTTCTCCTCCTGCCTTCAATCTTTCCCAGCATCAGGGTCTTTTCTAATGAGTCAGCTGTTTGCTTCAGGTGGCCAAAGTATTAGAGCTTCAGCTTCAGCATCAGTCCTTCCAATGACTATTCAGAACTTATTTCCTTTAGGATGGCCTGGTTGGATCTCCTTGCTGTCCACAGGATTCTCAAGAGTCTTCTCCAGCAGCACAGTTCAAAAGCATCAGTTCTTCAGTGCTCAGACTTCTTGTTGGTCCAACTCTTACATCCATCCATGACTACTGGAAGCACCATAGCTTTGACTATATAGGTCTTGTCAGCAAAGTGATGGGTCTGCTTTTTAGCCCGCTGTCTAGGTTGGTCAAAGTTTTCCTTCCAAGGAGCAAGTGTCTTTTAATTTCACAGCTGCAGTCACCATCTGCAGTGATTTTGGAGCCCAAGAAAATAAAGTTTGTCACTGTTTCCATTGTTTCCCCATCTGTTTGCCAGGAAGTGATGGGACTGGATGCCATGATCTTAGTTTTTTGAACGTTGAGTTTTAAGCCAGCTTTTTCACTATCCTCTTTCCCCTTCATCAAGAGGCTCTTTAGTTCCTCTTCACTTTCTGCCATTAGAGTGGCATCATCTGCACCTCTGAGGTTGTCAATATTTCTTCGGGCAGTCTTGCCTACTTACTCCTTGAACAGAAAGCTTCACTGAGCTTGAACTGCACACTGGGCACCCCATCCAGCAAGGGGACAGACAGAGCCAAGACAGACTCCCAAGTGTGGCCGAGGGTCACCCAGGCTGCAGCTTCCACTTTAATCGGAGGCTGTGGAAGCAGGGAGGTATGATCCGTGGTTACGCCCCCTCAGGAAGACTCAGCAAGCGGGTCGCAGTGGGCGGTCCTTATCTGAACGGCGTGAAGACCTGCCAACCTTCGCCTTGTGTAGCTACTGTGTAGTTAGTCCCTCAGCCGTGTCCGACTGTTTGGGACCCTGTGGACTGTAGCCCACCAGGGTCCTCTGTCCATGGGGATTCTCCAGGCAAGAATACTGGAGTGCGTTGCCATGCCCTCCTCCAGGGGATCTTCCCAACCTTCCCAACCTTCGCCTTAGTTGGTGGCTCAGATGACTCTGGGTCACAACTGTGAAATTTACCAGTACATCCTGGAAATGATTCCCACTGCTTGTAGCGAGGTCTCCCTGTAGGAAAGCGGTGAGTTGCCGTAGGAGTTGATGGAAGACGGGCTGCCGACGCAGTCCACGGCCGTCTGTGCCATTTCAAATTCAAATGGCTGTTTTCAAATTCCAGTCTGGTTCTCGTTAGCCCTCCGAGTGCTTATGGTGATTTACGGACCCTCGTTAAGTGAGGCCATAACTGGATGGGTCTGAAGTCATCACCAACAATTAAGAAGCCGCCATTGATTTCCGCTAACCAGAAAATGGGCAGTTGAAGGCACTTGAGATGGGTCCTCAAGGGGGGTCATCTCCCTCGTCCCCAGGGACCCACACGGACCACTGTAGTGGGCCCACAGCAGACAGCGGTGTGGCAGGAAGGTGGGCAGAGGCAGGCTCAAGGCCAGAGGGATTCAGAGGAATTCAGGTGCACACCAGGAGTGACCTTGAGCACACCCTCGGCCGCCCAGTCCTCCCCTTCCCCACGAAGGCGAGTCCCAGCTCCACCGGCAGTTTTGGGTCACACGCAGTAATGTGTGTGCCTGGAACGTGGCGGTTACCTGATCAGCTGTGGCTCTTGCTATATTTAAACAGGTAATGGCTAGGAACTGGGCACTGGAAAGCAAGCTACAGACACAGGGCTGCAGCTCGACATTACAGGATGGAAATCACGTTACATCGTTATCAGTACACATCCAACCTGCCGCTGGATGAGGCAGCAGAGAGCCAGAGGAACGGGGCTCCTGCTCCTTGGACGAGGCAGCCCCGCTCGGCAGCCTGACAGGGAAGACAAAGCCCCACCGGCCTCCGAGCTGGGCCTTGGGGCCCAGCTCCAGGCTTAGTTAAACTGTTTTTATCTCCCATAAATCCTCGTAAGCTACTTTAAGGCTCATCAGACCCTTCAATTGCCATTTAAGTGTTTTCTCTGCGCTAACTGCTTCTTGTTAAATAGTTTGACGTTTATGCGTCTAGACTTTGGCTGTTTTGATATTGATTTGGTCCAGAATCGTAATGGAGCAGAGAGGCAGCTCTTGTTTCGCTGTCGTTGGCAGCGGCCATATATCTTGGTTAAGTGGATTACGTTTGTGTTTCTCCATGTTGGAACCCAAAGCAAAATGCACGCAGGGTTTGGGAGGGGTCACAGCCTCCCAAATGGCTCCCCAAGTCTTCGGAACAGGGGAGACGGTTCAGCACAGGGACTGGACGTGCAACTCCGGGCGAGGTTTCCTGGCAGGTCCTGGCCCGCTGTCGCTGGGGGTCACAGGTGCCAGAGTCTCAAGTGGGATGATGTGGGCATTCCAAGGGAGGGTGACATTACCCCAGCTTGTTTGCAGCTTCCTGGGCTTGCCGAGCCCCGTCCTACCTCCCCACCTTTGTCTACGCTATTCCCTCGGACATGAGCACCTTTCTTTCTTCCAGCTTGTAAACTCCTATTCATCCCTCAAGACCCCAAGCAGATGCTCCCTTCTCAGCAGGTCCTCTTCGACTTTCCAGTCATGCCTGTGGTCATGTGGCCACCCTTCAGCCTCAGTATTGTTCTTCGAGGTCAGCCAGACCCTCCGTCACTGTGGGTAAGAAAGGGTGTGACCTGCCCAGGCCAGTCAGCAAGTTTGAGGGGCAGCTGGGCTCTCAGGCTCCTGGCCTGACCCCTCTCTCACCATGTTCTCTGCACACCTGCCCCGGCTTACCCCAGGTGTGGCTATTCTCATGATCCAAGCGGCTGCTGCAGACACCACCCGGCGAGCTTGTGGCCAGAGAGTGAATCTCCGATCAATACCCAGGAACCACACGGAGCCACCGGCTGGCGGCCAGGGTGAGTTATGCCTGCAGGAGGTAAGGGAAGCCCCTTCCTCTCTCCCTCCTTCCTCTCTCCCCACTCATGCCCTTCATCCTCTGGCATCTCTTTCAAAACAATTTAAAAACACAGAAAAGTGCCAAGGGAAAAAAAAAAAAAAAACCACCCACGTTCCCAGCTCCCAGAATCCACAAATATTCACCTCTCATCATTTCTATTTAGATTTATGGCCGTAAAGGAAATCAAAGCCACAGATGCATTTTGCCTGTCTCCTGCCCATTCCGCTCCCCTCCTGCCCTTCCTCTAGTGAAGCCATACAGTTCTGGGCCATGGTTTCTCCTGGGGTTCACCTTCTCTTCTACATACATGGCCATGTGGAAATGACAGATGGCACAAGGCTGCCTGTTTAAAAATGTACGTAGACCATTCCAACTTTGTTTCAACTGTGCTGCAGTATTTCATCATATGAGTATATGCTGATGCGATGTGCTTAGTCGCTCCGTCATGTCCGACTGTTTGCACCCCTTTGGACGGTAGCCCCTTAGGGCTCCTCTGTACATGGGGTTCTCCAGGAAAGAGTACTGGAGTGGGTTGCCATGCTGTCCTCCAGTGGATCTTCCCCACCCAGGGATCGAACCCGGGTCTTCTGCATTGCAGGCAGATTCTCTACCACTGAGCCACCAGGGAAGCCCCTCATATGAGTACACCTGCATTTTACTCATCCATTCCACATGATGTGCATGTACGCTATTTCCAGTATTTTTTTTTTTTTTTTGCCATGACCACCAAAGCTGCCCACAGCCAACCGTGTGTGCCTGCCAAGGGCATGTGCACAGCCTCTGAGGGCAGTTCCCGGAAGGAAAGAGGTGGACAGCGACCCTTCTCCCGCCCTTGGGTGCACAAGCCTGACCGATCCTGAACGTCTGCGTGTTCACGAGCTCATTGGACATTCAGGTTTCCTTCCCATTTGTTTACAGCTGTTGTCTGTTTCCACGAGGTTGTCTGCCTCACTGGCTGACAGGAGGGGTGAATACACCCAGGTATCAATCTTCCGTCGTATGCGTCGACCTCAGCTCTCCTCCGTTGCTTGATGCTTATCTTTGTTTCTGGGTCTTTCATCCTGCAGACCATTTAAACTTTGATGTAATCAAATCGATCACTCTTTCCTTTGTGAGTTATTATCTTTGTCTCCTGACTCAGAATTTTCCCTGAGATTCTGAGCTCATCTTATGCATTTTCTGCTAATAGCTTTGTTTTCCACGTTAAGCTTCTATTTCTGTTTAAATTATTTATTTATTGCCATGCTGGGTCTTTGCTGCTGCACCCAGGCTTCTCCCTGTAGTGGCCTCTCTCGTTGCAAACTCTGGGGCGTGCGATTTCAGCAGTTGTGGCCCTCGGGCTTAGTTGCCCTGTGGCGTGCGGGATCTTCCTGGACCGGGGATAGAACCCACGTCCCCTGTATTGGCAGGCGGATTCTTAGCCGCTGGACCACCAGGGAAGTCCCACTTTAAGATTTTAGGCTCATCTAGAAGTTTTATGGAAGGCATGGATCTAATTTTTGCTGAAACAACTTTATGTTTGTAGCATAAAGCTTGCTTTCTCATCATAATGGGTTTTTTAAACAATCTGTTGGACTGCACTTGCTAATTCGTCATTAGGTTTTGTGTGTGTGTGTGCACATCCGGCCCACGCTCACCTCTTCTTGTACAAACCGTCGGCAGATCTGGTGCCAGGGTGTATCCTCTCCTCAAGCGAGGCGGCGGCAGCCATTTTTCTTCTGAGAGTTTGAATGAGGTAGAAATTGCTCGTTGAAGGTGGGTGAAAACTCACCTTTGAAATAGCCGGAGCTTGCTCGGTTAGCTTCATGGTTGTAGGTGTTCTCGTGGACTCTAGCCTGCCAGTCAGGTCTGACTCTTGGTGACCCCACGGACTGCAGCCACCAGGCTCCTCTGTCCATGGAATTTTGCAGGCAAGCATCCTGGAGCGGGTTGCCATGTCCTTCTCCAGGGGATCCTCCCAACCCAGGGGTCGAACCCAGGTCTCCTGCACTGCAGGCAGACGCTTTACTGTCTGAGCCACCAGGGAAGCCCAGGGAAGGTTTTCTATTTCTTCTTAAGTAAAATTTGATACCATGGTTTTCTGGGGGAAAAAAAAATCTATTCTTCTAATTTTTCAAAATATTTGCATAAAGTTGTTTATAACCATTTCTGAGCAATTTACAACACTCTATCTGCTTGTGGCCATGTCTTCTGCTTTCTATATGATTTACTTTTGCCCTGGGCTTCCCTGGTGGCTCAGATGGTAAAGAATCCACCTGCAACGTGGGAGACCTGGGTTTAATCCCTGGGTCAGAAAGATCCCCTGGAAAAGGGAAAGGCAACCTACTTCAATATTCTTGCCTGGAAAATCCCATGGACAGAGGAGCCTGGTGGGCTACAACCCATGGGGTTGCAAAGAGTTGGACATGACTGAGAGACTTTCACATTTTCTCTTAAGCAGTCTTGGTAAAGATTTGTTTGTTTAATATTTCAAAGAACCAAATTGTATATTTTGTTGGTATTTATACTACCCTAGGTTTTTTTTTTAAATGTGCGTATTTATTTCCATGGCTGTGCAGGGTCTCAGCTGCAGCATGCGGGGTCTTCATTGCTTCAGGTGGGGCTTTGCTTGCAGCACACAGAATCTCTAGCTGTGGTCGCGGACTCAGGAGTTGCTGCTCAAGGGCTTAGTTGCTCTGAGACATGTGAGACCTTAATTCCCTGACTAGGGATTGAACCCGTGTCCCCTGCATTGCAAGGCAGGTTCTTAACCACTGGACCACCAGGGAAGCCCCTACCTTAGGTTTTTCACTGTTTTATTCTTGCTTGTTGAAGGCAGAGCAGGATGGTGATGGACATCCTGGGTCCTGGAGTGAATCTGGCTGCCGCGTCAGCCGTGTGGCATCAGGCCAGTTACCCACCTTGCAGGGCCTCATCTATCAGGTGAAGAGAACAGCACCCACTCCGTGGGTTGTTGTGGAAAAGCTGACAGGGTAATGCACGTAACGAGCCACAAGCATTCTTTCAGCATCTAAAGCCGACTTGGCCAACCAAGACTGGAAGAGCATTTCCTTGGCCAGTACTGAACACTCAACAAGTCTATGCAGACAGCCTGCTTGAAGGTGAACAATTCAAAACACTTCACATGTCAGAAACCAGGCAACAGAGCCTACCTCAAGTCAACAGCACTAAGAGCACCCAGCCGGTGCAGCGAGGCGAGACAAAGAAAGAAAAGAACGAGTTTGGGGAAAGAAGCCAAGTTGTCATTATTTTCATATGACATGATTGTTCTCTGCCAAAACCCAGATAATCTATAGACAACTTATCTGAATTACCAAGAGACTAGCAAGGTTTCTGAAAACCATATCAGTATATTTTAAAAAGATGTTACTTTAGGAGAAAAAGTTTTAAAATAAAATATGTTACTTTAGGGACTTCCCTGGTTGTCTAGTGGTTAAGACTCCACACTTCCACTGCAGCGGGCAGGAGCTTGATCCCTGGTCAAGGAACGGAGATCCCACGGGCAGTATGGCCAAAAATAAAAAAAGGTAGAGGAGAGAGAGATGCAAGCCCTTCTCCTAAAAAAAAAGTAAATAAAATAAAATACATTACTTTAGGCTAGCAACAAACATAAAATCTAATTTTTAAAATAGTCACAGCAATTATAGAACCCCTAGCAATAAATCTTTAAAACAATGATAGGAAGGAGCTCTGTGGAGAAAGTCATTAAACATTATTGACAGATATTTTAGGAGACCTAACAAATGGAGAAATACATCATATTCAGAGACACAAAGTCTCGTGAATTGCAAGATGTCAGTCCCCCCCAAGCCAACCAGATCTACAGATCCAGTACAATCCCAAACACGTATGTGTGTGTGTGTGTGTGTGTGCACGTGTGTCTTAATGAGCCAATTCTAAAGTGTTTATGGAACAATAAACAGCCACAAAAGTGAAGACCCTCCAGAATAATACCAAGGAGAAAAGCTTACCCTCCAGATGTTAGAAAATTTCATGAGGTTACAGTTACTCGAATCTTGGTCCCAGAATTCCACTCCAAGGCACAGACCTCAGAGAACCGAACACACGTTACGTACAAAATGTTGTACATGAATGATCACAGCAACCTTATTTGTAAGAGCCAAAAAGTGGACCCAGTCCCAAAGCTCTCCCACGATGAATGAATGAACGATGGATGAGCGACGTGGTTGGTCCGTATGGTGGAGTATTTGACCATCAAAAGGAGAAACACTGACTCAGGCCACAACTGGGCCGAACCTTGAAAACGTGTTGCTCAGCGAGAGAGGCCAGTCACAAAAGGCCGCGCGGACTGTAAGGCTTCATTTATATGGCATGTGTTGAAGAGGCAAACCCCGAGAGACAGGAAGTGGACTGGGGAGGCTGAGGGTGGAACAGGGAAGGCTGGGAGTGACTGCCAGTGGGGGTGGGGTTTCTTTGGGGGGGTGGTTAAGGTGTCCTAAAATTGACTGCGATCATGGGTAGATTGTTGTTGTCGTTCAGACGCTAAGTTGTGTCCAGCTTTTTGATACCCCGTGCACTATAGCACACCAGGCTCCTCTGTCCTCCACTGTCTCCTGGAGTTTGCTCAAACTCATGTCCATTGAGTCGGAGATGCCATCCAGCCATCTCATCCTCTGTCACCTGCTTCTCCTTCCACCTTCAATCTTTCCCAGCATTGGGGTCTTTTCCAGTGAGTTGGCTCTTTGCATCAGGTGGCCAAAGTATTGGAGTTTCAGCTTCAGCATCAGTCCTTCCAGTGAATATTTAGGCCTGATTTCCTTTAGGATGGACTGGTTGGATCTCCTTGCAGTCCAGGGGACTCTTGAGAGTCTTCTCCAACACCACAGTTCAAAAGCATCAGTTCTTCGGTGCTCAGCCTTCTTTATGGTTCAACCCTCATATCCATGCATGACTACTGGAAAAACCATAGCCTTGACTAGATGGACCTTTGCGGCAAAGTAATGTCTCTGCTTTTTAATATGCTGTCTAGGCTTGTCATAGCTTTTCTTCCAAGGAGCCAGCATCTTTCAATTTCATGGCTTCAGTCACCATCCGCAGCAATTTGGGAGCCCAAGGAAAAAAAAATCTTTCACTGCTTCCACTTTTTCCCCTTCTATTTGCCATGAAGTGATGGGACTGGATGCCATGATCTTCATTTTTTTGAATGTTGAGTTTTAAGCCAGCCTTTTCACTCTCTTCTTTCATCCTCATCAAGCACTTCTTTAGTTCTTTTTTGCTTTCTGCCATAAAGGTAGCATCATCTGCCTATCTTAAGGTTCTTGATATTTCTCCTGGCAATCTTGATTCCAGCCTGTGCTTCATCCAGCCTGGCATTTCGCATGAGGTACTCTGTCTAGAATTTAAATAAGCAAGGTGACAATAAGCAGCCTTGATGTACTCCTTTCCCGCTTTTGAACCAGTCCATCGTTCCATGTCCATTTCTACATTGCTTCTTAACCCGCATCCAGGTTTCCCAGGAGGCAGTTTAGGTGGTCTGGTATTCCCATTTCTTGAATAATTTTCCACAGTTTGTTGTGATTCATGCAGTCAAAGGCTTTAGCCTAGTCAATGAAGCAGAGGTAGATGTTTTTCTGGGATTCTCTTGCTTTCTCCATGATCCAACGGATGCTGGAGATTTGATGTCTAGTTCCTCTGATTACTCTGTGAATATCCTAAAAACCACTGGATTGCGCACATTTTTGTAGATGAATTTTATGATGCGTGAGTTTGAGCTGTACTTTTTGGGAAAGGGCTGCACCCAGTGCAGACCTAGGAAAATGGGCTGGAGCGGGCTCAGGAGGGCAGAGCTGTGCTGGCTTGTCCCTAGGCCCAGGCAGAGCAGTGTCTGAGGCACGCAGACGCGTGGTGAAGGTTGTTGACTGACTGTGCATGTCTGGTGCGTGAACGGGTGATTGAGCAAGGCCCAAGCAGTTCAGCGTCTGCCCGGGTCAGCAGCTGGTGGGTGGTGGAAGGGCTGGGAGCTGAGTTCTGGCCATCCTGGCCTTCCCAGTCCGCCCCTCCTGACCCGTGGGAGGAGGGGAGGGCAGCGTGGGAGCTGGGGGTGCAGGGAAAGTCAGGAAGCAGGCTGCCGGCCCTGGGGCTGGAAAGGTGGTGAGCGGGATCCGGGGTTTCCTGAACTCCCCACTCTGTGCCAAGCTTGTCTGGGGCAGGTGGCGCTGGCTGGGAGGTGCCAGTCAGTGCCTGGGAGGGACCCCGGGGGGCAACGAGGATGGGGAGGGTACCAGCGGTCAGCACGATGACCCCAGCAGTGCCTGAGCAGGGCCAGACTTCAGGCTCGGGTCCGGGGGGACACTGGGAACTAGAAGCATGAATGCCGCCACGTGGAATGACCTGAGGGAGCACATGGCTGAACGCTTCCCGAGACGGCCGTGGGCCAGGTGGGGTGACCTCCCACCTGCGCTGTTGGAGGCAAACCGGGGCCCAGGGTTTATTGAACCCTGACTCTGCGTCCCCCGCCAGACACCAGAACACATGCACTCAGGGCTCAGTGGCTCTGGGAACAGGAATTCTGACTCTGCATCTCCACTAAGATGGTACTGGTGAGGTGAGAGTCTGGAGACCCATGCTATTATAAAGTGCTGTCATGAAACCATTCTTCCCTCACTCCCAACCCACCAGGAGCCCCCTCAGCCAGGTCCCCTGATTTAGAAAACCTCAAGGCTGGAGAAGGAAATGGTAACCCTCTCCAGAGTTCTTGCCTGGGAAGCGTCCAGGGACGGAGGAGCCTGGCAGGCTGCAGTCCATGGGGTTCCAGGACTGAGCACGCATGCGTGAAGGTGGAGGGACATGAGTTGGTAGCAATAAACTGGTAGAACTAAATAAAAGAAAAAAACCTCAGGGTAAAGGTCCAGGGTGGTCTCTGGTTTCCTCTGCGGCGGGTGGGAGGGAGGGGCATTCAGGAAGGCCCGCGGACGCGGGCAGGCGGTTGAGGTCTGTGCAGCACTTACCCTCCCCTGAAGACTGGCTATTTCTGGCAGGTGCCAGGAAAGGCGTGGGGAGCCCTGCAGCATGGTGGGCAGAGAGACCCCCTGGGGGCAGCCGGCCTGGCCCTGCGGCTGGCCCTTGGGGGGCCCCGGGTGGATCTTGCGGTCCCTGTGTCTGGCTTTCCCTCCGTGTTGGGTTCATCCCACCCTGACCCCTGCCCAGGGCTTCCTCCGCCTGCCAGGCTCTGTCTGGGGTGTGAGCAGAGTGTGTTCATGAGCCATTGCCTGGCCAGGCTGGCTTGCTGAGATCCTGCCATGATTCCTGCATGCGTGTGCAGGGGGCTCGGGGTGTGGCTGAGGTTGGGTTTGGCCCTGGAATGTCTAATCAAGTCAGGGGTGGCACCTGCTGAGCTCACCCTAGCCAACGCACCAGGACACCCCAGTTGGAGGAGTAGCTGCGGGGCGGCTCTCCCGGCCTCTGCAGGTGGGATTCCTCGCCACATTAGAACCACCCTCGGGACAGCTTCCCTGGTGGCCCCAATGGTAAAGAATCCGCCTGCAGTGCAGGAGACCTGGGTTTGACCCCTGGGTCGGGAAGATCCCTGGAGGAGGGCACAGCAACCCACTCCAGTATTCTTACCTGGAGAATCCCATGGACAGAGGAGCCTGGTGGGCGACAGTCCACGGGGTCGCAGAGTCAGACACGACTGAAGCGACGGACCAGACAGCGCTCACGGAACAGCTCTCGGGACTCTCTGGACGAGCCTCCTTGTGTTGGGGCTGGAACCAGATCTGGTTCTGAGTGGTGCCAGCCTCGGGCCAGCCTTGGGCCCCGTGGGTCTGCACAGCCCCTGCCAGCCGGCTCCTCCCACCCCCACCTCCCTCGGATCCTGGGCCCCCGATTCCTGCATCAGACCTCCCCCGACCCCACAGAGAACCCTCTGTTTCCCAGGGCTGAGTTGACACGGAGGACTGTGGTCTATGCTGGTCATTGGATCATCAATAAATCTTCCCTGAGCCCCCGTAAGTCTCTCCTTCAGAAATATTTATCACCACGAGCAGGTCCACTCAGGGGTCTCCCTTTGGAGGGATGCCTTCCTCTGATCAGTCACTTCAGCCAGGGTTCATTCAGCAGTCAGACAGCTCATCAAGCAGAAGGTCCATCCCAGGCAGGCAAGAAAACCCAAGATCAGCAGCTTCCTCTGCCTTCTCCCGTGTGTGGGTGTGTGTGGAGAGGCTGCTTTTTGCTTGCAGAGCTGGCCACGGCACCACGAAACGTGCTCTGTATGACGCGTGCTTGCAGTGAGGAAAGAGCTGTCGACTTCACACCGAGAGCCTAGCCAGAGGTGGTGACGCTTCCGTGGGGCTTTGGAGGATGTGTAGGAGTTCACTGGAGGAAGCATATCCTAGGAACAAGAATGGCAGGGAAGCACACTGCCTCTTGTGTTAATTCTCTCCTATAACAAACAAGCTGCTGTAACAAACCACCACAAGCTTGGTGGCTTACATTTCTTATGGCAGTTCTGGAGGTGAGAAGTCTTCCCGGCCTAAAATCTAAGTGTCAGCAGGGCTGCTTCCCTCTAGAGACTCCAGGGGCGGAAGTGGTCCTTGTCTCTTCCAGCCTCTAGAGGCTGCTGACCTGCCCCGGCTCCTGGTCACATCCCTGCAACCTCTGCTTCCACCGTCAGGTATCCTACCTGTGCACGATAATCAGGCCTCCTTCTTGCTGCTGTTTTTCAGTCACTCATCATGTCTGACTCTTTGGGAACCCACGAACGTGTCCTTCAGTATCTCCCGGAGCTTGCTCAAACTCACGTCCACTGAGTCGGTGATGCCACCCAACCATCTCATCCTCTGTGTCCCCTTCTCCTCCCACCTTCAATCTTTCACACCATCAGGATTTTTACTAATGAGTCGACTCTTCCCACGTGGTGGCCAAAGTATTGGAATTTCAGCTTCCAGTGACTATTCAGGGTTGATTTCCTTTAGGAGTGACTGGTTTGATCTTCTTGCTGTTCAAGTGACTCTTAAGAGTCTTCTCTGGCCCCTCTTATAAGGACCCCTGTGACTGTTAGCTTTAGGATTCACTCGGATAACTTAGGACAGGGGTCCCCAATACCCGGGCCCCAGACTGCTACCCATCCGCGGCCTGCTAGGAACCAGGCTGCAGAGCAGGAGGCGAGCACTGGGCCACGGAGCAAAGCTCCAACTGTAGTCACAGCCCCTGCCCATCACTAGTGTACTGCCTGAGCTCTGCTTCCTGTCTGATCAGCAGCGGCATTAGACTCTCATAGGAGCTCGAACCCTGCTGGGAGTTGCACATGCGAGGGGCCTAGGTTGCACGCTCCCTTGAGAATCCAATGTCTGCTGGTCTGATTCTGCATGACGGTGAGCTGTATGGTTCATTATATATCACAAGATAATAATAACAAAGCGCACAGTAAAGGCAATGCGCTCGAATCACCCCGAACCATCTCCCCTCCCAGCCAGTTATGGAAAAATCGTCTCCCACAAAACTGGTTCCTGGCACAAGAAAGGCTGGGGACCACTGCGCCAGGATCATCTCCAAATCGCAAGGTCCTCGACTTCACCTGGGAAGCCCCCTTCTCCACCGGGGTAACTCAGGTTTCAGGCACTGGGACCCGGCGTCTTTGATGGTCCTTATTCACCCCCCACGCCAGTTCAGGGGAAAGGGTGGGAGGGGCTGGGGTGGGAGAGAAGCCTGGCCAGGATGGGGCTTGGTCCAGGCTAAGCCTGCCCGAGGCTGGTGCTTCTACACAGCAGGGTCACAGCAGCTGCCTCCCCTCCGAGCTGGCAGGGAGGGGGGCAGTTCTTGCTTTACCAAAGCCACCCAAGGTGATGAGCATCCTGGGACTCTTACCTCTTGTGGCGTCCAGAGTCTAGGGCTGGGGATCCTTGCTCTGCTTGGGCCGGTGGCCCCAGACCCAGCAAGAAGCAAAGTCAACTTCCAGATACAGAGGAGTCTCACCTACTGCTGCCAGGGCTTCCAACCTGCAAGAGTGAGCAGAGGAGGCTTGTCCTGCAAAAGGGGGACCATCCTACAGGGGCCTCTGCTCCCCTGCCGCCCGGGAGCTGGTGCCAGGGACGAGTCCACCTCTCTGCACCACACTGCCGGCAGGTCCGCCCCAGGCAGCTCTGCCCCTGTGACGTGAATGTTACTCCCAATCAGGACGATGATCCCAAGGGGGAGGAAAGGTCCCCTGGTGCTCACTCTGCACCACTTCCGGCTTGTGTGCATCAGCTCGTTAGTACTCTCAGCACAGGTAAGGTCAGAAACACAGAGAGGCCGAGCCCCTCTCCTGAGGTCACACAGGACTAACTCTTCTATTTGCCGCGGTGAGGATAATGAGCTCCCAGATGGGGGCTCATCTTTCCACTCCAGATTTTTGGGAGCCACTTGTTAAATTGCCGCAATGGCCATGTTGAGAGCGTTTACTCCATGAAAATCTGCAAATATTGCCAATCAGAGTTGGCTTGTTTCGGTTTTCCTTTCTGGGGGGCAGGCAGGTTGTTAGGCGTCCCCATCACACCAGTGCACACACGCAGACCAGCCAGCCTGGCTCCCAGGGCCAGGCGCCCTCTTGGGGGCTGGCTTTGCATGTTGAGAATCATTCGTCCTCAGATCAGCACTTCCCAGCGTGTACCCGCATCACGCAGCCCGCTGCACAGAGCGGCTGAGTGACCCTGCGGGCAGCGGACACAGCGGAGCCCAGAGCTGTGCCTGGCGGTCAGACTGCGCAGGGCGCGCTCTCAGCCACCACCCACCAGCTCTTCAAGGCAGCCTGCGGACCCCTGAGACAGTGGAGACCACAACTGCTTGCTCCAGGGAGGTCTAGCCCACGTCCGGGCCAGCATGGCCTCAGCTCACGTCACTTGAGGTCCACAGGCAGAGAGGACAGAAGTGAGAGGGCAGGGGGTCTGGCCTGCCTGCAGACGTCCCTCGGCAGACAGCCAGCAAGTGGGGCGGTTCTGGAAGGCTGGCTCAGGGGCCTGGCTCCCCAGCCCTGAGTCAGCCCTCCAGGGCTGCAGAGAGCATCAGTTCAGATCAGTCTCTCAACTGTGTCCGATTCTCTGAGACCCCATGGACTGCAGCACGCCAGGCCTCCCTGTCCATCACCAACTCCCGGAGCTTGCTCAGACTCATGTCCATAGAGGCAGTGATACCATCCAACCATCTCATCCTCTGTCGTCCCCTTCTTCTCCCCCCCTCAATCTTTTCCAGCATCAGCATCTTTCCCAGAGAGCGTGGTGGGACGCAAAGCCCAGGTCCCATCTCTTCCCCAGTGCATGACTGGTGGAAAGTGAACTCAGCTCCCTGGCCTTGCCTTCCCTGTCTGCGGGAGCCATGTTATCCACCTGAAGGTCAAGTGGAGCCCTGATGCTGCGTGTCTGGCTCCCAGGAAATGCTGCTTGGCTCTGGATGGGGCTGAGACCTCCGGGCTGAGCCAAAGCTTTGGAGTCTACTGCCCCATGGGTCGTGGGAACCTCAGGTCTCCTTGCAGACCAGCATTCTCCCCGCCTGCTGCCCCGGAAAGAATTAGGTGCCTCCATCTTCTCCAGGAGGCTGGGTTTTATTTGTCTCCTCTCACCAAGAGCTGCCCTTTCAGGTTTTCATCCTGCTGGTCCAGACGTGCAGAGGAAGCCTGCTTTCTATTCTGGCAGCGCAGGAGCGAGCTGGAGGCTGAGGAGCGTTCTGGTCAGTGGTCAGGAGGTGTTTGTGCTCGGCCGCTCACAGCCTGGTGGGCAGATGGCTTTGATGTGTGCTGGGCAGGGCCAGGCAGGACAGAGCATCAAGGTGGGGAAAGCTGTGAGTCAGGCTTCCTGGCCTTGACCGTCCACCTGCCTGGGCCTGGCCCCTCTCCTTCCTGCTCCCAACACCAATAGCACTTGGCCAAGGTCTCAGCCTTTTCATACTGTTCATGGGGTTCTCAAGGCAAGAATGCTGAAGTGGTTTGCCATTCCTTTCTCCTGATGCTGGGAAAGATTGAAGCAGGAGGAGAAGAGGACGACAGAGGAGGAGATGGTTGGATGGCATCACCAACTTGATGGACACGAGTTTGAGCAAGCTCCAGGAGTTGGTGATGGACAGGGAAGCCTGGCGTGCTGCAGTCCATGGAGTCGAAAAGAGTCAGACACAACTGAGCGACTGAACTGAACGGAAGGTCTCAGCACTTCCCGGGCACTGAGGTCTGGACTCCAGGCTCTGTCCGCCCCCTTTAACTCTCTCCATCCCCTGAGAGTGGGTCAAGGAGTGACGGCTGGATGGCTCAGCTGCTGGGCACCCCTGCCAGTATCCAAACCCCAGAGCCAGGCCCCAGCCTCTCCCTGTGAGGGAGGGCTAGAGGAGCTGCGACTGTGGTTGAGAGTCACGTGATGACTGAGTCCCTGAGGCCGAGCACCCGTGTGTCTGTGCTCCCCATGGCTGGGGTGGTGATGCAGCCAGCCTTGATTTCCTGCAGCTTCCTGGGGGTCGTGTGCAGAAGGGGGCCCTGCTAGGTGAGAGTGAGCTGGTTTCCTTATGCAGGACTTCTCGTGAAGTCCTTGCACGTGATACCGTGCACCAGGGATCTGCAGGTTAAGCCCAGATTTACTGGACTGAGGGTCCCCCTCCCCAGGCCTGGGCTCCAGCTGACACAGTAGGGCCTGCACTCCACACCTGCACTCCACACCTCAGCAACTCCTCCACTTGCCCCTCGAGGAGCTCTGATTGTGCCTCTAAGATCCACTCTGGGCCTCTTCCTCTGGGAAGCCCTCCCGGAATAGCCCACCCGCCTCAGACACACCGAGGGGGTGCACACTGGACACAGAGGGGACAGGGCGGGGCAGAGGGGAGCAGAAAGCGCACAGCACGGAAGGGTCACCGAGGGAACCAGGAGGGGCCACGGTCAGGGCGTAGCTCATGGGCTTTTTCTTGGCAGGAGACCTGGATGCACATTTCTTTGGGAGGATGCTGGAATGAGTATATGATTTAAAAGCCTTTCTGGGACTTCCCTAGTGACCCAGTGGTTAGAACTCCGTGCTTCCACTGCAGGGACTATGGATTTGATCCCCAGGGAAGGAAACTAAGATCCCACATGCCACACAGCATGGCCAATAAATAAATTAGACTTAAAAAAGAAAAGCCTTCCTTTGTCTTGCCCATTTCCATTCCAAGTTAGCCCACGTCTCTCGGTCCAGCAGGCAGACCTGGGTGCTGACTTTTGTCTGTGGGGTATTTCAAGGCGGTTTTGAGCAAGACTGAAGATGGTTATCGGAGAAGGCAATGGCAACCCACTCCAGTACTCTTGCCTGGAAAATCCCATGGACAGAGGAGCCTGGTAGGCTGCAGTCCATGGGGTCACTGAGGGTCGGACACGACTGAGCGGCTTCACTTTCACTTTTCACTTTCATGCATTGGAGAAGGAAATGGCAACCCACTCCAGTGTTCTTGCCTGGAGAATCCAAGGGATGGGGGAGCCTGGTGGGCTGCTGTCTATGGGGTCACACAGAGTCAGACACGACTGAAGCGACTTAGCAGCAGCAGCAGCAGCAGCAGCAGATGGTTATAAGCAGCTGCTGTTATACTAGTTATCCCCAAGGCTAAGACGCAAAGGTGAGGAACCAGGCTAATTTAAATTTTTATACAAATTGCAGGTTAAAAGGAGAGAATTCCGACAGGGGCCGCGATCACCTGGAGAAGGGGCTCCCATTCCGCCCCATCTGTGTTCATGGGCGAGCAAGCAGCGACCCCCTCCCAGGGTAAGTGGCTTGCCCAAGACCTCAGCTATGACACCCCGAGTCCCACCCACGAGGCTCTGACCCCACATGGGAAACGGCCCCCTCAAAGGGGGAGCAGGAAGAACGCAGGGTTGTCACAGGGTACCACCATTCCCCAAAACTCTCTGTGAGGTAGCGAGCTCCCCGTCACGGGCTGGGGTTGGGGGCATCCTTCGGGACTTGGCTCCCCAGGACCCCACCTCCCGGCCCCTCCCCCTCCTCCTGGCCCCTGCCCTCCTCGTGGCCCCTCCCCCTCCGCCTGGCCCCTCCCCTGGCCCCTCCCCCTTCTCCCTGCCCCTGCCCTCTCCTGCCCCACCTCCTGGCCCCTCCCCCTTCTCCTAGCCTCTGCCCTCCTCCTGGCCCCTCCCCCTCCCCTGGCCCCTCCCCCTCCCCTGCCCTACCTCCTGGCCCCTCCCCTTCCGCGAAAAGTCTGGGACTGGAGCCGGAGGGGTGAGGGGCTGTGGGCCCCCCCCGGGGGGCCAGGCGAGGAGGTGACACTGATGTGCTCGGGCAGCCGAGAGTCGGCCTCCCGGAGTAATGAGTCCACTCCGGCCGCCCTGCCTCCAGCCGCAGCCTGGGAGCCGCCAGCCCGTGGTCAGCCTGTCTGGCTGCACACGTTTGACCCCGGTCCCCCCACAATCTTTTCTCACACCTAAAGAGCAGACCTCTGACCTGGGCCGGCAGAACTTGATCAGCGCCTCCAGGGTCTGTTTATCTTACGTATTAATTCTGGCAACGTGGGCTTGGCCCGGAGACAGCCTGACCCCTAATTCTGGGGGCAGCAAGGGGCGGGGGTGGGGGAGATGGCAGGCCCTGCTCTTTGACCATCACTCAACCCAGGAGCCTCTCTGGTCAAACCAGATGGGTCGGAACCAGCAGTTCTTTTCCTTCTTTCTACGGTTCACCACGAGTCCGAGGGATGCGGCTCTGGGCCAGCAGGTGCTGGCGGCTTGTGGGAGAAATTCTGCATGAAAGTGTCGAGGACTGAAGCCTCCAAAACCCAACCGCTCTGTCTCGCACATTCCATTCTTGACTTGAGCAGGATCAGATGGAGTGTTGGAATCCAGGTCAGGTCTGAGTCCCCTCCAGGATGACTTTTCCGAACTCTTTAGAGTCAGAAGCATTTGGATCAGAGAGAACGGGGAAGCCTCTCCCCTGGGTCGTGGGGGCTGGGGCCTCGTGCAGAAACACCGGTGGGACGGAACCTCCTCCAGTTCTCCCACCTGCAGTGAGGCTTGGCGCAGGAGACACGTCACCTGTCAGGTAAGACTGGCGATCTCTGCCAGGTAGGATGGTTGCAGCAAGGGTTAGAACGGCGGGTGGACGTGAACAGCACATGGACCACAGCGTCCCTCCCATCCACACGCCGTCCTGATAGCTCACAGCTTATCCCCAATGCCGGGCACATCAGAGGTCCTTGGTAAACATTTGCCTGATGCAGTCATTAATTACCTACTTTAGCCAGTTTCTTTAGCCAGTTTCTCTCAGACCCTGATACGAGGATGCTCTATCTCTCCCCTGAATAATTGACATTTTAAATCTTGCGGACACGGAACCGGGCGATGATCCTATTCCCGTCTTTAGTTCCAAGTCCAGGTTTGAATTTCCAACACCCCTCAGGTGCACATGGGGGCTTCTGGCAGCATTTTGTGTGGTATCCTTACCTCTTGCTTCTTATTCTTCGGTTCATATTTTCCCTTTGTCCAGATTCCCTCATTGACCAGTTCCACCCTGCTTTATGATAGCGTTTCTATCAACGACCCCAGACATCTGGGGAGAGGTAACAGAAATCCTTTTTTATACGCATGGATACATCTTCAGTGGGCAGCTAGGTCTCCGTCATCAACTTGGATAAAGGGAAATAAACACGCAGCAGAGCGTCAGGTTCCTTCTCGGGCCCACGCTGGGCGGTCATGTTCCTGGGGGCCCAGCATGCTGACAGCAGACCGTAGTTGCTCGATTTTGAGGGTCTGCTGTGCGTCATGCTCTGGGTGACTCACCTCATGAGTGGACACTACGCCCGTTTGATGGGTCAGGAGCCTGAAGCCCAGAGATCTTGAGCACCTTCTCCAGGTTACCCCAAAAGGGAGCGGAGGGGTCGGGATCTGAACCAGAATCTCTCTCTCCTATGCCTGAATTCTCCTCCAGTGTCATCAATGTCTCTGAGGAAGACTGAAACCAGGGTGAGTCCCTAGCTTTGCAGTGGACAGACTGACCCACCATCCTGCTCACAGCTCCCACTCAGAAACAAGCTATTTTCCACATGAACTCAAGATAAACTAGTCATTCCTCCTGATGTGGACTAGAGTACACGTCTACCATAGAGGAAGGCTGAGCACCGAAGAATTGATGCTTTTGAACTGTGGTGTTGGAGAAGACGCTTGAGAGTCCCTTGGACTGCAAGGAGATCCAACCAGTCCATCCTAAAGGAAATCAGTCCTGAATATTCATTGGAAGGACTGATGCTGAAGCTCCAGTACTTTGGCCACCTGATTTCAAAGAGCTTACTCATTGGCAAAGACCCTGATGCTGGGAAAGATTGAAGGCAGAGGAGAAGGGACGACAGAGGATGAGATGGTTGGATGGCATCACCAACTCGATGGACATGAGTTTGAGCAAACTGTGGGAGTTGGTGATGGACAGGGAAGCCTGGCGTGCTATAGTCCACAGAGTTGCAAAGAATCACACTACTTAGCAACTGAACAACTGCCATAGAAAACTGGGAAAGTACTGGGAGCAGAGATGCACACGGTGAGCCTCACGCTTCCAAGCAGTGCTGAGAGAAGTGCCGGGGCCATGCCGCCGTGGGCCTCCTGACTCCGTTCTGTGCGTTTCACGTGGCCCCTTCGTGCTCTGCTGTCTTCCTGCAGAACAAGTGAAGAAGCTCTGCCTCGCATTTCTTCATGTGTTCCTTCTGGAAAACAGAGGAGCCCACGTTTGATGGGCTCAGTGGCCAGCACGGAGGTGGGGCTGGATCAGAACCACAAAGAGCCTGCCCCATGCCCACCCCTCCCAGAAGGAGGAGTGCGCTGCACTGACCCACTCCCTGCCGTTCGCTGTCCTTGTCCTCTCTTGTCGACTGTGGCCTCTGGAGGTTTCCAAACCATTTCTGTTCTTTGAGAGCAGTGCCTGGTCCTGCCCCACGGCAGCGTCCTCTGTATCACCTCCCGCAATGGTGTCTGTCTGCCTGGAGCCCAGAGCCCAGGTCAGGCCAGTGTGTGTGAATGCTCCTGCTGCTCTGGGGCCTTGTCTGTGTCCTCAGCGTGCGCACACACACACACACACGTGCTTGGCTGGGCTCAGGCCCGGACCAAGGATGCAGCAGCTCAGGAGAGCCTCCCCCCAGCGGGTGCGGGCCCCACGGCTCACGCCACCTGCTGCCCCCCAGAGGGCTTACCTGGCGCGGCCTGCCACCGCCCGCCCAGCCAGAGCCCGCCCGTCCCATCCTCTAATGAGACAGCCTCCCCTCAGTGACGGCCTTTGTCTGCGTACAGATCAATTTGTCTCCACTGAGGGGAGAGAATTGCAAAGCAAACCAATTATGCACATTCCACTGCGCTCGGGGCACGCAGACTGAAGGGTTGGAGGGATTTGCTTCCTCCCATCTCAGCGGGATGACTGCTGACCACTGACCACCCCGGGGAGAAACGTGATGCTCCAGGTCCTGGGGAAGAGCTGCCCAACTCTTCTTCCCTCGGATGGTCAGGTGGCCCCACTCGCAGATGCCGACAGAGGACCAGCCGTGCCTCAGAAAGTCTCTGCATCATTTCCTGGGGTGGCCCTAACAGAGCGCCGCAAACTGGACAGCAAAGAGGTCAAACCAGTCCATCCTAAAGGAGATCAACCCTGAATGTTCATTGGAAGGACTGGTGCTGACGCTGAAGCTCCAATGCTTTGGCCACTGATGCTAAGAGCCAGTTCATTGGAAAAGACCCTGATGCTGGGCAAGACTGAAGGCAGGAGGAGAAGGGGACGACAGAAGATGAGACGGCTGGATGGTATCACGGGCTCGTTGGACATGAGTTTGAGCAAGCTCCGAGAGATGGTGACGGACAGGGAGGTCTGACATGCTGAGATCCATGGGGTCTCAAAGAGTCAGACACGACTGAGCGACTGAACAATGAACAAAGCCGACAGAAGCTCCTCTCCCTCAGGCTGGAAGCCAGGAGCCTGAGACCTGGGCGAAGGCAGGCTGGACCACCTCAGAGGCTGTCGGGAGAGGTCCTCCGAGGCTCCTCCAGCTCTGGGCCCCCAGGGTCCCTCAGTTCATGGCTGCCTCCCTCCCTCTCTGCCTCTTTCATCACGTGGCCTCTGCCCGTGCGTCTGTGTCTCTCTTCTTAGAAGGACACCAGTCACTGGACTAGGGCCCAGCCAGTCCTGCACGACCCCACCTTAACCTGACTACGCCTGCAAGGACCCTTTTTCCAGATAAGTACCTGGGCTCGGATGTCCACTAACTTCCGTGGGCGCACACTCCCACCACCCACGAGAGCCAGCACCCTGCCCCCGTGGACCCTCCATGGAGGGAGGCCAGGTGAACACTGGGGCCTCTCAGGCATCACCTCCGCTGGGCTCTCCAGGAGGGCCATGTGACCAGGGGCACAGCCAGGCAGGGCACCCAGGGCCACAGGGAGACCTGCACAGCTGACTCCGAGCCCTCGGGCGCCTCCAGGTACCTGACGTTGCCCTGCAGTCCCCGCTGCCACCACTGCACAAGGCAGGGGCCCCTCGGGGCCCGGTAGCTGCCCGCAGCACTCAGCTGGGAGCCTGATGCGTGGGGGCTGCTGACAGCAGAGGTCGACACCAGAAGACGCGTTGGACACTGGGCCAACTGGAGCTCAGCTGGACACTGCGACTGGAGCCCAGGCCTGTTTCCCCCCACACACAGCCTGAGGGATGGGAAGGACCAGGTCTGAGGCCTCCCGACATCGCCGGCTCGGGGGGCCCCAGGCCTGGGCGGGAGCTCAACCCACGCCCTCACCCCTGCGCTGGGACTCCGGCTGATGAGGGCTCAGGCTGCCTGGTGGCCAGCTCTGCCCAGGTCCTAGTGAAAAAGACGTGCGCCTGACACTTGTGCACGCAGAGGCCATGAGGCCATAGGGGTTGGGGTGAGCGGTGGGGCTGTCCATGCTTTTCTCCATTTCGTCCCGGAACAGCCCATAAGGTCAGTGTTATCATCATCCTATTTTCTGGATGAGTAGGCGGAGGTGGAGAGTCCCTTGAGTCACTTGGCCCGGGGTGCTCGTCAGGGAGGCCATGGAGCTGGCCCGACTCTGGCATCAGAGTCCAACTGGAAGGCTGCAGACGCGAGACTCAGCAGCCTCTTCCACTGGTCTCGGAGTCTCTCCGTCAGTGAGAAGCTGGGAGCCCTGCGGGCCGCTCCACTCCAACACTGCACCGTGGCCTCAGCCGTGTCCCTGGAGACCCCCCTCCAGGCATGCTCATCCTCGGAACCTCTCACGGAGCCTCCTTCTGGGGCTGGAGGCAGCTGACAAGAGGCCTCCCTCTGCTGCAGATGCCCAGCACAGAATCAGGCAGGAAGACACCTCTGCCCCCAGCCCCTCTCGGAATGCACATTATCAGATAGGTAATCAGCGGGGAAGGAGAAAGCTGCTCTGGCTAGGGTGGTGGTGAAGCTCCGGAAGGAGGCAGACTCTGCCCCCGGTCAGGGTTTCACAGGCTGCCCGCCCCCACCACAGCCCCATTTCTATTGACTATTCTTCAGGAGTCCTGATTGGGTGCAAACATAGCCAGCCTCAGACATCTCCTGGCCCTTGTCTACATCGTCCTCCTCCCCGAATCCTCCACCTGAGGGAAACCAGAGCGTGTTGTAAGCACCAGCTTTGGAGACTGAGCTTCAGACTCCCAACCTCCCATCCTTCACGCCTGCGGTTCGGTTCATCACCGCCAACCAGGCGGCGGAGCGGGGTCACAGGTCTTGGTGGCGCTCATGGCCCACACCGTCCCGTGGGCTGGACGGAGCCTGGTCATCCCGACACAGCTGCCATCTTGGTAAGACGTCATGGTTCTGGCTCAGCTGGCAGAGATGCAGACTGGCTGAGACAGACTTTGATTCTCTTTATTGAATTGGGTGCTATTGGATTTATAAAACTCAACTTTCCGATGACAAAAAATATTATCTGTGTGTCCCATGGAGCTCAGAGCTTGCTGCAAAGGCAATTTCAGCCACTCATCCAGCTCAGGGGCTGTTATCGCCCCCGGGGATGGTGTCATCTGCAGGGTTGGGATATAAAGTGCCCTTTTGGATTTTTCTTAAGCTCACATTAGAAAATTGTGGATAAATTTAATCTCAGCTAAAAGGTAAAGATAGTCCACAGCCAAAGGGCAAGGCTGGAATCACACGGCAATTGCTGTGCTTTATGTCCAATCAGACGCAAACTAAGAGAGGAAAATAGGGTTCTCCAGACTAATCAATTACATTTGAGTAATTGATCGTATATTATTATTGATGAAAGCCCATAATATGTGAGTTAGAAGAAAGTAAGTTCTCGAAAGATTAGATTTGTATACGAAAATGGAAGGGAAAAAAATGACTCTCATAAAACCATTTGAGAGTGGTTTATGGTTTAATGCAGAGTGGGGCGTGGAGACTGGCCCCAGATTGCTCTCCCCTCTCCCCGCGGACTGCCCACCTGGGAAGGAGGGAGCTAAACGTTTAGCAGAGGGGAGGGTGGTGAGCCTGCAGGAGCGGCTGGGTGGTGGAAGTGTCCTCATGGGAAGATGTGACCCAAGAAATGGGTCCCCTTAGAGGAAGTGCTTTTTCATCATGAAAACATCAAGACAGCGATGGCCTTCCTGTAAGGGGGTGACTGTCCCACCCCTCAAGGTGTTAAAGCAGACATTGTAAGACTGGCGGTCGGAGATGCTGGATGGGAGGTTCTGCTTGAGCGGAGTTGTCTCTAGAAGACCCCCAAGGTCGTTTCCAATTGAGGGTCTAGGACTCTGTTCATGTAGCAGCCTGGATGGGGGGGGTGGTCTGGGGGAGAATGGATACACGTGTGCGCATGGCTGAGCCCCTCCACTGCTCAGCCAAAGCTACCACCACGCTGTTAATAGGCTATACCCCCGGACAAAACTAGAAGTGTTAAAAAGGGGTCTGGGATTTAGAGTGGAGAAGAAATGGCAACCCACTCCAGTCTTCTTGCCTGGAGAATCCCTTGGACAGAGGAGCCTGGTGGGCTGCTGTCCATAGGGTCACACAGAGTTGGACATGACTGAAGCAACTTAGCATGCATTGGAGAAGGAATTGGCAACCCACTCCAGTATTCTTGCTGGAGAATCCCAGGAACAGAGGAGCCTGGTGGGCTGCCATCTATGGGGTTGCACAAAGTCGGACACCCCTGGCATCAGTGAAGGCCCCCCCACAGCCCTGAACCTTGCTCAGCCCCTGCCCCTGTTCCCAGGGCGAGTCTCCCACACCCTCTCCTTCCCAGCGCCCCTCTCCCACTGACCCCACAGCTTCGCCTGCTTCACAAGGAAAATAGAGGCTCTGCCGTTCCCTGGGCTTGAGGCTGCCCCCCAGCACACACACACCTCCAAGCCTGGGTGGGACCACGAGCCCTCAGCACCCGCTGCCCCGATCCCTTGCCCTGCCTTTTCCCCTCCTCCTCCCAGTCCCTAAGACAGCAACCGACAGGCCCAGAGGGCTCCGGAGACACTCGGCATGGAATCAGGCCACGTCTCCTCCTCCTCCTTCTCCGGGGAGACGAGGCCCCTCGGATGACCCCGCTCCATCCTCTGGCGAGTGCCGGCATCCACCTAGGCGGCCTGGGAAAGCCTGGCCAGTGCCCCAGGGCACCCCCAGCCCTGCCCCACCCCCGCCACTCCCCAGGCACGTCCGGCTTTCGTCCTGTTTCCCATTCACTCATCCCTTGTTCCACGAGCGTCACGGATGCGCTGGCCTCTCCCAGGGGCCTGGGATGCAGAGCTCATGGTCCGCAGGCACCAGAGGACATGTGACGGGCATCATACAACCAAGGATGGGTGTGCCCCAGACCCCCTCCCACAGACCGTGAATCCCCTCAGCGCTCCACGTCCACCAGTGAGCACTGTCCACTGGCCGTCACTCCATCCCTCAGGGCTCCTTCCCACAAGCCTTCTCTCTGCTCTTTGTGAAGAACAGAGGCAAAATTCAGATACCATCAAATTCACCATTTTAAAGTGTACGGTGGGCTTTACTACGTTCCCAGAGTCGTACAAGCATCACCACTGTCTAATTCCAGGACATTCGCATCAGTCCTGAAGACCATGCTCCTTAGCAGACCCCCACCTCCACCCCCCCAGCCCTTGGTACCCGTGTTTCCATCTGCTCTCGTGTACATGATCTGTTCAAGTTATCGACGTCTTCTTAGGTTAAGTTTTATAATTTATACTTATTTTATTTTATATGTTCAATTTATATGTTTTCCAGGACATCACCTCTTTTTCTCCAGGTCAGTTTTATGGCCATCAAGTTACATGAAACTTCTGGTAAAAAAAATATATATATATACATATATATATATATTTATTTATTTAATCTCTTCCAATTTTTTAGTTATTGTCTTTTTCTCACTTTCAATCATGTCTCTCTTACTCTGTATTTCTTAATCAGGTTTGTGAGAAATTTATGTGTTTTTATTGGTCTTTTTAAAGAATCTGCTCTGAAAAAAAAAAAAAGAATCCGTTCTGAGATTTGTGTATACCTTCTACTCTTCTGATTTCTTTTCTTTATCTTTTTTCTCTATCATTTTCTTCTTATATTCTGGGTTTTTTTTTTTTTTTTGATTATACATTCTTCACGTGATAAATTAATCCCTGTATTTTTAGTCTTTCCTATTCAAGGATCAATGTACTGAAAGCTTACATTTTTCTCAGCTGTGTCCCATTGATATGCTTTCCTTGTCCCCTGTCTTAGATGAGTTATTAATTTCAGTTTTCGTTTCCATTTTCCTCTAAGGATGTAGTACAGAGTCTAATAATCTTCCAAAATCCTTCTTTCTATGGTAACAAAGCTCTCCGTTTTTATTGGACACATCCCCACCCAGAATAAAAACTACAGCTCCCAGCATTCCCTAGGCTAGGCAACCACGTGACTGGCTTCTGGCCAATGGGATGTGAGTGGAAGGGATGCGGAATTTTGGGGACCAGGCAGACGAGGGCAGCCCTTGGATGGCCGAGCATCAAGACTGTGGGGCCCGAGACAGAGTGGACTGTCCTGCTGTCTGACCACCACCCAGCCCAGACTTTCAAATGGCTCTTCTGTTGGTTCTCTGCTGTGCAGCTAAATCCATTCTCTAAGATAAAGCATAATTTGAGTGTGCTTCTTACTTTACAAGGAATAAAGGGTTGGGATTTGTGGGGGCGGAGGGGGGGGGTTGACAAAATTTTATAGATTATTTATAATTTTTCTAGAATACGGCTAGAGAAAATCTTAACTTTTCTAAAGGTTTCTAAAGGTTTACTCTGTGACTAAGTACATATCAATTTTCATAAATGGTCAGTGGCTCTGGAAAACAAAATATAATCTGTACGTTAAGCATGAAATGTTTTGTATACATCTGTTACATCGAGTTTGCTGATATTTGATTCCATTTCTCTAAAGCTTGGTTCCTTTTTTCATCATCTGCTAGCTTGGTCTGATTTTGAAATGGTGCACTGCAGTTCCTATTGGAATTCATTACGTTGTCGTATTTTTAAATACCTTGGTTTATACAGTTAGCTGCTAAGTTGATGAGTGTAGAATACAGATTTGATTATTTTATCTTACTCGTAAATTGTTCTTTTAATCCTTCAAAATGTCTCTTTCCCATTTAATGTTTTTGATTTTCAGTTCCACCTGCCCTAGACTAAAAATGATGCCCTTGCTCTCCTTTTATCTGCATTTCTTGGAAGCCTTTCAACATCTCTTTATTCTCAAATATTCTTTACCACTCGCTTGAAAGATGCCTCTTTAACAGAATGTAATAAAAAAAGAATATATGTATGTACACATATGCACGACACTGAATCACTCTTCTGTACATCTGAAACTAACACAACATTTTAAGTCAACCATACTTCAATTAAAAAAAAAAAGTTTAAAGAATAAGCAAAATAAAGTACATGCAGCCTTTTTACAGCCCGGATTGGTGGCCTCTGCCCTTTAGCGGGAGCTTAGCCCGGGCGCAGTTTGGGGTCTGCATGTCTCGCCGTTCGCGTCCTCTGTGCTGCTCTTTCCCTCCCTGCGGGCTGTTTTGCCTTTTCCTCTCTCTGCTGCTGTCCACCCCACATCCTCTTCCCACCAGGGGTCCCCTTCCTTCTCCTGCCTCCACATCAAACTCCTGGTTCTGCGTTAGCACACAGAACCAAGACCCGCCACCAGTAACCCCAAACTGCCCGTTCGGCTGCCTTTGGAGCCTCTGCTGGGGCCCCAACCCCATGCAGGAGAGGCAGGACCAGCTCTCATGGCCAGGAGCTACCGAGTTAGCCCTGCGATGACTTTCTCGAGTCTCCTTTTTCTCACTGAAATCCCAGGTCCCCATGGCGCTGACACGGGCTTCGGCCTCACAGTGACCACGGCAGGAGGACCCCTGCTTTCAGTCTCCACTATGTCGGGGCTCTGTCTCAAGTGGGTGATGTGTTCCCTTGATGCTCCCCAGATCGGGGAAGCTCTCCCCTGTGACCCATGACTTCTATCTGCAGAGAATGTAAGAGGGGCAAACAGCACAGGCTCATCCCAAGCCCTGGCTGCGTGCCTGTGGGTAAGCTACTTAACCTCTCTGGGCCTATAAAACGGGATGGTTCTAATACTCATCAGTGAGAGGTGACGAATTAAGCTCGTACACGTAAGGCCGTTTGAGCATCACAGCACAGGGAAAGCTTTCTGTGGGCATCACTATTATTATGATCATTGATTACAAGTATCCATGTCGCGTCATGGCACAAAGAGTGGGACACGACTGAGTACAATTATTCATTGTGGGGGAAATATCACCAACCTCAGACATGCAGATACCATCCTAAGGGCAAAAAGTGAACAGAAACCAAAGAGCCTCTTGGTGAAAATGAAAGAGGAGAGTGAAAAAGCTGGCTTAAAACTCAACATTCAAAAAATGAAGATCACGGCATCTGGTCCCATCACTTCATGGCAAATGGATGGGTGAAAAATGGAAACAGTGACAGACTTTATTTTCTTGGGCTCCAAAATCACTGCAGCCATGAACTAAAGAAGCTTTCTCCTTGGAAGAAAAGCTATGGCAAACCCAGACAGCGTATTAAAAAGCACAGACATCACTTTGCTGACAAAGGTCCATAGAGTCAAAGCTTTGGTTTTTCCAGTAGTCATGTATGGATGTGAGAGTTGGACCATAAAGAAGGCTGAGTGCTGAGGAATTTATGCTTTTGAACTGTGGTGTTGGAGAAGACTCTTGAGAGTCCCCTGGACTGCAAGGAGATCCAACCAGTCCATCCTAAAGGAGATCAGTCCTGGGTGTTCATTGGAAGGACTGATGCTGAAGCTGAAATTCTAATACTTTGGCCACCTGATGTGAAGAATTGACTCATTGGAAAAGACCCTGATGCTGGGAGAGGTTTACAGCAGGAGGAGAAGGGGACGACAGAGGCTGAGATGGTTGGATGGCATCACCGATTCAATGGACATTAGTTTGAGCACACTCTGGGAGATGGTGAAGGACAGGGAGGCCTGACGTGCCGCAGTTCATGGGGTTGCAAAGAGTCGGACACGACTGAGCGACTGAACAACAACCCGGATGGGAGTGCCGAGCGGAGTCCTCGCCGCTGAGCTCTCTGCAGACACTGGCCCACCGTCTTCTAGTGTCTCAGAGTGACGGATGAGAAGTCCAAGGGCAATCTGATGGCTTTTCTTTCTTTTTAATTTATATAGCGGCACCGTTCTTTTTTTTTTAATACGGCTTCGCTGGATCTTAGCTGTAGCACGTGGGACCTTTGCTGCCACGTGTGGGGTCTACGTTTCAGCATGCAGGATCTAATTCCCTGACCAGGAGTTGCATGCAAGCCCCCTGCACTGGGGGCACAGAATCATAACCACTGGACCACCAGAGGAAGTCCCCGCCTTTTAAGATTTTTTTTTTCCCTCTATAGAAGCTTGCAAGACCTTCACTTTTCCCTGAGAATTCAGAGACTTCATTTGACTATATCTGGCGTGTTTTCTCCACCAGTCTTGCCTTGAACCTATGAGGTCCTTCAATCTGCCGTCACGAATCCATCGTTCGCTCCACTTTTTCTCTACTCCTTGGTTTTCTCCCCTGGTATTTGCGCACGGGGCTGCTGGGTCTGTCCTCAACATCCCTTTTCCCTGCGGCTTTCTCTCGGTGATGTATTTGTCCTTGGCCTTTCCAGACACTAATTCACAACCAAGGCCCCTGATCTCTCTCAGTTCAGCTTAAAGTTGTATTTTGGCTCACGAATCATGGCTTTAAGTTCCAGATACTTTGCCGGCCTCCTTGAGTCTCTGAGCCACGCCGCCCTCAGCCCCACCCTCCACATCCTTGGCTGAGTCTCCAGCAGACCAGTCTCCCGCCGTTTCAGAATCTGCCTGCCAGTCTCTGCTGGCCCTCAGCTGCATGGCCTCAGGATGAGTAAAAGCTAATAATCTGACCTTGTATCTTAACAGGTTATTTCCCAGCACAAAAGCAACAGAAAAAGAAGGAAAATCTCACACTGTTTTCCGTCATCACATGGCCAGTGGAGCGGCGGTGTTGTCTGAGGTTAGTGTGCATGCATTAGGAATAAAGCACATGATTGACTGTAACAAATACAGACTTGATCTCTCCCATCGCTGTGGAAACCAAGGGTTCTCGGGGTAGCACGGGGGGCCAAGTAATCCTGAACTTGGATTGGAGCCAAGCACATGAACCCATCCATGCTCCCCCTACAAAGGAACCCTGTTTCCAGCTCTGTCCTCTTCAGGGTCTGGAAGCTGTGATCCCGCCCCCGTCCCCCACCCCCATCGTGGAGAAGAGGGCAGTGAGCGCTCGGCTGCAGAGTTGACATTTTCCAAACACCGTTTCCCACATTAGAAACCAGGAGACTTGAAACGACGGGAGGGAACCTGGCTCAGGGCGAGGCCGAGGACTCCTGGGCTCTCTGAAAGGACAGAGGAGCCACTGTGGGGTCTCTGCTGTCCGCAGACAGTGTAGGCACCAGTTGGGGGTTGGGGCGTCTCTCAGAGGTCAGTCTCCCTGCCCTTGTCCTCACCTCCAGTGCCTGAAGCGTAAAATGGGCTCCAGGCAGAGCTGTCTCCGCCTCTCAGACCGACCCGGGAGTTGGCCGTCACCAGTGGAGCCGGTGAGAGACGTGGGGCGAGCAGGAACCCCACACGGGGTCCTGCAGGAGGGACTCAGCTGACACCACCCATACACCACAAGGTCCTGAACTCATCACAAAAGCTCTCTGGGTGGCACCATATCTGTGCAGCAAGGATGGGGTGCCCGGTACACAGTGGGACCAAATACACGCTGCTCTTCGGGACTGCTGGCACAGGGGTGAATGTGGGGCAGAGGGACTCCACGAGCCGTGGTGTTTGACCAGAGCTCCAGATCACCCCCAGGACGCACACACGTGCCTTGGTTGCAAACCATGAAGCGCGGCATGGGGCCCAGACTGTGTGACGGGAGGAGGCCCGCGCCCCCTCCTGCACCCCGCCACACACCGCCCTGCACCAGAAGCATGCCCCCTTCTGTCGGCTTTGGTCCAGGTTGGCAGGACGCGCTCCCACAATGCTGATGGGCAAGGGCAGCGGGGTGGGGGGCAGGCTGATATTCATGAAGTGAAGCCACTGCTCTGGCAAGATACACCCCCACTTCTGTATGGGGTCAACCCTGCCCAGGCCTGGACTAGGGATGCAAGGGACCTCTAAGAACACAGCCAGGAGCCAGCAAGGAAACTATCGAGCTGTGGCCGGTCCTCCTCTTAGGGGTTGAATTGTGTCCCCCCCACCCGGCCACCCCCAACTCCCCAGATTTTATATGTTGGAGTCCTAAGCTCCAGTACCCTCGAACGCGACTGTATTTGGAGACCGCGGTGATCAAATCAAATGGGGCCCTCAGGGTGGGCCCCCATCCAATAAGACTTACATAAACAGAGGACACTGGGATAGAGAGACAGGCGTGGACGGAGCAGGATGGGAAGACGGGGTCAGGACGGCCGTCTAGACACCAAGGACACAGGCCTGGAGCAGAAGGAGCCTGCAGACACCCTGACTCGGCCTCCCAGCCTCCAAGACCAGGGGACGAGTGCGCATGGTCTGCGGGGCTTTGCTATGCAGCCCTAGATGACTAGCACACCCTCTCTAGGGGCCTCCTCTGTTAGGCTTCCTCACTCCCCATCCGACAGATCCCAGGACGGACAGACGCACTGAACTTCAGAGGTGGACCAAGAGGGGGCCTTGAGGGGCCCTGAGATGCTTTCATCACAGGATGAGGAGGGGGCTGAGGAGGGAGACCCTTCCTCCTGGAGTCAGGCGCTTCTGAGGGTGACTGCTGGGCCATGCTTCTTGCCGGCTCACCTGCCCTAGAGACTATGATGACCTTGTCACCTGCTGGGGGCTCAGCCAATTCCCACTCCCCAACCGGGCTCCCCCCAGCTTCCCCCCACCTCCCACCTGCATCCACATCCTCCCAGACACACAGCTGTCAACTGCAGGACCCTCAGCCTCAAGTCCCAGCCTGGCATCACCCTCTCCGTGTGGCCTTGGGGCATCACGCCCCCTGCTGAACCTCGACTTTCCATCTATAACGTCGAGGCCCCTCTGGATTCAAGGCCTCCCTTTCCAGGAATGGGCTGCGCACAGAAGGGTTGGCAGAGCCGCCCTGGGATGGCCGCCTGGGGGACAGAGGAGCCCATGCCAGGGACCCCGGAGGCGGGCAGGACAGGCGGGCCTCTCTCCTCCAGCAGCCACGCCGGCCCGCGCACACAGAGCCTCTCATCGCAGTGGGAGGGGAAGAGAAACACTTTAATGAGACGGAGACGGCTTCGTAGGACGCCTCTGGAAGACGGATCAAGAGCAGGAGACGACGTGGCCTGCGCGTCCGGCAGGGCCGGGGCACCTAGTACTTGAGCAGCCAGCGTGGCTGGTGCTGGCCCAGCGACGTGAAGTAGGACCACCACCAGGGCTTGCTGCCGCCGGTCGTGGGCTGTCTCCGGGCCCCCAGGGGCTCCTCGTCGGGCTCCTGGGGCTCCCCTCCGAGCCCACCCCTCCGGGACCCGGGAAGGAACTTCTGGGGTCCAGTCCTCAGTGGCTGGAGAATGAAGTCCACGCGGCCGGCCCTCTTCATCCGGGCAGGGATGATGACTTTCTTGATGACCTTGGAATAGCCAGGGGCTTGAGCGATGACGATGTGGGCCCCCGGGGGCAGCAGTCTCCAGTAGTCACCATCTGGGGCTGCAGACACATGGAAGGGGAATGGCTCTCGGAGCTGGGCCCACACAGCCTTGAGACAGTGGGCACTGGGGGTCGGGGGCGTTTGCCTGCAGGACAGCAGACTCCAAGGGTGCACTCGCCTCTGTGTGGGCCTGGAACGTCCTTCCCACCGCCTCCCTCTGTCAAACTCCTATTCATCCCGCAAAGCCCTGCCTAGCCACACCTCCTCTCTGAAGCCTTCACAGTCCATCCCACCCCACCCCACCCCACCCCTGTACACACACAGTTAACAAGCCCTCCTTTCTCTGGACTGTTTCCTCCAGGAGCACACGTCACAGGGTACGGTATTTTTCAAACCAGCTGTGAAATCCCTGAGGGCACCCAGAGCCCACAAGGACACACAGCTGGTCAGTGGGATAGAAGCTCTGGGACGTGAACCCACAGGCTCTGTCTATAATGGTGGTGTTCCTTCTTGAGGAACACAGGATCCACATCGATGGTCATCAGCAGTCAAGACCTGCATGTGTCCCCACCCGCTGGGCTCAGTGCTGCAGGAGATACAGCTCAAGGTGGACACAGACCCCCGGGGCTCCCCAGCCTCACCCTCCCCCGAGGCCAGCAGTGGACGGATGGAGCAGGGTCACACTCTGAGCACTGCAGGAGCCCCAGGAATTGCTCACCAGTGGTGATGTCATGGCGGATGCCCTTGACTAAGATCCGGGCGTTCTTGACCGGCTTGCCAAACTTGTCCATCACCATGCCTTTGATGCCCCGGTGCACCTGAGGGGGCCAAGGACCGGGTGGGGATACGGTTTGTACCCGCTTGAGGGCCCGGCTACTTGTAAGGCCTCCCCAGACAGCCATTTTGCTTTTTGCATTTCTTTTCCATGGGGATGATCTTGATCCCTGTCTCCTGTACAATGTCACGAACCTCCGTCCATAGTTCCTCAGGCACTCTATCTATCAAATCTAGTCCCTTGAGAGTCCCTTGGACTTCAAGGAGATCCAACCAGTCCATTCTGAAGGAGATCAGCCCTGGGTGTTCTTTGGAAGGAATGATGCTAAAGCTGAAACTCCAGTACTTTGGCCACCTCATGCAAAGAGTTGACTCATTGGAAAAGACTCTGATGCTGGGAGGGATTGGGGGCAGGAGGAAAAGGGGACAACAGAGGATGAGATGGCTGGATGGCATCACCGACTCAATGGATGTGAGTTTAAGTGAACTCCGGGAGTTGGTGATGGACAGGGAGGCCTGGCGTGCTGCAATTCATGGGGTCGCAAAAGTCGGACACGACTGAGCGACTGAACTGAACTGAACTGAACTGAGGGCCCGGCAGCCCACCCAGGCTGTCTCCAGGGAAACCCTCGTCTGTGAGGTGAGGGTGAGCAATGAGGAGCCCACCGCCGGGGTCCTCCCCCAGCAACAATCAACCCCATTCAGGGTTTCCAAATGGCCCACAGTGCCAGCTCAGGGGGTCAGGCCGACAACATCTCCTGAGCCCTGAGCGGCACCTGTGACCCCTTGTGCCCACCTGTGAACACATCTGAGCCCCCTGCCTGGGTAACTAGGGCCAGTGGGGCCAGGGTCCCGAAGGCAGTGGGGAGGCAGCAGGAGGACACAGGCCTGAGGGTTGGGACCCTGGTGTCAGTCCCAGCCGTGCACCAACCGGCTCTCTGACCTCAGGCAAGCCACCTGGGCATCTCGGCCCCTCTTCCCATCTGTAACAGAGGGTCGCTGTGCCTGCCTCAGGGAATAAGAATCAGTACAGCCGAGCTGGAGGCAGGGCGGCCCCACCCTCTCCGTGGGCTGGTCCTAAGCACGGGCGGTGTCCGAGCAGATGCCCCACAGCTCACGCACACGTCACCATCAGGCCAGGAAGCCTTACACTTGGCAAAGAAAGCACCTCCCAGAGCCTCTGCACAGTTCTCCTAAAATGACGTGCAAGGCACAAGCTGAGCACCCTAGCTCCATCGGCAGGAAACAACCAGAGGTCGATCCTCCTCACGTCAGAGGAGGCCGGGACTCCGGGTGGGAATGGCAACTCAGCTTGGGGGCTGCTCTGTCCCTGAAGGCTGCCCCTCCCTCCTCCAGGGCCGCCCAGGACTGCCAGCCTCCACCCCGCCCTTCCTCTGCTCACAAGGCCTGACCTATCCCTCTCCCCTTTCCAGACACAGCTCACACTCCTTTTCCTCCAGGAAGCCCTCCCTGATGACTGGTCACACCAGGGGCCTCCTTGGGGAACCCACAGTCCTGGTTCCCTTCTTCCAGCTCTGACCTCAGTGCGATGTCACCGTCTGCCTTTTCCCTGCCCCCTAACCCAAGAGCAGAGGCCAGACACACAGAAGGACCTCCAGCGAGCGCTTGGTCCATCCCTGCTCTCAGGCGGACGGTCATCATCCTGCAGAAGCAGGCACGTGGAGCCCTCAGGCAGAGGAGGAGAGATGCCCCCCGCCGCCACCTCAACCAGAGGGAGGTGGACGCCACCCCCCCAGGCCTGGTCAGGATCACTTAGGGAAAGGCCTCAGTGGACATGACAGACAGATCCTTATCAGGAGGCCCGGGCAGCTGTCCTGGGGACCGTCCTGGGGGGCAGCCAGGCTCGGCCACAGGCTGCCCGGCCGATTGCAGTATTAAATCTTTATGCCCCGAGCCTTCACATGCAATATCCACAGAGCGATCCCAGCCCCGTTTAAGGCTCCTTAAAAGTCATTTCCACCAGACGGCCGTAAAGCGTGACGCGCGAGGAGGCCTGGCCATGAGCCATTATTGATGCTGCCCGGCCCCGAGCAGCAAGGTGGCTGGCACAGCCTCCAAGAAGGACCCCACGCTGACAATGTCCAGTTGTCATCCGGGGCCTTGCTCCTTCCCCACTGCTGCAGCTGCTGGCCCAGAGGCTCTGCTCGCTCCCCACCGGGAGGAAGTTCCTGATCTTTCTAGAAGGGAGGGGCTTCGACAGTGGAACTGGGGCTTGGGGCAGGCAGATCTGAGTTCGAGAGGCCGATGACATCGGACCAGCGCAGTCACTCTCTGACCCTCTCTGTCTCCTCCTCTGGCTATATCAGAGCCCCCGTGATCCTGGATGGAGCCCAGGGTCCCCCGACTGGCACGACCCTTTCCCAGCACCCTCATTCTTCCAACTGAAAAACGCGGCAGCCCTGTCTCCCAGCCAGGCCTGGTGGCAGGATTCGAGGCCGTGTGGCTGGGGCTGGGGGCAGGGGGCACCAACTGTAAAGTTCTGCACGCTCACAGCCCCTTGCTGTCTCCCTCGGGCAATCCTGCTCCTCTCTTCGGACCTGCTCCTCACTGGCAGCAACATGCGATTTTTATGATTCTTAAAGATGCTCGGGAAAAAGGAAAAAGCAGAGGCTTCTCACAAAACCCCCGTTATCATGCTCCGTTTTGAGTTTCCGTGTCCCTCACATGAGCATTACCCTATTCAGAACAGCATCCCTTGGGAGGGGTGGGGGGCACGCTGCGGAGCCTGAGGGCTGGGGCAGGGCTGGAAGGGGTGGCGGGACCTCAGCACTGGGTCCCCACATGGTCACTGGACCACCGGGAGTCTCGGTTCTCTGGGTCCGGTGAGGGGTGACTTTAGACACGCTCTCTGAGGCCCCCCGCTCACGGTACGCTTATTTCTGGAGGCTCTTAGCCCACGATGAGGAGGTCACCCCTCAATCCTGTTGCCCTACTCCCACCCCAGCAGCCCGTGTCCTCCCCTCCGAGCCTAAGGGGAGGACAGGCCCTGCCTGATGACCCCGCACCCTGCTGCCAGCCATGCCCTGCAGGCGTGCTCCCAGCCAGGACTCACCTCTTCCCAGGGCCATGCCCCTCATTCTGGCCACGGGACCCTCAGTGGTCTAAACACCCCCACGCCACCCCCTCTGCCAGAGGGTCCCTGTCCTGTGGCATGACCTCCCCTACTTCCACTTCAAGATACATCCCGGGTGCCTCCTTCCTCCAAGAAGACACCTGGCCTCCAAGGCTGGGTCAGGGGCTGCCCTGGGCTGCACTGCCCCCTGCACTCCCCTCACAGAGACCCCTGCTGCACTGGGGACCCTGATGTGTGCCCCCCTGGCATCCCCAGCCACCCCGAGGCTGGGCCTAGGGGAGGAGAGACGTCTGGTGAGCCTTCACTCATGAACACAGATGGTTAACGAAGAAGCAAGTGCAGAATGACTACGTGACCGCGTGGACGCCGAGCCCCGCCGTCCGGTGTCCCGGTCCGGGGGTCGCCCGCCGCGGGGCCCGGGTCTGGGCGCCCCTCCGCATGCCAGGTCCCGGGCGGGGTCGGGCACAGCACGCAGAGCTCACCATCTCCATGAAGCTTAGCAGCGGCTCCTTGTTGTGCTGCCAGATCGTGTAGAGTGCCTCCTCCGGGGGGAACTTCATGCAGCCCAGCTCCACCGTGATCTCAAAGCAGTTGCTGTGCAGGTAGTTGAAGTCGGACATGCCTGCAGCACGGTGGGGGTGGGGGCAGCTGAGCGAGCGGCCCTCAACACCAGCCCCCGCGGGCCCGGGCTGGAGAGCTGGGAGAGGCCAGTCCTATCCCGGCCTCCCAGCCAGACAGATGGAGGCAGACGGCTCCCACCCAAGGTCCCAGGGGAGGGGGAACTGGGCTGGGGAACAAGTGGTCTGGCGCCCCTGTCCACAGACTCCCCTACCATCTGTGCGGCCTTCGGGGGAGCAGGAGCAAGTCCGCCTCCAGCAGAGAAGCTGGGCTCACGCTGGGCCCACAGGTGCCCCTGCCCCAGCGCGGTCACCCATAACAGTGTCCATTTACAGGACAGTCCTGAGACCGATTCAGAGAGGAAGGTCCTACAAACTCCATCTCTGGGGGAGCCCAGCTCAGGGGGGCTGACACCCGGCCTGGGAGGCCACAGAGCCTTTGGAGCAGGTCGGGCTGACCACCGCCCCCTGAGCCTGCCCTCCACCCCAACTGCTTGGGAGGTCTTGTCCAGCAGAAGCTTCTAGGTGGCTCTGGGGCCTGGACCTTCAGAGCTTCAGGGCCTCCTCCAAGCCCTGGCAGCCAGCAGCCACCCCTCATGAGTTACCGTTCAAGTCCGCAGTGAGGCCACACCCTCCACACACAGATGGCCCCTTTGTCCCTGGCCATGGCCCCTAACCCTCCTGAACTCATGCCCGGTGGGTGGGGAGCCCGGCTCACCTCTCCCAGGCTCAGCACCCCAGTGGGCTCTTTACAGACCCCACTGAAGGGTCATGATTGAGACTCGAAGCCCTCCCCCCGAGGGTCAGGGGACCCATGTGTCTGGGTCCTGGTGAGACAGAAGCTGCACTGCCCCCTCCGGGGAAAGACCACATGTGCCACCGTGGGCAGCAGGGGCGCTGAGCAGAGGAGAACACGTCTCTGGAACAGGAGCTGAGGGGCTGCCCTGTCCACCTCCCAGGAGAAGTCGGGGGACAGGCAGGGTGAGTCTCAGCTCTGCCACAGGCTCAGGCCCTCGAGCTGGCCCTTTCCTTATCTGAGTCCAATTTCCTTATCTGTCAAGGGACATGAATATTCAGCGTCATGCCAGCGTGGAGGGGTGGCCAGCAGCGCGTGGAGGCCTGTGGGCTCAGCCTCGGGGCCCCAGTGACACAGGGAGTCACCTGCTCCCGCATTTCAGAGAAATAATGAATATAGTTTTAGTGTAAGAACATCCCACATGTTTGGAGTTAGTATTTATATAGTACTCAACACCCTTCCTCACTTCTCTAAAACTCCGGCTTCACTGACAATCCTGTACTCCATCAGGCAACCCTACAAAACCCCCAAAAGGCGAACTGGTCATGGGTGGGATCATGAGATGGTAAGTGACCATTAAATAAACCGCAGAAAAGGCAACAGGAAGTCTAGCCCTTCCCGGATATAGGAACTTTCCCTCCCTCCAGCCCCAGTTCAGCTCGGACCCCGAGCCTAGCCCTTCCCCTGCCCAGCTGCGCCCTCGCCCAGCCGCGGCCGGGCTTCGGGCCCCGCCCCGCCCCAGGACCCGCCCGGACTCTGGCCCGCCCGGTCCCCGCCCCCACCCCAGACCGCGCCCCGCCCCCAGCCCACCCTGTTCCCAACCAAAGCCCCGCCCCAAGCCCAGCCTCCAAGCAAGGCCCCGCCCCCACCCCGGGCTCCAGCCCGCCCCCGGCCCCGCCCCCCAACACCCCCTCTACCGGCCCGCGCACCTCCGGTGAAGCTGTACCAGTCAGCCCCATTGATGATGCTGCCCCTCTTCAGGAAGTTGCCCCCACACCTGTTCTCCGACCTGTCCATCATCATAGGGTGCACGTCGGCGTAGGCTCGGGCCAGCAACTTGAACATCTGGAAGGGAGACGGAGAGGTCCCCACGAGGGCTGTGGTGGGCGCCCTGCTGGACGCCCTCTGAGCTGGGGGCAGAGGGTGAGGCGGGAGGTGCCTCGTGGGCGGGGCTGCCTCAGGGAACGCCTGCAGCTCAGGTGGGAGGGGGGCAGTGTCTTTATAGCGGGCCCAGCATGTGCAGAGGAACGGAGGTGGATACACGGGCACGTCAGGGAGCCCTGCACACCTGGCTAGGTGGTGTGGGCTTCCCCTCGAGAAGGGGGCGTTCCGGAGGTAGGTCGGCATGAAGCATTTCTTGCTATTGAGCAGAGGGCAGGCCTTGGGGGGAAACAGGTGGGGGGGGATGGGGGCTGGGATGGTCCCATTTTTACTGCCTTCATCTCTCACGTGAACGTCTATGGTATTCACCACTTTATGTGCCCAGGAACACCAGCCGCTGCAGGAGCCAACCCGCCTGCTGCCATAACCTGTCCCCAGTTTCCACTGCGTCTGGTGGTCCCACACAGGACGCAGCTCAGGGTCTGCCACCCCCTGGGAGGGGGGGAGCCTGGGGGCAGGGCCTGGAGGGTGGCCCCAATTCCTAGGTGGTGCAGAGCCCCTCCCCCACTGGCCTCCCCCAGCCCAGAGCTCCCCTCATGACACCCCTCACCCCTGCAGGCCCCAGGTCCTCCTCCCAGACTGGACTCAGCCACCTGTGTGTCCCAGGACCGGACACAGGTCTGACCCAGAGTGGAGGCTCCAAGCAAGGTCCAGATGGATGAGGGGTGCGCCTGCCCTGGGCCTGTTCAGGGGCCCCGGGCCCCGGGAGAGGGTGTCCCTGCATGAGGGCCCTTCTTTAAGAAAAGGGGAGGTGGACAGGTGGGGCCAGCAATGAGCGGCTGCTCCAGGCCAGAGTGAGGTCTCTCCTGACGACTCAGACCCAGGGCCTGTGGTTTGGAGAAGGATGCGTCCAGTTTCTCAGGGTAAGGCTGCAGTTTCAACTTGGTCCCACAGACACAGCCCAAGTCCCCACATACAAACCCATGGGTGTCCTGCAGTCACCAAGGTCAGCAGTCAAGGACCGCTATCCTGCCAGCAGCCGCAGCCACCTGTGGTCAGCATCAGCCCTTTCAGGCAGGCATCCAGGTGCTGACGGGGTTATTTCTGGAACTCTGCCTGGGTCCCCACCTCTCTGGTACCCACCACCCATCTGAAGAGTGGGACCTAGGCTGGTTAGGCCCAGAAGGTTAGGCTAGCCCCTCTCCAAGGTGTGCCCCCCCCAAATCCTCTCTCCTGGTCTCTCTCCATCCTGCCCTGGGGCCGCCTCCTGTCACCTGTCAATCAGCCCCTCAGGAGAGCAGGGAAAGTCTCCACCACCCCAGGGTGCTCGAGCCCCAGGCTGGCTGGGATCAGGCCTGCCCTGGGGGCGGGAGGTCTGCCCAGGTGCCGGGTGTGGGTGGGTGGGGAAGACACAGGGATCATGACCACTCCCAGAGAAACAAGGTGGGGTGTGGTGGGCTGCTAGGAGGCGCAGACGTGGACTGGCTGCAGCCCAGGAGCACGGGCCAGGGTCAGAGAGAAGGGCCAGCCGGCCAGGGGCCTGCATAAACTAGCTCCTTCCCACTGGGGGCTGGGCCGGGCCAGGGAGGGCCTGGACGGCAGGACGGAGCTGGAGCCGAGCTGGGAGCAGGATTTTGGCAGAAGGGGCAGGTGTGTAGGGGGACAGAGGGGCGAGGCAGGCAGCCCTGGCTGGCCTAGGAGCCTTGAATGCTGCCCTGAGGCACTGTGGCACCATGGAAGTCTGGGGGTGTGGCTTGGACACCCTGCTCAGGCCCTCCTCCTGCTGCCCCACTCCCCAAGCCTCTCCTGGGACCCTGGTTTCCACAGAGACCACCGCTGGCTGCAGGTCTGAAGGATGATCGATCGGTGATTGATGGCTGGTGGGGAAGGCACTCGGTGTTTTGACTCTGTGGGGACTCGTTGAGGTGAACTTCCCCCCTCGAGGCATCTTCACGCATCTGCCCCTGAGAGCCAGAGAGTCTGAGCCTGGTGCCCAGGGGCTTCACCCAGATGCTGACTTTGCCCTCTGACGGCACAGCCACAGCGGGCACAGGCCATGCACAGGGGAGACACCCAGCCACTCCAGAAGCACTTGCAGAGCCCCAAGCATAGAAGCCAGCACCTCTCTGGGTCCCAGGCATGTGCTGGTTGTAGGAGTCAGTGAGTGAGTGAGTGACTGAGAAAGGGAGTGAATGAGGGAGGGAGGGAATGAATGAACGAGTGAATAAATGGGTGAGTGGGTGAATTAATGAGTGAATGAGTGATGAATGAGTGAGGAATGAATGACTGAGCGATGGATGAGTGAGTGAATGAACGAGTGAGCAAATAAGTGAGTGAGTGAATTAGTGAGTGGATGAATGGGTATGTGATGAGTGAGTGAATAAAGGACTGAGTGACTGAATGAATGACTAAGTGCGGGAATCAGTGAGGGAGGGAGGAAATGAATGAGTGGATTGTTGATAAATGAGTGAATGGGTGAATTAATGAATGAGTGAATGGCTGAGCGAGTGGGTGACTGGGTGGGTGGCTGAGTGACTGGGTGGGTGGCTGAGTGGGGATGTGCTGAGTGAGGGAGGCAGTGGGCACCAGAACGAACGAGGGCAGGGCCAGTCAGCAGGGACACACAGGTGACGTCCGGATGGTGCAGCTCCCAGCGCTGCAGGGGGCGGGCTCAGCCCGTGCCCGCTGGGCCCCCCAGCTCCCACTGCCCACAGCCCTGAGCCTCACTCCTGGGAGCCTGGGGGAGTCCCCAACTGATCCTCCGGCTCCACGGGGGGGCTGGCCCTGGAGGACGCCCTTCTCAAAGTCCACCCTCAGGCTGCGGTCCACACACACACAGACACGCACACACCCCACCCCCGCTCGTCCCCGGCCTCCCGGGCAGCTCCCTGCCCTGGCCGAGGCCGCACCTCCTCATCCTTGCTCGAGTCTGACTCCGTCTCCCCCGTAGACGAGGGCCCGCAGCTCAGGTCCCTGTCCTCGTCACGGCGGTAGGGGGAGACCTGCCGTGGGGAGGTGAGGAGGGGGGGCTGGGTGAGGCAGGGGGACCCCTGAGGGACCACAGAACAAGACGGGGGCCGGCCCAGGCACTTGTCCATCCGGGACCCGCCCCACGCTCTCTGCCCTGCCCCCAGTACCAGGGGAAGGCCTGAGAAGGCGGCAGAGGCCAGGCCCGGCCCTCCGCCCGAGTCTGGGCCTCCAGGGGGCCCGCTTAGTGCCCAGGCCTTAGTGACCCGGTCAGACCCTCCAGAGCCTCCCCGTGCTGGTCAGGGGAAGTCCTGCAAGCTGCGGCCTCCTGCGAGGGTGGGAAACTCCTGCTCCTGGCGGGGCACAAACGGCCCTGGGGGATGGGGGCCATCAGGGCAGTTTGCGCAGCTCAACTCCAGGGGGTGACCCAGCAAAGCTCACCCCCACTCCCTGGCCTTGGTCTCCTTAGCTCCCATGCCCTTCCAGAAGGCCAGCTCTGGTGTCCATCAGGGCAGGGGTGCCCCCGGAGAAGGGAAGAATGCAGCCAGAGAAGGGTCCGGCCAGCATCCCGGGTCTTATCCCCTGCTGCTCTGACCAGTGGGGAAAACGGGCCTCCTCTGGGCCCAGGTGACCAGAACTCCTAGTTGGACCCCACTGCTTCCCAGGGCACCTGAGAAGTGAAAGAAGTCGCTCAGTCGTGTCCGACTCTCTGCCACCCTGTGGGCTGTCCATGGGATTCTCCAGGCCACAATACTGGAGTGGGGAGCCGTTCCCTTCTCCAGGGGATCTTCCCAACCCAGGGACCGAACCCGGGGCCTCCCGCATTGCAGGCAGATTCTTTACCAGCTGAGCCACCAGGGAAGCCCAAGAAGATGGAGGAGTGGGTACCCTTTCCCTTCTCCAGTAATTCTCTGGGATTCTCCAGGCCAGAATACTGGAGTGGGGAGCCTTTCCCTTCTCCAGGGGATCTTCCCAACCCAGGGATGGAACCCAGGTCTCCCACATTGCAGGCAAATTCTTTACCAGCTGAGCCATCAGGGAAGGACCTGACCTTTAGCAAGCCCGCCCTGCCCACAACGGGGGAGGCGCCAGGAGCCGCTGGGCGCCATGCGCAACGCAGCACTGCCCTCTGCTGGCACCGCCCGGGGCCGCGCCCTCCCCTGGGGTGGCCTGTGTGGGGAAGGCACTCAGCCAGGGTGCCCACCCCAGGAGCTCCCAGAGGAGACACTGATGGAAGGTGGGGTGGCCAGAGAAGGGAGGGGCGGAGCTGGCTGGAAGGCTTCCTGGAGGAGGGGGTTTGGAGCTGGGTCTGGAAGGCTCCGAATGGTTCAGAAGGCTGGAAGGCACTCGCCTCAGGACCTGAAGGACTTCAGGCCCCCCGAGGGCACCACCCACAGCAAACCCGCCCAGCCTCTCACCTTCTCGTCGGGCGTGGGAGAAAACATCTTTTCCTCCTGGGGATGCTTGGAGAAGTCGAAGGGATAGGACACCACCAGGTCGCCCCCGTGGAGGCTGGCTGAGAGCACGAAGGGAATGGTTCGCATCCACTTCATTATTGCCTTCGTCTCGGGGGCCACCTGCCCAGGGTGGGTCGGGGGGGAGGAGGAGACGGTCCTCAGGGCCAGGCGCATCCCTGCTGATCACTCAGCCCCATGCCTAAGCTTTAGGATTCCGCCCCGGCCCCACCCCACCGGGTGCCCCCAAGTGCCCATCCTGGGCCTGGAACTCTCCTCCCCCACCTCCTGTGGACGCCACCTCCTCCAGGCAGCCCTCCCACGCACTGTCACCAGGCACCTGCCAGGCTCTGGGTGCTTTCAGTAGGGGCAGGACCCCCCAAGGGTCCCGGAAAAACCGGAGCCCTCGGGTGTGGCAGCGGGCTCCTACCTTACCCCACCAGTAGTGCTGGGGGATGGCGATGTGGTCGCTGCGCGCGCCGCGGACCGAGGCCAGGCGGTAGTACTCGGACGTCAGGTCGGGGAAGTTTCGGTTCAGGTCCAGGTTTTGCGCGTTCTGCCTGCCGCTGGTCCACCCGTTGTAGCCGGCGCCCTGAACCACAGGTGGGAGGCCCAAGGCTGGGCTGAGAGTCACGGCGGGCGGGATTCTCTCTGGTTTCATGAGATGAACTCTGGAGCTCATCCGCCACCTCCCAGACCTCCGGGCTGACCCTCCAACCTCCAGGCCCCGAGCCAGCCGGCTGTGCCCTGCCTGGGGTGCCCCACGTCAAGGATGCACAGCTCACTGCCCACCCGCTGAAGGCCCTACTCGTCACCTCCTCCAAGAGGCCCTCCACTCCTGGCTCCCCCACCCACCCCCGTTTCATCCTGTCTCCACGGGGTGCCCCACGTCAAGGATGCACAGCTCACTGCCCACCCGCTGAAGGCCCTACTCATCACCTCCTCCAAGAGGCCCTCCGCTCCTGGCTCCGCCACCCACCCCCGTTTCATCCTGTCTCCACCGGGTGCCCCACGTCAAGGATGCACAGCTCACTGCCCACCCGCTGAAGGCCCTACTCGTCACCTCCTCCAAGAGGCCCTCCGCTCCTGGCTCCTCCCACCCACCCCCGTTTCATCCTGTCTCCACGGCGCACGTCACCTTTTAAGCCACCACAGCATTACCAGCGTTGGTCCCCACGCCAAGCAGGGCTTTGCCCGTATGGGTGCCCGCTGAGTCCCCATTACCCAGGACGGCAGGGGCACAGACCCTCCACAACCGCTGGTGGCTGAGCGGACGGGGCGTGTGGAAGGCAGCGGCCGCGGGGCGGCGTGGGGCCCTCACCTCTGCGGCCGCCACCTCGTAGCCGTCGGGGTTCATGGAGGGCAGCAGGTGGACGCGGGTGGTGTTGAGCAGACGCTGGATTCGGGGGCTGCCCAGCAGGTACTCGGAGCACAGGTACTGCGCCAGGTAGATGAGCATCTCGCGGCCCGCCACCTCGTTACCATGGATGTTACCGATGAGCTTCACCTCCGGCTCCACTGTGGGGGAGGGGACACAGTGACCTGGGGGTCGCCTCCGGGGTCCCGGAAACCTGAGGGCCCGCGTGGCAAGGGCAGCCTGTTGTTACGGAACCTATTCACGCTGGTTCTGGCCCAAGTGTCTCTGTGATTAACGAGGTCTCATCAAGGCCACCACTTCCGCTGAGCTCGTCGGTGATGTAGAGCCTTAAATACCAGCGTGACGGATCAATGATAACTGATTAATAATCCTAGGCACTATCGTCGGTCTGTGTGAATTTCATTCACGGCCACTCCCCGTGCTTGTGCGGTGGAGGAGAGCGGACACTGGTGCTTAGACGGGAAGACAGGGGAGTGAAAGGATGGATAGATGGAGCGATGGGTAGGTGGAAGGAAGGAAGACAGATGGAAGGATGCATGGGTGGCTGAGGGCCTGGATGGAGGGAAGGTGGGTGGTGGAAGGACCGCTAGGTGGAAAGCGGGAAGCAACAAAGGAAGAGAGAAGGACGGAAGAAAGGAAAGAAAGAAGGAATGAAGGTGGCTGGAAGGGTACACGGATGGAAGAATGGGTGGCTACACGGACGGGTGGATGCGTGCAAGAGTGGACCAGGAGCCCAGCGGTCTTCCTAACATGGACCCTGCACGAGTCGCCTCTCCTCTCTGAGCCCCGCACTGCTCACATGGAAAACGGCATCTCCCTCCTAGGCTGTGTGCAGCCCCGTCCCCCCAACAGCCCCAGCACACAGATGCCCCTGAGGCTGTCACAGCAGTCACTGCCCGTGGCCCCTCACAAAGGACACGGCCCGCCCCCGTGTTCCTCAGCTGCGCCCCCTCAACCTGAAAGCAGGAATCCCGCCTTCAGCCCAGAGCTGGAGGGGGAGCCGGGCAGGGTGGGCCCTGGAGGCAGGGGCGAGGCTCGATGACCTCCGACCCCTGATGGGAGACAGGGCTTTGGGCACGTGAAGTCCATGCTGCAGGAGCCACCCGGATGGAAACCAGGCTGAGCGCAGCTAGACCAGCAAAGGGGGCCGGAGCCGCTTGGCCAAGACGAGGGCCACGTTTGAGTACTTGGTAAGGACCAAGGCCAAATGGGATCCAGACGGATCCTGTCCGACTCGCAGGGTCTCAGGCACAGACGAGCTGAGGGGCTGGGGAGAAGGCCTGGGACCCTCTGCCCAGCTGCTCTCAGTGCCCTGGAGCCAGGCTGGTGCTCATCTTCGCCTCGCTACCCAGGAAACAGGCCATCCAGTCAGGGTGCCGAGTCTTTGTCAGAACATCGGGGTTCTGGGGCCAGACCCCCACGCCCCAGCCCCGGAGCCCAGCACCTTTTCCTTGACCTGCCCCTGACATGGCTTCAGTCATTTTTCCAGCATCTGCGCTCCAGGCCGGAAGGGCCTTCCCCGTCACGGCAGGTGAACCAGGACTGGGGCAGGGCCACACGCCGCTGAGCCCTGCAAGAGCGTGGCTGCAGGCACAGTGAGATCCAGCGCTTCCCACGTGGGGCCCCAGCTCCAAACAGGACGCAGCCTCCTAGGAGCTGAAATGGACTTGGGTTTTAAATTAACGGGAAGACGCTCTGGGAATGACACTCAAAGGAGGAGCTGTCAGGGTCCAGGACCCAGCGCCCACACACCTGCCTGGCATCCAGGTGCACCAGGGCAAGGTTGCAGAAACAACAACACAGTTAGGGTTTTCACTAGAGACGCACAAGGTCTGACGGGCCTGCGGTCACCGTGCACCCCTCACCTCAAGGCCCACGACGTCTGCAGCCCCCAGGGCCATAAGCCTCCTGGCCGCCTCCTCCCCAACTCCCAGCGTGGCTGTGACGGTGGGCGCACACGCCTGGTGGGAGGTGGCCAGCACCCCAGTGCCCCCAGCACGCCCCAAATCCCCACCCACCCCGTCCCCCAAACACGGGGGCTTTGATCAGGACCGAGTACCTGCTCGTGTACCCCAAGGCCAAGCGGGCCGGTGCCTTTTCCCAGCCCAGACCGCTCACCCCGCCTCCCCCGATGGCGGCAGTGGCTTACTCAGCTCGTGCTGGCCAGGCCGGCTCGAGAACTCGATGACCAGCAGGTCCCGGCCGTCGAAGCTGCGCCCGATGCTGTAGGTCTTGGAGATGTGGGCACAGCGGGCCGCCGTCCGCCTCAGCACGCGCACCATCTGGGCGTAGGAGTGATGGGTGAACTGAATGAAGGTGGGCGGGTGGCCCGAGGGCAGTGCCTCCTCGATGTCCAGGCCTCCTGGGGGTGGGGGGTGGGTGGACACAGGCACCAGGGGTCAGCTCGGGGCTGCCGCTGCCCTCGCCCCAACTCCCAGCCCCGCCCTGGGGAGCCCGGGATGTCGGGACCCACACGGGCCCCTCGGATGGCTCCCCAGACATGACTGCGTTTGTAAGTAAAGTTCCCTTTGTGAAACCTGACGTGGACAGCTAATCACAGCCCCCGACAGGTGTACACAGCAATGCAGCTCCTAGCGTCAATGAAGAACAGGCGTATGGGGTTTGTTTGGAAATTTTGTAACATACAGAGCAGCAGAATACAAAACAGACGCACGTGGACAGGATCCTCAAAGAAAACCGTGGTCTGGCTGCCTTCTGACTTAGGATGACTGTGTCCCCAGGCATCAGCGGTGACGGGGTAGGGAGGGGGGAGGGACGGGGGAGCAGAAGGTATGCTTTTCCCCCAAATTTGCAAAGCTTCCTCAGGAGACAGTCTGGGCTTCCAGGCATAGGTAGGCTGTCTACCACGGCCATCCCCAGACCAGCTGGCGGGCCCCTCCCACTCACAGGAGCACCCCAAGGCCAGCCCAGGGGCTCCCAGACCGCCTCCCGTGGTGTCTCTGCACGGGAAGACGCAGGTCCCAGTGGGCTGGTCTTGGAGAGCAGGGGCACTAACAGTGCACGCTTTTCCCAAGCGTCTCACTTGCCTTGTGGTTTCATTTCTGCTCAAAATGGTTTCTGAGGGAGAAGAAAGCAGACGGAACCAGCAATTTGGTGGCAGACTGGCCCAAAATAAACTCCCTCCAGCCCACTCTGCGGGCTTCCCCAGGGCCGGCGGGCCTGGTCCCACAGAGATGTCGGGTTCCTTTCCTCTGTCTCTCGGCCCCCACCCAGCCACGCTTCCTGCCTCTTCCCTGGCGGATGGCTCCCGTCTGCCTGCAAAGTGCAGCCCATGGGCCTCTGAGTCACAAAGAAGCTGCAGGTAGACGGCACCCTCATCTCCCTCCCAGATTCAGCTCCAGGATCAGCCCTGAGCTCTGCACAGCCAGTGACTGGCGGAGCGGGAAGCCAGGGCTCGCTGGGGGCCAACCCGAGGCACCCCTGGTTGCTACCTACCACCTCCTTGGTTCCCAGCTGGGAGCCGTGGACACAGCGGGCACCTGAGGGCCATCAGGCACGTGGACTGATCAACCCATCCGTCAGTGGCCGGCCTGGCTCACACCAGCCCCCACCCTGCTGCTGGTGGCCTTCCCAGAGCCTCCAGTCGGTCACCTGTGAAATGGCTGCACCCGTATTCAGAGTCACTGTGGGGTCTTAACGAGACAACACGTGTGTGACACTTGACCCCAGATCACGTGGACCTCCCTGTGAGCTTTGTGACGTCCGCACATGAGACGCCGGAAGCCACCGTCCCGCACCGACCGGTGTCACGCACACTGGCCACGGGTGGCTATTTGCATTTAGGCTCAAATTCATTACAATCAAGGAAAATCAAAACTTCAGTCCCCAGTCACCTGAGCCATGCGCCCAGCTCTCAGGAGCCACGTGTGACGCGGGGGCTGTGGTCTGGACCAGATTAGAGGGCTCTCCTCACAGGCCACCAAGGGTCCCAGGGTCACTGGGACCACCCGTCTCACTCACTCTGGAAGCCTGGCTGGGGGGCAGGGAGGCCTGCAGAGGTGCTCGTCACCCATCGCCCCACCTCACAGCCATGTGGCCCCCAGAAGCGCCTCACACACCCCCTGAGACGGGGGGCTCACTATCACTCGGGACTGCCCATTCCAGCTCCACTCATTTGTCTGCATGAGGAACCAAAGCCCATCTCCACAGCCCCTCTGGGTGGCTTCCCTGAGCCCATGGGGTTCCACGGACCCCACTCTGAGGCATCTGGCTGCCGCTCCAGTCAATATGCCACGTGTGATCTTTCAGGAGCGGCCACAGGCGATCACAGGCTTTGCCAGGCAGGCCTCAAGAGAGACAGGCTCCTCACACCAGCACCCTGCAGTTCTCTGATGGGCGAGGGGAGTGCCATCCAGGACTCAGGCCCCCACACCTCTGCCCTCCCAGCCTGGCCCCTGCACCCAGGGCCTCCGGCTTGGCCAAGGCACTGCCCTCCCAACGCATGTCCTGCTGGCCCGCCCGGTCATCCAGCTGCTCACCACAGCGGGGCCCCCCTGGAGCCCACCTCGCAGCTTCTCCAGGGGGTCGTAGCAGCCTTCCTCCGGGCCCGAGAAGTAGCGGCCACAATCGAGGAAGTAGGGCCAGGCCATGTCGATGGCATCGAAGGCGGGCTGGCAGGCCTCGCGCAGCGCCCCGCAGACGTGGCGGCAGGGTCTCCGCACGCGGCCGCCCTCGCAGCGCGGGGCCAGCACGGCGCAGCCCAGCAGGCGCAGGTCGGGGTTGCACTGGCCCTCCAGGAGGTGGTGCAGCACGCTCAGGAGGATGTACTCGGAGCTGGACTCCACGGCCTCCCGGGACCGGTGTTGCAGCAGCGTGGGGAAGGCCGTCCGGTTGTAGGTGACGTCACTGCAGGTCTGCAGCTGCAGGTCCACGCACATGGCTGAGGGCGGGGGGGGACGGTGGGGTCACCAGGGCACTCCCTCCCACGATGACCCCCAGGACGTGCTCAGACGCCTGCCTACTAAGTGCCGCTCTGCCCAAGCTGACCCCACTAAGGACCAGAGCCAACAGGGACGGGCGGCACGGAGAGGCCCGGACAAGGCCCCCGGCAGAGGGAGCCAGAGCCTTCGGGAGGACCAGCGACGGCCCCCGGGCTGACCCGTGAGAGGGCCCAGCAGCTTCCACATCCGCAGACTGGGCCCAGGAAAGCCAACCGGGCCAAGGAGTTGCCTCGTTAAGGCATATGGTTGACTTCTGTTTGGCAAAAATATTGTCCTACTTAAAAAAATAATAATAATTCTTTACCAGCTTCCCTTGTGGCTCAGCTGGTAAAGAATCTGCCTGCAATGCTGGAGACCTGGGTTCTATTTCTGGGTTGGGAAGATCCCCTGGAGAAGGGAAAAGCTACCCACTCCAGTATTCTGGCCTGGAGAATTCCACAGACTGTATAGTCCATGGGGTCGCAGAGAGTTGGACACAACTGAGCCACTTTCACTTAAAAAAAAATCCAGTGCTTCTGCTCAGAATACCCCAATGCCCAAATCTGGCAGGAGGAGCCTTGAAGAAATGCCTGCTCTGAGTGCCTCCGATACGCCAGATCCACGTCCTCTCCAGCATCACCCCCAGGAGTTCAGTGCTCCCTTCCTCACTTTAGAGACAGGAACTCGGGGCCAGGCGGGGAGGGGCTTGTCCCAGCCCCAGACTCAGCAGGTGCCAAGAACACACGGGGTGCAGAGCCAGCCAGCGCGGCACATGCGCACCTCAAGTCAGACCCCAGACCTCCTCGAGCCCGCCTGGGGGGCCGCGGAGAGGGAGGGATGGAAGAGACCCCCGCAGAAGCCCAGGGCAGAGCCAGGGGTGGGAGCCCAGCTGCACAGAGGGAAGGGCCTCCCTCTCTTGTTTTGCCTGATTTCTAGCTCTTTTAATTAGGTCTGGATTTGATCGAAGGGCCCTCTTAATCATCACCCATTGCAGAACCCCGGGTTCCTCCCCCTAAAAGGCTTTGAGAGCGTGGAGGGCCTGTGTTCACTCCCACAAAACAAAACCGGGCGGTCCGGGTACGTACCGCTGTCTGCAGCTGCAGACCCGGGGCATCCACCTGCAGAGAGAGGGGGCAACACCGTCAGGGGCGGGGACCCCTGCCCATCCCCAAATCCCGCTGCTCCTCACGGGGCCGGTCCCCCAGCCACTCCCACCCTCCCCGCCACAGCCGCCCTCTGACATCCACGTGGCCGAGACCCCCATTCCCCAGGCGGGAAGACTGAGTCTGAGGTCACACAGCTTCCCTAATAGAAGGCAGAGCACTGACTCGGAGTGCTGGCCGAAAGCCATGGTGTGAATACATCCACTGGCCGGTTCCAGCTTCGGCTGGGGGATGGAAGCGCAGGAAACAAGAAATCAGGAAGTGGGCGCTGGGCGGGGGCCGGAGAGAGACAGGCAGAGCTGGATGAGCTGGGACCAGAGGGGAAGTGTCCTAACCCCAGATCTTCATCTGGAACCCAGGCCTGGACCACGGTCTGACAAGGATGGAGGCTGCTTCTAGGGATTCACCTTACAGCCTGGGGTCACGGAAGCCTACCTGAGCATACGCGAGTCCCCCAGAGGGGGGATACGGGTGGGGGGTCCTGTTAGGCTAGCTGAGCAGCCCCCTGTACACACAGTACCCCCGACATGGACCACGGTTCCCCCACTGAGGACTGGGCAGCCACAGCCCCTGACCCCCATGGGCCAGCTCCCTAAGCTGTCATGGGAAGGAGACATTCAAGGCACCCTCTTGCCAAGGACTCCAGGCATCCCAGCCTGCTGGAACCACTCGGGCAACGTAAGGGGCAGGAGGATAATCTTCCTGAAGCATCCAGGCAACAGGGCTGCCCCTCAACACAACAGAGAGGGCTGCATCTGCCCGCCGCCACGCCCTGCACGCTGGGATGGGCTGGCAGTGGGTGAGAACTCCAGGTGCCCTGAGCCACCTGCTCTCAGCCTGGCAATTTCCAAGCACGTGCCCGGCTCCCACCACCTGACCCCATCACCCGACTCCAAGCCCTTCTGGTCTGAGCTGTTCGCAGGTTGTGCCCACTGCCCTCTGCCGCACGAGGGGGTGTGAGGACAAACCAAAACGTGGGACTAAGGGAAGGGCGGGAAACCGCCCCAGGTTCTGCTCGGTCGCTGCGCTATCTGCCCATCTGCGTTCGGAGAACAGACAAACGGATTCACTCGGAGCAGGACCCCCCCCCAGGAGCATCTGTGCCCAGCGCTCACACTCAGAATTCACACTCACCGACCCGTGAGACGCCACACCCGTCAGCTCAGGAGCCCCAGGGCTCCCCGGCCCAATGGCTCCCGCCAAGGCCCCTTCCTCCCCACACCTGTGTCCCAACGCCAAGCCTGTGCCTGCCGCGTGCCGGCCCAGAGCCGAGCGGGGCAGAGCTGAAGATGCACTCAGACTTGGTGAGCAGAGCTCCCACTGGCCCTGGTGCTTCTGCTGGCCTCAGGAAAATGCGGGCGGAGGAGGCCAGAACACAGCAGTTACCCCCATGCCAGCTCCTTCTAAGCATCAGACCCACTCAGCTGCCTGGACTTGAGTGGATTTGACAAGCGGATCCCTCCTGGTTGCAGGTGGCTCCAAGCCTCCCCAAGTCACAGATGAGAAAGCTGAAGCTCGGGAATTAAGCGCCTCTCTGGGCCTCGGTTTCCCTGTCTGTAAAATGGGGGTGAGAACAGTAGTGCGCACTGTTGCCCCCAGGTGGCGCTAGTGGTAAAGAATCCGCCCGCCAGTGCGGGAGCCGTGAGAGACGCGGGTCCCGTCCCTGGGTCGGGCAGATCCCCAGGAGGAGGAAATGGCAACCCACTCTCGCCTGGAGAATCCCATGGACAGAGGAGCCTGGCGGGCTACAGTCCAAGGTCACAAAGAGATGGACACGACTGGGCGGCTTGGCACCATTGCTGGGGGGTCCCACGAGCTGGTGCTGACACGAGGCTTGGGTCGCACAGGAAGGAGGGGGCCGGGCCCCTTGTGACCCGCCCACAAGATGGCAGTGCCCGTCGCGATGGACAGGAGGGTGGCATCTACTGACGTGGACCGATGCTTCCAGCGTGGCTACCAGGAGCAAGAGAGAGACGGCGGACTCACCTCCCGGGACGGCTGTAACGAAGACCCACAGGTTGGTGTAACAGGCCTTGATCCTCTCCCGGTTCTGAAGGCCAGACGCCCAAAACCAAGCTGCTGGCGGGCCACACCCCTCCGCAGGATCAGGGAAGAGTCCTCCTGGGCTCCCAGCAACCCGCAGCTGCGGCCACGTCACCCCAGTCCCTGCCTCCGTTACCCCGTGTTCCTTCTGGTGTGCTGTGCCCAAATCCCCACCTTCTTCCAAAGACACCAGTCACGGGATTCAGAGCCCAGCCTGAGCCAGTGCGCCTTCGTTCTAACGCAGCCAAACCGGCAAAGGTCCCGGGTCCCGATCAAGCCACAGTCAGAGGCATGGGGGAGGGTGCCTAGGACTTCAACGTATCTTTGGGGGACACAAAACAACAGGCCAGCCCCAGTGGGGGCCTTCGGGGAGCTTGGGCTGGGGTGGGGTCGAGAGGACACACCGTCCAGGGTGGTGCCCACCAGCCACGCGCGGGCACTGAGCACCTGAAATGCTGCGACTTGAAAAGGATGTGTGTTTCGGGTATAAAGTACCAACTTGCAGCTAAGCTGCTAAGTCACTACAGTCGTGTCCGACTCTGTGCGACCCCATAGACGGCAGCCCACCAGGCTCCACCATCCCTGGGATTCTCCAGGCGAGAACACTGGAGTGGGTTGCCGTGCCCTCCTCCAGGGGACCTTCTGGACCCAGGCACTGAACCCATGTCTCTTGCATCTCCTGCCTTGGTAGGCAGGTTCTTTACCACTAGCACCAACTGGGAAGCCCCAATATTGTGTATATATTGGGTTAAGTAAGATTTTCCCTTAGGTTTAATTTCACCTGTTTCTATCTCTTTCGAGTAGCTTCTGGGAAATGTTAGGCGATGTTTTGAGGGTTGGCATTAGCGTGTTGGACAGCGCTGGTCCAAAGGCTGCTCTTGAGCAGTCCACACGTGACCGTTACACCTCTTGACCACAAGGTGTCAGCGTGTCTTCAACCAAGGGAGCAAGATGCCGGGGGTCGGGTGTCTTAGATGGGAACAATAACAGAATGAGGTCAGAGAGGTCAGCCCATCTACCCAAGGACACACAGTGTCCAGGGAATTCAGGATTTGAACCCAGACCTGTCCCTCAAAGCAAGGCTGCTGCTGCTAAGTCACTTCAGTCGTCTCCGACTCTGTGGACTGCCTCAAATTCCAGGCCGCTGATAAGAAGGCAAGGGACAGGCAGGGGTGAGGGTCTAGGCCTGCTTGCTCTGAGCCCCAGGACAGTAAGACAGGAAGGACAAGGACAGTCCTGGACAAAGCAGCCCGGAGTCAAGCTGCCCGGCCATGCTCTCGTCACTGTCCGGTCTGGAAGAGGCACTGGGCTTCCACGGACCACACATGCTCATAAGGAGATCCTACTGGAAAAAGGAATTATTCTAGAAAGAGGCACTGATGCTGCACAGAGGGGAAGACAGAGACCCTCCCTGCCCAAGCCTCCAGGTGAGGAAGGGGCAGCCTGGGTCCGGAGGAGGGTCTGCACTTCTCCCTGGGAAAAGGGCAGGTCAGGGAGAGCTTCCTGGAGGAGGGGGTCTGTGCTCCCTGACAAGCCTATAATAGTGGACACTTCCTGGGGTCTTGGGGGAGGCTCCATCCGTGACACCCTCTGCATGACCTTCTGCATCCCACGTGTGCACACAAGTGTGGGCACACACCCAGACACACCCAGACACACTGCCTGGCCCCCGGCTTTTCTGTAGAAAGTGGGGGAGGAAAGAGGTGAAGGTGGGGCAGAGGTGGAGAGAAAATTCAACTTGAGCTGAGAGAAGAGGAAAGGGAGAGATGGGCTTGGCAAACTGCAGGGGCACTTTGCTCCTGGCACAACCTACTTGGCTGGTGCCAGCAAGTTCTCAGGTGTCCGCAAACCTCCGGCACTTGGGAGACTCAGAATCCAACACGCCCAGACCCCAATGTGGGAGGGAACCCCCCCACCCCCCACTTCAGCAGTCCGGGTCACAGGTGTCTGCTGCTAAGGACCCTGAGGGCGGCGGACCAGACACACCCTCACCTTTCACTGCGAAGGGAAACTGAGGCCCACCCAGAAGGCAAAGTGTGGGGAGGACCACAGCCCGGGCCCCAGCTGGCCCCCATCCTCAGGTGCCTCCCATCACCCTCCCAGGCGCGAAGTCCCTGGACGCTCCCTGAGTGCCGCCATCCCCTGCCCCCAGAATCCTCCAGGAGCACCCCCTTTCCCTGGCACGGACCGCACCCCCTCCCTGGCCCTCTGCACCCACTTCCGGAGATGCTGTTGTCCACATCACGGAGTTGGGAGGGAGGGCTCAAGAGTCTGCAACAGGGTCCAGAGGCCGCCCCCTTCCTGGAAGGACTAGGGACCTCGAATGCCCTCTCTTCCTGCAAAATCCTGGCACCTGCTCCCTAGGACCCCACCTGCAGGGCACCGCCCCCCACCCCACCCCCGCTGGCCGTGCCCAGACCAAGAGGAAGCCCCTGCTGGAGCCCGCGGTGCTGAGAGCTGGGCACCTCTAACCTGCCTGTGCACTCCACGCCGGGGTCCCAGCCTGGATGCGCTCAGCGAGTCAGGCCCCGCCTCTGGTGCAGACCCCCAGGTCCAGGGTTCACAGGGTGCCCATTTGGGGGACGTTCTCTGGAGCCCCGGGTCACGCGGGGGAAAGTTGGCGGTTCCGGGGTTGCCGAGTTCCACCCCCGGGGCCGGGCGGTCCCGCCTTACCCTCGGGGTCCCAGGCGGGCTCGCACCCGGGCCGGGCGGCGGCGAGGACCAGCATGGTGAGGAGCAGCGGCGGCGGGGGCCGCATGGTGGGCGGCGAGCAGGGCGGCCGGGCGAGTGATGTGGCACTCGGGCCGGGGCGCAGCGCCGCTCGGCTCCCGCCCCCCGCGGGCGGGGAGTCGGGTTACAGCGGCCGCGCCAGGAACCGCGCCGAGCCGTGAGCGCGCCCGCTTCCGGAGGCCGCCGCTCCGCCCCCAGGGGTTAGAGCCCCCCTTGGGGCTGGGTGCCGCCTCCCACCTGACTTCCGGGTCCCCCGCTGATGCTGCCTACTAGCCCCGATTCCTGGACCGAGGGGGAGCCGGGGAGGCGGGGGCCTGGCCTGCCCTGGACCCGACTGGCAGGGGGGCCAGGCCGGCTACCCCCAGCTCCGGGCCTGGGTCCCAGCAGAGGAGCGATGGAGTGTGCACTCCTCCAACCCTGTCGCAGGCTGGAGGATGCACCTGAAGGGTCTCTTCCATGACCTTGGGCGTCCCCTGCCCCACCTCTGAGCCTGCACCCTGCAGAGAAGTCCTCTCCCAACAGGACCTCAGCGGGGGGTCTGACACCCCGTTTTCAGGGTGTCAAACAGTGCGCAGTGAAACGTGGCAGTCCTCAACTGGGCACCTTAAAGGAGCCAGTGGACGTCCAGGTGGTGGCATACAGGTTCTCCGGGGTGTCTCCACCCGCCACACACTCCCCAGATGCGGGGAGCCCAGTACAGACACCCCAACTCCAGGGTGTTGGAGTGCACACGCCTGTCTGCACCTGCAGCTGTGAGACAGCCCCTTCCCACTCCCCTCCCCTCCCGCAGCCTCCTGCCTGCATCACCCAGAGCCATCAGGGCAGGAGGCCTGAGGGGCCTGGGAGGAGGGAGGCCCAGGACCTCAGCCCTCAGGTGAGAAAAAAAGGTGATCGCTAGAACCCCTCTCTACTCCCAGGGTCGGGACGGCTCTGGGGTTCAGCCAATGCCTTTGAGACCGCGCCCTCCACGGAGCTGGACAGGTGCTCACTCTGCTTTCCAGATGTGCACACATCTGCCCGCCAGCCGCTTCACACAGCCCCACCACTGTGGCCCAGCCAGCATGTGCATCGTGTGCTGGAGCCTGAGCGCTGGGGCCAGACACGGAGGTCCTCAGCCCAGCACCGTCCCCGGGCCAGGTTCCTCCCGAGCTGTGCCACTGGCTCAGGCACCTTTTTAGCCAGAGCCTCTATGGGTCTCCTTTACCAACTGTCCTGGTCAGCGGGGAGGCCGGACCCTGGAATCCCATGACACTCAGTCCTGAGGCTTGGGACGAGCAGCTTAGCCCAGAAGCTGGGGTGGCAGTGTGGTGCATGTGGGCAGAAGGCGTCGATCCATTCTCAGCTCAGAGAAGGAGCCGCTCACTCCAAGCACGCCAGCACCTCCGGAGTCTGGGAGTCTCCACGCTGCCCTTGGCCCACCAGGACTGCAGCCTCATCCTTCCAGAAACCCCTGGCCTTGCCCTGCCAGTCTCTGCACACTTTCCTTTGACTTCTCCTCTGAGGTTTCTGGCCCTGGGTGAATGCTAGACCCCAGGCTTCCTGAGTGCCAGCTGGTGGTGCCTGTTCCCAAGGAGGTGTGTTCCCTCCCCCCCATTCCCCTCTCCCACCCCCATGTGCCAACGTGGGCACAGATGAGTCTCCTGGCTGTCCCCTCCTGCAGGTGGGTTCACTTCTAATCCTGAGCCCTTAGCTTCACACCTCTGATTACAGCCTTCTCTTCGGGTTGGTTCTTCTGTCTGAGTGGTGCATAAAAATAACAATACAGCTTTAAACCAGAAGCATTTCAGATTGGATGAGAAAGATCAGTGTTAGCTGTTGTTTTTAAAGACCCAGAGAGAAGAATTTGGTAATCCCCTCTAGGATCACCCTCTTTCCTCCCCAGTGAAGTTGGAAGAAACAACCTCTTGCAAAATCTTTTTAGCCAAGAGAGTCTGACCCACCAGATGGAGCATCAGGGACAAGTCAGAGGCAAGGTTAACCCTTTCCAGGGGCCAAATCCTCCCCACCCACTGAATCCCAGCCAGCCAAGCCAGCCCACTGGACAGTGGGCCAGAGGCGGGAGACCCGCAGTTCAGAATGGGGCAGGTGAGCCAGCGGAGGCAATGGGGCCTGAGTCTGCAAGGGCCCGGCTGCCCGAGCCAGGGGACCAGCTGAAGTGGCTGCCTGTGGAATAAGACACCGTGTGGTGAGAAGCTGCACGGGGCCTCAGAAAAGAACAGAGCCTCTGTTCTCGATGGCAGCGAGCCATCACTCACCCGCCACTTCACCGACTCTCCACCGACCCCAGCAAGGGGCTCTGGGTGACCAGGCGGGGTTGACCCAGCAGCCAGGAGCTTATGGGTGATTAGGGGCCACTCCCCAGTCAGTCTGGAGATGCTTTCCTGAGCGCCCCCTCTTTCAGTGCCTGGCTGAAGCATTAAGGTCTGGGGGAACCACCATGACCCCACTCCACCAGCAGCCCCTCCCACTGTGTCACTGTGTCTGAGACAGCAGTGAAACTTACCATGTTTAATTCAAGCAAGAGGACTCTCCAAATACAGGCTTGGGGCCACCCCTGTGGGTCCCAGAGAGACAACCCCACTCCCATGCAGCCCTCTGCCTGGAGTTGCTGGCAGGGAAGCCGGCAGCCTCCCCCTGTGCAGGGGCACGTGGTTCCTGCCCCGTGGGTCTCAGGTCCTCCGGACATCGGACATCAGAGAACTGAGTGCTCCTCCCCACACATGAGGTGCAGGGTCTGCTCAGGGTCATCCCGGAGGCCCAGCCAGGGACCTGCACTCTAGCTCATGGACAGCTGGCTTCAGTCTATGGCAAAGGCAGCGTCTTCTCCTTCCCAGAGAAGTGAGAGACCCTTTGAATCAAGTGTTTATTGGTTCACAAAGTTCTTGGGACAGGACACCATTTTGCAATACGTTTAAGCGCACGTGGAAAGGATCTTTTAAAAAAAAAGACCACAAGCCCGGGATGGAAGACAGCACAGTGAGTAAGCCACATCAGCTGACAGAGAGAACATTCTAGAGTGCCAGGCACAGACATGACTAACAGCGCTCCTCCGGCAGGGGCCTGTGCCTGAGCGGCCTTCTAGACAGTTCCTCGGGGACTCTGGGGAAGGCAGAAGATGGAGAGGAAGACCCGCCCCCTCCAGTAAGTGCTGTCTCTTTCCAAGCTGTGGCATTTTCCACGGGACATGATACACACATGTCCTCAAATGGATTTAAGGCTGTAAGAGCAGATTGTAACCTGGCAGGACTGTGCCCAAGTTGCATGGGGTCCAAGCCCCACCGGCTGGCATGTTTCTCCCACCCCAGAGAAGTTCCCAGGAAGAAGAGAGGGTTTACCCTGTAGGGTCACAGCCTGGCTGTGAAGCCACAGACAAGAGACTGCGCTCTCCTTTGCAAGCATTGGGGGGTTCCCCAGGGGGCCCCCAAGGAACTCTAAGTCAATGCACCTGCTGTGAACCAGGGCAGTGAGCTGGTCACCACCTCTCACACCTGCAGCCACCCCCACCGCCAACCCAGCCCAGGGCTGGAATTATTATGGCTTTCATTGAAGCTCCTGGGGGTGGTTTATTTTTTAACTGCTCCCTGACCCTCCCTATCTATAGTTATTATTCCCTCAAATAATTTGCTTTATTTGAATTGTATCTTATAATTTACAAAGCACTTAAATATATCCTGCTGTGGGGAGGTGCTGGAGAAGCCAGCCGCCAAGGACACCCAGCGAGTTGGAAACGAACCGCAACTAACTAAGAGCCTGGCCCCACCAGGCTCTCAACTGTTACTAATGCCTGAAGCGGCCAAGAGTGCTGACTGTCGTGTGTGCGTGAGGAAGGGATGAACGCCCCTCCCTGGCCAGCACTGCAGGCTGTGCAGGGCCCGTGGATGAGGCAAACCGCCGCCCTCAATCACACCGCCACCCCTGCTTCTGCAGGGGGAGCCTGGGGCCGGGAGGAAGGAAACAGCGGTGAACAGGATTGAGGGGGAATCCAGCCCATCCTCTCACTCATTCGCTCACTTGCCCGGTAGAACCCCGTCCTCCGAGGACCTACTTCGTCTGAGCACCCTTCTCTCCTGGCACCACGAGCCGTGACAGATGGGCACTCAGCTCCTGGACACTGTGCCTTGGGTCCAGCTGGAAATGATGACGCAGCAGGTGGCTCCACCGGGGATGGCCCCCTGGACCACTGGGCCGAGGACGAGGCCGCCACTCAAACGAGTCCCACCCTCTCTGGGCTTCGGGGCTGAGCCGAGGGCCTGCAGTCAGGGAGGGAGGCCTCAGCTCCCCCAGCTCCCCCAGTAGATGCCTGCGCTCTACCCACTGCTGTAACTCTCCTGACCACCTCGCGACCATCACCAAAACAGGGGCCTTGAGAGGTGGGGCGGGGCCCACATGCTCTTATATCCTCATCAGGAAAGACTGGGACCCAGAATTTTTTTTTACGTCCTTCCCCAGTCAAGACCGCAGAAGGAAATGGCAACCCACTCCAGGATTCTTGCCTGGAGAATCCCATGGACAGAGGAGCCTGGGGGAGCTATAGTCCATGGGGTCGCAAAGAGTCAGACACAACTGAAATGACCACCAGTCAAGATGCTGATCCTTTGTAGGAAATAGACCCCAAAGGAGGCAGACAGGATGCAGGTGTGACCAGTGAGTCCAGCCCCCACGTGTCGTGAAGAACAGAATGGGAGCACAGGGAGCTGATGGCAAGACTTCCCAGGGGACCCCACCCTTGCCCTCACTGGAGCCTCCCACCATGACGTGAGGCATGGGAGCCCCAAACTAGACTCCACGGAATTAGCTCCTGCCCCTGGGCGATGTTAATAACTAGGCTGGCAACAGCAGACAGCTCACCTGGGCCGCCCAGCAGACCCAGAGCAGGGGTGTCACCTTACCCGTAACGGCAGCTCTAACTCTACAGGAGGCCCACTGTGCGCTGGGCACCGCACAGGCTGCCTGCTGACCCACCACCTTGGAAGCATCACAACAGCCTCTGAAAGGGGGTAGGGAAACCGAGGCTCAGAGAGGGCAAGTCACTGCAGCTGTGAGCCCAGCCCACGTCGTCGCCTCCACTCCACAGCTGCTGCCCCCCACGACCTCCACCCCAAGCCGAATGGCCGTGTTGGGTCCCGAGCAGTGTTCCTGCAGCAGGACCCGAGTCTGTCTGCTGGGCTCCACGGAGGCCTGCCGGGCCCTCAGTCTGTGTCCAGAGAGCTGTGGTGGGTGGACGCTGGGCACGGGGGTCTCCTCCGCAGCAGCCCGTTGGGTATGCAGCCAGGACCTAGGGGGACTGCGGGCAGAGCGGGAGGTCCACAGAGGGGGTCGGCCACCTCGGAACTCAGGCACTTGCCCAGAATGCCACAGTGGGCACCACTGATGGCAAAGTTTAAGAACTGATGGTGACAAAGAACACGTGCTCTGCTGGCCTGCTGGGCCGCTGAGTGGGTGGTCTGGCAGTGGTGACCACCTTCAGACACGCACATCCAGAGGTTTGGAAGCTTCTAGAACCACAGATGGGTACAAACGGCAGACTGGACAGTTGCTGGGTGAGTGACTCTGGGCCCCAACACAGGTGTCCAGGGAGCGGCCCCGAGGGACTGAGTCTGCGAGCAACACAGCTTAGCGTCTGGAAAGAACTGCCGCCTCCGGCTGTTGAAACTCAAGCACCTGTGTTTAGTCGCTCAGTCCTGTCTGACTCTTTTCGACGCCACGGGCTGTAACCAATCTCCTCTTATCCGTGGGGATTCTCCAGGCAAGAAGACTGGAGTGGGTTGCCATGCCCTCCTCCAGGGGATCTTCCCAACCCAGGGATCGAACCCAGGTTTCCCACATTGCAGGCAGATTCTTCATTGCCTGAGCCACCAGGGAAGCCCGAGAACAGTGGGGTGGATTGTCACGCCCTCCTCCAGGAGATCTTCCTGACCTAGGAATCTAATAGGGTCTCCTACCTTGCAGGCAGATTCTTTACCAGATGATTTACCAGGGAAGCCCACACACACACACACACACACACACACACACATACACACAGAGAGACACACACGCATGCACCCATGCACCTGCACATATGTGCTTACACGCACGCACGCACGCACACACACACACGCACCCACACACATGCACATGTGTACACGCACAGAGATGATCCTGGGTCAGATGAACCGCTAACACCCAGAGAAGCCTTCCTTCACCCACAAAGGCTCCCATGCAGTCTCCTCAGACTAGACTCCTCACCAGGTTTCCTGTGAGGAAGCACAGCGCCCGGGGTCCAGGAGAAACCCACGCCACATCCCTGAGCCAAGAGCCCCAAGACTCAGCCCTGAGCACGGACTCTCACCGGGAGTTTGACAGGGAGGAGAGAGCCCACTGCCTGCCACAGCAGCTCCACAGCCCCCCGGTTTGTGGAGAACGTCTACCTCCTCCGACAACGCCTCACAAACAGAACGGCCTGAGGAGACGGTCAGCCTGGACAGATGGACTGACCTTGCAGGAGATCCCAGGAGAACTGCGTGTGAACAAAGCCCAGAGCTGGGACCCACACCCTGACCTGCTGTCTCCCCTGGGGCAGCAGCCTGGGCATGGGGGACCCAGCCCCGTGAGGCTGAGGACCATCATCTCCTCCCGGGGGGCCTTGAGGACCACCCGGGGAGTCTGACCACAGCAGGGGCCTGACCTCAGAGTAAGAAGCCCAAGAACACAGAGCCACATGGCCCTCACCATGAGACTGTGACTGTGGTCCCCAGCTGGCCCCAAACACATCTCTTCCCCAGTCTCCTACAAGCTTCAGGCCAGGGTCTCCAGGGAACAGTCTGGGAGGAGGAGCAAAGAGACCACTCACCCAACCGGAAGAGTCTTGAGGTCCCAGCCCCGCCATCCACCCTCTTCCCTGAAACCTATGACCAAGGCATGCTGAGTCTCAGGCTGGGGTCGCTCCCAGTTTGCCTGAGTTTGAAAACTTCTTAGGATGAGAAAGAGCCAGGTGCCTGCTCAGACAGACCCTGTACCTGCCTGTACCTGGGTCAGTCTCCCTGGATGGAGACTGGTGACATCCCAGCCCCAGGGCCTGCATCAAGAGCTGAGAGGAAGGTATGGAGGAGGGGGCTGTGGATTTTGGCTTCCCATCGGGCCCCATCTGGAAGACCTCAGAGGCTGGTGAGCCAGAGGGCCCCCTCCCTCTCCCCCCAGGAACTCCCAGGTCAGGGCCTTGATAGCCAGGGTCCAACCTGTCCTAGACCCACAGCATATGGGGCAAAGCAGGTGATGCTCATCTTCCTAGCACCGAGGAAGCACCTTCCCCTGGAGGCTCCACTTCTGCTCATGGAGGCAGCTCACACACACACACACACACATACCCTGCAGGGCAAAGAGAGGGCATGGTCGGAGACAGGACTAGAGAGAAAAGCCTGACAGAAAGCTGGGCTTCTTTTGTAATGGTGGAGTAATGGAGGCTTGGGGTGGTGGGCAGAAAGGAGGGGCCAATCGTTGTTTCCCCCTTCCCCCACAAAGCCCCTCCCCACCTCCCTCCCACCCTACTCTTCCTTCTGCCCAGAGGGAACTAAGGTCAAGATCCCTGAGGGAGGAGCCTCCTGGACTGTCGGGGGCATGGGGAGGGGTGGCGTGCGGCAGGGGCTATGGGAGCTCTGTGCACGGGAAGGCAGAGGTGGCCCCTAGCAGTGACCCCAGCTGGAGAGTCAGTGGGCGCGGACATGCCAAGCAGTGGGCAGACAGACAGAACCTGGCAAGACCCGCCCCCCCCCCCCCCGGCCCACCAAGACTCGAGTCCATGGTCAGGAAAGGCACCAGCTCAGCAGAGCAGAAATGGGGCCTGTTCAGATCCACACCCAGGAGGAGAATCCTGATGGCCCCACATCCAGACAGAAGGAAGGCACCCCCTCCCCACTGCCCTCTCCACCGGCTCCCTACAGACCTCACAGCTTGGCACAAAAGCTCCTCTCCACCTCAGATATGTATTTCACAGGCTCAGTGCTGAGAAGACTTTAGGTGTATGGGTGTACGGAGCGTACAAACAAGCCAGTGTGGAAACTCGTGAACAGCGTGCAGGGGAGGCCCGGTTCTGCAATGCCTGAGCTGATGAGGGTGCCCGCAGGCTCCTCTGGGCCACCTGCCAAGGGAGTAACAGCAGTTCGGATGCCACCATCCAGACCAGGAGGGGAGCACGGCTCTCTGCACCTAACCTGCGCGGCGAGGATGTCTCTGCGGGGAAAGTGGCCACACACCACCCGCAGCACCTTGGTGGAGGCAAGACTGAGCACCGGGAGCAAGCGGCGGGTGAGGTCGGTGGCATGGAGGCCAAGGAGGCTGAGGAAGCCAAGCGCCGCTGGCGTTGGGACACAGAAGGCAGGCGCAGCAAGCAGGACGTGAAGGTTCCAGCAGCCCCGCCACAAGCAGGGGGAGCGCGCGAGGGCCGCGAAGGCCAGCGGCAGTCCCCACGCGTGGACCAGCAGCCGGAACCGGGTGCAGGGCGCCACGCAGCTGGAAACCCACCGCCGGCCCCTGGTCCGCGCTCAGTGCCTCCACGGTCAGCGCTGCCTTGAAGGCCAAGAAAGTGTCCAGGAGGCCGACGACCTGGCACGCGCCAGCCTCCACCGGGAACGGCCCGCGCAGCCCGCCGAGCAGCAGGAAGGGCAACTCCAGCGCCGCCGGCAGCCGGTGGCCCAAGAACGGGCTCACCAGGAAGACGCCTGAGGTGCGCGCGCGCCCGCAGTTTGGTTCTGTAGGCGCAGAGCAGCACCAGCGCGCTGGACAGCGGCGGTGCCGCCCACACCGGAGCCCGCAGCCCGGCCGGCAGGGCCTCTCCCCGGCCCTTGGTGCTAGCAGGTCTCCGGGCAACCCGCAGGCGCCAAGGGCGGCAGGGGATCGACCCGGTGCGAGCCGGAGAAAGCGCGGCGAGGGAGCCGGAGCGCCCAGGGAGTCCCAAGATATGGACGCGCGCTCAGAGCGGCGGCAAGCGGCGTAGTCATGATGTGACCACCAAAACCCAGCCCAAAGGACACTCGCTTCTCTGGAACACACAAAGCCAATGTAACTAATGGTATTGCGTCATGTGGATGGAGTGTCCAAGCAGAGTGGCACCCTGCCAGAGATGAAATTTGTGAGGTTTTGTTCTGTTTTTCTTTTCTGTAGAGAGAGAATTTATCTGCTTCTTCCAGATATGGAGCATGATGTCAGGTTTAAAAAAAGCCTAGAAAAATTTTATGTAAAAGAAACATAAGATTTAGCAGCGCTGCGGAGCTGGGCGCCTCCCGGGAGGCGGAGAGCACACGCCGCCGCCCTGGCCACCGCCCGCGGCGCTGTCCGTGGTGCTGAACGCTCTCGCCATCCCCGCGCCTGGCACCATTCGGGGGCGCTGAAGCTAGGCGGGAGGGCGCGGGATGCAAGGGGGCACAGAAGTCTCATGGTTATTGCTTTGTCTTTCCTCCTCCCCTCGTGGAGTTGGTGGGAGGGGGCTCTGCGCCTGTCTGCTCTGGACCAGGTGAGTCCCTGCCGTGGTCACACCTTCACAGGAGGCTCCACGGTGACTCACGCACAGCTGAAGCGCTAGCCAGCCGGTCAGCCCCTCCTCCAATGCCTGTCACCATGCGCCTCACCCTCCTCTGAGCTGACACCAAACTGGAGGCGTTTGTGGGGTGCTCTGAGCTAGGGAGAATGAGGGGACAGGGATCTGTGCAGGGCGGGCAGAGGGTGCTGCATGGAGGGAGTTAGAGAAAGCACTCAGTGGCCGGGTCATGTTCCTTCCCCAACTCCCACCCAGCTCAGGGTCAGAGACTGCACCCTTGCCTGTTGCATCGAGTAGCGTGGCAAAACGTGGAAACAGGATTGGAGGAGCAGTGAGGGAAGGAAGGAGATGAGGAAGGGAAGGTAAAGAGGAGGACCTTAGGAGACAGAGAGGGGAGGGAGAGAAAGGCGGGGGGTGGGGTGGTGACAACTTGGGAGGGGCGGCGCCCACATCCTGCGACCTGGAAACACTTTTGGAGCTGCTTCTGTGTCTCTTGGAGCCCCTGGGAGGGGGATCCTTCTCTCCCCCCATCTCCTCTGACCCCTGTCGGCTTCTGAACCTAGTCACCCTGTGGGAATCTTCCAATCACTTCAATGGCCAGTTAGCAGGGCAAGGATGAGGGAAGGTGTGTGGAGGCCACCGGCTCCAGGAACCTTCTTGGCAGCTTCTCTGCAGTGGCAGCTCCAACTGAGGAGCCAGAAGCCAGACCTTGATCTCAGCTTTCCCCACCCCCTCTTACCCTTCTTCATCCCGAGGCTCTGCCAGCTTAGCCTTTTCTGAAGAACAAAATATGGCTAGTGGGGAGGGGACTCACCCTCGTGGGGGAGACCCTGGTGCCAGTGCTGTAAAGCCTGGAGAGAAAGCAGGGGCTGAAGGAAGCAGCAGGGCAGACTGGTCCCATCGCCCCACCTCCTAACCTCGGCAGGTCACTTGACCTCCTGGGCTTCCTTTTCTCAGGTGTGTAATGAGTGTTGACAGCTAGTAATTGCATCTGCTTTGTTGCTTTTGAACGGTGGTGTTGGAGAAGACTCTTGAGAGTCCCTTGGACTGCAAGGAGATCCAATAAGTCCATCCTAAAGGAAATCAGTCCTGAATTTTCATTGGAAAGACTGATGTTGAAGCTGAAACTCCAGTACTTTGGCCACCTGATGCAAAGAACTGACTCATTTGAAAAGACCCTGATGCTGGGAAAGACTGAAGGCAGGAGAAGAAGGGGACGACATGGGATGAGATGGTTGGATGCATCACCGACTCGATGGACATGAGTTTGAGCAAACTCTGGAAGTTGGTGGTGGACAAGGAAGCCTGGTGTGCTGCAGTCCATGGGGTCACAAAGAGTTGGACACAACTTAGCGACTGAACTGAATGGAACTGTGTGGCTGCTATTATTAGCAAATTAACAAATTGGCATAAAGCGCTTAGAATAGTGTCCAGCACACCACAGTGAGCACTCAGAACAGTGCCAGCCTCTGTTAGGATCCCCACCTTTCCATTGGGCAAGGAAGACTCAGGTAAGTTCCATGTCTTTTTCAAGGACACATAACTGGAAACCGGGGGTGCCAGGAGTCACCATCTGGCTCCAATCCCAACGCCCTTGTCATCCCTTTGCCCAGAGAGGCCATCAAACCAGCTCCATGCCCAGCCTCCACCCCTTAAAAGGAGCAGCCTCCTCTCATCCCTTCCCTCCTGTCAACCTGCCTTCAAACCCAAGAGGAGTTTTCACCAGACGAGAACTTGCACAACCAAGAATGGCAATGTAAAAGCCTTGATGACTTCCTGGGAAGAGCAGGCAGCTCTGCCACCCCTGGCATCAGTCAAGGGCACAGGGAAGGGAGCTGCAACAGGCTCCTCCAGACTCGAGTGACCAGCTGAGGCTCCGTGGATCAGCAGAGGCATTGGTATGTTCACAGGGAGACTCCAGTCCAGCCACTTTCAGCAACTGCTGTCCCCTTGGTGTCTCCAGGGAGAGTCAGATTCCAGGGAGGTCAGTCCTGGGAGATGAGACGTGAGGAAGGAGAGCTCTGCCCATCAGGATAATGTAAAGAGAAGCCATTCACTCCTTTACAAGGACTTATTGGGCTCCCAGCAGGTGTGCTTTTGTGGTGCTGGAGAAGACTCCTGAGAATCCCTTGGACTGCAAGGAGATCCAACGAGTCCATCCTAAAGGAAATCAGTCCTGAATTTTCATTGGAAGGACTGATGCTGAAGCTGAAACTCCAATACTTTGATCACCTGATGCGAAGAACTGACTCATTGGAAAAGACTGTGATGCTGGGGAAGACTGAAGGCAGGAGAAGGGGATGACAGAGGATGAGATGGTTGGATGGTGTCACCAACTCGATGGATGTGAGTTTGAGTAAACTCTGGGACTTGGTGATGGACAGGGAAGCATGGCATGCTGCAGTCCATGGGGTCGCAAAGAGTCAGACACAACTGAGCGACTGAACTGAACTGAACTGACCATGGACTTTAACCACATCTGCAAATATGTTGTTCACAGCAAAATCTAGATTTGCATTTAACTGAACAGCTAGACCTTTTCATTATAGGGGACTGGAATGCAAAAGTAGGAAGTCAAGAAACACCTGGAGTAACAGGTAAATTTGGCCTTGGAATACAGAATGAAGCAGGGCAAAGGCTAATAGAGTTTTGCCAAGAGAACACGTTGGTCATAGCAAACATCCTCTTCCAACAACACAAGAGAAGACTCTACACATGGACATCACCAGATGGACAACACAGAAATCAGATTGATTATATTCTTTGCAGCCAAAGATGGAGAAGCTCTATACAGTCAGCAAAAACAAGACCAGGAGCTGACTGTGACTCAGATCATGAACTCCTTATTGCCAAATTCAGACTTAAATTGAAGAAGTAGGGAAAACCACTAGACCATTCAGGTATGACCTAAATCAAATCCCTTATGATTATACAGTGGAAGTGAGAAATAGATTTAAGGGACTAGATCTGATAGATAGAGTGCCTGATGAACTATGGAATGAGGTTCATGACATTGTACAGGAGACAGGGATCAAGACCATCCCCATGGAAAAGAAATGCAAAAAAGCAAAATGGCTGTCTGGGGAGGCCTTACAAATAGCTGTGAAAAGAATAGAAGTGAAAAGCAAAGGAGGAAAGGAAAGATATAAACATCTGAATGCAGAGTTCCAAAGAATAGCAAGAAGAGATAAGAGAGCCTTCTTCAGCGATCAATGCAAAGAAATAGAGGAAAGCAATAGAATGGGAAAGACTAGAGATCGCTTTAAGAAAATTAGAGATACCAAAGGAACATTTCGTGCAAAGATGGGCTCGATAAAGGACAGAAATGGTATGGACCTAACAGAAGCAGAAGATATTAAGAAGAGGTGGCAAGAATACACAGAAGAACTGTACAAAAAAGATCTTCACAACCCAGATAATCACGATGGTGTGATCACTCACCTAGAGCCAGACATCCTGGAATGTGAAGTCAAGTGGGCCTTAGAAAGCATCACTACGAACAAAGCTAGTGGAGGTGATGGAATTCCAGTTGAGCTATTTCAAATCCTGAAAGATGATGCTGTGAAAGTGCTGCACTCAATATGTCAGCAAATTTGGAAAACTCAGCAGTGGCCTCAGGACTGGAAAAGGTCAGTTTTCATTCCAATCCCAAAGAAAGGCAATGCCAAAGAATGCTCAAACTACTGCACAATTGCACTCATCTCACACACTAGTAAGTAATGCTCAAAATTCTCCAAGCCAGGCTTCAGCAATATGTGAACCGTGAACTGCTTGATGTTCAAGCTGGTTTTAGAAAAGGCAGAGGAACCAGAGATCAAATTGCCAACATCCGCTGGATCATCGAAAAAGCAAGAGAGTTCCAGAAAAACATCTATTTCTGCTTTATTGACTATGCCAAAGCCTTTGACTGTGTGGATCACAATAAACTGTGGAAGATTCTGAAAGAGATGGGAATACCAGACCACCTGATCTGCCTCCTGAGAAACCTATATGCAGGTCAGGAAGCAACAGTTAGAACTGGACATGGAACAACAGACTGGTGCCAAATAGGAAAAGGAGTATGTCAAGGCTGTATATTGTCACCCTGATTATTTAACTTATACACAGAGTACATCATGAGAAAGGCTGGACTGGAAGAAGCACAAGCTGGAATCAAGATTGCCGGGAGAAATATCAGTAACCTCAGATATGCAGATGACACCACCCTTATGGCAGAAAGTGAAGAGGAACTCAAAAGCCTCTTGATGAAAGTGAAAGAGGAGAGTGAAAAAGTTGGCTTAAAGCTCAACATTCAGAAAACTAAGATCATGGCACCCAGTCCCATCACTTCATGGCAAATAGATGGGGAAACAGTGGAAACAGTGTCAGACTTTATTCTGGGGGGCTCCAAAATCACTGCAGATGGTGATTGAAGCCATGAAATTAAAAGACATTTACTCCTTGGAAGGACAGTTACAACCAACCTAGATAGCATATTGAAAAGCAGAGACATTACTTTGTCAACAAAGGTCCGTCTAGTTAAGGCTATGGTTTTTCCAGTGGTCATGTATGGATGTGAGAGTTGGACTGTGAAGAAAGCTGAGTGCCGAAGAATTAATGCTTTTGAATGTGGTGTTGGAGAAGACTCTTGAGAGTCCCTTGGGCTGCAAGGAGATCCAACCAGTCCAGCTTAAAGGAGATCAGTCCTGGGTGTTCTTTGGAAGGAATGATGCTAAAGCTGAAACTCCAGTACTTTGGCCACTTCATGCGAAGAGCTGACTCATTTGAAAAGACCCTGATTTGGGGAGGGATTGGGGGCAGAGGAGAAGGGGATGACAGAGGATGAGATGGCTGGGTGGCATCACTGACTCGATGCACATGAGTTTGGGTGAACTCCGGGAGTTGGTGATGGGCAGGGAGGCCTGGCGTGCTGCGATTCATGGAGTCGCAAAGAGTCGGACACGACTGAGTGACTGATCTGAACTGAACTGAACTGAACTGAACTTACAGCTAGAATCCATATCCTTGCCAAGACAACACATAACACTGACCATCACGACAGACACCAAGTTGAGCCAATGATGAGAGGTTACACGCACCTCATCCGAGTCAGAACAGTCAAGGCACTGTCTTTGTTGGCCCAACTGTCTCCCTGACCAGCCCCTCGAGGCTGAGGTTTGCACCTGGTTTTCCCTCCATTCTAGGAGGCAAGGGGTTCCAGGAGACACTGCTGCCCTCAAATGTGTGTGTGGCACCTGCCAGGCCCAGAGCTCTGGGTGGGGCCCCAGTACCCACAGCAAACTGGGAGAAGCTCAGGTCTCTTAATTTGTCTTAATTGCCGCATTAAGGGGTGGGCCATATTCCCAGGTGCCCTGTGGCACCACTCCATCCATCTCTGAGCTCCAGTGATATCTTTTTCCTCCCATCCCCCCATCAAAACGTGCCTGCCTCAGTGGCGGCTGACGCAGAGCGCCCGTGAGCCCTCCCCGCCCACTTTCTAACGGGGTCCCAGTGCGGTGTCTGCCTTCTCAGGGAGCTTCAGGGTCCCAACCCGCATGGCAGCCTGAGCTGTGGAGTGGGTGCTGGGTTCGGAGCTGCAGCTGGTCAGGATCCCAGGAGGCCTTCCCAAGAAGAGAGCCCCCCCCCTTCCTGTTTGTAGAAAACCTTTAGCCGCCGCAGCCTTCCTCCTGTTCCAAACAGCAAACTCAACCAAATGGTGAGACGACACGGCAACTAAGGGGCAGAGTGAAGCAAGACAAAGAAAAAAAGTTTAGCTGTGAAAGCAAAGGCCCTTTCGTTCCTCCGTAAGGGCCACAGGTAACATCCTGAGCTGCATCCTTGAGCTGTTCTGCAGACGCTGAAACCCCTCCAGGGGAAAGAAGTGAACTGCAGGCTGCCCGCTAGCCGGCAGACCCCAGACTGTTTGGAACCTGAAGGTGATGCCTGAGATTCCCGAGGTACGTCTTCATCAACCAGTCAGAGGATTGTGCACAAGCTGATCACATACCCCAGGACACGCTTCCTCCACATGAGCAGCCTGTTTGCCTTTCGGTTAAAAAAAACAAAACAAAACCAAGCCAAACTCTGTGCTGAGCTAGTAATTCCGGGAAGGTCTCGTCCATCCACACTCACACTAACTAACCACCCACTGAGCCCGCTCTGGGCCAGGCACCCTCAGGGCCCCAGCGTCTACACAGCAGTGTTGACCTCGGGGTCTACACCAACACATCACAGAACCGTGGCTGCCGACTTCCCTCCAGGAGGGGCAGAGACAGATCCCAACCATGCAGTAAGGCGCCGGCTGGAGAGGAGCGGATGGGGCATCAGGGCTAGTCCTTAGAAGGAGGGGCATCTGGGTCAGGGCTTAGCCAGGTGAAGACATAGGCGTGTTCTCAGTGAAGGGCAGAGCGTGCCCACAAGAAACTGTCCGAGAGGCACCATAAAGTGAACGTGAGGTCGCTCAGTCGTGTCCGACTCTTTGCGACCCCGTGGGCTGTAGCCCACAAGGCTCCTCCGTCCCTGGGATTCTCCAGGCAAGCATACTGGAGTGGACTGCCATTTCTTCCTCCAGGGGATCTTCCCGACTCAGGGATCGAACCTGTGTCTTCCCTCATTGCAGGCAGACACTTTACCCTCTGAGCCACCAGAGAAGCCCATAGCTTGTCAGAAATCGGGCTTGATATCCAGAGTTGGGAGGGGTCTTGCTTTAAAGGGCTCCTTCAGTTGTGGTGCCGAAGGTGGGTTGGAGGGGCACAGGGGAGCACCCAAGCTGGTGAGAAGTGACCCTACCTGGCTGGTGAGAAGAAAGGGCCTGAGAGCTGGTGGAGAAAGAAAGTCATGAGTCCCATTTCACAGATGAGGGAACTGAGGCCAGCAGGACCCCCTCCCACACACACCCTCCTGGCTTCCTTTCCATCGTACTGGCTCTGGGACACGTCGTTTCTCTCTATATGCATCAAGACGGCCTGACTCTCTGAAAACCTTCTGGAGACTTGAAGTTCTTTTCTGGAACCCGCTTTCTGCCTCTTCACAGAACGCAGTGGCCATCCCCGCCCTGCGGTGAGGAGAAGGGATGCCCGGACTCCACCCAGCAGCAAAGTGCTCCCATCGCTCCCGCCCTCTGACCCTGAAAGCCAGCCTAGTGAGGAGGCACGCTCAGAAAGCTTCAAAGGGATGAAAAATACTCAGAAAATCTGGCAGCAAACAAAGTGGAGTGAGAGAGAGGAGATGCAAACACAAACGCCTGTAAAGTAACTCAAGGCAACATTGTCCCAACTTCCTCCTGAACAAACTTACACAAGGAAGAGGAAAGACTGCTTCCTCATCACTGGTTGGGAAAATCGCTTCCCAGAGGGATGGGGAAACCATGCCACCAGAGGTTATAAAGAGGCTTTGTCCTTGGCACAGAAATCCAGGCTTTTAGTGCCAGGAGACAGTGGTGTGGCTTCGGAGGTGCAGACACGCAGAGGTCCCGTTCACCACACGGACCTGGAGATGCTCCTTCCCACATAAGCGGAGGCCGGAAGCCGGAAAACCACAGTGCGGGCTGACACTTAGGGCTCTGGGAGTCTGTCCAGGCTTCTCTCTGTGTTCGCAGGAAGAGAAGATGCGGGGTCGCGTATCACACACTATGGCAGGATCTCACTGTGACCCGAGGCCCGTGTGCGTGGGTGCAGGCGGAGGTGCGTGGGGGCGGTGATTCGTCTGAACCCAGAGAACACTGACGTTTGAGGTTCACTGGAAGTTTTTCACGTTGATTTCTCTAGGAACCGGACACGGTCTGGTTTTTAAAATCCTTTCTAATCTCCTATACATTTCATTTAACGTCTTATTTTTTTAAACTTCTATTTAAAAACAAAACCAAAAATGTTCTTTTCAAAACAACTCTTTACAAAATCACCCACGGAGAAGCCTCGGGAGAATATGCATCCGTTCTTTTATCGCCTGCGTTGAAGCACAGCTTGAGGTCACTTCCTCTGCAGCCCAGGTGATGGGTGGCCAGACGCCCCTGCCCAAGGCTGCTTCTCCCAGCAGCCCCCTCCCGGTGCAGGCCTACCCTGGGGGTGGGAGGCGAGGGGTAGGGGTCGGGGAGGGAAGTGCTCCAAGAATTGGGCAGTTCTGAAAACTCAGTCCACAGAGCTCGGGCTGGGTGGGGGTTGGGGTGGCCTGGAAATGAGCCGGTCCCTGGGGTGACTCCTGCGAGGAGGGGTGAGTGGGACTTCATGTAAACAGGGGCTTCCAGGCCCTGCTTAGTTACATGCTTGTTGCCTGCACTGCCTAAGAAATTGTTGCTGGTGCTAAGTCGTGTCTGACTCTTTGTGACCCCATGGACTGCAGCACGCCAGGCTTCCCTGTCCTTCACCATCTCCCAGAGCTTGCTCAAACTCATGTTCATTCAGTCAGTGATGCCATCCAACCAGCTTATCCTCTGTCATCCCCTTCTCCTCTTGCCTTCAATCTTTCCCAACATCAGGGTCTTTGCCAATGAGTCAGCTCTTTGCATCAGGTGGCCAAAGCTTCAGCATCAGTCCTTTCCATGAATATTCAGGACTGATTTCCTTTAGGATTGACTGGTTTGATCTCCTTGCAGTCCAAGGGACTCTCGGGTCTTCTCCAGCAACCCAGTTTGAAATCATCAATTCTTTGACACTCAGCTTTCTTTGTGGTCCAACTCTCACATCCATGCATGACTACTGGGAAAACCACAGCTCGTATCCTCATCATCTCCATCTCAGTGATGAGAAGTCCAGGCAGGGTTTGGCTGGGTCCTGGGCTCAGAGTCTCATGCAGCCAGAATGTGGTCCCCCCTAGAACACAGGGTCCTCTTCTGAGCTCACAGGGCTGTGGACCAGAGGGCTCACTCTCCATCCTGGCCACGTGGTCCTCCACCTCCAGAGCCCGTTACACAGAACATCCCTCCCGTAGAAGCCCTCTCTTCAGGAGGAGCCTTGATGAAGTCAAGCCCAGCTGGGTGCACTCCATTTCTTGAAGTCAGGAGTGAAATCCCAACAGATATGGGCCCGGCCCACATTCCAGGGGAGTTGATGATCTTGGCATGCACACCAGGGGTGGAATCTTGGGGCCACCTCAGGACTCTGCCTTCCTCACCCACCACTCCCGCATGCAGCCTCGTCCTCACCCCAAGCACTAGGCAGGGATCACAGCCCCCGGAGGGGCCTCCCCAAGTTCTCAGCCACTTAGGCACGATCAGCAGGGCTGTGGTCAGTGCTCATCTTTAGCCCGGCCCTGCAGCACTGGCTGCTGCCCTGACTCCACGCAGCTGCCTCCAGTGCTGACCTGGCTTGGGTAGGCAGGGAGGTCAGGGCCAGGAGGTCAGAAGGCAGTGTAATTGCAGGAACCTGGGCCCTGGGCCCCGGCTGAGGAGAACATGGTCCAAGATCCTCACTGCGGGCCACCTGCACCCCTGAGACCACATTGATGGCCTGGAAGGCTCCCAGAACCCCTCCTCTCCCATTTTTCAAGGGCCGGAGGCCCTCCTGGAAGGGGTGGCTAATGCAGGAAACAGCTGGTCTGGAGGCTTGGCCCCACTGGACAGCTGAGGTGGCAGCCTGGCCTGGCTCCCTGGGGCTCACTCCAGCCCAGCTGCCCTGGAATCTGGGCCAGGTCCCAGTCCTGCGGTTTTGGATGTTACGGTGTGCCCTTGGCTTTGGCCCATAAAACAATCCCGTCTTCGTTTTATGGGCAGGACACAGGGGCCTGAGGGTCTTTTCCTTACATGTACTTCTCACTCAATCTTCACCAACACCCTGGAAGAAGGGACTCGTCCCCTTTCAAGCCCCAGAAAGCAGATCCCCTGGGGCAATGGGGAGAGTGGAGGCCTCGGGCGAGTTACTGGTGAGTCTCGGGGTCTCACTTGCGGCCAGGCACTGCCCCCAGGCTGGCCACGGCTGGGCCCTGGGCAGAGAGCAGACCCACCGTGTCTCCCACCCTCAGGCACTGACAGCAGAAATGCTGGTGCAGCTGGAGGGGCTGCAGGGCCAGGGACCCCTCCACCAGCAGCAGGTTTGTCGACGAGCAGCCCCAGACTTCACTGGCCACTTGGGCACCTCTCTGTACATCACTTGGAGGTAAAAGGCACCCCAGCTTGACAGATCCGGTTCCCTGCAGGCCAGATAGATCTCGTCCTTTGTGTTTCCTGGAGACCACCCCACCTCTAGGAGTAAAGACCCCCAGAAGTCTGCCTCTGCTCACTTCCAGCCTGCTTGGGCCCTGCCAGGAGTGGACTTGATAGATGGCACTTCTCAGCTGAGCCCTGACCCTCATCCTCCCACCTCCCCTGCATGGCTCCTTCCCAGTGGCCACCACTGAGGCTCCCCCAGAGGCTCCCCTGAGTCCCTCCCATCCAGGGCAGCCCCATCCTCCCACCACCCCCGAATCCTCAGAGCACCTGTGGCTCCTCCCACTCGCTTCTCCTTGGACATCAGCTTTCACTTGAATGCCTCCAAGTGTGGGGAACTCACTCACGTATAAGGGAGCTCACTCCCTAATTTGCATGTTTTGGAACTTTTTCCTCTTATCCTCAAGTCTTTGCACATGCCAGGCCCTCTGCCAGTCCATTCCAGGTTCCACTGTTCAGGCTGGCTGTGACCTTCTTCAGGTCTCACCTCCCGGAAACCACAGACCCTTCCTCAACCTAGAGGACGTTGGCCAACAATCCCAGGCACCCGCCCCTGCCCTGTCACTGCTAGGCAATCACCTGCTCACACGAGGCTCCCCACTAAACTCTGGGCACAGGCTTCATATCTTAACAGCACCATGCCCCATACAAGGCTCCAAGCTGCCCCCCCAAACCCCAATCATTAATTCACATTCTCCCTGTGAGAGCCACACAGAAAGTCTCAAGTTTTGATTCCCAAGCAGAAAATAGCCAGCTTTCCTGCATGCACACCCCTCCCCTTCCCAGAGGAACTGGCATTCATAAGCCAGGAGCCAAGCATGGCTAGCCGTCAGCAAGGCAGTCTTCCCAATAAAAGAGCTAAGCGGACATACACCGCCTCCATTTTATAGACAGGGAAGTTGTGTCTCAGTTTTTTACTTGATAATGAAAGTCAAGACACCAATTAGATTTTGCTTAGCTGCATAAGAGAGAAACCCATGTCAATAGCTCAACAAGAGAGAGGTTTCATCTATCCCAAAAGAAAGTCCAGAAGGAAGAAAAATCAGGGGCAGTAGGCAGCTCCATGGTCACCATCAGGGACCCAAGCACCATCCTTTGTTTTGCTATCCTTAGAGAATGACTTACATCGTCAAATCTCCTCCTGGCCCAAAATGACTGCTGGAGCTCCAGCTATCGCATTCCGATTCCAGGCAGAAAGCAGAAAGAAGAGGAAAGGAAAGAAAGAAGATATAGACAAATAGCCTGTACCCTTTTAAAATTTATTTATTTTTGTCTGTGCTGGGTCCTTATTGTTGTGCAGGCTTTTCTCTAGTTGCAGAGAGCAGGGGCTACTCTCTAGCTGTGGTGCACAGGCTTCTCATCGTGGTGGCTTCTCTTGGTGCAGAGCATGGGTTCTAGGGTGTGAGGGTTTCAGTAGTCATGTCACGTGGGCTCAGTAGTCGCCCAAACTGGGCTCTAGAGCACAGGCTCAATAGCTGTGGCAGGCGACTTTGTTGCTCCAAAACTTGTGGAAGCTAGGAAATGGAGTATTTTGATAGTATGTTACCACTGTGCTGGGCACTTGCTGTTTTGCTCCCAGTCTCACTCCTGCTGTGTGTGACGGGGACATGTCTCAGGTCCCCAAGCCAGGAGGCCTCCAGGCAGGCCCCAGCAGTGGGGCGTGTGGAGAGGGGAGGGGCAGGTGGAGAAGCAACTCTGTGCTCTTCCGGTTCCACCCAGTGTCTCTGGGCACCTGAGGTGACGGCAGCAACAGCCTCAGCAGCGGTCTGCACACGTCAGGCAGCACTTCTTCGGTGGACCAGAGCTGGCTGTGACGGCATCTCCACTGCAGGCAGGGACTCGGGGCTCAGTCCAGCCTCTGATCCCAGGCATCACCCCCTTCTCCCCAGCTCCTATAACCCTTCCAACACAGTGACCAGCACCTTGCCTTCAACTCCTTCTGTTTGAATACCTGACGGGCTTCTGTTTCCCAGACCAGGAAATTACAAATCAGCTTCTCACGACAACTGAGGTTGTTTTAGGTGCAGACAGCTACAAACAAGGGCTCACAACGAAATTAGAAAGCTCCAAGTGTTGCTGCGTGCCTGGGACCTAAGGGAACCAGGAAAGCCCAGAGGCATCACGAAGAGGAAGGAACTTCGATCCTGACACCATAACACTGTTTCTGAACCCCCGGCTCGTCCCTAGACTGCATGTATGTGGAGCTGATCTACCTCAAGTAGTAGGTGGATGGGATGGACAGTGAAAAAGCTGGCTCAAAACTCAACACTCGAAAAGCAAGGATCATGGCATCCGGTCCCATCACTTCATGGCAAATGGATAGGGAAACAACGGAAACAGTGACAGACTTTATTTTCTTGGGCTCCAAAATCACTATGGACAGTGACCACAGCCATGAAATTAAAAGACACTTACTCCTTGAAAGGAAAGCTATGACAAACTTAGACAGCATATTCAAAAGTAGACCTGTCACTTTGACGACAAAGATCTTTATAGTCAAAACTATGGTTTTTCCAGTATGTATGGATGTAAGAGTTGGACCATAAAGAAGGCTGAGCACTGAAGAATTGAAGCTTGTGAACTGTGGTGTTGGAGAAGACTCTTGAGAGTCCCTTGGACTGCAAGGAGATCAAACCAGTCCATCCTAAAGGAAATCAGTCCTGAATATTCATTGGAAGGACTGATGCTGAAGCTGAAGCTCCAATACTTTGGCCGCCTGATGCAAAGAACTGATTCATTGGAAAAGACCCTGATGGTGGGAAAGACTGAAGGCAGGAGGAGAAGGGGATGACAGAAGATGAGCTGGCTGGATGTTATCACCGACTCAATGGACATGAGTTTGAGCAAACTGCAGGAGTTGGTGATGGACAGGGAAGCCTGGCGTGCTGCAGTCCATAGGGTCCCAAAGAGTTGGACACGACTAAGCTACTGAACTGACTAATTGACTGCCTCTCAGGTCCCGGATTGGCCACTGGGCGGTGCACACACAGGGTGAGTCACTGCAAAGACTGAAAACAGAACTGATGTTAAAACCGTGACCTACAGAAAGCTGGCGGATTCTTGTGAGCTGGACCCAGCTGCAGCCGTTGCCTGCTATAACAAAAATTATCAACATTCTGTACAGGATTTAAGCAAGACCCAGAGTTTCATAACATAGTATTCTAAACGTCCAGCATACAATCCAGAATTACTTGGCATACAAAGAACCAGGAAAATTTCAGCTTGCCTAGGAAGAGACCACTGACAGATTATGAAGATTCCAAGATGTCATAACTGTCTGATTAAAACTTCAAAGCAAGTATTGCAAAAGATAACTCAAGAAGAAAAGAGGAACACTACTGAAGTGAAAGGAAAGAATACAAACCTAGACAAAGAAATAGAAGATATAAAGAAGAACTAGATGAAAATATTAGAGCCGAAAGAAAAATCTGCAAAATAAAAAACTCACTGCACGTGCTCAGTAGGAGAATGGATATGATGTGAGAATACGTGAGTTAACCTGATATTAGAGCAATGAAAAGTATCCAGTATGGACGAAAGAGATAACGGAGATTTTAAAATGAACATAAAGTCCAGTTCTCTTCCATGATGAACTCACTTAACGAGCTGGGACAGACCTGAGGACGTGTCTGAGGCAAACACGGCCATCATCGTGCTCAGTGGTGAAGACTGAATGCTTTCCCCCTGGATCAGCAACAAAGCAAGGGCATCGCCTTCACTGCACATCATCCTAGAGGTTCTAGCCAGGGCAATCAGGCCAGAAAAAGATAAAAGGCATCCAGACTGTAAAAGAAGAAGCAAAACTATCTCCATTCGTGTGTGACATGATCTTATATACAGAAAACCTCAGGAATCCACAAAAACATCTATCAAGGTAAATAGAAAGCTGAGTGAGGTTGTAGAATATGCCATCAACATACAAAAATTAGTTGTATTCTTATACATTAGCCATGGACAATCCAAAAAATTAATTCCTTCAATAGCATCAAAAATAATAAAATACTTAAGCATAAATTTTGGAGAAGGCAATGGCACCCCACTCCAGTACTCTTGCCTGGGAAATCCCATGGACGGAGGGGCCTGGTAGGCTATAGTCCATGGGGTCGCTAAGAGTTGGACACGACTGAGTGACTTCACTTTCACTTTTCACTTTCATGCATTGGAGAAGGAAATGGCAACCCACTCCAGCGTTCTTGCCTGGAGAATCCCAGGCACAGGAGAGCCTGGTGGGCTGCCGTCTATGGGGTCGCACAGAGTTGGACACGACTGACGCGACTTAGCAGCAAGCATAAATTTAACCAAGCCACCAAAAAGTGTTGAAAGATATTAAAGACCTGTATAAATGTGAAGACATCTTGTGTTCATAGATTGGAAGGCTTAATATCTTAGGCAATACTCCCCCAAATGATTTACAGATTCAGTGCAATCGCCACCAAAATTCCAAATGTCTGTTTTGCAGAAATGGATACACTAATCCTGAAACTCATTGAAAGGAAGGCCAAATAGCCAAAACAACCTTTAAAAAATAAAAATAAAAATTTGAGGGATGCACACTTCCCAACTTCAAAACTTACAACCAAGCTAGTGCCATTGAGACAGTGTGGTATTGGCATGAAGGTAAAGATACAGATCACTGGAATAAAATTGATAGACCAGAAATAATCTGTAAAGTTACAGCCAATTGATTTTCTACAAGGACACTGAGACCATTCAGTGGGAAGAAAGACCAGTCTTTTTTAACAGATAGTGGAGGAATAATTGTATAGCCACATTTGAATGCAGAGTTCCAAACAATAGCAAGGAGAGATAAGAAAGCCTTCCTCAGAGATAAGTGCCAAGAAATAGAGGAAAACAATAGAATGGGAAAGACTAGAGATCTCTTCAAGAAAATTAGAGACACCAAGGGAATATTTTATGCAAAGATGGGCTCAATAAAGGACAGAAATGGTAGGGTCCTAACAGAAGCAGAAGATATTAAGAAGAGGCGGCAAGAATACACAGAAGAACTGTACAAAAAAGATCTTCACGACTAAGACAACCATGATGGTGTGATCGCTCACCTAGAGCCAGACATCCTGGAATGTGAAGCCAAGTGGGCCTTAGAAAGCATCACTACGAACAAAGCTAGTGGAGGTGATGGAATTCCAGTTGAGCTATTTCAAATCCTGAAAGATGATGCTGTGAAAGTGCTGCACTCAATATGTCAGCAAATTTGGAAAACTCAGCAGTGGCCACAGGACTGGAAAAGGTCAGTTTTCATTCCAATCCCAAAGGAAGGCAATGCCAAAGAATGCTCACACTACCGCACAATTGCACTCATCTCACACGCTAGTAAAGTAATGCTCAAAATTCTCCAAGCCAGGCTTTAGCAATACGTGAACCATGAACTTCCAGATGTTCAAGCTGGTTTTAGAAAAGGCAGAGGAACCAGAGATCAAATTGCCAACATCCTTTGGATCGTTGAAAAAGCAAGGGAGTTCCAAAAAAACATCTATTTCTGTTTTATTGACTATGCCAAAGCCTTTGACTGTGTGGATCACAATAAACTGTGGAAGATTCTGAAAGAGATGGGAATACCAGACCACCTGACCTGCCTCTTGAGAAACCTGTATGCAGGTCAGGAAGCAACAGTTAGAACTGGACATGGAACAACAGACTGGTTCCAAATAGGAAAAGTAGTATGTCAAGGCTGTATATTGTCACCCTGCTTATTTAACTTCTATGCAGAGTACATCATGATAAACGCTGGGCTGGAAGAAGCACAAGCTGGAATCAAGATTGCCAGGAGAAATATCAATAACCTAAGATATGCAGATGACACCACCCTTATGGCAGAAAGTGAAGAGGAACTCAAAAGCCTCTTGATGAAAGTGAAAGAGGAGAGTGAAAAAGTTGGCTTAAAGCTCAACATTCAGAAAACGAAGATCATGGCATCCGGTCCCACCACTTCATGGCAAATAGATGGGGAAACAGTGGAAACAGTGTCAGACTTTATTCTGGGGGGCTCCAAAATCACTGCAGATGGTGATTGCAGCCGTGAAATTAAAAGACGCTTACTCCTTGGAAGGAAAGTTATGACCAACCTAGACAACATATTAAAAAGCAGAGACATTACTTTGCCAACAAAGGTCTGTCTAGTCAAGGCTATGGTTTTTCGTGTGGTCCTGTATGGATGTGAGAGTTGGACTGTGAAGAAAGCTGAGTGCCAAAGAATTGATGCTTTTGAACTGTGGTGTTGGAGAAGACTCTTGAGAGTCCCTTGGACTGCAAGGAGATGCAACCAGTCCATCCTAAAAGAAATCAGTCCTGAATATTCATTGGAAGGACTGATGTTCAAGCTGAAACTCCAATACTTTGGCCACCTCATGCGAAGAGCTGACTCATTTGAAAAGACCCTGATGCTGGGAAAGATTAAGGGCAGGAGGAGAAGGGGATGACAGAGGATGAGATGGTTGGATGGCATCACTGACCTAATGGACATGGGTTTGGGTGGACTCCGGGAGTTGGTGATGGACAGGGAGGCCTGGTGTGCTACGGTTCATGGGGTCACAAAGAGTCTGACACGATTGAGCGACTGAACTGACATGCAAAAGGTAATTTAGGGCCCTACCTCACACTCTATATCAGAGAAGGAAATGGCAACCCACTCCAGTGTTCTTGCCTGGAGAATCCCAGGGATGGGGGAGCCTGGTGGGCTATCGTCTCTGGGGTCACACAGAGTCGTACATGACTGAAACGACTTAGCAGCAGCAGCAGCAGCCTCAAAATTAATGCAAAGACCTCAATGTAAGAGCTATTAGTAAAATTACAAAACTCTTAGAAGGAACTAAAGATATAAGACTTGCTGACCTCAGATTTAGCAATCGTTTCTTAGATAAGAAACCAAAAGCATAATCAATCAAAGGAAAAAATATATACTGGACTCCATCAAAATTAAAAATTTTGATGCCAAGGACATTCTCAAGAAAGCTAAAAGGCAGCACACAGAATGGGGTGATGTGTCTGCTGACTGCCTGGTGTCCAGTCTATAACAATAAACCCAAATGACCCAACTTTAACATGAGCAAAGGCTCTGAATAGACACTGACCCAAAGAGACACAGAAATAGCCAACAGATACCTGCAGCCCATGGGGCTGCGAGGAGTTGGACACAACTTAGCGACTGAAGAGCAGCAACAGCAAAGAGAAAGAAGTCTGACGCAAAAGCCTCACACTGTGTGATTTCACTGATAAATCTCTGTAAGGGGAAATCCATAGAGAGAGACAGAGGATTAGGGTGCTGGGGGATGAGGAAGAGGGGGCGCGACCATCGGCAGGTGTGGGGTTTCCTTTGGGGATCACAGAAACGCTCTGGAATGAGATCACAGTACTGACTGCACAACATTGTGAACATACCCAAAACCACCTAACCGTGCACTTGAAAACGGCTAACACGGTGGCTTTTGTGTTATGTGAATTGTATCTCAATTAAAAAATTCAATTTAAAAAAAGGGGGGGAATGCACAAAGTTTCACAGACCTACGAGGAAATAAAGTAAGGTGAAATGCTTGTGTCGTCAGAGTCCTAGGAGGAGAGGAGGAAGCGGGGAGTGCGGAAAAAAATCTAAAGAAATAATTGCTGAAAACTCCCCAAATGTGGCAAAAGACACAAGCTTGAGACAACCCAAAGGTCCTCCGGGGGTAAAGAGATGAAGAGCGAGGCTGCATCTGCAAGAGGGAGCACCACCCGGCACGAGAAGGGACCTCTCTCCGACACAGGCACCTCCTTGTCTGGCCCCCAAGGCGTGGCGCTGAGGAAGGAAACCCTCCAGGTCTCCCTGTCCCCTTTCTTTCCAAGTTGCTGCTTGGAGGCCTTTGTCAGATAATCCCAGGGTCTTATTCCATTTTATAAGACATTCAGGAAAAGACGTGAGGTGGTGATGGAGAGCAGGTCACTGGTTGCCAAAGCTCAGGACTGGGGGGACCACAGGCAGCTCTGGAGTGGCTGACCGGACCACAGGGCGGAGGAGAGGAAGTCCCAGCTCCCAGGAGGGGAGAGTGCTGAAAGTTAACCTCTGATGTGTGGGCACCGCATGGATCAAGGAAGGAGCTGGGGGGCACATGGAGAGGCCAGCACCAGCTCCCCAAGGAGCCACAGGAAGATACAGAAGCAGGAGGTGCCAAGACTCCGGTGCCTGGGGAACGAGACCATCACACTCACTGCCTGTCCCCACTTCACCGTGTCCACCTGCACCCCCTCCCCTCGAGCTCAGCCAGGCAGCCACCCGGACCCCTCAGCTCATGGTCATTAAACGTGTCTTCAAAAAGGAGATGTCTGGCATTGAGATGAAAGTGCTGTGTCTGGTTTCCTGGGCAGTGTTCTTGCTCTCTTAGCTGCTGCTGCTGCTAAGTCGCTTCAGTCATGTCCGACTCTGTGCGACCCCTTAGATGGCAGCCCACCAGACTCCCCCGTCCCTGGGATTCTCCAGGCAAGAACACTGGAGTGGGTTGCCATTTCCTTCTCCAATGCATGAAACTGAAAAGTGAAAGTGAAGTCGGACTACTCAGTCGTGTCTGATTCTTTGCGACCCCCTGGACTGCAGCCCACCAGGCTCCTCCGTCCATGGGATTTTCAAGGCAAGAGTACTGGAGTGGGTTGCCATTACCTTCTCCATCTTTCTCTGTTTGCAGCAGGGAAAAGGGGAAGCATCCCACAGTGGTCGTGTCTCAGTCTCAGTGGGATGTGCTGGTGGTTTACTCCTGAGGCTGACACGGGCAGCGAGCCTGCTGGGTGTCCCCCAGTAAGCCAGCGGGGGGTAGGGGTTCACTGAAGACCAAAGTCCCGGCCCAGGGCCATGGACCCTGCAGTTCCACACAAGCAGGGTGAGTGAGGGTCCCACTCTGAGCTCAACTCCAGCCTGATCCCCTGCCCTCCCCAGACACCCGCCCTGCCCTCCTCGAGTCCCTCCCCAGCCAGCTCTGAAGGCCTCCCCAGCCCTCACACTCCGGGAATACAATCCTTCCTTCCTCTTAAACTGGGAATATTTGAGATTCCACACAATGCCCCATTGAACTTTTCCAGAAATTATTTCCTGAGGAGCAAATTCTTGAGCCTCTTTTGAAATGCATTTTCCGTCTGTCCTGCTTTCTCTGCTGTGGCCCAGAAACTTCTCTGGTTCACGGGAAGGCCTGCGTCCTTTTGAGCGGGGTTCCCTGGAAGGGCCTGATTTGAGAGGCTGTGAGTTTTCAACCTCCGTGGGTCCCACGAGCCTCCATGGAGACGGAGCCTGAACCTTGTGTCCCTTCGGGAAACACCTCCCCCAGGAAGCCATCCTGACCAGCACTCCAGCCCCTGGGGGAAGCACCCAGGCAAGCTGTCTGTGAGGAAGAACCACCCCATCCCAAGGTGGACCCTACAGGTCCTACTGTGCCTGTGCGTGGAGCCACGCCTCTGGGCTCTGCCAGGGCAACTGACGTGTCTGCATCAGGATGCCATTCGATGAGCACGTGCTGCTGGGCAAAGTCTCCCAATACTTGCCAAGGACACGGGACAAGCATTCACAGCCCCTAATGTGAATTGTGCAGAATCGCCCCTTGGGGACTCCCAGCTCTGCTGTGTCCTGATCCCAGCGTGAGACACCCCAGGGAGCGTGGGCGCCACGACCCGCATTGATGGTGAGGGAGATGGCAGGGAGGTTCAGAAGGGGGGGGCTATATGTATATCTATGGCTGGTTCATGTTGAGGTTTGACAGAAAACAGCAAAATTGTGTAAAGCAATTTCCTTCAATTAAAAAATTTAAAAAATAGATACGCAAAAAAAAAAAAAAAAAAAAAAGCACGCATGAGTGCACGTGAGCCAAGAGGCAGGAGAAGGAGCCAGTGCCGGGGAGGAGGGAGGCTCTCGGCTTCCGGAAGGGCGCCGGGAGCGCTGGGCGTTGCGCTTCCGGGTCACGTGCAGTGTGGACGCCCCTCCCCGTGTGTCTGCGCCCTGCCACGCTGCACTGTGCATCGCTGTGCTCCCTCTCGGTCTGGCTTCCCCGTCCTGGTGAAGAAATCCTCCCCTAATCCAAGATCTCCTGGATGTTCTTCTCAGTGTCGTGGAGTTTGGCTTTTCCCATGCCGACCTTGAATGCATCCAGAATTTGCTTCTGTGCCTGCTGTAAAATAGGGCTTTACAGTCTTTCCTGCTCACACAGATAAGTGATCATTTGGGCCCCGTCTGTCAAAGTGCCTGCCCTTTCCACACCTGAATGACAAAGGGAAGCCAAAACCAGCTGTCTGACTTGGGGTCTAGAGTGCCCTCCCTCACCCCCTTCCCCCGACCAACTCTTATTCATCCCTCAATACCCAGCCTTGTGCCCACTGCTCCCAGGCAGACTTTTCTGATGCCACCTTAGCTTTGGTGCCTCTTTCCAGGCTCCCGCAACCTCTCTGCTTCCGTCTGCCATGGCAGAAAACACTGGGAAATGCAGTCTGACCACCTGGGATTGGTTATAAAAGGTTGAATTCCTGCTCCTCATTCAGCTGTGTGACCTTGGACAAGTTCCTTAACCTCTCTTACCTCAGTTTCTTTGTCTATAGTGAGTGAGTGAGTGAGTGAAAGTCACTCAGTCGTGTCCAATTCTTTGTGATCCCATGGACCCTAGCCCACCAGGCTCCTCTGTCCGTGGGAGTCTCCAGGCAAGAATACTGGAGAGGGTTGCCATTCCCTTTTGCAGGGGATCTTCCCAACCCAGGGATCGAACTCGGGTCTCCTGCATTGCATCCTGCACTGCAGGCAGATTCTTCACCATCGAGCCCCCAGGGAAGTCCTTAAAACGAGGGTAATAATACATGCCTTCAGGTTTGTCCCAAGTCTTAAATAAGGTCATCTCTATAAGCTTCCAGGAACTAGAAAAGCCGCATAAATGATCTTTATGGCTGCGGTGCTGACTGTGGATGCTATACCCACCTCTTTCCTTGTCTGTCTCCCCCAGTAGACAGAGCGCTTCCTGGGGGTAGGAACTGGATCTGCCCCATAAAGGGTGTGGTTTGCGTTTGCTGAACAGAACACAGCCTGGCATCCTGGGACAAATGATGGGACGCGGCCTCGGCCATCCTGGTGGGGAGGAGATGGTTAAAAGGAAGAGCGTCCTGGGCTTGGCTGGGAATGGGGCTCTGTCCACGTGGCCACCTGACTCCTTCCAGAGAGTCTCTTCACAGTGGAAACTCGCCCTGGCGCCCTCCCCGCTGGAGGAACGGCCCTGGAGGGCCCTGGAGACGCTTCTCCAGATGGCCCCCAGGCACTGCCTCTACATTCCTGCCAAGACCGCTCTCCACCCACTGCGGCTGCCCTGAGCCCGGAGCAGAGGGTGGGCTGCCCCCTGCCTGCTTGTTCCCCGCCCCCCACCCCCACCATGCCCGTCGGCCCACTGGGGACACGGGGTCAGCATGGGGACCCAGGACGCTGACTTCCTCTCCTGCACTGAAGGGCGAAACGGGAAAGCTGAAAAGTTTCAAACCCACTGGTCCTTTCAACAAGACCTCCCTGTCCTCTCTGCATCCAGCCTGGGATAGGAGAGGGGCGAGGAGGACGGAGACTGCCCCCGCCCTCCATGCGGCAGAGCCCACCTGCGTCCTGGGCCAAGACTCCGTTGCTGAGAGAGGAGGGGGCCAGACCCAGACACTCAGAGCAACACGGCACAGGGCTGCCGCTGTCCAGCCCCAGAGGGTCTGTCTTCTCCACTCAGCATGTCCACACCGAGCTACCCACCTGCCTTCAACCAAACCCAGCTCTTCATGTCAAAGGACAGTTCCAGCGGAGCCCAGGTGTGGCGGCCAAGTGTCCTTCATCCATTCCTCCATCTGTTTATTCATTCGTTCCTTCATTCATCCATCTCTCTGCGCTTCCAATTCTGAAACGTGAGGACAGTGATCGTGCCTGCCCCACAGGATGGCGTGTGGACTGCCTCCAGGAGAAAGGAGGTCTTCACAGTTGCGCTCGTCTGCTCTGCCCACGACTGGAGCCAACGGGGGACAAAGAAATCTGGCAGATGGGGCTGGGAATAAAGCATCAGCTTTATCACTTCGTAGTAAAAACCAGAGACATTACTTTGCCAACAAAGGTCTGTCTAGTCAAAGCTATGGTTTTTCCAATAGTCATGTATGGATGTGAGAGTTGGGCTATAAAGAAGGCTGAGCACCGAAGAATTGATGCTTTTGAACTGTGGTGTTGGAGAAGACTCTTGAGAGTCCCTTGGACTGCAAGGAGAACCAACCAGTCCATCCTAAAAGAAATCAGTCCTGAATATTCATTGGAAGGACTGATGCTGAAGCTGAAACTCCAATACTTTGGCCACCTGATTTGAAGAGCCGACTCATTGGAAAAGACCCTGATGCTGGGAAACATTGAAGGTGGAAGGAGAAGGGGACGACAGAGGATGAGATGGTTGGATGACGTCACCAACTCAATGGACATGAGTTTGAGTAAGCCCTGAGAGTTGGTGATGGACAGGGAGGTCTGGCATGCTGCAGTTCATGGGGTCGCAGAGTCGGATATGGCTGAGCGACTGAACTGAACTGAATAAAAATACATGGTGGGTTTTATCAAAGCTTTTTTGGTCTCTATTGACATGATCGTGTGACTTTTCATTTTTAGCTTATTAACGTGATAAATTACATCAATTGCTTTTAAAACGTTAAACCAACTTTGCATTCCTGGGATAAGTTTGCCTTGGTCATAATATGTGATTCTAGGTACATATTATTGGATGCAATTTGCTAAATTCTTGTTTAAAGCCTTTTCACCTATTCATAAGAGAGGTTAATCTGTACTTCCTCTCTGTGATGTCTGTGTCTGGTTTTGGTATCAGGATAATGCTGGCTAGAGTGAAGTGAAAAATATTCCTTCCTCTTCTATTTTCCAGAAAAGTCTGGGTATAATCCGTATTATTCCTTCCTTAGATTTTTGGTAGAATTTTCCAGTGAAGCCACCGGGGCCTGAATTTTCCATTTGAAGAGGTTTCAATTCAGTTTCTCTCTTAGATAGAGGACATTACTCAGAAAAGAGAGTCTTTTTCATCTTGAGCTTTGGTATTTCATGTCTTTCAAGGAATCTGTCCTTTGTAGCCAGGTTGTTGAGATTATTGACATGACGTTATCCATACCATTTCCTGTTTTCCCTTTAGTATCTGTAGAGTCTGTAGTGGTGTCTCGACTCTCATTCCTGATGTTGGTAGTACTGACAGGCTTTGCCCAAACACTATCTCCTACAAAATAGTAAAGACATGCTGAACCGACTTCTCCAGTAGCTACTTCACATTCTCTCTGGAACCCCTAACATCTCCCATCCTTCCCTTCTGCTTGTACCATCTGGTCCTTCACCCAGTTGGGCCCCTAGGATGGCTGAGCAAGGGAGGACCGGGTGTGGCTGCATTCAACAAAGTTCAGTCAGTTCAGTCGCTCAGTCGTGTCCAACTCTTTGGGACCCGATGGGCTACAGCACGCCAGGCCTGCATCACCAGCCATCACCAGCCCCCAGAGTTTACTCAAACTCATGTCCATTGAGCCGGTGATGCCATCCAGCCAGCTCATATTCTGTCATCCCCTTCTCCTCCTGCCTTCAGTCCTTCCCAGCCTCAGGGTCTTTTCCAATGAGTCAGCTCTTCGCATCAGGTGGCCAAAGTATTGGAGCTTCAGCTTCAGCATCAGTCCTTCCAATGAATATTCAAGAATGATTTCCTTTAGGATGGACTGGTTGGATCTCCTTGCAGTCCAAGGGACTCTCAAGAGTCTTCTCCAGCACCACAGTCCAAAAGCATCAATTCTTCCGTGCTCAACTTTCATTATAGTCCAACTCTCACATCCATACTAACCAAAAGATGAAATTAAATGGCTTAAACAAATCAGCAGTTTACTTTCTCAGGTAGAAGATGTCAGGAGGCATGAGATCAGCAGAGATCCCAGAGCCTGCTCTCTTTCTGCTTCAACATACTCAGTGTGTGGTATCTGTCTTCAAAGTCACAGTCTGGCTGCTGCAGCTCCAACTAGCACATCTGCATTCCAGCCAAGAAGAAGGGAAAAGCAGAGGTTAAGGGGTGAGCACCTGCTGTCTGTCCCCTTTAGAACATTCCTAAAGTTCTACTTGGGTAGCTCCACTCTACTTCATGGCCACACCTGCAGCTCCAGTGTGACCTGCTTCTCCCTTCAGCCTGTCTGCTGGGGTCCCAATCAAGCCCACTCATTCCTCAGCTCAACTCCACCCCAGACTTCTGCACCCCATCTCCTTCCCACCAGAAGCTCAGAGGATTATCCTCACTCCCCATCACTCTACAGGCCCCAAGAAAAGAGGCTCACCCAGGGTCTCCCAAAGTTGGTGCCCCAGCAGGGTGACCTCCCCAGCAGCTATTCCCACCCAGAGCTCTAGCTGCCTCCATCCACCTGGCTCTCTCAAGATGACATTCCAAGAGACTGGTTACAGGGTCCAGGGCCACCCAGTAAACGACTGGATGAGTCATCTCAAGGAGGATGCCAGGCGCGCCTGGGTCCTGCTGCCCACGGGGGTTCTCTCAACCACTCCCCTAGCACAGGCCAGACATGGTGCCGAGCATGGGGATTCAGCAAAGGGACAGTGCTTTAGTCCCCAACACAGCGGAGGGTGGGAGCTGCTGACCCTTGACCTTGCTCATCTCCTGGGCTGAGGGCACACCGGGACAAACGACCCATAGCATGGGCCCATCCTGTCCTACCCTCGGGCCGCCGGGCAGGAAAGACCTGGAGGAAGTCCTGGATGACCCTCCAGCGGCCCCTCCGCCTTCTGCCACCACCCCCAGCCCCCTGCTCACAGGCAAGGAGACTGAGCGTCCCAGAAACACCTTGTCCATGCTGAGGTGGCCACAGGCCTCTCTGTGAGCAGAGAGGCGTCCACACCAAGGACTACTTTGCACCCCTGGTCGTCTCCAGGCCTCCCCGCCTGGGGAAGGCCCTTCCTCACTCTGCAGATGAGAACTTGTACAAGTTCTAGAAGGCACTTCAGACCCTGAGCTCCGCTGTCCCGCCCAGAACCCTCACTCTCCGCCCGAGCGCCCCTCGCCGCCCCCTGGGTCAGGAGGACCTCGACAGGCTTCTTGCTCCCCTTCTGCCCTAACACCCAGCTGTAGCCTGGATGGACAGAGTCAGGCCAGAGAGGCCAGCGCAGGAAAAGGGCGCTGTCAAGGCGAAGAGATTCCTGAATGCAGCTCAGTTCTTGGAAGTCACTTTTTCCTTCCCTCTCCCCAGGCACCCGCCCTCTTCATGTCCTGCCAAACGCCTGTGCCTCATGTAAACCCTGAGCCATGGAGCCGCCTCCCAACATGGGCCTGCTGTTGACGTGGCCCCCGAGCCTGGCCACCGCCAGGAGGGCGAGAGAGCCCGTGCAGGGGGAAGCTAAATTGCCCTGGCCCAGCCTCCAGCGGGCATGTCTTTGAGGGTTTTCTGGGCTGGGGAAGCTGGAGATGGAGCAGGGCAGACCCCCTCAGTGGCAGCTGGGGCTCCCCTCTGTTGTCTGGCTCCAGGGGTGCACAGACCCTGCAGAGACTTCCACCCCAGCGCCCACCCCCAGCAGGCCTGCCTACCCCCACCTCCTCCCTGCCGATGGGGCAGGCTGCCCTGGCACCCACCTGTGCAGGTGTGGGCAGAGGGTCTGACCCAGGTTGCTCAGAGTGCATGGCAAGGCCAGGTGTCTGATCCCCGGGCTTGCTTCCTCTCCAGCCATGGACTCTTGGGGGCTGAAAACAGCCTCTGAAGGAGCAGGAACCCAGGAGAGTGTCCACATCAGAGGATACCTGAGCTAGAAGAACCAGAGAGTCCCCTGGCTTGCATGGTCCTCAGGGGAGGACTCAGAGGCCCAGAGAAGCTGGGGGACCCTGCCTCTCACAGCAGGTTGGTGGCAGGGCTGGGGCTTGCCTGCCATTGACTGACTTTCAACCCAGGAGACCCTGCACTTGGCTGGCCCCTCCCTCTGCTCCCTTCCTGACGCCGGGGGAAGGGAGAGAACTTCTCCAGGGCCTGGCCCTGATCACTACTGGAGAGAAATGAATTTCAAAATACATTTCTGGATGAATCATTGCACCAGGAAACCTCGAAAACTGCCCATGTCTGCTGAAGGGTCTGTCCTGCTGTCTCCCTTATAAAATCCTGGAAAGAACTCTCTGCTAATGGTCCATTTGGAAAAAACGCTGTGCGGCTACAGCGCTGGGGCCACCCAACCTGTAGAGCCGCGCAGAAGGCTCCTGGTAATGATGGCTGAGCCCCCGGGACTCAGCACCTTCTGCAGTTGCTGTTCAAGTCCATTCTCTTCCCAGACGGTAACGAACCGGGTGACGGGGCCTTGCCGTCAAGAAGAGGCTCCACTCTCACGCCAACCCCCTTGTGCAGTGCTTAAAATCTGCTAGGAGAGGGAGGCAGAGCTTCTCAAGGAATCGCTGGGTGTGCTGGTTACACTGTTGCAAGGTTTGTTATCGGTCAGTCACCAAGCGGTGCTGGACTCTTCGCGACCCCACGGACCGCAGCACGCCAGGCTTCCCTGTCCCTCACCGTCTGCAGGAGTTTGCCCAAGTTCACGTCCATTGAATCGGTGACGCCACCCAACCATCTCAACCTCAGTAACCAGCACGACTGAGCACTTTGTTGAGAAGTTGCGAGGTTACATTATCGCAAATGTCACTAGGGACCCCACAAAGAATAACACAGTGCACAGTACGTGAGATGTTCCTGGTTCAAAATCTTTTAAAAAAATTTTATTTATTTAAATATTACAAAAACAATTTTACAACATTGTGTGGGTTTCTGCCATACAACAATGCGAGCCGCCCATAATTATACCTACGCCCCTCCCTTCCTCGCCTCCCTCCCCTCCCCCACCCCATCCCTCTGGGTCATCACAGAGCATCCGTCTGGACTCCCTGCCCTACACAGCAACTCCCACCAGCTGTCCAGCTTGCGCCTGGTGTATGTGCTGACGTGCATGTGTCATGCATGTGTCGATGCTACTTTCTCTGTCCCACTCTCTCCCTCTTGTTGAACTGAAGGAAGAAAGCAGGGAGGGTGGTAAAGAGGAGGGAAGGAAAGAAAGAGGGGAGGGAGGGAGAGTGAATGGGTGGACGGACGGCTGATGGGTGGATAAAAGGATGGATGGATGAGCGGTGGGTGGGTGGATGGATGGGTGGGTGGACGCGTGGGTGGATGGCTAAACAGGCAGATGAATGGATGGGTGGGTAGGTAGATGGATGAATGGGTGGATGGATGGATGTTGGATGGCTGGAAAGATGGATAACTGTGTGGATAGATCTTGTGTTCCCACAACATGTGCATTTGTTCATTCAGTCACTCATTCCATTAATACAAACATTTACTGAATACCTATTAAGTACCAAATCCATTCCAAACGCTGCGGATGCAGGGATAATCAAGAAGGACAGACACTGTGTCTATGTTTCTGGAATTCACAGCCTGGAGCCAAAAGGGGAATAAGAAGTCAGGCTCCATTTCCACAGAAGAAATGTAGAAGGCAGTTTCCCATTTACATAAGCCAGTGACATCCAACCTTGACTGAATACATCAACATTTGTGTCATGAACAAATCTATCCACACAGTCATCCATCTTTCCAGCCATCCAACGTCCATCCGTCCACCCATCCACTCATCTGCCTGTTTAGCCATCTACCCATGCCTCCACCCACTCATCCATCATCAGTTGTAACAAAAGGCAGCGTGGTGTGCTAGAAGGAGCCAGTGCTCTGGAGTCTGATTGGGTTAAATCAACGCTTTGATGATCAGGTTAAATCAACGCTTTGATGCTTACCTACTGTATAGCACGCACAGGTCAGTTCATTTCTCTTGGTCTCAGTTTCTTCACCTATATTGTGGAAGTGAAAGCGAAAGTCACTCAGTCGTGTCTGACTCTTTGTGACCCCATGGACCATACAGTCCTTGGAATTCTCCAGGCCAGAATACTGGAGTGGGTAGCCTTTCCCTTCTCCAGGGGATCTTCTCAACCCAGGGGTCGAACGCGGGTCTCCCGCATTGCAGGTGGATTCTTTACCAGCTGAACCACCAGGGAAGCCCAAGAATACTGGAGTGGGTAGCCTATCCCTTCTCCAGTGGATTTTCCCAACCCAGGAATCGAACAGGGGTCTCTTGCATTGAAGGGGAATTCACAGCTGAGCTATCAGAGAAGCCCATAGAAGTAACTGTCCCCATTTGCAGGGCTGTCATGAACCCCCCTCCCCCAGGCAGCTCACAGACTCTGTTCAAGGCCCCCCTTCCCGTCCCATCCCCCACCCCAGCAACCACCCAATCACTTGCAATTTGCTGTCTTCATGCTGCTGGGCTGCCCTGGGCTATCGGAGGGGCGAGGAGCAAATCCTGCTCCCCCTTTCTCCCCACCCATCATTTCTCGCGTTGGCCCTCCTGGCCAAGGTGTAAAGAGTCATGAAACGCCCTCAGAAGGCTCAGAAACTAAAAGGAAGGTTCAGAAACCGAAAGACAGGACAGGGCCAAAGGGAGAGAATTGAAACGTGTCTGATCAGCCAGATATCACGTGGTCCAAGGGGAGCCGCCTCCCAAAGCTAAGCCCTCTTTCCCACCCTTTTATCTTCGGAAGCAGCCTCTCCACCTGCAAACCTCTGCCCGCGTTCCCCCATCTCTCAGGGTCACTCTGGGCACGGCCCCAGCCCGCTCCCGGGCGCTCAGTGACCTTAGCTGTACTAGGCCTGCAGCTTCACAGGAGCCCCGGCCTCCGGGACGCTCAGGCCTCTCAACTCCGGGCCACTCGCCGTCCTCTGCCAGGGACGAGCCATCTTCCTGAGGCTGACCCCACTGGGCCAGCGTGACTCTGATCGAGAGTCGATAGAAACGTTTGTGACACTTTGACAAAGCGATTTTATGTCTGTTGTTAAATTTTACCTTTAAATAATTTTATCCACTTTTAACTGCTGGGTCTTCGTCACTCCAAGAGCTTTTCATTGCAGCAAGCAAGGGCTGCTCTCGACTCGGGGTTCGAGGGCCTCTCATCTAGCTGGCTTCTCTTGTGGAGCAGGGCACCCGGGCACGTGGGCTTTGGCAGTCGCGGCTCCGGCTCTGGCGCGCAGGCTCAGTAGCCGTGGCGCCCGGCTCTGGCGCGCAGGCTCAGTAGCTGTCGTGCGTGGGCTTAGTAGCTCCGTGGCATGTGGAACCTTCCCGAGTCAGGGATGGAACCTATGACCCCCACCCCCCACTACACGAGAAGGTGGACTCCTTACTCCAGAGCCACCAGGGAAGCCCTGTTGCTAATTTTTTTTTAAATAATGATCTTTAAATGGGCCTGCCTTTTGAATGATTCTCTTTTCATTTCATTTTCTAACAGTTTATTATATTTTAAAGTATCGGTCTGACAGATTGGGAATTTTTTAAAATGGTTCTTCCCTACAGATCATTTGAGAAGGGCTGATCTGAACGCATAAGGGAAAGAGGATCTATTTTCCTGAGGGTCTATTTTTCTCCCGGCCACCGCGTGGGGACACAAGCTTGTTTTAGAAGAGGCAGAGGAACCAGAGATCAAATTGCCAACATCTGATGGATCATCGAAAAAGCAAGAGTTCCAGAAAAACATCTATTTCTGCTTTATTGACTATGCCAAAGCCTTTGACTGTGTGGATCACAATAAACTGTGGAAAATTCTGAAAGAGATGGGAATACCAGACCACCTGACCTGCCTCTTGAGAAATCTGTATGCAGGTCAGGAAGCAACAGTTACAACTGGACATGGAACAACAGATTGGTTCCAAATAGGGAAAGGAGTACGTCAAGGCTGTATATTGTCACCCCCGCTACCCTGCTTATTTAACTTATATGCAGAGTACATCATGAGAAACGCTGGGCTGGAGGAAGCACAAGCTGGAATCAAGATTGCCAGGAGAAATCTCAATAACCTCAGATATGCAGATGACACCACCCTTATGGCAGAAAGTGAAGAGGAACTAAAAAGCCTCTTGATGAAAGTGAAAGAGGAGAGTGAAAACGTTGGCTTAAAGCTCAACATTCAGAAAACAAAGATCATAGCATCGGGTCCCATCACTTCATGGCAAATAGATGGGGAAACAGTGTCAGACTTTATTTTGGGGGGCTCCAAAATCACTGCAGATGGTGATTGCAGCCATGAAATTAAAAGACGCTTACTCCTTGGAAGGAAAGTTATGACCAACCTAGACAGCATATTGAAAAGCAGAGACATTACTTTGCCAACAAAGGTCCATCTAGTCAAGGCTATGGTTTTTCCAGTGGTCATGTATGGATGTGAGAGTTGGACTATAAAGAAACCCGAGTGCCGAAGAATTGATTAACTGTGATGTTGGAAAAGACTCTTGAGTGTCCCTTGGACTGCAAGAAGATCCAACCAGTCCATCCTAAAGGAGATCAGTCCTGGGTGTTCATTGGAAGGACTGATGTTGAAGCTGAAACTCCAATACTTTGGCCACCTGATGCGAAGAGCTGACTCATTTGAAAAGACCCTGATGCTGGGAAAGATTGAGGGCAGGAGGAGAAGGGGATGATAGAGGGTGAGATGGTTGGATGGCATCACTGACTCAACGGACATGGGTTTGGGTGGACTCCGGGAGTTGGTGATGGACAGGGAGGCCTGGCGTGCTGTGGTTCATGGGGTTGCAAAGAGCTGAACACGACTGAGCAACTGAACTGAACTGATCTGAACATATAGGGGAAAGAGGATCTATTTTCCTGAGGGTCTTCCTGAGGGTCTATTTTCCTCCAGCCACCACATGGGGACTCAGAGTCTCTCATTCTCAAACAGAGCCAGGTTCCTTCCTGTCGGCCCACCCCTCCCCCATTCCCAAACTTCCCAGCTCCAGGACTTACTGGAAATAAAACCCAGCTTATATCAAGAGTCCTCCTTAACAGCTGCTCCCTGTGACCTCAGAAGCCCCAGCAAACCTTCATGATGACCGTGCAAGAGACCGCCCCCTCGCCCAGTCAAGTCAGAAGGGCGTGGAGGCCAGGCGTCAGCAGCAGAGGCGGGGGCAGGGTCTGCCCATCTGTCTGCAGGGGAGGAGCCAGCGTCTCCTCCACTCACTCGACTTCAGTAGAAGAAAAGCAGGCTGTTTACAAACAGAAGATAATGTTGGTGCAGATGGCAGCCGAGTGGAGCGAGGGTGGGGAAACACGGGTGGCCTGCACTGTATTCCTGGTCACAAGACCCGAAGCCACACAAGCGTCTGTGCGGGTCAGCATGTCAGCCCCCAGGGGCGCACTGGTCCCCTGCAGGCGGTGGCCACAGTCCTGCCTGCTCGTCTCTGAGAGTCAAGACAGCCCGATCCTGTCAATAAATGGTCTCGTGCAAAACAAGCCTGGCGTGCTGCAGTCCGTGGGGTGGCTGCAGTCCGTGGGGTGGCTGCAGTCCGTGGGGTCGCTGCAGTCCGTGGAGTGGCTGCAGTCCGTGGGGTTGCAAAGAGTCGGACACGATTCAGCGACTGAGCAACAACAACAAAGCCACAGTGTCTCCTGCACCCTCCGAGCCCCTGCCGCGTGCCGGGCTCTGATCGGGGTGGGGGAGCTTGTGTAGCGCCCTGGAGACACCGGGGAACCCGAGGCTCAGGAAAGAGATGTATTTTTATCCGAATCACAGAGCACTAAACAAGCCTTAGTGCTGAGACTGGGACTTGCAGTGCTGGTGGCAAAATCTTCGTGTTTTTAGCCAAAAGGCCCATCTCACAAGCACAGTAAAGCCGGCCCAGAGCGTGGGGGTCCTGGCTGCGACGCCAGCCAGTCTATCAAGCGTCAGCTGGACAAATATTTCTTGAGCCGCCAGGACATACCAGGCCCTGGGCTGGACCCCTGGGGTACCGTCCTGCTTCCAGAACCAAAAGTGAACCAGCTCAGACCATCCCACCCAGGGAGGGGATATTTGAGCCAAGGCTGAGGGGAGCAGAGAGTGAGCAGCTTGAGTACTTTGGGGAAAGGAATGCGGCAGCACCAACTCCCAGCCCAGCCCCAGCCTCCTTGAGGCTCATTCCACGGTCACGTCCTCCTGGAAGCCTTCCCTGATTCATCCCTCCTCCGCCTGGGTCAGGCGCTCCTCCGGCTCCCACAGCTCTGTGTTCTCTTGTTACTTTGTCTCTGAGTCCCCACCAGCCTGGGAGCAGCTTGGGGACAGGGGTTCATCTGCAATACTGTTTCCGAGCCTGGAGCTGCCAGCCACCAGGCACCCCTCACTGGTTGGTGAGCTCCTAATGGTCAGCTTGGCAGGGTTCAGCTCGGATTCTTCAAGATGGCTTCCTCTGAGCCTAGAATAGGACCCAGCTAGGGTAGGTGTTCTGAGTTGTTGTTGTTTGGTTGCTAAGTCGTGTCTGATTGTGTGTGACCCCAGGGACTGCAGCACATCAGGCTTCCCCGTCCTTCACCATCTCCCAGAGTTTATGATGCCATCCAACCATCTCCTCCTGTCCTCAATCTTTCCCAGCATCAGAGTCTTTTCCAATGAGTTGGCTCTTCGCATCAGGTGGCCCAAGTACTGGAGCTTCAGCTTCAGCATCAGTCCTTCCCGTGAATATTCAGGAGCTCTGCATTTGTTGAAGAAATGAACTTGGAGTCCTGGTGCGCGTGGACAGGCAGCTCACGCGGTCCTCCTGACACACCCGTGTGCTGGAGGGTCTGGTAACCATGCAGGCTGAGCTAGGGGGTGTGGTTGGTACATTTCTTCAGTTCGGTTCAGTTCAGTCGCTCAGTCGTGTCCGACTCTTTGCGACCCCATGAGCTGCAGCACGCCAGGCCTCCCTGTCCAACAGGAGCCCACCCCGGACCCCACTCTGGACCAACTCCCAGAGCCCACCCAAACTCACGTCCATTGAGTCGGTGATGCTATCCAACCATCTCATCCTCTGTTGTCCCCTTCTCCTCCTGCCTTCAATCTTTCCCAGCATCAGGGTCTTTTCAAATGAGTCAGCTCTTCGCATCAGGTGGCCAAAGTATTGGAGTTTCAGCTTCAACATCAGACCTTCCAATGAACACTCAGGACTGATCTTGCAGTCCAAGGGACTCTCAAGAATCTTCTCCAACACCACAGTTCAAAAGCATCAATTCTTTGGCGCTCAGCTTTCTTTATAGTCCAACTCTCACATTGATACATGACCACTGGAAAAACCATAGCCTCGACTAGATGGACCTTTGTGGACTTACCCTTCCTGACTGAGCAGCTGGATGAGGTCTCATGAAGAGGCCACACGCCTGAAGCCACCACCCAGATCGGAAGTCGCAGACCGGAGCTCTGAGGCCTCCGCCCGCCTCCCGCGGTAGTACCATGGCTCCCCAGCAGTAAGCGTGTCCTTCCTGCCGCAGACGGCCTTGCCTGGGCGGGACCTTCTCAAAGGCAGCACGCGACATGAGCCTCCGTCCGGCTGCCCACGTGGCCCTGTGCCCAGGACCCACCCGCGCCATGCGGGGTGCCACGTTAAACTCCTCCACGGTCCTGTCGCGGGTGTGTCGGCTGCTCGCCGTTGGGAGCCACTCAAGGGGCTTCCAGTGGGTGGCTCCTGTGTGTTTCCGCTGGGTGTCCACCCGGGCACGGGCGTGCCAAGTCAGAGCCCAGCGCTGGGTGTCCACCTGGGCGTGGGCGTGCCGAGTCACAGCCCAGCAGATGCTGCCAGACGGGGCGACCAAACTTTGGCTCAGAGCACCAGAACCAGCTTCCCCCCAGCGGTGACCTGTCTGCACATCTCAGGTCTTCTTTCCGGGGGGCGGTTACTGACCCTCGGCGTGGTTCGATCTGTACTTCCCCGAGGATGAAAAAGCTGAGTGCCTGCTCAGGCTCACCAATTGAATATCCTCTTTGCTCAGGTGTCTTGTGTGTCTGCTTTATCTGCTTTCTTCCTTCATGATTCGTGGTTGTTCTCTATTCTAGACGCAGATTTTTTTTGGTCCCACGTAAGTTCTGTGAACATCTCCATCTTTGGCTCGCGGGTTCCTGGTTCCGAGCCTAGAAGAGGACCCCGCCCGGAGCAGGCATTCCACTGAGTTGTTGTTCAGTCTAAGCTGTGTCTGACTATTTGCGACTGCAAAGCCTACACGGGGCTCAGGGCGCCGTGGCCCCCTGCTCACGGCAGGGCAGGGCAGGCCCCGTTCTGCCTCTTTCAGAGGGAATTGCCCTTTTTCAGGGCCTCCCCTGGGGAGTCCATTCCCCTGTCCAGCCCAGGGCACCAGGGGTACAAAGGGGGCCCTTGCTGCCAGCTGGGCTGGCTGGCTGGCTGGCACTGCTCCCACAGCTCCCGAGGGATTGGGACTCCCATGTGAGCCCACCCGAGACCCCTCTCTTGCCTGATCCCTGGCCCTGCCCAGTCCTGACATCACCAGGATCCCGCCTCACGCTCCGCGTCTCAGGGACCCAGACCCCTGCTAAGCCCAGGCTGAGTGTAGAGGTCACCAGGGCCTGTCTGGTGTTAACCGTGTGCCCCTTGCGCTGGGTGGCCCAGAGGTCAGCGGCTGCGGCCCTCAGCTGTCCTGCCCACTGGGACACGCAGGGATGGGGGGCAAAATCTACTGAGAAGTACAGGCTCAAGCCACAGGCGCCCCTCCCTCCTCACCTCCTTGGGCCCCCTTCATGGGAGGTGCTGGTACTCAGGACGATGAAGAAGCCCCGCTGCTAAGGCTAGAGTTCATCTATGATTGCTTTGTGCTCTTTTGGTTAACGCCAGGAGAGGTGTGATCACAAAAACCTCAGGCTTATCTGCCTTCTGGTTTCTGTGGAAACTCCAAAGGCTCTGGGTCACGTGCTGGGGAGAGAAGTAGCTGTCTGGGCTCCCTCTGAGCCGGCCGGCTGCCAGCCCTTGAGGGCATTGCAGGATGGGTTGCGAGGCTGGCAGGCCAGCGCCTAGGCTGGGAAGGGGCAAGAGCCCCGGGGGACCTGGGCAGCCCAAGGCCCTAGAAGTGACTGGCCTGGAGAGGGGCTCTTCCCTCCACTTTACAGGTGAGCAAACTGAGGCTCGGAGAGGGGAAGGGACACTTGCCCCAGACCCGGCGGACCGGAGTCTCAGGGCCCCGGGAAGCCTGTGTTGTGGGCACCTTGCTGGGAGTCACATCACAGTGGCTGTCCATCTACTGAAACTGTGTGACCTCGACCTCGCTCGGGACTGGCGGGGTGCAAACAGGCCTCCCCTCCACCCAGTGCGCCTGGGGCCCGAGTGTCCGCCTGCACGCCAGTGACCGGAGCCACCTTCAGATATGTTGGGGGCCTCACCCCCGACTGGCGAGGGGGCTCCGGGGCTCCTGCCGCCTTCACCCGCCCAGTGCCAACCCAAGGCCACAGGCAGAGCCTGCAGCACCCCCCGTCCCCTCAGCCCCCGGACGCGGGTCAGCAGCAGCGTGAGTTACCAGGACGTCACCTTCCTGCCTCTCCCAGCCCCGTGCGGCTCCACTGCAGGCATTTGGTGCTGGAGGCAGGTGGGCGGTGTAAGGGGTGTGCTGTCCCCAGGCTGGGCTGGGGGAACCGGTGTGGTCACAGCTCCAGTCCTGCCGGGCTGACCCCTTGACTGGGCGCCGGGTGGGCTCTGAAGGCAGCTCCACTGGCTGCTGTAAGGGGAAGCCGCCGGCACCAAGGCCCGCCCACCCCTCTCACCCCCACCCCCAGGCTGCAGCCAGGCCCTCAGTGAGCCCTTGAGTTGGGGTTTTCACTTGTGCCAGGGAAGGGCTCCCAACACCCCTAGCTGGGCCCCTGCTGGCGCCTGGGGAGCGCGGGGAGGCGGGCAGGCTCAGAGAGGAAGCGCCTGGCCCGCTTCCCTGGGCACGCCGGCTCACAGGGACCCCAGCAGGGGGAGGGACCTGAGGTTAAACCAGGCTAAGGGAGTGCTGAGCGCCCTGGGGCGCTGGCCAAGGATGGCTGGCGGTCCTTCCCGCTCTTAGGCAGCGCCGGGCAGGCTGAGAGCTGGGCTCCGCTTTGTTTTTAGTGGCGTCGAGTCCCCGTGGTTTAAACAGACTGTTTTAAGAAACGGGGAATTTGGGTAAAAATCTGGGGCACTAAGGATACAGAAGTTCCTTCCAACCCCTGCTGTTGAAGAGTCAGGGATGGGCTGTCTGGCTCTGTGACCCACTCCCCCCACAGCTCCTGGACGTCCCTCTGGGCGCCCCTCTCCTTGTGAAGTGCCTGTGAGGGCAGGGAGCCCTCTCTTTTCATGACCTGTGCGCACTCCAGCCAGCCAGCCTCGGTGCGCCTATTTCCTGTGTGGCCTTTGGCAAGTGTCTCACCCTCTCTGTCTCTGACGTCTTGTCAACATATAGAGTGATGACAAGGACAGCCCTGGGGGTTGAGGATGAGAACCCTGCTAGGCCAGATCCCTGCTCCTCCTCTGCGCCAGCTCCATCTCACCCCGTGACCATGCCCCGCCACACTGCTGCCTCTCCAGGGCCACAGAGGAGCCCTGGGGGGTCTCCACCCTCCACGCCTGACAAGCCAAGCCTGCAGCACTGCCGCTACCCCCACTCAGGGCAAGCACCCGCGACCCGTCTTCCTGGGAAGCAGAGGCGTGCCCTGCCCCTTGGCAGTGGGCACAGGACGCTGCCAGCCTTTCTGCCCAGGGACTCCCCACATCCCTTGCTCAGAGTCCCACAGGTGAGTCTGTTGCTTCAGGCTGATTCCCCAGCGTCAGACCCTCAGGCCTGGTCCCATGGGCTGAGGGCCAGGCAGGTGTGAGGTTGGGACTTCAAGGGCGAACTGTATCAGGTGCACTTTCCTGCTGGCTCAGACAGGCAGGAATCTGACTGCAGTGCGGGAGACCAAGATGGGCCAGAGAAACAACCACCTCAGATATGCGGCTGACACCACTTGAATGGCAGAAAGCGAAGGGGAACCAAAGCGCCTCTTGATGAGGGTGAAGGCGGACAGTGAAAGAGCTGGCTTAAGACTAAATACTAAAAAAAGAAAACAACTAGGATCATGGCACCTAGCCCCCTTACCGCATGGCAAATAGAAGGGGGAAAGGTGGACACAGTAACAGATTTCCTCTTCTTGGGCTCCAAAATCACTGCAGATGGTGACTGCAGCCATGAAATCAGAAGACTCTTCTTGGCAGGAACACTATGACACACCTAGACAGTGTGCTGAGAAGCAGAGACATGGCTCTGCCAGTAAAGGTCTGTACAGTCAAGACTACGGTCTGGCCGACGGTCACGTACGGTTGTGAGAGCCGGCCTGTAAAGAAGGCAGGGTGCCGGAGAACTCATGCCTTCTTCCTGTGGTGCAGGAGAAGACTCCTGAAAGGCCCCTGGACAGCAAGGAGACCAATCCAGCCAATCTTACGGTGGATCAACCCTGAATACTCCCTGGAAGGACTGATGCGGAAGCCCCAATATTTTGGTCATCTGATATGAACGACTCATTGGAAAAGTCCCTGATGCTGGGAAAGAGAGAGGGCAGAAGGAGAAGAGGGGCTCAGAGGATGAGATGGCTGGACGGCATCACCGATGCAATGAACATGAACTTGGGCGAAGTCCGGGAGACGGTGAGGGGCAGGGAGGCCTGGTGTGCTGCAGCCCATGGGGTCGCCAAGCGGTGGACACGACTGGACACCACCAGGCTCACCGCCAGCAGGAGTGGAGCACCGCGTCTCAGGTGGATGGAGGCCGGGCCCGCACCGGGTGGACCACGCGAGCCTCCCACCTTCGCAAGGCTGGTGTTCACATGCCCATCTCACAGACAGGAGAACTGAGACTCCCAGCCTGCCCAAGGCACAGAACTCAGAGGAGGGGGCCCACATTCAGACAAAGGTCTGCTTGGGCGTTTCGTTTTCTCAACACTGAGCTGGCTGCCTTTTCGTGCCCTGAGCCTGTGCCCTCTGCCTCTCTGGTGGACGGTATATCTGGCCAACGATGCCTAGGTGTAGGGAAGGAAGCAGAAAGGCCCCACATCTGGGGCAAATGCCCAGCAGCCCTCACCCGGGTAAAGCTGCCCAGATGTGCCAGGAACTGCAGCTCTGTGGCTTCAAGGATGGACACCCCTCATCTCTGGGAACAACAGCTCAGAGGCTGAGCGGGGCTCAGAGACTCCGAGGACCTGGGCTCCCAACAAGCCAACTCCACCCATTCCTGGAGCCTGGCCGGGCACCTGCTGGCTGGCCTGTCCTTGACCCGACTACCACAACCACGGTGTGGGAAGTGGGGGGCAGGGCCCTGGCCTCCTGGGGGTCTTCCTTAGAGCGGGGCCTCACACCTCTCGGCAGCTCCCTCAGGCTGCCCTGAGCAGAAAGGAATGGGCTCTTTCTCATCACCCATGAATGAACCCAGGGCGCCCGCAGGAGGAACCCTCCACAGGGAAAGGCCGGTGGACACATTCCTGAAAATCAGGGGGCGCAACAGCGTCACTGACACGGCCTTCTGTGTAAAACTGTCAACAATTTACAACAGAAACACATCATCAGGATTTTTTTTTTCTCCTGGAATCAAGAGTCAACAGTATGTGAGGGGCGAAGACCTAGAGCAGGAGGAAGCCAGCCCCCAGGCGGCTAGTGGTGGGGGCTCGGGAGTCGAGAAGGGCCGGCTCAAAGTCCTTCCTGCACCTGAGGCCATGGCTCTGCTGCTGCTAAGTCACTCAGTCGTGTCTGACTCTTCGCGACCCCATGAACTGCAGCCCACCAGGCTCCTCCGTCCATGGGATTTTCCAGGCAAGAGTACTGGAGTGGGGTGCCATTGCCTTCTCCGGAGGCCATGGCTCTGCCTGCGGTAAAGACGCAGAGCAGGAGCGAAGCCAGCACTGGGGCGGAGGGCGGGGGAGGATCGCAGGGTCTGCAGGGCATGGTCGGCAGAACCTGGAGGAAGGCGGGGCCCATGACCTCGACCGCGGCCAGGACGCAAGCCCCTGCTCGGCCCTCAGGCTCGGCCCCTCACAGAGCCGGCTTTTTCTTCTTGGTGCGGGGTGCCGGCCGCAGCTCCCCGGGCCCGTGGGCGAACGGGCAGCAGTCCGCAGGCAGGACGCAGCCATCCGGGTGATGAGCGAAGAACCAGCAGATGCGGGTTTTGAAGGTGTCGGAGGACGGCCTCCGCTTTGCCTCCGGTTCCTCCTTCTTCCACGGCCTCTCCTCCCTCCAGTCACGGATGCGCACGCGACCATGCAGAACTGGGGTTCGAACAAAGAGAAGAGACAGGGCAGAGTTAGCTGCGGGCTGTGGGCTCCCAGGGTGGGGGAGTGGGGGCGGGTGGGGAGGGCTCTGTGAGTGCAGGGATCCCAGGCTGGGGGCACAGCCCCCAGGAGGTATGGCAGTGGAGGCAGATCGAGCTCCTTACCCGCTCGAGGCCTGCAGTCCCCCCTAAAATGGAGCTGGAGGCAGGGGTGAGGGGGAAGGAGGGCAGGGTGGAAGCGCGGAGCTGGGGGTGGTCAGGAGGAGCTGCCAGACACCCTGGGGAGACTGGGGAGAGGCGAGGAGCCTGTGCCTGAGGCCCTGGTGATGACAAGACCAGAGTGACCACAGAGGGCTGGGCAGCACAGGCACCAGCTCGAGGGACGGGGCTAAGGATCGGGCGACCACGAGCGTGGTCCTGATACGGGAAGGACATCGGGACATCTGCGAGGCAGCCCTGGCCCCGAGGACTCGCGGCCACATCACAAACAGGAGGCGGAGTGAGACGGGGTGGGGTCCTTTCTGGCTGGTGAAGACCAGGGGTGAGGTTTACAACCAGAGAAAAGTGGGGGCTCAAGGCAGCCCCGGTGGCGGGCGCTGGGTGGCGGGGCGGGTGCTGGGTGGCGGAGTGACCGCAGAGCTGAGCGGCTCAAAGGCCCCGGGGAGGGGTGCACCCGTCAGCTGACCACTGCCTAGCAGCCTCCTGAGCTGGTGCCCCGACTCGCAGAAGCTGCTCCAAGGGCTTCCAATGGCCGTCACCCTGTCCCAAGAAGTCAACATCCCCACGGAAATGGGCTGAAGTAGCCAAGCCCTGGTGGTTTCCCCTGGAAGAGCTAAAACCACGTGGAGACACAACGGCTCTGGGAGAAATAAAGGCCGCTCACTGAACAAATCTGGCTACCCAACTTCTAGGGAAAACTTCAAAGTGGGAATGAAAGCTTGAATTTCCCCTGCAGATTGCCTCCTGTTATGGCAATAATGGGACTGCCTGTCTCTGGAGACTGATGATTTACTAAAACTGACCCTCGAAGCCAGAGGAAGGACGCGCAGAGGCGCCTGTGTGTGTGGAGGACACAATGAGGGATTCAGCCTCGGCGCGGCCGACAAGCACCTACGAAGGGCCAGGCAGGCCCTGCTCTCGGCGGGGCGGAACAGACAGCTTGGCTCCCTGGCCTCAGAGCCGGGCAGGAAGCCACGGCCTTCATGGTGTGCCCACAGCAGCCCCTCCTGGCGCAGCCGGGAATGACACGGCCGGCCAGAGCAGGGTGCCCGGGGCGCCCCCGGCTCCACGCACGCAGGGGGAGCCCTGGGGTGAGGCGCCCCCAAACTCCAGCAGTGTGCATCCAAAAGACGGGGGGCCCTCACTGCCTCAACGGGATGCAAAGCACCCCAAAACTCCAGCAGTGTGCATCCGAAAGACGAGGGCCCCTCACTGCCTGGACAGGATGTGAGATGTCCCCAAACTCCAGCAGTGTGCATCTGAAAGACAAGGGGCCCCTCACTGCCTGGACGGGATGCAAGGCACCCCCAAACTCCAGCAGTGTGCATCCGAAAGATGAGGGGCCCCTCATTGCCTCGACGGGATGCAAAGCACCCCAAAACTCCAGCAGTGTGCATCCGAAAGACGGGGGCCCCTAGCTGCCTGGATGGGGAGCGAGGCGCCCCCAAACTCCAGCAGTGTGCATCTGATAGACGGGGGCCCCTCACTGCCTGGACAGGATGTGAGATGTCCCCAAACTCCAGCAGTGTGCATCCAAAAGACGGGGCGCCCCTCACTGCCTGGACGGGATGTGAGATGTCCCAGAACTCCAGCAGTGTGCATCCGAAAGACGGGGGCCCCTCACTGCCTGGATGGGGTGCGAGGCACCCCCAAACTCCAGCAGTGTGCATCCGAAAGACGGGGGGCCCTCACTGCCTGGACGGGATGCAAGGTACCCCTAAACTCCAGCAGTGTGCATCCGAAAGATGAGGGGCCCCTCACTGCCTGGACAGGGTGAGAGGGCCCCCAAACTCCAGCAGTGTGCATCCGAAAGACGGGGAGGCCTCTCACTGCCTGGACAGGGTGTGAGGCGCCCCCGAACTCCAGCAGTGTGCATCCGAAAGGCAGCCTCCCGCCCCCATTCCTGGACAGGCTCGAGAGAAATTTGGGGGAAGACTGTGAGGGGTTTGCTGGGACCAAAAGCGGGGACAGACCCTGGAGCCCAGAAGGGGGCTGGTCCCCGCCCCTCAGGCAGGCAGGCTTGCAGCAGGCCCTCCACTGACCGCGTTTCCAGAGCCATCCCTGCAGGGTCGGGAGAAGGGGTCCAGCCAGGACTCGTAAGGCCGGGAGAGTGGGCGCTCAGGACGAGGGGCGGCCCCCGAGAGGGCAGAGGCCAGAGGCCAGGGCGCCCCGGGGCCGGGATGGCTGACGGCCCCTCCATTCCCCAGGACACGGCCGCCTCTGTGCCCCCCACCCCCTGCCTGGGCAGGCCTGTGCCCTGCGTGTGCGCCCCTCTAGCCAGCTCTCGGGCCAGAAGCAGCCTCTCCCCGGGTGGAAACATGCCTTGATTTTCAGGGCGTCACAGGCAGGAAACGCGCCGTGCCAGGTCACTCTCTGCCCACCCGAGCCCATCGCCTACCACGAGTGCGAGCCCCGCGGACTCACGAACCCACGGCTCTGCCCCTCCGCCATTTCTGACCACAGATGTCGCCTGGACCAAAGTGTCCTGAGGAAGCGGCAGGAGGGTCTCCCAGAAACTCTCTGCGGTGGTTTAGTCGCTCAGTCGTGTCCAATGCTTTGCGACCCCATGGACTGTAGCCCGCCAAGCTTCTCTGTCCATGGCATTCTCCAGGCAAGAACACTGGAGTGGGTAGCCTATTCCTCCTCCAGTGGAATCTTCCCGACCCAGGAATCGAACGAGGGTCTCCTGCATGGCAGGCAGATTCTTTACCAGCTAGGCTACCAGGAAAGCCCCAGAAACTCTCTGCAGAGGTAAATTTACCGAGTGCTGGGGTGCATGCGGCAGTGCCGGCTCTGGGGTCTGTCTCGGCCAGGTGACCAGCCCCGCCCCCAACTCGTCGGACACCCTGGGCTGGGGACTGCCCTCCCCAGCTGGGTCCGCATCCTCAAGGCTGGATGAGGACTCCAGCCCGGCCCACGAGAGGCTCAGCGCAGGCGGAACTCAAAGGTCTGAAACTGCCTTCACCTCCTCACTTGTGTAACCGTGACTAGAAAACCAGCCATGTTAGTTAAAAAACAAATCTACAGAGAAAAGCCTGAGCTCAGGCATATTTGTTGCGTGACTGGGAGCAGCGTGTTTACTGGCACTCAACGCCCAGGCCTCTGACTCAAAAGTGTTTCCAAAAATAAATGAATATGCCCCTCAATGCCAACCACACAGAAAGCAATCACGCACACGTGTATTTATGATGGGGGAAAAAAGACATGATTTCACGAACTCAAACCAAAAATGCGCCAGAACAGCAGAGGGCAGAGTAGCGCCCGGCACGGTGATTTTTAAGCCGCCGAAGCTCTGTACAGCAGAGCCCGGCCAGCAGGGACGCCCCCCGCATCTCCGCTCACCAGTGGGCTGCCCCCCCCACCCCCCCCACCCCCCCCCCACCCCCCCCCAGCTTGCAGCAGGAGCGCTTAGTCCAAGTAGAGATGAAAACAGCCCCAGAAGGCCAGCCAGGCCACCCAGAGGCACCGCGGGCGTGACCACCCGCGCGCTCCTCTTGGGGGTGCTTACGGGCTGCAGGAGGGGTCGGAGGTTGTGCTCCAGCCCTGCGCCTCCCCCCACCCACCCCGGCCCCATGCTGCTGCTAAGTCACTTCAGTCGTGTCCGAATCTGTGCGACCCCATAGACGGCAGTCCACCAGGCTCTGCCGTCCCTGGGATTCTCCAGGCAAGAACACTGGAGTGGGTTGCCATTTCCTTCTCCAATGCACGAAAGTGAAAAGTGAAAGTGAAGTCGCTCAGTCGTGTCCGACTCTTCGTGACCCCATGGACGGCAGCCCACCAGGCTCCTCCGTCCATGGGATTTTCCAGGCAACAGTACTGGAGTGGGGTGCCATCGCCTTCTCCGCCGGCCCCATGGGAGGACCACAAAGGTGGGCTGGGAGGGGCACTCGCCCACCCCTGGGGCTCGGATGGCTGCCCGTGTTCCCGCTTGGGATCCGCGGGCCCTGCCCCCTCAGCTCAGGGCCCTGTGTGCAGAGGTCTCAGGAAGCCGGGCCCTCCTCCACAGGGTCACAGGGGAGTCACCTTGCCCCCGCCTGTCAGAGGCCCGGGGCCGCAGCCCGCCAGCCCCAACCACGCCCACCCCCTGCCCCTTCCCACACGCTGCTCCCTCTGCCCGACGTGCTTCTCCTTGTCCCGCTTGCCACGACCAGCACAGATGCCGCGTCCTGAGTGCAAGCGTCCCTGACAGGCCTCCCTGGGCGGGGACGTCACCCCCGACACAGGGCAACGAAGGAGACGCCACTGACTTTAACGCCACACACGACGTATTTAGGAGTGAAGAGCACGCCAGCTGCGGTGTGCTGTAAGATGCTTCCAGAAAAAAGAAAGTGCACACAACCAACCACGGACCCCCTGGCGGAGGGGTCCGCAGAAGCCCCTCATGCGGCTGAAGGTAAACAGGCCTCCTCTGAGCCCTAGTGTCGTGTACACGTCTGTGACACACCCCCAGCAGGCCACAGGGAGGGCGGGGACTGCTCCCCACCCTGCAGAGCCCGCAGCCAGCGTGGAGGAGACTGCGGGCCCAGGCCCTCCTGCTGCTTGCCTGGAACCGGGGGCGGCAGGGCAGGGCTGGCTGGGAGCTCGGGGTGCTTCCAGTCTACAGGCAGCCAGAGGCCAAAGCAAAGCAGGTACCCGAGCGCCACAGGAAATGCTCCAAGACAGGAGGCCCCACCAGCAGGCTCGTCCCTCCGAGGGTAAAGGGGTGCACCCTGGACGGGGTGGGGCTGAGCCTGGGGGGCATCAGAGAGACAGTGGTGTGACCCACGCACCATCCCCGCGTGAGATGTACATGAGGGAGCCACGCTCTGGCTCCAGATTCCTCTAAGATGGAGTCACTTCCTCAGAAAGGGGACGGGGGCCCCCCAGTGCTGGAGCTGGGGGCGCAGGGCAGACAGAGTCATTCCTCGGGAAGGGGACGGGGCCCCCAGGGCCGGCGCTGGGGTGCACGGCCACGCCTCACCTTGGAACACCTGCGGGCTATTCCTCAGCAGCGTCTGCAGGCCCCCGCACTCCCGCTTCAGCCTCTGCAGCGTCTCCCGGTCCAGCTCCCCGGCCACCTCCGCCAAGGACAGGCTCCCTGTGCGAGATGGGGTTGCCCCCAAACATGAGAGCCGTAATTGAGCCTGCAGCTCCTCTGCAGCACACGGCCAGTCGGCCCCTCCATGGAGCACGGCCTGGAGGCTCTGGGCCCTTCGAGGCCCCACGTGGAGCCCATCCCCGCTTCCTCCTTGTCCAGCCTGGCCTGCCTCTGCAGGGTGCCCCGAGGAAGGGGGTGCTGACCCCCAGAACTCCTCAGAGGCCCCGGGCCTCGTCCATAATTACCTGGCAATCAGCCACCTAAACTGGCCCCCAAGAGGCTCTCCCGACCAGACAGCCACAGGATCGGGGATCCCTGGAGGGGACAGGCTCGATGGTGCTGCCACACTGCACAGACACGGGGGATGGGAGGGGTGTGGCGGTGAAGGAAGAAACTCGGGGCTACGCCCTCCACGCCGGGGGCCGGGGGAGACCCGCTGTTCACCACCACTGGTCTGGCCCAACCATGGGGCCAGCGGGCAGCAGCCCCGACTGACGGCGGGGCCTTGGCCTCCTCCCCGAAGGGTGAGCACCCCGCTCCCGGGCAGCCTCACAGAACCCTCCAGTGGCGACAGGCGCCTTCCATCAGCCCGTCTGAACACTCCTGATAACTTGATCCCTGGCTCTTTAAGTGAGGAAGTCAGTGTTACTCGCTCAGTCATGCCTGACTCTTTGCAACTGAACCCAGGTCTCCTGCACTGCAGGGAGATTCTTTACCGACTGAGCTACAAAGGGAGCCCCCTGGCTCTTTTGAGAGCCACAGATTCCAGCACGCTACTCACCCTATGAGAGCAATCAGATACAAACATCTCCCTTTCACCTCTGGCAGCCAGCAACCTGGCTTTCTGTTTGGATCATTTCAATAAACAGACAACAAGGAGCTCTGGACCCTGAGACTTCCCCATGGCCTCAGCTCCCTCCTCTGAGGCACCCACGTTCTGTGTGTTAATAGAGCCACAAGGAAGAGGGTTTTCTGAGACTTCCCCGTGGCCTCAGCTCCCTCCTCTGAGGCACCGAAGTTCTGTGTGTTAATAGAGCCACAAGGAAGAGGGTTTTCTAACGAGCTTGTGAGAAGTCTCACTGCTTCCTTAAAATATACTTAATTTAAAAAGACCATACGGTTTCAAGGTGGCTCAGATGATAAAGAATCTGCCTGCAATGCAGGACACGCGGGCTCGATCCCTGGGTCAGGAAGACCCCTGGAGAAGAGAGTGGCAACCCCCTCCGGTATCCTTGCCTGGAGAGTCCCATGGACAGAGGAGCCTGGCGGGCCACAGTCCATGGAGTCGCAAAGAGTCAGACATGACTGAGCGACTAAGCAGATGTACACATGTACATATAGTTTCAAGCTCGGTCTGAAGAAGAGAACAAGGGAAGGAGCTCCTGCCCAGCACCCGGGGGAAGCCCAGGCTGGCGGTTACCTCCTCGATTCCAGGCCTGCGCACTCCCGCCTGCAGGACTTTTTCCCAGCAACAAGTGCGCCACTTGCAAAACCACTCGGTCCACAAACTCTCGAGGAAGGGCGGCGCAGTTCCTCAGGCGCTCAGCTTTCTCCCGGGGCTGAAATCCAGACATCCAGAGTCCTTCTGCCGGGGCTCCGGCCCCTTGCTGGCCGGCTCCAGCCTCCACTGTGTGCGCGGGCCGGGCGTCCAGGGCTCCATGCCCCTTGGGGCCAGGGGCGCTGCTGGGAGCCGCCCCAGGGGGCGGAAGGGCAGGACCCCCGCTGCAGGGGCTCCCGGGACAGCCCCGCCTGCTGTTAATGTAGCGGGTCCTCTCCTCGTCCACGGAAGCCTCCCTGGCGGGCGGATATGTCCTGGACTTCCCGATGAGACAGACCTGCACAGGGAGAGCAGAGAAGGGCTTTAACAGGTCCCAGCGCTATTTCCCCACATAATTCTCTCATCCTGGAGAACAAACTCCTCAAGGCTTAGGGACCTATGTTGACAGGAATCCTTATTTTACAAACGAATACCAGCATCAGTGACCTCAAAATAAGCAACTAACAGCAAAAGCCCACAGAAAACCTCACTACTCAGACTCCCACGGCTCCTAACAAACATACAGGCCAAGGTCGCCTTTACTGAGCCAACCGGTCTCGCCCCATCTTGAACACGTTGCTTGTGTCAGCCCTCGCTGCGCACCCCCCGCCCCACACACAGACCCTGACGGGAACCCCCAGAGCCTCGAGAGGCAGCCTCGCTGGTGGGGGGACCATGTGTGCCCCCAGCAGAGCGCCGGGCACTGCATGGATGCCCTGTTCACACGGCACGTCCCTCCCCCGTGCGGCCAGACGTGGGCTGCCCTGGAGCGAGAGGCCCGGTCTGCAGATGCCGCCGCGGGGACGGTGTCTCTGGAAGTCCTCCGCGGGCCTGAACCTGACGGAAGTGCCTCCGGTCACATCGGAGCCCATCACGGCTCTGCAGCCGCGCCACCCGCTGACTGTGCCACCCCGGGCAGGGGACGACCTCCGTGTGCGTGGAGTGAGAGCACCGGACCCGTGTTCAGTCCTTGATTAACGGCTGCTGCCTGTGGACACCGATGCTTGCATCCAACCCCCGAACCAGACAATCTATATGAAAACTGAGGCTCGGAGAGGCTGAGCCAAGGGCCTGTAGTCTCCAGCTCCCAGTAACGGCAAATGCAAACTGTAGGATCCCTGCACACACGACCCAAGCTCCGTGTGCTTGCGTGCTAAGTCGCTTCAGTTGTGTCCGACTCTTTTGCGACCCCACGGACTGTAGCCCGCCAGGTTCTATCCGTGGAATTCTCCAGGCAAGAACACTGCAGTGGGTGGCCGTTTCCTTCTCCAGGGGATCTTTCCGACCCAGGGATCGAACCTGGGTCTCTCATGTCTTCTGCATTGCCAGGAGGGTTCTTTTACCTCTGGCGCCAACTGGGAAGCCCAAACGCTAGCCAAATTCAATTCCAACCTCAGAAGGCTGTGACTTGCCAAGATAGAGGGCATTTGACAGGATGACACGAAGGCTCTAAGGTGAGTGCTAAAGGACGTTTCCAAAATGATTCTGAGCAGCGACAGCAGTGGTGCGCCTGAAGCCGACTGAGGAGCCCAGCACCGCCTGGGGGCTGCTGCTCCTCCCGGGCTGGCAGCGCCTGTGCCGGCCCTGAGTGCGCTTACATCAAGTGGCAGGGCTCGAGTTAAGCTCCATCTCCACCTTTCACCGCTGTCAGGCCGTGAAGATGAGATCTGGGTAACGGGCTTTTGTGTGCGCGTATTTTTTTAAAAGCACTGACAACCTAGAGTCTCACGGAAGAAAGTGATCAGAGGTTAACATAAATCCGATGTCAACACTTGCCCTGACTCCCAGAGGTTCAAGCCCCCTGAGTGGTGAGCAGGTCAGCCCCGACCATCTGGCAGGGTGACAGGCAGTGCAAGGGTCAATATCTCCCTGGACAAATTCATTTCAAGTAAATCTGAATTAATGAGGCTTTTAAAGAGAAAAGTTGAAATCATTCTGAAGTTTGGAAGCAATTTCAGCCCATTATTTGGGAGTCTAAGTCCATGGTGTTGCAAAGAGTCAGACACAACTGAGCAACTGAACTGAACTGAAGTCAGAACTTAAAGCGTTCAACCTCCGGCAGCACCAAGCCCACAAACCAAAGCTAAGCTGACTTGACTCTGGGAGGTGCCCAAGGGCCAGTCGCCGCCTCTGGGGAGGAGATGGGGACCAGGCGAGGGCTCCTGCGGGGGCCACTGGCCTGGAGACAGGGGTCCAGAATGCCTGTGCGGGAGGGACCACAGGCACGCAGTGAGCCCCGGAAGCCGCCAGCGCCATGCTGGGGGCCGCCGGTCAGAACCCACACCTCTGGGCATCACCAACTCGTCTACAGGTCTGTGACCAGGACGGCCCCACGCTTTCCATCTAAATGCCACACATGCCCGCAGAGGACAGCCCTGGTGGCCGGCACACACCCGCTTGGTGGAAGGGATCCGAAGACAGTCTTCCTCCACGTGGAAGCCGCAGGCCGAGCCCACCTCGGTGATGAAGTCCAGGTACCCTCGGTACTGCGTCTTGCTGCTCTGCGTCCGCTGGAACTTCCCGATGAAGTCAAAGAAGCAGCAGGGCAGGACGAAGAAGCGGCAGTCGTAGGAAGACCTTCAGAGACAACCGGCGACACGGACGCTCAAAGTCCCGAACAGGCTCGGTGAGGAAAATGCCGTGGAGAGCCGCACGGCGGTGGTGTGTGGGGCAAAATGCGGATGGTGTGCTCCTGGCTAACGGCGCTTTTTATATAAAAAAAGGAATCCCAGCTTTCCTCAGTTAAATGCTAGAAACAACGTAGCACAGTACCTTTTCAATAAAATATGAGTGTAATTACTTAATATTTTCTCTATTGCAGTTGTGATCATCAGCTGGAACCTGACACTTCCTGATGCACTTGGAGACTGCGGCTGTGGACACGGATCTCAGAGGCAGGCACCACAAGGTCACGATTTGCTGCTGGGCCTATGCTATTCTTAAAAAGTCCATATTACGCTTCGTGAAATAAAGTCGGACAGACAAAGACAAATACTGTGTGCTATCACTTGTATGCTGAATCAAAAAAAAACCGGTAACAGAAGCAGAAAGTAACAAAGAAGCAGACTGACAGATGTACAGAATGAAGCAGTGGTCACCATGGGGAAAGCAGGGGTTGGCGGGGGGAGCAAGGCAGGGGTGGGGGAGAAAAGAGATCCAGACGACTCTGTAAGCTAAACGAGACACAGGATACGCTGGGCAGCACAGCATTTCATGATAGTTTACGATATAAAATAATCTATATTTATGGAGAAGGAAATGGCAACCCGCTCCAGTGTTCTTGCCTGGAGAATCCCAGGGACGGGGGAGCCTGGTGGGCTGCCGTCTATGGGGTCGCACAGAGTCGGACACGACTGAAGCGACTTAGCAGCAGCATTCTATATTTATATATTTTCTATCATATATTTTATGATAACTACAGAGTTCAACCAGTGAGTTTTCAATCGCCACACTGTACACCTGAAACCAACACTGTACATCAGCTGACCCCGCAGAGCGTCTTCATAACGACAGGCACCCCTCCTGCATGAGAAAACGTCCCAGGAAAAAACATCGCAACACTGGGTACAAACACGATAGAACGAATCACAACAAAAATACAACGTGAACGTGTGAGCCACTCACGTTACTTTATGTTTTTAAATTTAAATACAGCCAACATGGCAACCCACTCCAGTGTTCTTGCCTGGAGAATCCCAGGGACGGAGGAGCCTGGTGGGCTGCCGTCTGTGGGGTCGCACAGAGTCGGACACGACTGAAGCGACTTAGCAGCAGCAGCAGCAGTATGCCATCATCTCGACAAGGTGAACTAGCCACATTTAAGTGCTCAACAGCCACGAGCAGCCAGAAGCTATGGGTCTGGACAGCGAGACTGAGGCAACGGGACATCCCCAGCCACCATGGTGCCAACAGGCCCACCAGCTCACCTGGCTGCGATGACTGGTATCCATGGCGTCAGCTCATCAGAATGGTTACCGATGAGCCAGTCGACGTCAGGGAAAAGGCTCTTATCGTTTGGTGTGATTGCACTTTCCTAAAAGAAAGACGCAGAACAAGACTGAACGTCTAGTCCATGAAAGCAGAGCATGGGAGAAGACAAAGGCTGCAGCCCCCTGCAGAACCACAGCTGCCCGGAGCAGGTCTCAGCCCCTTGGGGCTGTGGGT